>NC_135736.1:21178863-21785000 GCF_041903045.1 Epinephelus lanceolatus
ATCAGAGCATTGAGAAATTGTGTCCTCTAGTGGTGCATGTGCTCCAACACCTCAGGTTAAGATACAAATGCAGGCAAGAGCAAAATAAATGCACTGATATATGTATTAAATGTATTGAAATAAAATCTGTCGATAGCAACAGGCACAAATTTATAGATTTCGCAGAAAATGAAATGAATTAAATGATTTTATAATGACGATTCTTATACCTAATATTTATTTGTCTAGTCATTTCATTAACTTTTTTTTTAAGATATTTTTTAGAGCATTTTTGCCTTTAATTGATAGGATAGTGATATGTGTGTGTGGGGGGGGGGGGACGACGACATGCAGCAAAGGGCCACAGGCTGGAGTCAAACCTGGGCCACTGCGGCAACAGCCTTGTACTGTACATGGGGCGCCTGTTCTATCCACTTAGCCACTGACGCCCCCATTTTATTAACTTTTATTGTATATTACGGAATTGTTTGATTTTATGATCTATGGACACATTGCTGCTTGTTTTTTTTAACCGTGTCTTGTAAGGTGTCCTTGAGTGCTCTCAAGTGCTCTCTCAGGCACCTATAAATAAAATGCATTATTATTAACTCAAAAAAAAAAAAAAAAAAAAAGCATGAGTTTTCTTTGCCTTGAATCTTTAAAGATATACTTTTAAGGATTTTCCAGACTGCAAGCAGCAGGCATCCAAGAGACACGGCACAAAAATAAGGCAATAAGTGATGCAAAACTCCAAAAAAGATTGATTTGGGATTAGCTTTTACTTTCACTGACCGCCTTTACAAACAATAACCCACAATCCTGCTTAGTATATCTTTAAGGTGACAACACATTCAGATCAATGCAATTCTTTGTTTTGTTGCCCCAGAAGACGTCCGTCATAAAACAGAAAAAAGACAGTAGCACTCCAGTAGTTTTCACATTGTTCATATAATTCAATTAAAGCAATTACACAAAAATTCCAACACAAGGCTTCATGATAAAATACAGCAAATTTTTAGTCACAATTTCAGATACTTTAACACAAATGACAGTAAAATCTACTCTGTTTCGATGTCTTTACATGCTGACAAATGTTCGGGTAGTCTGCTTTACAGCACACATGCATCAACAATTGGCTTTGAGAAGGTGCAAGCTTGTCACAGTTGGTTTTCTGTGAGAAAGGCTATAAATTCAAATCAAAATTTTCACAGCATCAAGGTCAAATTTAAGCAGAATGAACCTTGCTGATCTTGGAAACTTCCCTCAACCAGCTCCAGAAAAGCATCTGGCTTCAGGTTTTAGTAGCATTCTGCCTTTAGAGGTGTCAGACAACCAGACAGTTCACAGTGAAATGATTGCACGACACGTATGGCTGGTCTAGTATACCATAGTTATGCATTAAAGTAATCAACGTGCATAGCAGTTCTATGGTCATCAGCATTGAAAACAGGCTTACAATATAAAGCTGAACAAAGGATCATCTGGAACAACAAACCCAGTGACGCTCCCAAACACAAACAGGAATCATAAGGCACCTGTATCTACCTTTATAATACTGCAGCACTATTTAGTGCAAAAGTAGGCTGTAAACAGCATTTAAGCACAAACAACATATTAAATCAACTATATTCAGACTCAAGTTTAAAAAGGTAGATCATCCTCTTTCACTTATTGCACAGAATCTTTCTGCTAGAGAATTTTAAAAAATGCAGATTTGATCTACGAACTGAACTAAAGATGAAACTGCCACGATTTTTGTGTGAATCAGATGACGGTACAGTGATAAGTTATCAGCCATTAAATTAGATTTTCCACACAGAAAATTAAAGCAGTGTCCAGACTACTGTAGGCCAGTGGTTGTGTATTGTCTAAAAAACCTTCATGGGGTTTTTTGTCCATTGTTTGAAACGCCGCACTGTAAATATAATTAACACTAACTTGACCTCACTCACTCCAGTACTTGTTTATCTGTTCATCTTTTCGGACAGACGGACAGATTGTTTTGTCTCTGTACTCCAGCACATTAGCTATGAAATGAAACAATGACTTTGAGGTTAAAGTGCTAACTCTCAGCTTTAATTTGAGTGTTTGCAAACACATCAGGTGAACTATTTGGAATTGTAGCACTTTTTTTATGTAGAGCCCACTCAAACAAAAAGGTCTACAAGTCCTACACTGTCCACTAAAGCTGAGTATTGTTTAAAAAATTACAATACCAGTACCAACACCAACACCTTTAAAGTGATACAGATACCAACAGAGTACCTTGTTTGAAATTATCCTTCCACATTTTACACATCTTATTTTGTTAGATGCCACAGGTGTGTAGTATTGCCATGCTTTCAAATGTTTGGGTGGCATCCCAGCATGCTGAACTGACAACTCTGTCAAATGCTTGCTCGACTTCACCACACCATGTACTGTATGGGATGTAGACGCCACGGTAGTGGGGCAATCACACGTTGCATTACATTTAACAACGCTTGTGGTGAATTGTTGTGGAAAAAAACGGTCATATTTTTTTCTAGATCTGAGTACAAAAAGGATCGAATGCAGGTATTGTTTGACTATAGGTTTTGATACAACTTCGCACTAGGTTATTTCAGTCGATATCTCAAGTTATCAACTACTGATCCCCAGCCCTGCTGTTCACCTGTTACAAATGTGAAGCTTAGCACTTAAACCTCAGTTAGTGTTCCCTTTAATGTTCTGGCGTACAGAGCCAAAACATCACTGTCCTAACACTCACAGACTGCACTTTGTGCCAGCTTGTGTCTTCGACCGCCAACAGAAAATAAAACCAACGATTAAAGAGTGTCTGATTCAGTACAGCCAGCTGATGGTGAAGTTCTGACTGAGGTTGAGACCAAGATCTGCAACTGTTAACACCTGTGGAGAAAAAACACATTGCTTCAGTGTTAAGAGTTTCTTCATTCTGATAAAATGAGGAGCCACTATAAAGCCTGTACACTAGATCTGCTTTTAATTTAAACAATAAATGTGCTGCATGTGCGTACTGTAGCTACAGAAGGATTCAGCTCTGTATTAAAACTCCAACAAAGGCCACTGCTGTCACACAGAGGTGGAAAGTAACTAAGTACATTCACCCAAGTACTGTAGCTAGGTACAGTTTTTCCAGTCTTATACTTTATTTTTTGTATTTACATTTTATGGCCCATACTCCACTGCACTTATTTCACAGCTATCGATACTTCAAATTGAGAGTTTTACAATAAAAAAAATGCAGAATCTTTGTGATTACACAATATATTGCATTGCTTTAGATTTAACTGTCAAAAATCATGCAGCAGTTACATTTTGAATATTTAAGTACTGCTTACATGTGTGAACAACAATGATAAAGTAACGTAATGATACAGCGTAGCACTGACATGGACCAAATGAGAGCTTTTACCTTTCATACTTAAAGTACACTTTGTTGCCCATCCTCTGTGTACCTTTACTTAAGTGCAGTTTTGAATGCAGGAGTTTCACTTGTAATTGAGTATTTTTGTAGTCTGGTGTTGCTACTTTTACTTGAGCAAATGGTATTAATACTTCATAAAACCTTGCTGATGCATAAATGTGAAATAAACAAAGCTACAGCTAAGCAATGACAGCTGATAAACAAAAAGATGCCTACAGCAAGTAAAACTAACAACACTAACTTCATCTTATGCTTAATTAAATGCAAGACCACAGTATTTTAAAGGCTAAATCCACTTATGCCAACTTCATTATGCTTTAGTGACTTATCGTGAACATGAAGCACAACAATAGTCTGTTCAGCGTGACCTCACCTGGTTGGTTCTGTAGGTGAACGCTGCATCTTGGGAGTTCACCAGCACTCTGCTTGGCGGTTGCTTCACACCATAGAAGGAGGCCGTCTCGACTGTGATGTAAGTGGCCTCCACGTTGCTATGGAGCACCTGTGATGTCATCACATTCTACAATATAAGCAGATGGATGGGCATAAGTTACATCGCAACATATTTTAATGAGTATTTCTTCAAAACTAGACATTAAAGCTGCACAAATCCATATTTGTGTATTAATATCAGTCAAATGACTATATGTAATGTGAAAGGGGCTACTCATAGTGATGAACCTACAGAGAAGTACCACCCGACTGCAATTCCCCCAGCTCTGTGGAGCATTTAGCCTCTTTCTGGTAGTTGTTTTGATTTTACATCCCACAGCTTTAACTGTTCTGATTCAGTGTCACCGCTCTCATCAACCCCATTTTGAACCCCAGCTGTTTTCATTTCAAGAAAGCCCTGATAAACCAACTGTACATTACCTGACCAGCACCACACAGAAGACAGATAAAGATAGCAACTAGCTGACAATTAGCTGCTACAGAGCCAGATATTTCCCTCAGGAGTTGGTAGGGACCAGATCAGAGGTAAAAGTGAGTAAAAATTGGATCTGGTGTTCAAAGAAACCAATCAAAATGAATGCTAATGCTGCATTAATATGTGCTTGAGGTGGCTGTTGGCTAACACATTTGTTACAACTACTTGAGAGGATGATCACATACAGTATATGTTTTGTTGACAGCATGTTCAGCTGCCCCAAAACAAGTGGCCAAAACATTAAAACTGCAGCTTTAAATTCCTGCCCAGTCTTTTACTGCTATTGGCCAATTACACACAATGTGCTTGATATGAAATTATGAGTGAGTGTCGCAAAAATACTTTAAAGATTAACCATTTTCAATTATTTTAACATCAAATGTCAGAACCTAAAAGCTTCTCTCTAGAAAGGCAATATTACAGCAAAGATATGGGCATTAATGGGCTTCACTGTAGAGGATGAGACTTAAGCCTCATTAGACCAGCATGCATTGCTGCTACAAAGTATGTTTTGGTTAAGTAAGTTTCTCTTCATCTACACACATAACCTTGAGCTACATCACACAAGTTCAGACACAGTTTGTGAGGGTTTTAAAACGGGCAGAGAAATGTGGGTAATCACAGACTGAATCACATAATGCAGGGTGGGATGAGGAAGTGGTAGTGACACTGAGGGTGGGTTTTGTTTGTTTGTAAGGCAAAAAAAAAAAAAAAAAAAAAAATAGCTGAGTGTGAGCACCTGTGAGACATTGAAGATGATGTAGGCGTACAGATTGTTCTCGTAGGTGTCAATGGTCTCTCCGTCATCCCAGAACAGATCTCCACTGGCTGAGCCATCGTCAGAGAGAGCTGAGACCAGATGGAGAGGCTGACCGCTGCTTACCCACAGGGTCAGGTTGGGGGCCTGTACAGATAAACATGGAGAGAGAAAAACAAATGTGAAATCATACATTGAATAAGAGCCTGTAAGGTGAGGAAATTCGGAATCAGCCTGGAAAAAAACAAAATAATGTAATTTGAGTCAAAAATCCTTTTAACCTGTGTTGGAATAACAGAGCCCTCACGCAAATGCAGGTTGATCTTATCTAGGGGTGCCTGGAGTTGAACGTCTTCGCCCTTGCTGCGCAGAGAGTCACCCTGTGGAGTAGAGGACCCCATGTGACCATAAGTACACTATTCACACCACACTGTTCCCAACTCACAATGCACTGTGCTGAATACTGATAGTGTGAGTGTGGGTCTTACCGTGTAGTAGTCATACCACAGACCCTCTGGGAAGTAACCATCCACATAGGTGACTCCAGGATCCAATACTGGTGTCACCAATAAACTCTTCCCCCACAGGAACTGTTTGTCAATTCCATAGGTTTTTACATCTTCTGGGAACCTTTGGAGTGCACAGAAGTTAGATACAGTAAGGCAAACATCTTCCTGATCCAGACAAAATAACAATCAAACACTTACTCAAACATTATCGGCCGTGCGACAGTGTGTCCGTGTACATGTGCATGATGGAAGAGAGTGTAGAGGACGGGGAAGAGAGAATAACGCAGCAGCAAAGCCTGCTTCATGGCTGTACGAGCCTGAGGGCTGAACGCTGTTGGGTCTTGAGACTGTAAATTAAAGAAAAGAAAAGAGTTAAAGAAAAAAGTAACATCCCAAAAACGAGTGAAGGACAGACTGGCTCCTGAGTATTTTTACCCACTGTGCTTTGTGACGTTGGAGCCACGACCTTAAGATCTTACCTTCATGTCGATGGCATTGTGGTTTCGTGTAAAGGGATAGAAAGCTCCCAGCTGCGTCCAGCGGACACACAGTTCCTCCTGCGGCTCCTCGCTGAAGCCACAGATATCTGCTCCCACCAACGGGATGCCCAGAAGGTTAAAGGTCAACATACCTAAAGGAGACAAAAGAGAGTTGTGCAACGTCAAGATAACATGGAAAGGAGAGATTTGGAAAAGGTCAATATTAAAGGAACACTAAAATGACAGAGAACCATTAATGAAATATTAAATGGACGACTTAAAACACAATTCTAGGAAATCTAAAAATAATACACCAGTGTGGGTGTTACTCTTCTTCCTCATTGTGCTGTAGTCGACAGAGTAAATACAGAGTAGTGTGTGCAATAAAACTTGTGTAAGTACCTCATGAAACTATAACACAGATCTTTAGAAACACACAACCTTCAAATTAGCAGTTAAAATACAACGTTAGTGTGTCATAAAATCCTATAAATATATTCCAAATTGCTGACTAGTTTGCATTTGTTGAACAACATGGCTATCACTCAAGGCTGCATTCATTCATTTTGGCCACTTTGGCAAACATGATAACACACACAGAGACACAGAGCATTCATTCATTTAGAGTCCTTTTTTTGTGATTTTGCTCTGTTTTGATCTGATCTACGAAAAATAAGTTGTGGTGCTCATGATTAAAGAGGACTTTTGTTGATTTAGGGTCAAAACTGTTTTTAAATGGCCAGATCAAGGTTGGAAAAGTGAAATGTTAATATCAGAATAAAGCAGAACATAAAACTGTGTGTGTGTGAGAACAATTGGCAGAGACAACAGAAAGTAAGATATGTTTTCTCTATTCCACCAAATTTATGTTTTATTCATTTGAAAGTTAAAACATGGCTGGCAGTTATTTATTCAGTCTGCTTCTGTGTATGTGTAATGTATGTGTCTAACCTGCTATAGAAGTGTACAGGTCTTTCCACTGGCTCCTGTTGTCTCCCAGCCAGTGACCTGAATACATCCCCTGACTGGGGAAGGTGGAGCGAGAGATTACAAAAGGTCTCTTTGCCAAGATCCGCTTCAGAGCACTGGAAAATAAGACACATGACAAGAAAAAAAAAATCAGCCTTGCTGATGCTCGTCTAGTGTACAAAGTGATTAATGATCTAGCTGCTCTTCCATTAGAAGAGTTCATACAACTGTGCTCAGACACTGGGAGGACATCTAGGACGACCAACAGAGGCGACTGTGCAGTACAGCTCAGATCTCTGAGTTTGGTAGATCAGTTTTATCTGTTAAGAGTTAAAAACTATTGGAACTCAGTACCAAGTGAGATAAGACAGTGCAACAGCTTTGTTGGTTTCAACCCAATCATGAACCCATCACACATGAACTCAAACACTTGATCTAACATTATGAAATCTTCTTATATCTTAATGTTGTAGTTTTATTATTGTTGTTGTGGTGTCTTAGTGCTGTATTGTTGTTGCTGTTGTTGTTGTTGAGATGACTTGATGTTGTGTTGTCTTGCTACTGTTATTCCTGAAGCCGTTGTGTCATGAATATGTTATATTTTGTAATTGTGTTTTTTAAATAATAGTGTGGTTTAGCAGAGAAATTATTCTTTGTTTCCTACTCAGGGACTACAGATGAAAATGAGCTTATAGCTAACTCTGGTGCAGCTAAGTGGCTGTGCACTGTCGCTGTTAAATAAATAAATAAATAAAAGACAGTGAACAGGCAGATTTAAGGAAAGGGCATAACTACTCATCTGTCCGGATTCATATATGTGGTGAGGACTAAGGGATTAAGTGCATTTTTGTGCTGCAATGGAAGTTATCACTATACTGACGTATGATTCTAGTGATTAAAATATCCAGTGAGAAACACGTATGTTATCTAACATATCTATGTTACTGCGAAGAAGCTACATATTCTAAAAAAAAACATGGATGCTTCACACATCTTCAACACGGAGATCTGTACAATCAGCACAGTGTCAAGGTGAACACCAAAGATAAGAGTCACCAATTCAGATTCTGACCAAATGTCTCCCCCGCTCTTCCTGAGCTATGACGCTAATCGTGTCCAGAAAAGTGTTTTTGCAGAACATTATAATGCCACAGTGAAGCTGACCTTTGACCTTTTGGATATAAAATGTCATCATTTTATCCACTTAAGACATTTGTGTGAAATTTTGTCATAATCAGCGTATGATATGTTATGGCCAAAAACATATTTTGTGAGCTCACATTGAACTTAACCTTTGACCACCAAATTCTAATGAGTTCATCCTTGAGTTCAAGTGGACGTGTTGTGTGCCAAATTTGAAGAAATTCTCTCTAGGTGTTCTTGAGATTTTGCGTTCACGAAAACAGGATGAACTGACAACCTGAAAACATAATTCTTCTGGCCACAATTGTTGCTGGTGCAGAGGCAGCAGTGTTCAGCATTGTATCTTTGTTGTGTGTGTGTGTGTGTGTATGTGTGTTATAGGTCTTGACCTTGCAGACGCCTTAGCTTCCATAAGTCCATAGAGGCTGTGCATGTTATAGTGTATAGACTGTTTTTGCTGTGCAGTGGCACACACAGTTTTGCCTCTCAGCAAACCTCCAAGTACTCCTGAAAGGAAAGAGACACAAATTTACATTTTGACAATCACATGTACTCTTAAATTTTGTGTAGGTTATGTTTGTTGTGTGATTTGTTCTTGAGATTTCCCACCGGGTGTGTAAGGAGGATTTTCAAGACTGTTTGATGGACAGCCCTTGGTGGACCCATCCAGGAAATTTGACGGTTCGTTCATGTCCTAAAGTGAAATGAGGCAAAAGTCAGGGTGAAGACATCATGACCTGAAGAGAGCCATTACTTTAATAGTATCTCCCATTTCAGCACTTACAATCCATAGTCCATCAAATGGCACCTTCTCATGGAACCTCTTAAGGTTGTCGTACCACCATTCATGAGTCACATCATCAGAGAAGTCAGGATATGCCGTCAGACCAGGCCACACCTGGAGGGAGGGACAGAGAATTTTATTTCTAATACACCCTCAACATTTACTACTGACAGCAGAAGACAGAGTGGAGGGTAGTAATTGTGTCCTGGAATAATCCCATTCGTGAAATATCATCACCGGGTCTCACCTTCCCAATAAGTGTTTTTCCTTCCGCATCTTTAATAAAAACATCCCTCCTCAGCCCTTCATCATACGGCCAGTATGAGCCCTCAGGCTGAGAGCTGCTGATACCTGGGTCCTGCAGGTAGAGACATAACTGTCATACAAGCAAGCCAAAGCAGACACAACACAAACATTTAAAAGCAAACTCCTACGTACCAGGATTATGACGTAGCGCTGGTCATGAGCGTGCAGGTCCTTGACTAGATCAGGCAGTGTGGCGAACTTTGCTGAGTCATAAGTGAAGTCCATAAATTGGTCCATGTAGTCAATATCATTCCACTGGACATCCTGTGAACAAATCAACGTTTAAATCATTTATTTCACATAAAAACGAAGGAAAAAAATGCAAACAGACACACAATCAAAATGGGTCAACTTTACCTGGGGTATCCCATAATTCCTCAAGCTCTTGACAACCTCCCAGGTAGAGTCGCTGGTGTTGTAACCCCAGCGACAGAGGTGGTAGCCTAAAGCCCAGTAGATGGGCATCGCTGGGTAGCCTGTAAAAACATGGAGGGATGAAGAGGGGGAGAGGAATGAGGAAATCATCAGTAACAAATGCAGGAAATAAGACTATCACAGGGCTGACACATAGAGACAGACAACCATTCATGCTCACATTTACACCTACAGACAATTTAGAGTCACCAATTAACCTGCATGTCTTTGGACTGTGGGAGGAAGCCGGAGTACACGGAGAAAACCTACACTGACACAGAGAGAACATGCAAACTCAGCAGAAGCCAGACCCATAAAGTAAAGACCATAAGGACAAACCTAAACAGCAAAGGTCTGTAGAGCATTTTTACTTTTCTCTGTGGATCAGTGTCATACTTGAGTAGGGTAGCCAGTGAAGTCTGACTTTCAAGAGAGCGTTGTAAATAATGGCTTCAGTTCCCTGTCAGAAATCACTGTCTGACAGAAAGGTAAAGCAGTGAAAATATTCTAAACATAACATTAACTTGGTGATATTATTTTTTAGCTGGCTAAAATATGGCTGCTGTCTCCATCCACTGCATTAAAATGCTTATTTGCTTATCTTCTGTGGCGGTACTCTTGCCTGCTTCTCTAAACTAGGGGCGCGCAGACTGACACCTACTGTAGGTAATACAGTGACTATGAATAAGGAACTCATATAACCCCACTTCAAAAGATCCAAACTATCCCTTTAAGCAACCTGAAGCTGTTTGTGTCTGTGAAACCTAGAGCAGTGATTCCCAACTGGTGGGTTGAGGTCCAAAAGTGGGTGAGACACTTTATTTTAAAGTACAGTGAATTTCCAGCACAAAGCTTTCATTTTGAAGTGCCATTTTGTACTGTAGAGTGAGTGACTGACCTACAGCTACTTGACAGACAGCAAACTGGCTCAATGACATGGACAAAGCTCATAAGACACTGAATTTATTAAACTATGTGGACCTCGAACTAATGACTAATCTAGACCCTGTGGTTGGACCACTTGGGAACCACTGCACTAGAGCATGTCTTTTAATGTTTATTTTATTCATCCATGTTTGATACAAAATCAAATAATGGATTGTAGCAACTGTTCAACCCCCAGAGTGACTGAAACTCTCTTTTTAAGTGAGTAACAGCTGCAAAATGCAACTCTGAAAAGTAGTCTGTAAGACAGGGATGTGCTATCATCATATAGCTACTGTACACAACATTCCCACGTGACCTCACCCCCACAAACTCCTACTGACCTATGACTTCCACATACTGTTCAATCACTGCAGCAGGGTCAGGACCAAGGAAAACATAAAAATCAAGGATTCCTCCAATAGTACGCCAGGTGAGCGCTGGGGCGGGCTGGAGGATCACATCTGAAGAAACAGAAAAACTAAGGATGAACATTTGTTAATTGGAAGTTAATTCTTCACAGTGAGCTTTAATTAGGGACCACTGAGAGCACGCCTACAAAGCTAGCGAGCAAATAAAGAAAGTACAGAGGATATAATGAGTGACTAAGAATACATGTACAGCTATGTAAATATTTTTAAGTAAGTGGCTGATTATCCCTGCTCTGTAACATCTCTCATGATGACGAAGGGAAACCAATAAAATTAAACATTATCTACATTTACAAACCTATTCAACCGTTCAGTAAGCAGCACTCAGTATCTCCATTAGGAATACTAATGAAATACAGCGTGACCTCTAAATGACCTCTTTGCATAACACTAGAAAATTCATATTTCTTGACACTGTAGTCACGCTTCTGTGAAACTGCACAAACTGCCATTTAAGGACTTCTGTTTTTTATAAAGTTGCTTAATGGTGTCATATGAACAGCTGTGTGACTTTAACAATCAGCTGCTAATGTGTATGACTGCACGTAGTGAAACCTTAAGTGGAAGTATCTGGCGTCTAGCAGACTGACCCATTGCGTTGCTGTTCAGCAGGAAGACGCCGTGTGCGTTCCCTCCATCCTCCATCGCCAGGTAAAATGGATGAGCTCCATATAAGTTTGTCTGTTCCTACATCGTAGAGAGGAACACATTTTCGTTTATCTTATTTGTACAAAGATGAATTGCACATTCAATAAAGATGTAATCCTAAGTAGAAAGATCCTGAATGTCACTGAAGGAAAAACATCGGTTTAATATATGATGGCTCAGTTCCATTAAGTGTCCCAGGAAGCTATTCCAGTGAGCCAGCATGCACAACAAGACCTCTCTTAGGTGGAATACAGCCATCATTGCTTCTATTAAATACACCTGTGCTTTTCGTGCCAAGACATGTCAAAATGTCTTCTGTGAAAAAGCTCTATCTTTCATGCTGACTCACTCTCACACCATCATGGCTTACTGGAACACATTAATGTTATAAATAATACTTATGCTTTTCCTACTAACATTTAAATGTCTGCTATCGTTTTAAACATTTGTGTCTAAAATGTTTGAGACCATAACAGGTATCGTCATACCATAGGAGGCACATCTCTGGCCCACATGGTGAGTGTGTTCCAGTGGACATCGTGCAGGAAAGTGGAGCGGTGCTCGCCCAGCCCATAAATGAACTGACTGGGCAGGGCGGTGGATAACTGGAGAAACTGATCCGCATAGAAGAGAGGAGCCGCTGTGGTGTTCAGACTGAAAGGAAACCGTTGAAAGGAGACACAGTATTATAACGTTAATTATTACATAACAAGATACAGTGGATTATTTTCACAACTGGATGTGCCTTAAAAAAAATACTTCACCCGCAGAAATTACCATTTGTATATCAAGTGCTCACCACGTGTTACACTGAATTTTATTGCATGCCTCTACAGTGACTGGAGAATCCAAAAAAGGCAAATATTCCTGAAGTACTGACCATACAGCTGGATAAATGAGACTGGGATTATACTGCCCGAGTTGTGTGAGAGTTTGTGAACAAATGTTTTGATATAGTTTTGCTGCTGTTAAGCGCAGCCCCCTTTTACTTCAATTCATGAGGAATGTTTGCCTTTTTGGATTCTCTGTTCACTGTCGGGGCATGCAAGAAAAACAAAGTTTTCTCGGAGAATTCAACCTAACATTTTGTGAGTAATTGAAAGACAAATGATGTGGGTAAAGTATTCCTTTAAGAGTTTCTAGTATACTATAGAGGTTAGATTGTGATCATCACACCTTCTTTACCCATCCTAAAATAGCGTATTCAAGTCAGACTTACAGCACTGCACCTGTGGAGCTCCTCTTCACAATGAGCCCAAATGGCTCCTTTGAAAGCTCTACTTTGTAGGCTGGACTTTTGGCCTTCTTGGTGGCAGCGGGAACAGAAATTGGAACCTCAAATCGTGAACTGGAGGGGTCTGTAATCTAGATTAAGAAACATAACAAAAACAAACAGACCAGAGAATTTATAGTGGTGTGTAATTAAAACTTTATCAGCTGACCTATGAACAGTTTATGACTGCTTTACACCCACCTGGTTGAATAAAAAAGGATTGGCACTGATCGTATTAGGCAATAAATTTGTCGTTTGCTTACATGAATGATGAGTGTCACTCACCCTGACTCGTAGCCGTGTGTCTGTCTCATAACGTATCTCCACCTCTAGAGAGAGAATATCTGCTGGGTAGTAGGTCTTCACCTCCCTTACGAGTGTACCTTTCTGTCCCAGCACTGTGTCGTTTATTGACACAAGCGAGTAAGAGGGGAAATCCTGGGGATAGAAACACCAAGGGATACCATTTCTCCCTGATGGGCGAGTGGCAGAGGACGAGGGGGAGGATGCAGGGATAAAGCAACAGTTTCTTGCCTCACACAACTCTCGGGTCACAACCACCCCTCTTTCAGGGTAGCAGTCAAACCTCCACGCCTCAGGGATTAAACTGCAAGCCTCACGGCGGGAAGCAGCCACAGTGTCGTTTACTAGTGTCTCTACTCGAGAGTCTGGTGTTTGTGCAGGGGCCGGTGACGGGGGTCTATGTGGCTGCTGCGTGGACGGTCGGTGCAACCAGAACATGGTACCCAGTAGCCAGCCTCCACAGAGGAGCAGCAACAGGCAGCCAATCACAAGGAAACCTGTGGTGACAGAGCATGCCGGCCTCTGTGGAAGCAAGGAGGCTTCCTCTGGCTCCGGCACCTTAAAACACAACAAGGAAATCAAATAAGACACACAAAAGCAATCAAGAGAAATCAGACTATTTTTTTGTACTGTAAAAAACTGCTGATCCTTGAGAGCTACCATGGGTTTTTTTTTTAAAATTTAACCAGGAAAGCCTCATTAAAGGGCAACACCAGTATTTTTCGACCTAGACCATACAGTATTTTCCCATGTTTTTGTGCCTCCATTGAGAGTGCTTGTTTTTGCAACTATCAGGCTCAGGTTGTTATTTTGAGTTTCTTACAACATTACAATAAGAACCCTACAGAGGAATGAAAATATTTTTCTATACCCTTTGCTTGTTCTGCTCTGTCTTGTGTCCAAGTCTCGCTGAAGGAGACGACTTGTTCTTAAACCTTGCAGACTTTTTTTTTTTTACGTTGTCAAAGTCTGCTAAATATTCAGCCACAACATTGAAAACTTTCAGATAAGGTTAAGCTATGCTTTCTGTACTCAAAAAAACAAACTATTAATGGCACTCATCTCTCCAACTCTCACTCAAGTATTAAGTCACCGCTCAAGAGATTTCGGAATGAGACTTCTCATTACACTGTAGACTGTTTCACTGCTGCTGGCTGCAGCGCTCTCTCAAAACTGGACCAATTCAAAAATTGTTCCCACGAGTCAGGTAGACACAAAAACGTGGGGAAATAAGGTTCAAGTTGATAAATACCTAAGTTCTACTTTAAAATAAAAATATCATCTTCAAGAGTGTCCAAAACAGGCAGCAGTGTTACAGACTAAAACATAAAAAATGGGAAACACAAACTCCTGAAACAATCTAAAGTGGCACCCTCAAAACAACCTAGAGCTGTCTCAAGCCATAACAGAGACAGACCGAAGGGCTCCAACTAAGAATTGTTTTCATTATCACTTATCACTTGTTTAGTCCAAAACCAACAATCATTTTGTTTCCTAAGAGCACGTTCAGCACCAGATACAGACTCCCCCGCTGTTCAAAAGAGTGCTACAAAAAATCATTCATACCCACAGCAATACAACTGAACAACTCCTCCCTCTGATCAAACTCATATGTACTTTGAACCATTCATCCTTTTTTACAAAGATACTTACTGTACTGTTTTTATACACCTTTTTATACCTTTTATTCACACCTTGTGATCTTATGTACTTTTAGGATTTTTCTTATTCAAGTATGTGTGCTGTGTTCTTGTGATGTGTGTCTTTTGTCATTCTTGCCCCTGCTGCTGAGGACATTTTAAATTCCCCCCGGGGATTAAATAAAGTATATCTATCTATCTATCTATCTATCTATCTATCTAATCACAACTCAAACAAAAGGCAACAAATCCTCACAGCTGAGAGGCTGGGACTGAGAAAACTATTCATTAGCTCTTAAGAAAATCAAACTACAACTATCAAACAATGAAATAATTAGACTAGCATGGCTAGATTTATAACATTGGCAGCCCAAATAAAGAGCATGAACTCTCTACATCAATTATTTAAATCTACAGAAAGAGACCAACAATTTGCACTTTTAAAACTGACTGCAGAAGGTTCAAGCCAGAGGAAGCGGTCTACATAAACACATGAACTCACTGGGACTTCTTCATGGACAGGACGAGGCTCTTCTGACAAAGCTGCATTGGAAAACTGAACATCTTCAGGGTTCAGCCGCTTGTACGACACCATCCTGACAGTGTATGCTTGTCTAAGTGAGCGGTTGAACATGTGAGAGACAGAAACAGAGACAGCACACAAAGTTCAGTTGGGTGGAATATCTCACTTCCTGATAATTGGAGCTGGTGGGAGAAGTGTGCATAAGAAGCGCTGAAGTAAAATGGATTTGATAGTTAAGTTTGATGATTTCGCTTTAGCACTATCAGAGACGAACGATGTAGGCTAACAGAGAGGAGATGGATGCATAAGACAAAAAATTCGGGGACTACAATGCAGTGGTGGAATTTAACTAAATAAAATTACTCAAGTACTGTACTTAAGTGCAGTTTTGAGGTACATAAACTTTTCTTGAGTATTTCCATTTTCTGCTACTTATACTTCTGGTCCGCTTTATTTGACAGCTTTAGTTACAAGCTACTTTGCAGACTCAGATAGATAACACAAAATATTATCAAGAAAAAATATGATTGAATAGTGTTGTTATGGATTTCAATAAAACTTTAATAATTATATACATAAGTTATGTCAGGATTTGTACTTGTAACAGCATATTTCTACACTGTGCTGTTACTAGTTTTACTTAAGTAAAAGATCTGAAAAAATCTTCTGCCATTGCTTTAATGGATTTTTAAAAGTTAGGGACTAAAAATGAGTATATAGTCAACACACACACACTAAGCATTTAAGCTGGGAAAAAAAAGCTCATACAAATGTGCCATTACACCGTCATAAATTACTATAATTACTATGTTTAATGTGTTTAACGATCATAACTGTACATAAAGTCAAGCTGCATCTTGTACTGCAGCATGTTTACCTTCATCTCGAGGGTACACATGAGAACATATCGTGTTTATATAGCTATACTTTTAAATAAAACCTAGCAATGCCTTGGTGTATGTCTCAAGGTCGAGGTATGACGAGGGCCCATACTGATATGGCATGATGAACACTGTCCGAGGAGCATTATGTTATACTTAGCTAACTACAGCTAGCCCTGCATTACTAAATCATGTGAATGTCAAAGTTCACCACAGACATTTGACGATTTAATAAAATACAGTTCAGCCTGTCAAGATAATAAGGTTATAGCAGTGAGGGGACATTAACTGCTGCCTGGAGCCTGACACAGTGGTACGTTACTGTAGCATTACAACGTTTATCAGTGTTAGCTAACTTTAACGGCAGTGTAACTTGAAGCTAACGCGAGCTAACGTTCGCTGACAAGGGCGTTAACATCAGCAGCACTTACCTGGATATCCTTTGAGTCTTACATACACAGAAGAATATAGTTTACACAGCAGCTTTCCGTCTAAATGAATGTATCTTTAGCTAAATAATCCGTAACGTTGAGAACCTCAACTGCCTGCATCGTGCGCGTCTGTTTATCTTCATGTCACATTCACTGTACATCGTAATTTATACAACTTCCGTTTGACAGCCTTTCTGTAAACTTAAAATGTCATTTAATGTGCTCATGTCGACAACGTTTTAAAATATAAAGACTGATAATACTTCATTTGTCATGTTGTCTTGTTCTTCTTCTTCTTCATTTTTTATTTTGCTAAATGAAGGGTTAAGGAGAAATGTGTCCTTGCCACGGTGCTGCCTTCAGGAGCAGCTCAGGGTCTTCTAAAACTTGTAAATCAACAGTCTTCTGTCATAAAAAAAAAAGAAGCACTTCATTTTATTTTCTGGGAACATTTAGCAGGCTAGTTTAATTACTAGTAGTCAAATTTCTCAGTGGTTCAAGAAATTAAACTGACATTGCTAAAATATTGGTTTAAAATGTCTCATATTGACTAACAAAATATACTGCACATAATCCTGGCCAGTGTTGGAGAGCAACTGGTTACATGCAATTAAATTACATCATTAATGCAATTGTAATCAGTTACAGTTACTGAGAATAAATATTTAATTAAATTACAGGTACAGGTATGTTGGTGATTACAAAAAGGGGTTACATCCAAATATAAGGTTTTCTGTAAAAAGTTTAAACATAGAAATTTTTTTTTACTCTGTTTCTTTGCATGTTTTTGCCCTGCAGGAAAACCTTCATTTGGCATAGTCTATTTCCAGACATCTTTCAGCTTTGATAATAAAGAAAAAATAAGGAGTGCTGCACTGGGTTAAGGCTCTGTGTAGTTAGTTGGGGGAAGAATGTAGGATGGGGCAACGAGTCACTTACAGATAAACAAACAAACAAACCAAAACAACACCTGACCAGCTCACTCAGTGTAAAAGTCCACAGTACAGGCTCACAGTCCAAACATGCATCTGAGGCACTCTGACTGTAGTTAAAAATCCTTCATTAATACACTGATAACCACTACATTTAAACTAGAGAGTCTTCATCAGGGTGTAACATGCATTGGAAACAGGTGTGCAGTTTAAGAGCTCATGTGAGGGTCATGTGACACAGGTCACATGATATATTGGTGTAGCCCTACTAGACAAAAACCACAAGAACAGGAATGAAAATGACATAAATCTATAATTTTGTATAATTAACATAATGGTAAGGTTGCACCCATGAGTGTTTTTTATTGTACAATATTAGTGATTACATGTTTTTATACACATATATTACTGGTGGTAAATCCTTTGTAAGCCTTATTAAGTTTTCCTCTGCCAGAGGCCTGGGAGTTTGAGGGTTCTGCGCAGTATCTTAGCTGTTCCTAGGACTCTTCCGGACAGAGACCTTAGATGTTGTACCTGGAATCTGCTGGAGCCACTTTCCCAGTTTTGGGGTCACAGCCCTGAGTGCTCCGATTACCACTGGCACCACTGTTGCCTTTACTCCCCACATCTTTCAGCCCTTGGTATTTTTCAAGCTTCTCGTGTTCCTGTTTGTTAATCAACATGATGTCCGGTTGGTTAGCCATCACCAGTTTGTCAGTCAGGATCTGGAAGTCCCACAGGATCTTAGCTCAGCCACTTGGTTGCACCTGGGGTCCTGTTTGGTGTGGTAGACCCCTGCTTCTATTGATCTTTTACTGAGTGTCTGTTCTTGTGCTGCCATGATAGATAGATAGATAGATAGATAGATAGAGAGAGCACACCAGGCTTTAGTACTTTTACTTTTATTGTTCAGTATACCATGTCTCATACAATTAGACAGAGGCAGCACTGGGCAAAATTTACCATCTACATGGCTTCAAATTATTGCCTTTTGTATCACAGCCTTATAGGATGACCTTATTCACAATAGTTACTTGGCCTTTAAGAGCTGTTCAAACCAGGTGAACCTGATTCAAAATCTGGTTGTTGAATAACACAAACAGAGATAAAGACTGATTGCCACTAAGGCAAAGTGGTTTTGGCAAAAACAACAACAAAAAAAAGATGATTATCACGATCTCATTGTTTCATTACTGGTTTTTCATTCTGACATTTCAGTAGCTCAAACCCAAAGAATGAATTCCAGTTTCACCTGATTCGTGAACTGCTCACTGGCCATCGTAACATCGATACAAGAACATAATTACGCTTCAATCCCATTTCCACATACAAGATTAGTCTGAATGACAAACACTGCATGGAGAAGTGTGAAATCACAGACCTTAAATGAGTCATTTGTACTACAATAAATAGTCTAAATGTGAGTGCGATATTTTGATGCAACTAACATAGGTGAGAGTGATAAAAGAGAGTAAATATGAGCTCTAAAATTTATCATCTGAACAGTTCCCAAGATTTTATGAAAGAAGTGTTTGGTCATTTTGTCTGAAACTGCGTTGTTAGTTGCTGAACATCACCTGACACGTGTCTGTGTATTAATTTAAGGGAGTTAAATATTTCAGCTTTAATACTTTTTTTTGTGAACCACCACATAAAGTTTTAATGACAGCCTATTCACAGAGGTAATCCCTTACTTTCCCCTCTCTCAGTTCATGTTTTACTGCCTAAAATCTTGTCTCGTTATACTACTACTGGTACATATCTCTATGGTTTATATAAATACATTGTCAGTCATTTTGGTCTGCTATACACATATTAATTGGAGAGTTATCGTCACTCTGTGATAAATCATTGTTCTTCACACTGAATGCAGACACATCCTCAGGGAAAATCTGCTCATGTTTCCGTTTGTGGAGCCTCAGGCTTTGTGAGCGGCTGAAGCCTCTCCCACAGATGTCGCAGCCATATGGCCTCTCTCCCGTGTGAAGCCTGAAATGGTTTTTGAGGCTTGAAGCTCGTGTAAAACTCTTTTCGCACTCGGGACAGTCAAACTTCTCCCCAAAGTGGATTTTCTCATGTTCCCTCAAGCGGCCCGACTGATTAAAGCTCCTGTCGCACACAGAACAGTGGTAGGGCCTCTCTCCCGTGTGTGTGAGCCGGTGTCTGTTCATGGCCCCCGAGTGGGCAAAGCTCTTCCCACAGTCTGGGCAGGAGAACGGTTTCTCTCCAGTGTGGACTTTCTGATGACCTTTGAGTTGCCCTTTCTGGGTGAACTGCTTCCCACACAAAGTGCATTGGTAAGGTTTCTCTCCCGAGTGAATTCGCATGTGAATCTGAAGAGCAGACATCTTGTGACAGTCTCTTCCACAGAGCCCACAGCAGTAAGAGCTCTTTGTCAGTTTGTCGTTACACTGTTCCTGCCCTGGTGACGCTGGAGGGCTGTTTTTATCACTGTCGGAAACATGATCAGGATCCTCTCCAGACACTGTGGAAACATACATGATACACTGAAACATGCCATTTTGTAACAATAACAAAAACACATATTTTTGCTTGTTAAGACATGGCTCACTTTGAAATCCACCATTATAGAAAACTGAAAGGAGATCAAATAAGACAGACCCAGATGATCTGATCTGTGTAAGCATTATCGTCCAGTCAAGGAGTGATGCACGTGCATTTATGTTTAGGGAGTACTATAAAAGCTGCACCATGTCGCACCCCTCTATGGACAGACACCTGTCCCAACTTTAAACATGTCTACAGCAGCAATATTCATTTTACTGCCACCTCTATGGGTGCATGTTACATGTCTGCTTCGAAGTGTAGACCTGACAATAGAAGGAAGTGACATGTTCATATGCTGGCTTTTTATCTTAGCAGCATCCCGCTGAACTGAAATACATACTCCAAAGGTCCTTGACAGAAAATGTGATGTCAAACAGTTTATTTATCAGTCCATAAAATAATCTATTATTCTGCAATTGTTGAGTTAATCATAGGAAGGTATATAAAAGCTATGAATCATGTGAAATTCTTAAGGAGCCTTAAGAAGAAACACAAAATCACCACTAACCACAAGTGCAGGGTTCTCATTTTCAAACCAGTCAGTCAGTCACACCAAAGAGTCAGTCAGAGTAAACTGAAAAAAGACACAGTCCGATTTCTATCATTTCAATCAATCAATATAACAGAGGGTGATCTTTCTTTCTCTAATTTTAAATAGTCTAATAAAACTATAATTAATAAATCTGTCAATGACATTTTTCATTTAGATCGGCTAAAAAACTTTGGCTACAAATTAGAAACCTGCTTTTGCAATCTTTAGGTAATTTCGATAATGACAAGTAGAATCCACTCTTACACTATGTCCACACTAAGACAGCTAAATCTGAAAATGCATGTTTTCCTCTCCTTCCTATAATTAGCCAGCATTTTTGTACCAGAGTGCAGGCAAAAAATGACTCTGGTTCTTTACTGTTACCAGAGCTAAATAAAGGTTAGCCTTAAATTTGAAAGGCTTTTAATTCTAATTAAATTTTAAATTTTTTACATTTTAAGTTTTAAAATTGTAAATCATTTAGTAATTAATTTTACCTTTTATATTTTTGTTTCTATTTACTCATTTATTGTAAATCTGTATCCTTTATTTTTTTGTGATGCTCTGTAAAGCACCTTGAATTGCCCTGGTGTATGAAATGTGCTGTACAAATAAAGTAAGAATAGACCGATAGATCGGCCGGCCGATATATCGGGCCGATATTTGAGTTTTTTATTTGTATCGGCATCGGCCGATACGTGCCTGGGTTCGCGGATTTACTTTTCCCTGGCATGATTTACAGACAGGCATCCACGGACAGCTCTGTGATGCCGGAAGACCCTGCAGTGCACATGCAGCGAATCCTACTGTGTACAGTAGTTGTTGTTTTATTTATGCTTCAGCTTAAATATTTGTTTATTTTATAAAGACATTACTGGAAGATTTAAGAGCACTGAACTCTTTTTTTATTTGAATCTATAATAATAATAATAATAATATTCTACCTGTTCTACCTCAACTTTCCATCTTGTTTTAGTATTTTTTACTGTTCAATAAATGTTTCTTATTTTAAACTTGAGACCTGTAATATTTGTTATCATTGTGTCTTTTTTTTTTTATGTAAATTGAGGGACCAAAGCAGTATCGACCCCAAATATTGGCTCAAGAAAATCGGCAGTCCATAATCGGTCATCGGCTAAGGGTGATGAAAAAAAATCGGTATCGGCATCGGCCCTAAAAAATCCATATTGGTCTAATCCTAAAATAAAGCTGCATTGCCTTAAATTTTATTGTGGACAGGAGCAACAAAGCTTTTTAAAATGAATATTCAAGTCCTCTCATAAAGTGTCAGGAGCTTTAGAAAACAACGAGCTGTCACTTCTAACTTTGTGATGGAAAAGATACAGTTAAGGTCAAAATTATTAGTCCCCCTTATGAAATCAAATAAAACCCTTATCCTTCCAATGACATGGGCCATAACCTTAAGTGTTTATAGTTTGTGTGTGTCCGCAAGAACAAAGACAACATCTGCATAAGGTCAAATGAACATTTTTATTGGTTTGCTGAACTGAAACAAGAAAAAAGCAAAAAAAATGCAATGGTCAAAATTATTAGCCCCCATGTGATTTAGTGCTTTCAAAACAAATTAACTGGGTTTGAAACCACACCTGAGCAGTCAATTAGGTTTGAAAACACACCTGAGCAATCAATTAGCACTGAACCTTATTTAAGTGACTTCAAGAAGCAGAGTTAGTATCACTTGACCACTTGAATGAAAGGGATACTCCAGGGTTGCTCTATAATCTTCGTAAGAAGCAATATCATCATGCCAAAAAGCAAAGAAATCAGTCTGGACCTCAGACAGAAGATAGTGGATCTTCATCTTCAGGGGGAAGGATATACTGCCATTTCCAAGCGTTTCATGGTTTCTAGAACAGCTGTGCGTTGCATCATTGCAAAGCACAAAGAAACAAAGTCTGTTAAAAATAAACCTGGCCGTGGTAGAAAACGCAAGATTTCCAAAACTTTGCAGCGAAAAATAATCAGAGATGTCAACAAGAATCCCCAGACCTCTGCAAAGATGACTGTTGCTGAACTGGCTTCCTCTGGACTTGATGTTTGACGCAAGACTGTTGTGAGGGTTCTTCATCGTGGTGGACTTCGTGGTCATCGTGCAAGAAAAACCCCATTGCTCTCACAGCGGCACATTAAAGCCCAACTGAATTTTGCCAGAGACAATCTGAAACATAAGGGTGAGTTTTGGAAGTCTGTCCTTTGGTCTGATGAAACCAAACTTGAGCTGTTTGGGCATATGGATGCTGCTTTTGTTTGGCGAAGAAAGAGCGAGGCCTTCAACCCTAAAAATACTGTCCCCACAGTGAAGCACGGTGGTGGCAACATAATGCTGTGGGGCTGTTTTGCTGCTTCAGGGACAGGAAACCTTGTTCGGGTGCATGGGACCATGAAAAAAGAGGATTATGTGGGTATTTTGAAGGCTAACATCAAGACATCTGCAGCCAGTCTAGGGTTAGGTCGTCGCTGGGTCTTCCAACAAGACAATGACCCGAAGCATACATCAAAGTTAGTCAAAAACTTTTTGAAAGACACCAAAATCAAGGTTCTGGAGTGGGCCTCTCAGAGCCCTGATCTCAATCCTATCGAGAATCTGTGGAGGGAGCTCAAGGTTCGGGTCCATGCTCGGAGACCAAGCAATTTGCATGATCTTGAACAATTTGCCAAGGAAGAATGGGCTAAAATCCCTCAGGAGACATGTGCCAACTTGGTTAGAAACTACCAAAAGAGGTTGTTGTCATTTTTGGATCAGAAAGGCTACACTATTGACTATTAGTTGTCAGAGGGCTAATAATTTTGACCATTGCATTTTCTTGTTTCAGTTCAGCAAACCAATAAAAATGTTCATTTGACCTTATGCAGATGTTGTCTTTGTTCTTGCGGACATACACAAACTATAAACACTAATGGTTATGGCCCATGTCATTGGAAGGATAAGGGTTTTATTTGATTTCATAAGGGGGGCTAATAATTTTGACCTTAACTGTATTTAACCATTTTTCTGTTCAGGGGTTTCAGTGCCGACAGAGATCTTAAAAATAATAATAATTAAAAAAAACTATGTAGCCTAACATTTTTTTTTAGAATTACCCAGCTCAGTGCCAGCATGCCAGAAAAAAAACAGAGTGAAACAATGAAAGAGTGAAGAAAAAGAATATACAGTGTAGGGAAAGACAGAAGAGTGGGCTGAAATCACTGAGAAAAAATATGTTTTAATCCAGTCATTCAATGACACTGGGTCCCAGTTAATGACTGTAGTAAAGACAGTAATTAATCTTTACTGTAAAATAATTTCCTTACTGTTCACAAGTTCCTCTTCTTCCTCCTTTACTGTAATCCTAATTTCTGTGTTGCTTTCCTGCTGCTGCTCTTCAGTGTCCTCCTGCATGGTGCAATCCTCACTACCAGACACCTGGTCAGGAGCTTCTTCTACTGAGGGAAACACAAGCAAAACAACCACTTAAATGTTAAATCATCATTAAATGCATTCACACTACTTGTGTTATGTTACATAAGAACAAAAATCTGACATCTCATGTTTATTTACCACACAAAGGCTCCTCTTCTTCCTCCTCTTTCACTATTACATTCATATGCGGACTGGAAGCGACATCCTCCGGGTGGTCTTCTGGTTCTTGTAGGTTACTTTCACACTGAGCTGTTTTGTCAAGACCTTCTGAGGAATGGGGCTCAACTGCACTGAGCAAACTCTGACTGTCTGACACCTATAAAACAGTTTAATAAGAACAAATGGAGGCAACAATAGTGTTAGAAGGTTGTAAAAGACCCAAATGTACAAATGCGGAAGAAAAATTAAACATCTCAATCAAACAACCACAAAAAAACACTGAGGTTCTACCGTGAAACTGCTGTGCACTGTCTCTACCTCAGAGCTGATGTTGTTGACCAGGTCCTGCTGGGATGATTCACCACCTGCAGCTTGAACTGGGTTTAAGATGACACCTGTAACCGATCCATTCTTGTTCTGTGTACATGATCTTTTGTGGTTTCTGAGAGTTCCTGCCAGTGAGAAGTGCCTCCCACAGTCCTTGCAAGTGTACGGCTTTTCTCCTGTGTGAATCCTGGTGTGCCTCCGAAGCTCTCCCGGAGCTACAAAAGACTTATCACACTGTGTGCAGCTGTAGGGTTTTTCTCCCGTGTGAGTCCGCATGTGTGTCGTCAGAGTCCACTGCTGTGCAAATGTCTTACCACAGTCGGAGCAGTGGTAGGGCGTAATGCCTGTATGGAGACGCTCATGTCTTACAAGTGTTCCCGACAGGGCAAATCTTTTGTCACAGAAAGAGCACTGATAAGGCCTCTCTCCAGTGTGAGTCCTCTGATGATCTCTCAGCTCAGCTGCTGAGTTACAGCTCTTTTCACAGTCCGAACATGGAAACTTCTTCCTCGTAAAGCCTGCGACAACCTCAGAGTGCATCGCCTCTAAGTGAGTTTTCAGATGCCAGTGTCGGGAAAAGCTCTTCAGGCAGATGGAGCAGTGATACGGCCTCTCGCCTGTGTGTGTCCGTCGGTGCAGCCTGAGCTCACCCTGACTGGCAAATCTTTTTTCGCAGAAAGTGCATGGGAACGGCTTTTCCCCAGTGTGGACCCTTTCATGGATCATGAGCAGCCCCTTTTCTGGAAATCTCTTCTCACACATGGAGCAGGGGAAAGGCCTCTCTCCCGAGTGAGTGCGTAGGTGGCGCTGAAGTTTAGAGGCGTAAGGGAAGTCTTTCCCACACACTGAGCAGCTGTGAAGAGACGGCGGTTTTTCATTCTCACTTTGATCAAATGTCTTGGAGGGAGCCTCTGCATGTACAATGCCAGGGATAGCACTCTCTCCTGTGTGAACAGAAAGATAAGACAGCATTTTATTCAGGAAAACAAAAAGACTGGGGAAACATTTTCTTAACAGTTAACCCCTGAGCACAACAAACATCATTGCTGATGGTGTTCAGACATGTTGTAGAGTCCTTTATAGTGTAGGTAAGTATAATAATGCCTCTCTGCAAGAAACATTCAGTGTAAATATGTTGTTCTAAAAAGGTGTATACATCATTTACAGTCATACAATTATTTTGCAGGTCTGAAATTGAGCATTTAATTTTTTTTTATGTGAAAAAAGACTAATATTGAGACTTAGCATTGCCAAATATCTTGATTTTGGTGTTGGAATGGTTTCTGAGAGAGAAAAGCAAAATCACTGCATCTGTACTCTGTATGCAAACTGCAGCTTAATCTAACACAGACATGCCAAGCTTTGCTGGGAATGCATCAATGTGCCACTGGATGTTTATCCTGACTATGTAGTATAATTTTATAGAGTAAATACTGCACTGCAGATGTAGCTCAGAGTAAACGTCTTGTTTGCTTTTAAGCTTAAGACTTAATATATGTTCATTTACTATTAAGAAAAGCTCTTTGAACCATGCCTGTAAAAGTTTTGGTGAGAAGTGCATCATGATGTGTTTTTATTCTTATGCTTATATTCTCTAACCCTGTGTGTATCTGTGTTTTTGTATGCATTGTGTAATTAGCTACTAGGTGCCTAAATTTCTATCTATCTTATTTGCTCACTGAGGTCTGAGAAATCCACTTCTTCTCCATCAGAGTTGATCAGGCCTCCGATTTCTTGCTGATCATCCTCAGCCAGGATCACAGCTGGCTCAAAGTCCTCTGGGTTTTCAGAGCCCATCTCTCAAATGTACAACCTTGAGGAGGTGAAAAATCAAGAGTCAGTAAACAGACACGTTTACAAGTTAACAAGTTATAGCAAAGGAGTGAATAAATACAGGCAAACATGGCCGAAAGCTTCACAGCTGAGAAAGACATTTAAGCAACCACTGCTGTTGCTGACTCTTTGGACTGTTAGTGCATCATAGAGATAAAACTAATCTAACATACGATGTGCTTGAAATAATGTTTATTAATTTAAAGAGATCATCCATTTATGATGTGTTAGCATTCAAAAGTAGAGAAAAACACTGCTCAGTGCTCACCCATTATCAGATCACAGTATTAAATATGTGCAAAACTCTTTGTTATTACACTACAAAGGACCACCAAATCCATGTAACTGCTCTGGGCCTGTACTCATCAAGTGTCTCACAATACAGTATTGTAAAAATGTATTTGTATTGGCTGTGGCCTCATTACACAAGTCACATTTTTGGATAGAGACATTTTAATCAAACCAACTGAATCATACCAGGATCTTCCTGCTCATTTCTGTCTTAATGTTTTGTTGTTAGTTCCTGAAGGAAATGTGACAGATGCTAATTCCAAAATGGCAAATCACTATATAGCATAACTAAGAATTCAAGATCAAGGTCCTGATCACAGTTTTCCAAGAAAGTGACCAAACTTACTAAGTCAACAGTCAAACTGATGATGTGTCACTTGCAATATACATTATGTTAAATAATAATGTACATGTCAGTCATAGTCCTGTTACAGACAGACTGTTATACATTATAATAAATAGTATTTCAAATGTTAAGAGCATAAACCAAGTCTGCTTTGATGGACAGATCTGATATTCAAAATTTCTCCTATTCATTAATTTATCCCAGATATCTTATTCAAGGTTCAGAACTATTTCAAATATTTGTGACATACTGGTGATTGTGACAGGTGACAGTGATGTGAATAAGGTATGAAAAATGAATTTACAGTTCATACAGCATTTATTAAATCATATTTCAACCAAGGTGTGACAGTGTTGTGAGCAGTCACTCAGTGGCTGTTGTTTTTAATCCATTCTCTCTTTAGACTCTCAGCCTCCGGCACCACATCACTTTGGGGGAAGCATTCTTGTCACTTTTCCCCCTCTACAAGCCACACAACAATGCCTCCACCCTGGAAGACATCCATCGTCCTGCTCAAGGACACTTCAGCAGGGCGGATGCTTTGTTGTGACAGGGGACTGAACCTGGCTGGGCCTGATGGACTGTCTACTGTTAAAAGGAGTTGTCCTTACAAATGTACTGTACAACAAATAAACTATTCAGCAACACTGCTGGCTATGGAGCTGTTTAGTGTTAGCTGTAAAAATAAGTAACTGTGTTCCAGTGGTTAGACTGTCATGGGAAAAGCTCTTTTCGTGCATCTGCACTGAGTAGCCCAGTTAGCTTAGTAGCATTAGCTTGATGGGACTCATTCTTGCTCCTCTACTGTCTCATACTAATTGATTTAAGTTAGATAGAAACCTGATTGACAAACCTGTTGGTATCTATGGCGACATATTCAAACCCTGTATGTCAGGAGCACTCTGCAGTACAGAGCCCGGTATTTGACCTCTGACTGAAATGTCTGAGTCGGCGGTGACCAGCGCTTTGGTCAACGACCACCTCTGCCTTTGAGCAAACTGTTATTAGCCAGCTAGCCACTGACATGGCGTTACCTAGCATGACTGATATTAGCAATTAGCTAACGATACCTCCCCCTTAAGCTACAGCCGCTAATCAACAATAACAAATAACGCTCCCGACGGATTCACAACCGAGTCTAGTGCGAAAATAATACGTTAAATCTACTGAAATTTTAACCTCCGCTGTATAACACTTGCTAATTCAGCTAGCTAACAACAGACAATAGACATTTTGACCAACCTCAGCATTGATTTTTCCCTCAGGTAAAAAGTAATCGCTCGACTGAAGTTTATTAAAAAGACTTGGCAATGTTTCTACGTCTCTGTCATTTTCAGGCTCAGTATGTTCAAACAATGTGTCAAATTAATGCCACCTATCTGTTGAGTTTAGTTAAAAACGCGTTTGGAGCTGGTGATAACCTTTCTAGCATTAGCTGCTAGCCACTTACAGTAGCGTCGGAACTTCCGGTTGTCTTTTTTAAAACCAAAATAAAAGCCCCAATAATATAACTTATTAAAATCTCGTTTACTGCAGTTTCCTGCAAACATGCGTACATATTACATTAAATAATGCTTGTATTAAGTAGAAATACTCACCAATAACTCACCTTAAAATATACAAATATAACAAAATAACGTATACAATATTCACGCCAGCTATATTATGCTTAATGCATGTGGTGTACTATTTTCACTACTTGTACTTTGCTTGAATATCTGCATTTTGTGCTACTTTATTATTCAACTCAACATTTCAAAGAGAAATACTGTACTTTTTACTCCACTAAATTACGCAATACTATACAATTAATTATCCTGCTGCATGGTCATGTTAACCCAATGCATGAAGCAGTTTATATTTCTGAATTAAGATTTTTTTTTTTTAAAAAAGGCTCCAACTACAAACACAAGCATATATTTCAAAATACAAGCTTTTGTTTTAGTTTTTTTTTTTGGCCAATAATGCAGTGAAAGAGTTTTACTATGTAAACAAGCACTGATGTACACTGTGATCTGCTGGGTCCAATTATTGGATAAAAACTCTGCTCAAAGGCCAAGTTAAGGTGAATTACAAGAGAAGAAACACAGAAAAATTCAAAGAACATTGACTTATGATGTCATGATTTATTTTCTTGAATACTATATAGTCCAATACATGTTATTAATAATGTAGCTGACTGCACACCTTATACATTTGATTACTATCATACTGTTTGAACAATCACTTCAGACATTTGAAAGATAGTTTACTTCACAGAGTAAAAGATGGGCAACGCTAGTATATTAACTTTTCCTATTTATATCCTCTCAGACTAGTGTACACTCCCAGGTGACATTATTGATTATGTGCCACTGACAGCTGTTGTTTTGGTCTCCCCAGCGGTTTTGTTTGAGGCTTTGGCTTCTTGTCGTGAATCTTCAGATGCGCTCGATAACCTTGAGTGTAATAAAAGCACTTGCCACATTTGTCACAAGTATACGGTTTCTCTCCGGTGTGAACTCGCAGGTGAACTTTCAGCACAGATGCTTTGGAGTAGCTTTTACCACAGATTGAGCAGAGGTGAGGTCGCTCTCCGGTGTGAGTTTTGAGATGCACCTTGAGGTGGGAGGATTGTGAAAACGCCTTCCCACACTGATCACAGTGGAAATTCCTTTCTCCAGTGTGAGTCAGCTCGTGTTTTTTAAGCGAATCTGCTGTGACACAGCTCTTACCACACTCTGTACAGAGGAAAGGTGACTCTCCTGAGTGAATGCGCTTATGTATTTTGAAATAGTATTCCGTTTTGAAGGTCTTGCCACAGTCAGGACAGGCGTAAGGCTTTTTGTGACTCTGGCGGTGTTCTTCCAGCTGTTGCTTCTGAGGGAAGTCCATGCCACATTCTCCACACACATGAACTGTCACATGCGATTCTTTCGGGGGACTCTCTCGAACTAATGTCCAATTTGGTAACTCTCCTGTAAGAAAAACAAAGACATTCATGGTCATTTATTTGTGGCCAGTTCTGTATTGTTAAGGCCCGGTCACACCAGCATTTAAAACATTGACATTTTGCTGCAAAATCAACTCATATCAATGAAATAACTGCATGCTCAGTGGATTTTCTCATGTGAGCAAAGTAAATCCACAAACACTTTTTGCTTTTACAGCATGTTGCAATGCCACTTTTATTAAGAAAGTAAATGCTGCAAATTTATCTTCTGACTGGACTTGTAGCTCTACCTTTTATGAGAACATATGACATATAAAATTCACTGACTAATTGAGATTTTGTGAACATTTGACACATTACTGATCAAGAACCAAACATTTATTAAAAGGCACTTGGCTGAATTTTGCTGTGCCACTTTTTGGAGTGACTGGGCCTTTAGGACATAGTCTATGCAAGTCCCACAATATGAATCAATTATTATTTCTACACATAAATCCAAAACAACACTTTTTAGCATGGGAAGACTTCAGTGGAAGCACAAGATCAGATTGACAAAGCTTATCCATCATATAGATGAGGAAAAAAATAACAAAGATACAATTTTAGATAAGTTTACAATGACTTCAACTGAAAAACACATGAGCGGAGCTTCCCAAAAGCATTTGTAGGTGCTATATGCTAAGATATTGATGTTTATATTTGTGTTGACATTAGCTGTCAGTTGACACCTTTCACACATGTCACGTGGGTGTGGTCAGGGAGCAGTGATTGAGTGATTGAATGAATGGGCATATATTCACCTGTGCACCGTGGTGGTTGCATGGAGAGGGGGGTGAGTAGGGAGAGCGTATTTTTTGTTGACCGCTTAACCTAACTGAAAACTGGGTATTTGAACATCCTGCCGTGCCTTGCCTTGCTTTGCCTGTTTGTTCGCTGTTGAAAATAAATACGGACACAGTCGGAAAACTTGGAAATAGCCTTGTCGTTTGTATGGCGAGTCAGCAGTGCAATGCTCCCTCACTTAGCCTCTCAGTGACTTCGTCTTTTGTTTGGAGTCACTATAGCATCTAATTTAAAAAAAAAAAAGAAAAGAAAAGAAAAAGAAAAAAAAAGTGTATCTAATTAAAGACAAAGGAGCATCTTGTTGCCTCTGACCTCTGTGCACTTTCATGTGTGTTTTGAGGTTTCCGCTCTGGGTAAATCCTCTCCCACAGATGAAGCACTTGAAAGGTCTTTTCCCCGCGTGAATCACAAGGTGTCGTTTCAGCGCGGTGTTGTCAGAGAAAATTCTCCCACAGGTCGGACAGTCGTACTTCTTGAGTTTGCGAGGCTGCTGGCATTGTTTTGCACCCTCAGATGGCTTTTCCTGAGGCTGTTCATGGGAGTTGCCGAGTTCAGGTTCTGGTCGTCCTAAAGTTTCTTCTAAAGAAAAAAAAAGTAGTAGTGGGTCTGATTTGTCACCTCAGAACAGCAGAAACAAACTGTAAACACAACATTGACACAAGTTGATATGGCGAACAAAGTTGTTAGAAAACAGTTGCTTGTCTACACATCCAGCAGACACGGAGCAACACCAGCATTCATTCAGAGTCATGTTTCTGGACACCTGAGGAATATAAGTTAAGTAATACTCACTCTGTACAATGAGCTAAAAGATGCTAAAAAGGTCTGTAGAGAATATTACTGCAGTCATGTGTGCGTTCATTAGAATGAGCAACACCTGTTACATACATGAGGTAATTCTATCCACTGTTAATATGAAAATATTAATTGGTGGAGCTTTAGGCAGTGACTTTGTTTTTTACTGCCCCCTTTCAAATAAAACTACACTACAAACTTTATCTGTTTTGGAATAAAATCATGTACTTTGACTTTATTCCATATTGTCTCTTTATTATCATAATTATTATACAAATGTCACAACATGATACTGACATGTTGTTCCGGGCTTACTATCTGTGAATTTCCTGGTGGACTGTAGATTCCTTTAATAACTACAAAAAAACCTAAAAAAGATTTTAGTTTAAAGCTCAAACATAATTTGAGGTAGAATCTTGACAGCATGAACGTCTTGCTTATTTCAGTTACAAATCTGTATGACTTGTATGTGTTTACAAAAAATAATACCACTTCAGTCAGACTCACCTGTAGGTGCTGTGCTGTGATCCTGCTCCTGTGTTTCAGGTCTGTGTTCTTCATGGTGATTTACCTCTGCACCTGTGTCGCTCAGGTGCATTTTCTTCGATGTGATGTTATGTGGGAGGGGTGTGGTGAGGCCGAGCTCAGAGGGTGGCGATACTCCACTGGACAGCTCTGCTTAAAGTGCTCCTGCCCCTGTGATCATGAGAGGTTTTAAATAATCACCACATCTCTAGTTATAGAGTTTCATTTTATTGTTTTGGTGCTTGCACAAAATCAGTTTTCCAAACTAAAATGCAGCTGCCATGTCTTTGTTAAACTGAATGATTTATAAGGAACTTGATTGTATTACTCTAATTATTAGACCATTATTCTTCAGCTTATTCCAAAAGGCACCCAAAAGACTGAGATGACAACAGATACCATCTTACAAAAACAAATCTGTCTCAAAACATTGGGACTGTATTTTGATTATGCAACTGGATCATAACCAGGGTTGGAAACTTTTTGTCTACCTGCCACTATGGCTGGTGCATTCCAAAATCTATCAGCCACTCAATCGATTACCATTGGGGTTTTTGGTTTTTGTTTATTTACTTTTTTGGGCAGGTGAGTAAAACACATCTGACAGCTACTTGCATATTTTACCAGCATTTGGCTGCTGGCTGATGATAATTTCCAACATTGATTATAACTTGTCAGATTGTTTATCACTGCAACCAAGACACGTCCTTGAACATTATCATAAAAGTGCACACAAGATATCTGGCTGCTTGGTCCAGTAGTGTTGTGTCATTCATGAACAAATTGTTTAAAAGAACAAATCTGTTGAGTGAATGTACTGAACTAAATCACTTCCGGAACTGATTCGTTCATTTCTCGGTTCAGTTGAGCACAGCAGCGAGCGTGCAGCCCGGGAGTGGAACTGCCTATTCGGTCCGCATGAACGATGAATCACTCGCGAGCTGCAAGGCAGCCAGGGTGCAGGGAGGGACTGCCTAGCCCTGAGCCCAGTGCTGTAATGTCGTAGACCAGTTAAAAAACCCTCATTCTAAACAGCGTTAATTTACAATAGACACTAAAAATATCATGATTAATAAACGTGTTTGCTTTGTCAAAGCATCTATCTTACCCGGTGCTGACAAACGTGTTTGTCAAAGCAACACTGCCACAGCACTCCCGGAAGCCGTGAACTGAACTGAATCATGAATCGTTCAGCCGTGTATCAGTTCGAATCTTTTTAATGAACTGATTTTAGTGATTCAGTAACATCTAAAGAACTGCTTTGCCCATCACTATAGGACCAGTAGTTTGCGAGTTGAGCTGCGGACAGACATACCTGTGTAATTAGCAATGGCACTTTTATCTATCGCCAATTTTTTGGACCCCCTTAACATTCTGCCATGAATTACACATATTTGTCAATTTAAATGATAATTATGCAAGTCAAGGAAGTCACAGTCTATCATAGTACTAAACCTCAGTGAACTACATCGTCTCGCACAATATACGTCACCAACACCAGCTAGCTAGCTAACTTAGCTAGCAAGGTAACTGTTAATTGCTCCATGCACAAATGTAATGTTATCTTACCTGGTGTTTTAATATCCAGCTACTGGTCTTTTCATGAGCTGGGACGCCAAATAACAAGCAAGACCCGTTGCTCCTATACATACACAGCCGCTAATCAACAATAACAAATAACGGTCCCGACAGACTCACAGTGTTGTCTAACGTAAAACTAACACATTAAATCTGCAGCAGTTTTAACCACCACTTATTAAACACTGGTTAACTCAGCGAACGTTAGCTAACAACTGACAACAGACATTATGACCAACCTCAGCATGGATTTTTCCATCGGCTAAAAAGTAACTTAGCTGCTCGACTTAAGTTTATTAAAACGACTTGGCAATGTTTTTACGTCTCTGTCTTTTTTGTGCTCATTATATTCAATTCGAATAAATGCCACCTGATTGATGAGTTAAATGAAATAAGCGTCTGGGGCTGATGACAACCTTTCTAGCTTTAGCTGCTAGCCACTTACAGTAGTGTCGGAACTTCCGGTACTTTTAAAACCAAAATAAAAGCCCCACTAATATAACTTCTTAAATCCTCGTTTACTGCAGCTTTCCGCAAACACCCGTGCTTATCACATTAAATAATCATTGTATTATCAAAAAATAGTCAGCAATCGCTCACCTAAAACATACACATATAAGGGAATGACGTGTATAATATTCACGTTAGTCATATACTTAATGCATGTGTAACGTACATTTACTCAAGTACTGTATTTAAGTACACTTTTTACATATTTGTACTATATTTGCACTTTATGCTACTTTATGATATATGTCATATTTCAGAGGGAAATTGCACTTTTTACTCCACTAAATTCATTCCACACTAATGATTACTATTCACATTAAAATATATGATATGCTTACATAATGTAATGCAGTGTGATACTATTAATGTACCTGGTAGTATATAAAGTATACCATTGTCCTGTTGCATGGTCATGATGATTCAATGCATAAAGCAGCTTATATGTATGAATTAAGATACAAGACAAATCTGACTAAAATAGGCATATTTTTCAAAGTACGTGCTTTTGTTGATTTATTTTCACTCCACTACATCTGACACTTTTTTTTTTTTTTACATATATATTGAATACAATAGAGTACCTTCTATACTATTAACCTACACAAATAATCTAAAATTGGCTCCACTTGCAAGAACTGCAACATTAAAATGCTTGGAAGGAGTTGATATTGATTAAAAAAAATCCGTAGAAACATAACATTTTGAGAGGAGCCATTCTGCCTTGTCAGTACTTTTACCTTGGATACATGAAGTACATTTTGCTTGTAATACTTCCATACTTTTACTTAAATAACATTTTGAATTCAGGATTTTTACTTGTAATTACGGAATCTTTAGACCACAGTATTTCTACTTAAAAAATCTGAGTACTTCTTGCACCACCACCCAATGCTTATCAGTAAGAAGAGAGTACTTAATGTGTTTCTATATTATTACTATTATTATTATTATTAGTAGTAGTAGTAGTAGTAGTAGTGTGTAAACGAACATATCCTGTTGCAGTTGAAGTTAAAGCCAATCCTTTGGTGGGAAAAAGGTAAACTGACAACATACCCTTCAAGTCAAAAACCATAAAACAAGCAGAAAAGTTCCAAACCTTTTTATTTCTTGATGATCCTAGACGCCTCCCGCTGACGGTTTTCCAGGCATGTTGGACAGGTAAGACTAGAGGATGTCTCAGGGTCCTCTTGGACAAACTGGAGGTCATGTCTGAGGGAAAAAAATCATCTGTCCAACTTTGCTACTGAGACTTAGAGCCAGATAAGATGCTGAGCAGTGATGTATGGATGATGGCTAATGTTCAAAGATTAAATCATTGGTTCCCAAATTGAGAGGCAAGGAGGAGCATGACAGAAAAAACTGAGAACAATAATTTGTATACAAAAATAAATGCCCAACATTGAAGTACAGCATTATCCTGCTGCATGGTCGTGATAATCCAATGCATATAGCAGCTTATATTTATGAATTCAGATACAAAAATAAAAGTTCTGTTAAAATAACAAACATCTGAAGTTATTAGATGTCACAAGTAAAATATTTCAAGGTACAAGCTTTTTTTTTTTAGCTCAGTTCTTTTGAAGAAAATGCAGTTAAAATCCGTTTCCAAACACTCAAACAGTCAAATTATTATTCATCTTTAGGTGAATCACAGTTAGTAGCAAAGACTGCATACCATATCCATGTGATTACTATAATATTACCTGAATTATCACTTCATTCACTTAAAGATTTCACACAGTAACAGAGGAGCAAACCAATACTGTTTTTATGTTTTAACTTTTCCTCTTTATATCCTCTCAGACTATTGTACACTCCCAGGTGACATTATTGATTATGTGCCACTGACAGCTGTTGTTTTGGTCTCCCCAGCGGTTTTGTTTGAGGCTTTGGCTTCTTGTCATGAATCTTCAGATGCGCTTGATAACCTTGAGAGTAATAGAAGCACTTGCCACATTTGTCACAAGTATACGGTTTCTCTCCGGTGTGAACTCGCAGGTGAACTTTCAGATCGCACGATTTGGAGTAACTTTTACCACAGATTGAGCAGAGGTGAGGTCGCTCTCCGGTGTGAGTCTTGAGGTGCACCTTGAGGTGGGAGGATTGTGAAAACGCCTTCCCACACTGATCACAGTGGAAATTCCTTTCTCCAGTGTGAGTCAACTCGTGTTTTTTAAGCGAATCTGCTGTGACACAACTCTTACCACACTCTGTACAGAGGAAAGGTGACTCTCCTGAGTGAATGCGCTTATGTATTTTGAAATAGTATTCCGTTTTGAAGGTCTTGCCACAGTCAGGGCAGGCGTGAGGCTTTTTGTGACTCTGGCGGTGTTCCTCCAGTTGTTGCTTCTGAGGGAAGTCCATGCCACATTCTCCACACACATGAACTGTCACATGAGATTTATTCGGGGGACTCTCTCGAACTAATGTCCAATTTGGTAACTCTCCTGTAAGAAAAACGAAGACATTCATAGTCATTTATTTTTAGACAGTTTTGCATCGTTAAGCATTTAAAACATAGATTTTTTTTGCTGCAAAATCTGCTCATATCAATAAAATCACTAAAATCAGTGGATTTTCTTGCAAATTTTAAGCTTTAGACAGTCACATCGTCATTTTTATTGAGCCTGTCACAGTAAAAAGTGCTCCACAAAAAGGATACTGTAATGAGAGAGGAGTAAATGGTATAAATTTATTGTTTGAATAAACTGTGTGAACATGTGTCCCTGTAGCGGCTAAGGTAACTAGCCTGCTAATGGGCCACTTCCAAATACAAATATTTCTCAAAAGAAAATTGATAAATTCACTGTAGACTTTTCAGTGGGAGCAGGCCTTTAGAACATACCCTACACAAGTTCCACATTAATCAATTTTAATGTTTATACATGAATCCGAAACAATACTTTGGAAGCACAAGATCAGATCTACATAAGCTATCTTGCATTTAATCAGAGAAAAAAAACTTAGTTATTAAGTTTTTAAAGTAAAATGATCAGTTGAGAAGATTTCTCTAAAAAACAAACCCGCACGGCCAAGCTCACAAAGAAAGACAGAGGAGCATCTTGTTGCCTCTGACCTCTGTGCACTTTCATGTGTGTTTTGAGGTTTCCGCTCTGGGTGAATCCTCTCCCACAGATGAAGCACTTGAAAGGTCTTTTCCCCACGTGAATCACAAGGTGTCGCTGCAGAGCGGTGTTGTGAGAGAAGACTCTGCCACAGGTCGGACAGTCGTAGTTCTTCTTGAGTCTGCGAGGCCCCTCAGATGGATTTCCCTGAGGCTGTTCATGGGAGCTGTCATGTTCAGGTTCTGGTGGTATTAAAGTTTCTTCTAAAAAATAACAATAATAATAATAATAATAATAACAAAAAGTTGGTGTACATGAAATGTTCTGAAAGTTCTGTAGGGTTCTTGAGTATTGCGTATTGAGATTACAAATCTGTATGACTTGTATGTGTTCACAAAAAATAATAGCACTTCAGTCAGACTCACCTGTAGGTGCTGTGCTGTGATCCTGCTCCTGTGTTTCAGGTCTGTGTTCTTCATGGTGATTTAGCCCTGCACCCGTGTTGCTCAGGTGCATTTTCTTCGATGTGATGTTATGTGGGAGGGGTGTGGTGAGGCCGAGCTCAGAGGGTGGCGATACAGAGGAGGTCCCAGAAGGCCAGGAGGGCTGTTCCACTGGACGGCTCTGCTTAAAGTGCTCCTGCCCCTGTGACCATGAGAGGTTTGAAATCATCACCATCATAATTTCTTTGTAAAACAGAATGATTTAAAAAGAACATTATTGTATGACTCATATCATTAAACCATTATTCTACAGCTAATTTCAACAGGCACTCAACTGATAAAGATGACCTTCAATACCAATTGGGCGGCACAATGTCGCAGTAGTTAGCATTGTCACCTCACAGCAAGAGGGTTCCTGGTTCGAATCCAGGATGGAGGGCTCAAACCCCAAGGTGGGGGAGCCCTTCTGTGTGGAGTTTCTAGTCCTCCCTGTGTCAGCGTGGGTTTTCTCCGGGTACTCCATCTTCCTCCCACAGTCCAAAGACATGCAGGTTAATTGGTGACTCTAAATTGTGCGTAGGTGTGAATGTGAGTGTGAATGGTTGTCTGTCTCTATGTGTCAGCCCTGTGATAGTCTGGCGACCTGTCCAGGGTGTACCCTGCCTCTCGCCCAGTGTCAGCTGGGATAGGCTCCAGCCCCCCGTGACCCTCAACGGGATAAGCAGTTATGGAAAACTAATGAAGAAACCATCTTACAAAAACAAATCTGCCTCAAAACATTAGAAATATATATTACAGCCTAAGCTGCTGATCCTGGTGCTCGTATTAGAGATGGCGGTGGAAACGTGGAGGAAATGAGGGTAGAAAAGAACTGGGGAATTAATACCTGCTGTTTGTTGGCGAGTTTTCTTGGCATTTTTGTGTTTCTCACTCTGCATTTGGGATCCCACTGCCTTGATTCCCACCATGCTGGGGCTGGTGGGAATCATCTGTCCAAAGTATTTGTATAAAATACACAGAGCCTCGTATACATTGCCAAAATATGAGTGTTGTTGGTTCTGCTATCATGATCTGCAGAACATTAATGCGAGAGATATTAATGAACTATTTAGAAAAATAGATGTTGGCAATTATTTTTAGATTTTACAATGCAACATTAGGAAAAAAATATTCATAAAAGCCTACTTCCCTCATCTTGGCATTTTTAAGACTTTTGAAAGATTTATTAAGGCCTTATTTTAAGGCTTTAGTGGATTTACAGCACCACCTACTGACAGTTTTACATTAACCTCCACCTCATTGCGCCTCTTCCTCATAGTAACAAGTGAAGCCAAGGATGACAGTTTATTATTGTCTACTTTATCCGGGAGGTCAGGGTATCACTTACCGCTGTGCCCCTGTGCAGGGCAATGAAATTAATACTTGCTCCTGCTGGGGCACCATAAGCCTGGTGGCTGTCTGCTGCGCTCCAGTGAGATGAATTTGGGTTTTGGTCCCACAGGTTGAATGCTGTATGATGACCAAAGCTCCACGTGGATGTCTTGAAAATATAAAGCAACAATGAATTAATGTGACCAGGCAGATAAGTTCGATTTAACATCTACAGGTTATAATTGCTCACCTGGCTGTGGTTCTCTGCAGCATGATTTTCTTGGTTGCCAAGGTGATGCTGGGGTCTGTTTCCTGTATAAACAGATGACTCATATTTATTAGATTATATGGTCAAGTTACAGAGCACAAAAAACATTGTAGGGCTTCCCAGTAACCAAGTGAGTTAGAGGGGAAACGAAACCTAACCAGCAAAGCTGCAGTAAGAGGAAGAGCAACATCGGAGAGGAGAGCCTCAATGTCACACCCCAGAAATGAAACTTAAGTTTGTCGGAGTGGCAGCCACGCTGAGGTCAAGACAAGTCTCTGGTTCCCTTTGAAAGAAAATCCAAACAGCCAAGTTCATCGGGTCTTTATCAACAACACAGCAGCTGCTAAACACCAGTGAGTACAGCTGACATCCTGAGTTTAAACGACCAAGATTAACATAAAACTGCAGCTCTGCTCAGGCAGGACGTTCCACTATGGCCGTCTGTGCACCGGCCCACTATGCAGTAGCCCACTTTAATAGCTTTTAACAGTCCCCCTCTCTGTCAGCTCTCAGGACTAACTTTTAACTGAATCTCTGGTTTAGAGTTTCGTTCCACTCCTACTTTCCTGCTTTTATCACTGTTTGCTTATCACCTTCTACATACTGCTTCCTGAACCATTCGGAGACTGGTAATGTGAATCAGCTAGAGGAAATACACAGTGTTTGTCATCAAGTGAGCACAGCTTTAGAAAAAGAATTGCAAAATTTACGTTTTAATAACAGCTTTGACATCATTGCAATGGTACACGGACATGTAATAAGAAAAATGGTGCATCTGTCATTCCCACTCGGCACCCTGAATGTGTGTTCCTGCAATACAGTAAGTAACTGTGTTGAGCAGGTTGGATTACCAAAGCATATAACACTAGCAAACTCAGCTAGTTGGCGCTGCTTTTCATTTTGTTTTTTCAGTGCTTCATCTGTATGTAATTCTGATGTTTTTTTTTGCCACTATGTATGTCGACTATTTGAAATGAGGATTAAAAAAAAAAAAAAGAAGAAACTAGCTTGGAATTTTCAAGAGGATGTTGAGTGATGAAGCATATACGTTGTTTTTTTTAAAGCTTCTGACATCATATTTGCAGGTTCCAAAATCATTCAGCTTGTCAGCAAATGCACGTGCACAGCTGTCCATGAGACTCTGTGAGAGAAGGATGAAACTGATAAAGTTACAGCCTGCGTCACAATCTTACATTATAACATTAGCAGGGATGTACACACTGTTGTCGGTTTCCTGTTAGCGTTCGGAAATCACTTCAACTTATGTAAGGACAGGTTGAACAGTTTGCCATGCAGCAGGCGTGATGTATTCACAACACTGGGGTACCACTCTGAATCTGTCGGGGCACCAAATCTTGCATAACGTTGCTTGGTGCAATTCACAGCAGTTATTATTCAAGATCAGCCTACTTTAACAAACATCGTGGTATACTAAAAAAAAACATAATCGTACTTCTTTCCTTTTAAACAAATAATTAAATGTGTATTTTAAATAAAATGTTTTTCTTTTCTGTCACACTACCTGTGTAGATATGGCTGCTGCAAAGTATCTGCCGCCAGAAGATCAGTTTCTGTGCTCCATCTGTCTGGACGTGTTCACTGATCCTGTCACCACATCATGTGGACACAACTTCTGCAAAAACTGCATCAATGCACACTGGAACACTAATGACCAGTGCCTGTGTCCAATGTGTAAAAAGGTTTTCACCACCAGACCCGAGCTGCATGTCAACACTTTCATCTCTGAGATGGTTGTTCAGTTCAGACAGTCAGCTCAAAGTAAAGCCAGCAGCAGCAGCTCAGAGCAAGTGAGCACTGAAAGTGTCGAAGAGTCGAAACCAGGAGAAGTTCCCTGTGATGTCTGCACTGGAACCAAACTGAAAGCCCTGAAGTCCTGCCTGGTGTGTCTGGCCTCCTACTGTCAGACTCACCTGGAGCCTCATCTGACAGCTTCATGTCTGAAAAGACATCAGCTAATCGACCCTGTTCAGAACCTGGAAGGCAGGATGTGTACGAAGCACAATAAGCCTCTGGAGCTGTTCTGTAAGACCGACCAGACAGGTGTCTGCATGCTCTGCACTGTGTTAGACCACAAGATGCATGACGTTGTTCCTCTGAAAGAGGAATATGAAGAAAAGAAGGCCAAGCTGGAGGCTGAAATTCAGCAGATGATCCAGAAGAGACAACAGAAAATTCAGGAGATCAAAAACTCAGTCGAGCTCAGTGAGAAGGACGCAGACAAAGAGAAAGCCGAAGGTGTTCAGGTCTTCACTTCTCTGAAGGAGTCTGTTGAGAGAGACCTGAATGACCTCATCAAAACTATAGAAGAGAAGCGGACAGCGACACAGAAACAGGCTGAAGCTTTCATCGAGGAGCTGGGACACGAAATCTCTGAGCTGATGAGGAGAAGCACTGAGGTGGAGCAGTTGTCACACAATGAAGACCACCTCCATCTTCTCCAGAGTGTCCAGTCCCTAAACACCCACCATCCACCGCCCACCAAGGACTGGACAGAGATCAGTATCCATCCATCATATGAGGGGACTGCAGTGAGAGCTGTAGCTCAGCTGGAGGAGGCACTCAATAAAAAGATAAGGCAGGTGTTGGAAGCCGAGCTGAAGAGGGTCCAGCAGTATGCAGTGGACGTGACTCTTGATCCTAATACAGCACAAGCTGAACTCATCCTTTCTGATGATGGCAAACAGGTACGCCACGGTAAGGTAATGAAATTTCTTCCAGACAATCCAGAGAGATTTTCTCTCGGTGCCTGTGTTTTAGGAAAACAGCATTTCTCTTCAGGAAAATTTTACTACGAGGTTCAAGTTAAAAGAAAGATTGAATGGTATTTCGGAGTGGCCAAAGAGTCTATCAACAGGAAGGGCCAAATCACACTGGGCCCTGCAGAAGGTTACTGGACTGTAGGTTTGAAAAATGGAAATGAGTACAAAGCTGCTGCTGGCCCTTCAGTCACTCTCTCTCTGAGGTCTCATCCTCAGAAGGTCGGAGTGTTTGTGGATTACGATGAAGGTCTGGTCTCCTTTTATGACACAGATTCTGCAGTTCTTATCTACACGTATACTGGCTGCTCCTTCACTGTGAGACTCTTCCCATTCCTCTGTCCTGGTCCTCATTATGGTAATAGAAACTCTGCACCTCTGATCATCTCTCCTGTCAGAGAAAACTAATCACTGATCTTATTTCATGTATTGATTTATGTGTACTCAAGGGATCAAACCTACTTATTTAGTGGGAATACTTTATAGTTTTGATTGATTTACACTTAATTGTGAGATTTTTTAAATATATGTACCCATTATATATGCAACACATTAATTTGATGCATTAATTAGGGATGCACCGAAATGAAAATTTGTGGCCGAAGCTGAATAATATTAAACGCTTGGCCTAATACCAAGTACTGAATACCGAATAACGTTGTTTAGTTTTTCATTAGTTTTTGCAGATGAACCCCCTCCAGATTAGTGTTGTCATGGTACCATATTTAATTCCTCTGTATGATACCAATGAAAATATCATGGTTCTGAGTAGTATCACGATACCACAGCGAAAATAAGACAGATGTGCCTTTTGTCATTTATAAAAAGATAAATCACTTTTCTATAATACATCAATGATATTTCAATGGAATAAATTACTTATTGACTTATTCATACTTCAAAAACAGCATCAATAAGTGATTAACATAGGGGGGATCAAAATAAAATAAATAAATAAAATAAAAATCAACCAGCCACCCTCCTCCCCTGACAAGTCCCTTCATAAGTAAAGAACAGTCCCTAAAGTGCAGTGAGGTTTGTGGGCCGTGAACGGCTCATTTCTCCTCTGACACGTCACATCCCTGTGTTCGGCTGGCTCGGCTGTTCAGGTACTTCTGGGCAGTCAAGAAGAGGATATTATTGGAGCCGACTTCTCCGTCGCCGGTAAACCGATGGCCACCGTATTTGACAGGAATACATTACTGTCTGTGTCTGTGACCCCTGTTCAACCCACAACCGGTGGGATTCGCCTTTCGTTTCTGCTGCTGGTTGAAATCTGTAGGCTGCTCGCACAGCGTGCTGAATGATTTAAGTCTATTTTGCTCGCTCAAAACTATTTTTAGTCGCAAATGCGAGTGCGGTGTCGCCACACTGCCGACATTTTACTCTGCCCGTCACGGCACGCTGTTTGTAGTGACGAACTTAACGTTCCAAAACCAGCCGCCTATGGCAAACCTTTTTAACATTTAATCGCTAGACTGGATATTCATTACTGATATCTGCAACATAATTTTGCCTAGTCAAAACTCTTATTCAAGATATCTGTAATTAGATTTTGCCTCGTCAAAACTCTAATTACAGATATCTGTAATTCAGTTTTGACTAGTAAGATTCAAACTTTTTTTGCCATTCATGTGTATGGGGTTTGTCATTATAGATATCTCCAATGTAGTTGCGGATATCTGCAACTGAATTGTGGATATCTGTAATTCCAGTTTGAGATATCTACAATTTAATTTTGACTAGTTATAATTCAAGTTCAAGATATCTTTAATTATCATCAATTGAAGATATCTACATGGTCCTTTCTAGATATCTTGAATTGAGTTTCAGATAGTCAGAATGACGTTGTAGATATCTTGAATTCGAATTATGACAAGTCAAAATGACGTTGTAGATATCTGTAACTGAATTATGACTAGTCAAAATGACGTTGTAGATATCTGTAACTGAATTATGACTAGTCAAAATAACGTTGTAGATATCCGTAACTGAATTATGACTAGTCAAAATGACGTTATAGATATCCGCAACTGAATTATGACTAGTCAAAATGACGTTATAGATATCCGCAACTGAATTATGACTAGTCAAAATGACATTGTAGATATCTGTAACTGAATTATGACTAGTCAAAATGACGTTATAGATATCTGCAACTGAATTATGACTAGTCAAAATAACGTTGTAGATATCTGTAACTGAATTATGACTAGTCAAAATGACGTTGTAGATATCTACGTCATTTTCACTAGTCAAAATGACATTGTAGATATCCGCAACTGAATTATGACTAGTCAAAATGACATTGTAGATATCCGCAACTGAATTATGACTAGTCAAAATGACACTGTAGATATCCGCAACTGAATTATGACTAGTCAAAATGACGTTGTAGATATCTACAACTGAATTATGACTAGTCAAAATGACATTGTAGATATCTCAAACTGGAATTATAGATAGTCATAATGTAATTGTAGATATCTATAATGACAAACGCCATACACATGAATGGCAAAAATAGTTTGAATCTTACTAGTCAAAACTGAATTACAGATATCTGTAACTGCAGTTTTGACTAGTCAGAATGACATTATAGATATCTGTAATTCAGTTTTGACTAGTCAGAATGACGTTATAGATATCTGTAATTCAGTTTTGACTGGCTCTGAAGGTGTCTGAAGGTTAAGATACTGTTAAGATACTGTAAGACGAAGATACTGTTAAGATACTGTAAGACGAAGACCTTGTAATTACGAAGACTCCAATGTCAGACACATCTGTATGACGTGTCAAATACACTATGTAAGGCTGAGTCACTGATATGTTTTAAGTTTGTGGTATGTCTTTGTCTGTGCATCATGCTGTGCCAAAAGCTTCTCCGATCAGATCTGTATTAAACATATGTTAATAAGAGTATATGTTTTTTTCTACATCACAGGGCATAAAAAGTTAATGGACAATGTAACTGATACAGCAAATGCAAATGATATTTGGTCTGTTTTGAGAGTAAAAAACAAAAGGTTTTGGCTCATTATAGGTCACTTTGGCTTATATTTCTCTGTTTTGTGAATACTGGTAAGATGGTTTATGAGTCAGAGAAATCTGTAAATGCACGATTGTAAAATAAAAACTGCAAAATGAACTAGTTGTTTGCAGATATGTGACGTCTCTTTCATACCCCTTTCACACTGAGGGCTCAACCAGGGTTGAACCAGCGCAGAATTTGTGTTTGAAAGGCTCAACCCGCATTGACCAACTTGATTTTAAAGAAGAAAGAATTCCTTTATTAGTCCCTCGAGGGGAAATTTGATTTTTGTCTCTCTGTTGTTAAAATAACTTTGCAATCTCATCACAGACTTTAGTTTTCATGTTGTGAAGTACATGGTCATGTGTGCCTAATCAACACACCTACCAAGGTCAGCAGGCTCCCAGGTCAGGTCCTCTCCGTCTGAATCAGGCGGAGTTCTCACTGAGATCTTCCTTGACTTCCTGGTACCTCCCTGCTGTCTGGGTCTGCCCAGCTGCCTGGTTGGACCGATGGGTTTGGCACTGTGAGTCTTCTTATGGTTGTTGAAGCCTTGCCTGTAGTAGAAACTCTTTCTGCTTTCGTCACACTGGTACGGCTTCTCTCCTGTGTGAACTCTGAGGTGAACTTTGAGCTCTTCAGTCCTCGCGTAATGTTTCCCGCAGATGGAGCAGAGGTGAGGCCTCTCTCCAGAGTGTGTCACATAATGTGCTCTCAGAGTAGATTCCTGCTTGAACCTTTTTCCACACACAGTGCACGGAAAAGGTTTCTCTCCGGTGTGATCTCGCATGTGGTTCTCGAGTCCCTTCAAGCTCAGGAAACCTCTATCACACTGTGAGCACTGGTGGGGCTTCAGACCCTCATGAACAGCTTCATGTTGTTTTAATTTGTGGATATGTGTAAATCTTTTGCCGCACTGTGTGCAGGAAAACGGCTTCTTTGATTGGTGAAATTGTTTTAAGTGTTCTTCTAAAAGTTGTTTTTCTGAAAATTGTGTCCAACACAAATGACAGAGGCAGATTTCCACTGATGACTGAGTCTTTTCAGGTGGAGGGAAACTTATCTCTAATGCCGCCACATTGGTAAATAGAGCAGAGACAAATTGTATAGTAGTTATCTAGTGTAAATAGGTGGAATCCTGTGTGATCTGAAGTGAACTTTGTATACATATCTTACTCCTCCCACATGTTAGATGAAGCACCACCTTTGCTCCATGTTAATCAAAGAACATCGTAGAACTTCCCAGTAATCATGTGAATTAGCGGGGGGAAACGAAACCTAACCAGCAAAGCTCCAGTAAGAGGAGGACCAACATCGGAGAGGAGAGCCTCAATGTCACACCCCAGAAATGAAACTTAAGTTTGTCGGAGTGGCAGCCACGCTGAGGTCAAGACAAGTCTCTGGTTCCCTTTGAAAGAAAATCCAAACAGCCAAGTTCATCGGGTCTTTATCAACAACACAGCAGCTGCTAAACACCAGTGAGTACAGCTGACATCCTGAGTTTAAACGACCAAGATTAACATAAAACTGCAGCTCTGCTCAGGCAGGACGTTCCACTATGGCCGTCTGTGCACCGGCCCACTATGCAGTAGCCCACTTTAATAGCTTTTAACAGTCCCCCTCCTTTTCAGCTCTCAGGACTAACTTTTAACTGAATCTCTGGTTTAGAGTTTCGTTCCACTCCTACTTTCCTGCTTTTATCACTGTTTGCTTATCACCTTCTACGTACTGCTTCCTGAACCATTCGGAGACTGGTAATGTGAATCAGCTAGAGGAAATACACAGTGTTTGTCATCAAGTGAGCACAGCTTTAGAAAAAGAATTGCAAAATTTACGTTTTAATAACAGCTTTGACATCATTGCAATGGTACACGGACATGTAATAAGAAAAATGGTGCATCTGTCATTCCCACTCAGCACCCTGAATGTGTGTTCCTGCAATACAGTAAGTAACTGTGTTGAGCAGGTTGGATTACCAAAGCATATGACACTAGCAAACTCAGCTAGTTGGCGCTGCTTTTCATTTTGTTTTCTCAGTGCTTCATCTGTATGTAATTCTGATGGGTTTTTTTGCCACTATGTATGTCGACTATTTGAAATGAGGATTAAAAAAAAAAAAAGAAGAAACTAGCTTGGAATTTTCAAGAGGATGTTGAGTGATGAAGCATATACGTTGTTTTTTTAAAGCTTCTGACATCATATTTGCAGGTTCCAAAATCGTTCAGCTTGTCAGCAAATGCACGTGCACAGCTGTCCATGAGACTCTGTGAGAGAAGGATGAAACTGATAAAGTTACAGCCTGCGTCACAATCTTACATTATAATATTAGCAGGGATGTACACACTGTTGTCAGTTTCCTGTTAGCGTTAGGAAATCACTTCAACTTATGTAAGGACAGGTTGAACAGTTTGCCATGCAGCAGGCGTGATGTATTCACAACACTGGGGTACCACTCTGAATCTGTCGGGGCACCAAATCTTGCATAACGTTGCTTGGTGCAATTCACAGCAGTTATTATTCAAGATCAGCCTACTTTAACAAACATCGTGGTATACTAAAAAAAAACATAATCGTACTTCTTTCCTTTTAAACAAATAATTAAATGTGTATTTTAAATAAAATGTTTTTCTTTTCTGTCACACTACCTGTGTAGATATGGCTGCTGCAAAGTATCTGCCGCCAGAAGATCAGTTTCTGTGCTCCATCTGTCTGGACGTGTTCACTGATCCTGTCACCACATCATGTGGACACAACTTCTGCAAAAACTGCATCAATGCACACTGGAACACTAATGACCAGTGCCTGTGCCCAATGTGTAAAAAGGTTTTCACCACCAGACCTGAGCTGCACGTCAACACTTTCATCTCTGAGATGGTTGTTCAGTTCAGACAGTCAGCTCAAAGTAAAGCCAGCAGCAGTAGCTCAGAGCAAGTGAGTGCTGAAAGTGTCGAAGAGTCAAAACCAGGAGAAGTTCCCTGTGATGTCTGCACTGGAACCAAACTGAAAGCCCTGAAGTCCTGCCTGGTGTGTCTGGCCTCCTACTGTCAGACTCACCTGGAGCCTCATCTGACAGCTTCATGTCTGAAAAGACATCAGCTAATCGACCCTGTTCAGAACCTGGAAGGCAGGATGTGTACGAAGCACGATAAGCCTCTGGAGCTGTTCTGTAAGACCGACCAGACAGGTGTCTGCATGCTCTGCACTGTGTTAGACCACAAGATGCATGACGTTGTTCCTCTGAAAGAGGAATATGAGGAAAAGAAGGCCAAGCTGGAGGCTGAAATTCAGCAGATGATCCAGAAGAGACAACAGAAAATTCAGGAGATCAAAAACTCAGTCGAGCTCAGTGAGAAGGACGCAGACAAAGAGAAAGCCGAAGGTGTTCAGGTCTTCACTTCTCTGAAGGAGTCTGTTGAGAGAGACCTGAATGAGCTCGTCAAAACTATAGAAGAGAAGCGGACAGCGACACAGAAACAGGCTGAAGCTTTCATCGAAGAGCTGGGACAGGAAATCTCTGAGCTGATGAGGAGAAGCACTGAGATGGAGCAGTTGTCACATCATGAAGACCACCTCCATCTTCTCCAGAGTGTCCAGTCCCTAAACACCCACCATCCACCGCCCACCAAGGACTGGACAGAGATCAGTATCCATCCATCATATGAGGGGACTGCAGTGAGAGCTGTAGCTCAGCTGGAGGAGGCACTCAATAAAAAGATAAGGCAGGTGTTGGAAGCCGAGCTGAAGAGGGTCCAGCAGTATGCAGTGGACGTGACTCTTGATCCTAATACAGCACATGCTGCACTCATCCTTTCTGATGATGGCAAACAGGCACGCCACGGTAAGGTAATGAAAATTCTCCCAGACAATCCAGAGAGATTTTCTTTCAATATCTGTGTTTTAGGAAAACAGCATTTCTCTTCAGGAAAATTTTACTACGAGGTTCAAGTTAAAAGAAAGACTGAATGGGATTTTGGAGTGGCCAAAGAGTCTATCAACAGGAAGTGCAGAATCAAACTGAGCCCTGCAGAAGGTTACTGGACTGTATGTTTGAGAGACGGAGATGAGTACAAAGCTGCTGCTGGCCCTGAAGTCCCTCTCTCTCTGAGGTCTCGTCCTCAGAAGGTCGGAGTGTTTGTGAATTATGATGAAGGTCTGGTCTCCTTTTATGACACAGATGCTGCAGCTCTTATCTACACCTATACTGGCTGCTCCTTCACTGAGAAACTCTTCCCATACTTCAGTCCCAGTCTTAATTATGGAAATAGAAACTCTGCACCTCTGGTCATCTCTCCTGTTGGAGAAAACTAATCACTGATCTTATTTCATGTATTGATTTATGTGTAATCAAGGGATCAAACCTACTTATTTAGTGGGAATACTTTATAGTTTTGATTGATTTACACTTAATTGTGAGATTTTTTAAATATACGTATCCCATTATATATGCAACACATTAATTTGATGCATTAATATCTTTTTTAATATCTATTTAAACCTCTGTTAAACCCACACACAATTATTTTCACTTCCTGAAGAAATCAATGACCCCAAAGACCCCAAATATTTTTGATTTTGAGTGATTTTGCAAAAAATTAATCTGCAAAATATCTATAACAGAAAACATATTGCAGTATATTTCACTGTGTTGTGAAGCTCAGAGGGCTCAGCGGGGACAGAGCACCTGCCGCAGCAGGTGAACACGCCATCTGACTTCACTACAAGCCGACTGGATGTAGAAACAAGTGACGAACTTTACCTACTAAAACCAGCCGCTGGCAATTTGGCCAGCGGCGTAGCAGGTGACACCATCAGCCCGCTTGAGTTGAGCTCAGACGGCCAGTTGACACCGCTGCAACTTTCTCTGCAACGTTCTTAAACCGTTTTGTCGTGTCGCAAATCTTTGTTCTGAAGTGGGCTTAAGAGTAAGGTATATTACGTGCCTATTGTAACTACAGAATATAGTATATGTCATTGTTGTCTGAAATCTGAAAGTACCTGAATGTCATCATGTATAATAATAATATTTGTATAAATATATGATTCATCCATGGTCGTGGTAAGGTATTTTGAAAGGCTTCAGAGTCCCTCATTGTCTGCATGCAGGTATATGAGGAGGCTCTGAAGGTGTCTGAAGGTTAAGATACTGTAAGACGAAGACCTTGTAATTACGAAGACTCCAATGTTAGACACATCTGTATGACGTGTCAAATACACTATGTAAGGCTGAGTCACTGATGTGTTACTTTAAGTTTCTGGTATGTCTTTGTCTGTGCATCGTGCTGTGCCAAAAGCTTCTCCGATCAGATCTGTATTAAACATATGTTAATAAGAGTATATGTTTTTTTCTACATCACAGGGCATAAAAAGTTAATGGACAATGTAACTGATACAGCAAATGCGAATGATATTTGGTCTGTTTTGAGAGTAAAAAACAAGGGCTTATTACAGGTCACTTTGGCTTATATTTCTCTGTTTTGTGACTACTGGTAAGATGGTTTATGAGTCAGAGAAATCTGTAAATGCACGATTGTAAAATAAAAACTGCAAAATGAACTAGTTGTTTGCAGATATGTGACGTCTCTTTCATACCCCTTTCACACTGAGGGCTCAACCAGGGTTGAACCAGCGCAGAATTTGTGTTTGAAAGGCTCAACCCACATTGACCAACTTGATTTTAAAGAAGAAAGAATTCCTTTATTAGTCCCTCGAGGGGAAATTTGATTTTTGTCTCTCTGTTGTTAAAATAACTTTGCAATCTCATCACAGACTTTAGTTTTCATGTTGTGAAGTACATGGTCATGTGTGCCTAATCAACACACCTACCAAGGTCAGCAGGCTCCCAGGTCAGGTCCTCTCCGTCTGAATCAGGCGGAGCTCTCACTGAGATCTTCCTTGACTTCCTGGTACCTCCCTGCTGTCTGGGTCTGCCCAGCTGCCTGGTTGGACCGATGGGTTTGGCACTGTGAGTCTTCTTATGGTTGTTGAAGCCTTGCCTGTAGTAGAAACTCTTTCTGCTTTCGTCACACTGGTACGGCTTCTCTCCTGTGTGAACTCTGAGGTGAACTTTGAGCTCTTCAGTCCTCGCGTAATGTTTCCCGCAGATGGAGCAGAGGTGAGGCCTCTCTCCAGAGTGCATCACATAATGTGCTCTCAGAGTAGATTCCTGCTTTTCCACACACAGTGCACGGAAAAGGTTTCTCTCCGGTGTCATGTCGCGTGTGGTTCTCGAGTCCCTTCGAGCTCAGGAAACCTTTATCACACTATGAGCACTGGTGGGGCTTCAGACCCTCATGAACAGCTTCATGTTCTTTTAATTTGTGGATATGTGTAAATCTTTTGCCACACTGTGTGCAGGAAAACGGCTTCTTTGATTGGTGAAATTGTTTTAAGTGTTCTTCTAAAAGTTGTTTTTCTGAAAATTGTGTCCAACACAAATGACAGAGGCAGATTTCCACTGATGACTGAGTCTTTTCAGGTGGAGGGAAACTTATCTCTAATGCCGCCACATTGGTAAATAGAGCAGAGACAAACTGTATAGTAGTTATCTAGTGTAAATAGGTGGAATCCTGTGTGATCTGAAGTGAACTTTGTACACATATCTTACTCCTCCCACATGTTAGATGAAGCACCACCTTTGCTCCATGTTAATCAAAGAACATCGTAGAACTTCCCAGTAATCATGTGAATTAGCGGGGGGAAACGAAACCTAACCAGCAAAGCTCCAGTAAGAGGAGGACCAACATCGGAGAGGAGAGCCTCAATGTCACACCCCAGAAATGAAACTTAAGTTTGTCGGAGTGGCAGCCACGCTGAGGTCAAGACAAGTCTCTGGTTCCCTTTGAAAGAAAATCCAAACAGCCAAGTTCATCGGGTCTTTATCAACAACACAGCAGCTGCTAAACACCAGTGAGTACAGCTGACATCCTGAGTTTAAACGACCAAGATTAACATAAAACTGCAGCTTTGCTCAGGCAGGACGTTCTACTATGGCCGTCTGTGCACCGGCCCACTATGCAGTAGCCCACTTTAATAGCTTTTAACAGTCCCCCTCTCTGTCAGCTCTCAGGACTAACTTTTAACTGAATCTCTGGTTTAGAGTTTCGTTCCACTCCTACTTTCCTGCTTTTATCACTGTTTGCTTATCACCTTCTACGTACTGCTTCCTGAACCATTCCGAGACTGGTAATGTGAATCAGCTAGAGGAAATACACAGTGTTTGTCATCAAGTGAGCACAGCTTTAGAAAAAGAATTGGAAATTTACGTTTTAATAACAGCTTTGACATCATTGCAATGGTACACGGACATGTAATAAGAAAAATGGTGCATCTGTCATTCCCACTCAGCACCCTGAATGTGTGTTCCTACAATACAGTAAGTAACTGTGTTGAGCAGGTTGGATTACCAAAGCATAATGTTTTATGACACTAGCAAACTCAGCTAGTTGGCGCTGCTTTTCATTTTGTTTTTTCAGTGCTTCATCTGTATGTAATTCTGATGTTTTTTTTTGCCACTATGTATGTCGACTATTTGAAATGAGGATTAAAAAAAAAAAAAGAAGAAACTAGCTTGGAATTTTCAAGAGGATGTTGAGTGATGAAGCATATACGTTGTTTTTTTAAAGCTTCTGACATCATATTTGCAGGTTCCAAAATCGTTCAGCTTGTCAGCAAATGCACGTGCACAGCTGTCCATGAGACTCTGTGAGAGAAGGATGAAACTGATAAAGTTACAGCCTGCGTCACAATCTTACATTATAATATTAGCAGGGATGTACACACTGTTGTCAGTTTCCTGTTAGCGTTCGGAAATCACTTCAACTTATGTAAGGACAGGTTGAACAGTTTGCCATGCAGCAGGCGTGATGTATTCACAACACTGGGGTACCACTCTGAATCTGTCGGGGCACCAAATCTTGCATAACGTTGCTTGGTGCAATTCACAGCAGTTATTATTCAAGATCAGCCTACTTTAACAAACATCGTGGTATACTAAAAAAAAACATAATCGTACTTCTTTCCTTTTAAACAAATAATTAAATGTGTATTTTAAATAAAATGTTTTTCTTTTCTGTCACACTACCTGTGTAGATATGGCTGCTGCAAAGTATCTGCCGCCAGAAGATCAGTTTCTGTGCTCCATCTGTCTGGACGTGTTCACTGATCCTGTCACCACATCATGTGGACACAACTTCTGCAAAAACTGCATCAATGCACACTGGAACACTAATGACCAGTGCCTGTGTCCAATGTGTAAAAAGGTTTTCACCACCAGACCCGAGCTGCATGTCAACACTTTCATCTCTGAGATGGTTGTTCAGTTCAGACAGTCAGCTCAAAGTAAAGCCAGCAGCAGCAGCTCAGAGCAAGTGAGCACTGAAAGTGTCGAAGAGTCGAAACCAGGAGAAGTTCCCTGTGATGTCTGCACTGGAACCAAACTGAAAGCCCTGAAGTCCTGCCTGGTGTGTCTGGCCTCCTACTGTCAGACTCACCTGGAGCCTCATCTGACAGCTTCATGTCTGAAAAGACATCAGCTAATCGACCCTGTTCAGAACCTGGAAGGCAGGATGTGTACGAAGCACAATAAGCCTCTGGAGCTGTTCTGTAAGACCGACCAGACAGGTGTCTGCATGCTCTGCACTGTGTTAGACCACAAGATGCATGACGTTGTTCCTCTGAAAGAGGAATATGAAGAAAAGAAGGCCAAGCTGGAGGCTGAAATTCAGCAGATGATCCAGAAGAGACAACAGAAAATTCAGGAGATCAAAAACTCAGTCGAGCTCAGTGAGAAGGACGCAGACAAAGAGAAAGCCGAAGGTGTTCAGGTCTTCACTTCTCTGAAGGAGTCTGTTGAGAGAGACCTGAATGACCTCATCAAAACTATAGAAGAGAAGCGGACAGCGACACAGAAACAGGCTGAAGCTTTCATCGAGGAGCTGGGACACGAAATCTCTGAGCTGATGAGGAGAAGCACTGAGGTGGAGCAGTTGTCACACAATGAAGACCACCTCCATCTTCTCCAGAGTGTCCAGTCCCTAAACACCCACCATCCACCGCCCACCAAGGACTGGACAGAGATCAGTATCCATCCATCATATGAGGGGACTGCAGTGAGAGCTGTAGCTCAGCTGGAGGAGGCACTCAATAAAAAGATAAGGCAGGTGTTGGAAGCCGAGCTGAAGAGGGTCCAGCAGTATGCAGTGGACGTGACTCTTGATCCTAATACAGCACAAGCTGAACTCATCCTTTCTGATGATGGCAAACAGGTACGCCACGGTAAGGTAATGAAATTTCTTCCAGACAATCCAGAGAGATTTTCTCTCGGTGCCTGTGTTTTAGGAAAACAGCATTTCTCTTCAGGAAAATTTTACTACGAGGTTCAAGTTAAAAGAAAGATTGAATGGTATTTCGGAGTGGCCAAAGAGTCTATCAACAGGAAGGGCCAAATCACACTGGGCCCTGCAGAAGGTTACTGGACTGTAGGTTTGAAAAATGGAAATGAGTACAAAGCTGCTGCTGGCCCTTCAGTCACTCTCTCTCTGAGGTCTCATCCTCAGAAGGTCGGAGTGTTTGTGGATTACGATGAAGGTCTGGTCTCCTTTTATGACACAGATTCTGCAGTTCTTATCTACACGTATACTGGCTGCTCCTTCACTGTGAGACTCTTCCCATTCCTCTGTCCTGGTCCTCATTATGGTAATAGAAACTCTGCACCTCTGATCATCTCTCCTGTCAGAGAAAACTAATCACTGATCTTATTTCATGTATTGATTTATGTGTACTCAAGGGATCAAACCTACTTATTTAGTGGGAATACTTTATAGTTTTGATTGATTTACACTTAATTGTGAGATTTTTTAAATATATGTACCCATTATATATGCAACACATTAATTTGATGCATTAATTAGGGATGCACCGAAATGAAAATTTGTGGCCGAAGCTGAATAATATTAAACGCTTGGCCTAATACCAAGTACTGAATACCGAATAACGTTGTTTAGTTTTTCATTAGTTTTTGCAGATGAACCCCCTCCAGATTAGTGTTGTCATGGTACCATATTTAATTCCTCTGTATGATACCAATGAAAATATCATGGTTCTGAGTAGTATCACGATACCACAGCGAAAATAAGACAGATGTGCCTTTTGTCATTTATAAAAAGATAAATCACTTTTCTATAATACATCAATGATATTTCAATGGAATAAATTACTTATTGACTTATTCATACTTCAAAAACAGCATCAATAAGTGATTAACATAGGGGGGATCAAAATAAAATAAATAAATAAAATAAAAATCAACCAGCCACCCTCCTCCCCTGACAAGTCCCTTCATAAGTAAAGAACAGTCCCTAAAGTGCAGTGAGGTTTGTGGGCCGTGAACGGCTCATTTCTCCTCTGACACGTCACATACCTGTGTTCGGCTGGCTCGGCTGTTCAGGTACTTCTGGGCAGTCAAGAAGAGGATATTATTGGAGCCGACTTCTCCGTCGCCGGTAAACCGATGGCCACCGTATTTGACAGGAATACATTACTGTCTGTGTCTGTGACCCCTGTTCAACCCACAACCGGTGGGATTCGCCTTTCGTTTCTGCTGCTGGTTGAAATCTGTAGGCTGCTCGCACAGCGTGCTGAATGATTTAAGTCTATTTTGCTCGCTCAAAACTATTTTTAGTCGCAAATGCGAGTGCGGTGTCGCCACACTGCCGACATTTTACTCTGCCCGTCACGGCACGCTGTTTGTAGTGACGAACTTAACGTTCCAAAACCAGCCGCCTATGGCAAACCTTTTTAACATTTAATCGCTAGACTGGATATTCATTACTGATATCTGCAACATAATTTTGCCTAGTCAAAACTCTTATTCAAGATATCTGTAATTAGATTTTGCCTCGTCAAAACTCTAATTACAGATATCTGTAATTCAGTTTTGACTAGTAAGATTCAAACTTTTTTTGCCATTCATGTGTATGGGGTTTGTCATTATAGATATCTCCAATGTAGTTGCGGATATCTGCAACTGAATTGTGGATATCTGTAATTCCAGTTTGAGATATCTACAATTTAATTTTGACTAGTTATAATTCAAGTTCAAGATATCTTTAATTATCATCAATTGAAGATATCTACATGGTCCTTTCTAGATATCTTGAATTGAGTTTCAGATAGTCAGAATGACGTTGTAGATATCTTGAATTCGAATTATGACAAGTCAAAATGACGTTGTAGATATCTGTAACTGAATTATGACTAGTCAAAATGACGTTGTAGATATCTGTAACTGAATTATGACTAGTCAAAATAACGTTGTAGATATCCGTAACTGAATTATGACTAGTCAAAATGACGTTATAGATATCCGCAACTGAATTATGACTAGTCAAAATGACGTTATAGATATCCGCAACTGAATTATGACTAGTCAAAATGACATTGTAGATATCTGTAACTGAATTATGACTAGTCAAAATGACGTTATAGATATCTGCAACTGAATTATGACTAGTCAAAATAACGTTGTAGATATCTGTAACTGAATTATGACTTGTCAAAATGACGTTGTAGATATCTACGTCATTTTCACTAGTCAAAATGACATTGTAGATATCCGCAACTGAATTATGACTAGTCAAAATGACATTGTAGATATCCGCAACTGAATTATGACTAGTCAAAATGACACTGTAGATATCCGCAACTGAATTATGACTAGTCAAAATGACGTTGTAGATATCTACAACTGAATTATGACTAGTCAAAATGACATTGTAGATATCTCAAACTGGAATTATAGATAGTCATAATGTAATTGTAGATATCTATAATGACAAACGCCATACACATGAATGGCAAAAATAGTTTGAATCTTACTAGTCAAAACTGAATTACAGATATCTGTAACTGCAGTTTTGACTAGTCAGAATGACATTATAGATATCTGTAATTCAGTTTTGACTAGTCAGAATGACGTTATAGATATCTGTAATTCAGTTTTGACTGGCTCTGAAGGTGTCTGAAGGTTAAGATACTGTTAAGATACTGTAAGACGAAGATACTGTTAAGATACTGTAAGACGAAGACCTTGTAATTACGAAGACTCCAATGTCAGACACATCTGTATGACGTGTCAAATACACTATGTAAGGCTGAGTCACTGATATGTTTTAAGTTTGTGGTATGTCTTTGTCTGTGCATCATGCTGTGCCAAAAGCTTCTCCGATCAGATCTGTATTAAACATATGTTAATAAGAGTATATGTTTTTTTCTACATCACAGGGCATAAAAAGTTAATGGACAATGTAACTGATACAGCAAATGCAAATGATATTTGGTCTGTTTTGAGAGTAAAAAACAAAAGGTTTTGGCTCATTATAGGTCACTTTGGCTTATATTTCTCTGTTTTGTGAATACTGGTAAGATGGTTTATGAGTCAGAGAAATCTGTAAATGCACGATTGTAAAATAAAAACTGCAAAATGAACTAGTTGTTTGCAGATATGTGACGTCTCTTTCATACCCCTTTCACACTGAGGGCTCAACCAGGGTTGAACCAGCGCAGAATTTGTGTTTGAAAGGCTCAACCCGCATTGACCAACTTGATTTTAAAGAAGAAAGAATTCCTTTATTAGTCCCTCGAGGGGAAATTTGATTTTTGTCTCTCTGTTGTTAAAATAACTTTGCAATCTCATCACAGACTTTAGTTTTCATGTTGTGAAGTACATGGTCATGTGTGCCTAATCAACACACCTACCAAGGTCAGCAGGCTCCCAGGTCAGGTCCTCTCCGTCTGAATCAGGCGGAGTTCTCACTGAGATCTTCCTTGACTTCCTGGTACCTCCCTGCTGTCTGGGTCTGCCCAGCTGCCTGGTTGGACCGATGGGTTTGGCACTGTGAGTCTTCTTATGGTTGTTGAAGCCTTGCCTGTAGTAGAAACTCTTTCTGCTTTCGTCACACTGGTACGGCTTCTCTCCTGTGTGAACTCTGAGGTGAACTTTGAGCTCTTCAGTCCTCGCGTAATGTTTCCCGCAGATGGAGCAGAGGTGAGGCCTCTCTCCAGAGTGCGTCACATAATGTGCTCTCAGAGTAGATTCCTGCTTGAACCTTTTTCCACACACAGTGCACGGAAAAGGTTTCTCTCCGGTGTGATCTCGCATGTGGTTCTCGAGTCCCTTCAAGCTCAGGAAACCTCTATCACACTGTGAGCACTGGTGGGGCTTCAGACCCTCATGAACAGCTTCATGTTGTTTTAATTTGTGGATATGTGTAAATCTTTTGCCGCACTGTGTGCAGGAAAACGGCTTCTTTGATTGGTGAAATTGTTTTAAGTGTTCTTCTAAAAGTTGTTTTTCTGAAAATTGTGTCCAACACAAATGACAGAGGCAGATTTCCACTGATGACTGAGTCTTTTCAGGTGGAGGGAAACTTATCTCTAATGCCGCCACATTGGTAAATAGAGCAGAGACAAATTGTATAGTAGTTATCTAGTGTAAATAGGTGGAATCCTGTGTGATCTGAAGTGAACTTTGTATACATATCTTACTCCTCCCACATGTTAGATGAAGCACCACCTTTGCTCCATGTTAATCAAAGAACATCGTAGAACTTCCCAGTAATCATGTGAATTAGCGGGGGGAAACGAAACCTAACCAGCAAAGCTCCAGTAAGAGGAGGACCAACATCGGAGAGGAGAGCCTCAATGTCACACCCCAGAAATGAAACTTAAGTTTGTCGGAGTGGCAGCCACGCTGAGGTCAAGACAAGTCTCTGGTTCCCTTTGAAAGAAAATCCAAACAGCCAAGTTCATCGGGTCTTTATCAACAACACAGCAGCTGCTAAACACCAGTGAGTACAGCTGACATCCTGAGTTTAAACGACCAAGATTAACATAAAACTGCAGCTCTGCTCAGGCAGGACGTTCCACTATGGCCGTCTGTGCACCGGCCCACTATGCAGTAGCCCACTTTAATAGCTTTTAACAGTCCCCCTCCTTTTCAGCTCTCAGGACTAACTTTTAACTGAATCTCTGGTTTAGAGTTTCGTTCCACTCCTACTTTCCTGCTTTTATCACTGTTTGCTTATCACCTTCTACGTACTGCTTCCTGAACCATTCGGAGACTGGTAATGTGAATCAGCTAGAGGAAATACACAGTGTTTGTCATCAAGTGAGCACAGCTTTAGAAAAAGAATTGCAAAATTTACGTTTTAATAACAGCTTTGACATCATTGCAATGGTACACGGACATGTAATAAGAAAAATGGTGCATCTGTCATTCCCACTCAGCACCCTGAATGTGTGTTCCTGCAATACAGTAAGTAACTGTGTTGAGCAGGTTGGATTACCAAAGCATATGACACTAGCAAACTCAGCTAGTTGGCGCTGCTTTTCATTTTGTTTTCTCAGTGCTTCATCTGTATGTAATTCTGATGGGTTTTTTTTCCACTATGTATGTCGACTATTTGAAATGAGGATTAAAAAAAAAAAAAGAAGAAACTAGCTTGGAATTTTCAAGAGGATGTTGAGTGATGAAGCATATACGTTGTTTTTTTAAAGCTTCTGACATCATATTTGCAGGTTCCAAAATCGTTCAGCTTGTCAGCAAATGCACGTGCACAGCTGTCCATGAGACTCTGTGAGAGAAGGATGAAACTGATAAAGTTACAGCCTGCGTCACAATCTTACATTATAATATTAGCAGGGATGTACACACTGTTGTCAGTTTCCTGTTAGCGTTAGGAAATCACTTCAACTTATGTAAGGACAGGTTGAACAGTTTGCCATGCAGCAGGCGTGATGTATTCACAACACTGGGGTACCACTCTGAATCTGTCGGGGCACCAAATCTTGCATAACGTTGCTTGGTGCAATTCACAGCAGTTATTATTCAAGATCAGCCTACTTTAACAAACATCGTGGTATACTAAAAAAAAACATAATCGTACTTCTTTCCTTTTAAACAAATAATTAAATGTGTATTTTAAATAAAATGTTTTTCTTTTCTGTCACACTACCTGTGTAGATATGGCTGCTGCAAAGTATCTGCCGCCAGAAGATCAGTTTCTGTGCTCCATCTGTCTGGACGTGTTCACTGATCCTGTCACCACATCATGTGGACACAACTTCTGCAAAAACTGCATCAATGCACACTGGAACACTAATGACCAGTGCCTGTGCCCAATGTGTAAAAAGGTTTTCACCACCAGACCTGAGCTGCATGTCAACACTTTCATCTCTGAGATGGTTGTTCAGTTCAGACAGTCAGCTCAAAGTAAAGCCAGCAGCAGTAGCTCAGAGCAAGTGAGTGCTGAAAGTGTCGAAGAGTCAAAACCAGGAGAAGTTCCCTGTGATGTCTGCACTGGAACCAAACTGAAAGCCCTGAAGTCCTGCCTGGTGTGTCTGGCCTCCTACTGTCAGACTCACCTGGAGCCTCATCTGACAGCTTCATGTCTGAAAAGACATCAGCTAATCGACCCTGTTCAGAACCTGGAAGGCAGGATGTGTACGAAGCACGATAAGCCTCTGGAGCTGTTCTGTAAGACCGACCAGACAGGTGTCTGCATGCTCTGCACTGTGTTAGACCACAAGATGCATGACGTTGTTCCTCTGAAAGAGGAATATGAGGAAAAGAAGGCCAAGCTGGAGGCTGAAATTCAGCAGATGATCCAGAAGAGACAACAGAAAATTCAGGAGATCAAAAACTCAGTCGAGCTCAGTGAGAAGGACGCAGACAAAGAGAAAGCCGAAGGTGTTCAGGTCTTCACTTCTCTGAAGGAGTCTGTTGAGAGAGACCTGAATGAGCTCGTCAAAACTATAGAAGAGAAGCGGACAGCGACACAGAAACAGGCTGAAGCTTTCATCGAAGAGCTGGGACAGGAAATCTCTGAGCTGATGAGGAGAAGCACTGAGATGGAGCAGTTGTCACATCATGAAGACCACCTCCATCTTCTCCAGAGTGTCCAGTCCCTAAACACCCACCATCCACCGCCCACCAAGGACTGGACAGAGATCAGTATCCATCCATCATATGAGGGGACTGCAGTGAGAGCTGTAGCTCAGCTGGAGGAGGCACTCAATAAAAAGATAAGGCAGGTGTTGGAAGCCGAGCTGAAGAGGGTCCAGCAGTATGCAGTGGACGTGACTCTTGATCCTAATACAGCACATGCTGCACTCATCCTTTCTGATGATGGCAAACAGGCACGCCACGGTAAGGTAATGAAAATTCTCCCAGACAATCCAGAGAGATTTTCTTTCAATATCTGTGTTTTAGGAAAACAGCATTTCTCTTCAGGAAAATTTTACTACGAGGTTCAAGTTAAAAGAAAGACTGAATGGGATTTTGGAGTGGCCAAAGAGTCTATCAACAGGAAGTGCAGAATCAAACTGAGCCCTGCAGAAGGTTACTGGACTGTATGTTTGAGAGACGGAGATGAGTACAAAGCTGCTGCTGGCCCTGAAGTCCCTCTCTCTCTGAGGTCTCGTCCTCAGAAGGTCGGAGTGTTTGTGAATTATGATGAAGGTCTGGTCTCCTTTTATGACACAGATGCTGCAGCTCTTATCTACACCTATACTGGCTGCTCCTTCACTGAGAAACTCTTCCCATACTTCAGTCCCAGTCTTAATTATGGAAATAGAAACTCTGCACCTCTGGTCATCTCTCCTGTTGGAGAAAACTAATCACTGATCTTATTTCATGTATTGATTTATGTGTAATCAAGGGATCAAACCTACTTATTTAGTGGGAATACTTTATAGTTTTGATTGATTTACACTTAATTGTGAGATTTTTTAAATATACGTATCCCATTATATATGCAACACATTAATTTGATGCATTAATATCTTTTTTAATATCTATTTAAACCTCTGTTAAACCCACACACAATTATTTTCACTTCCTGAAGAAATCAATGACCCCAAAGACCCCAAATATTTTTGATTTTGAGTGATTTTGCAAAAAATTAATCTGCAAAATATCTATAACAGAAAACATATTGCAGTATATTTCACTGTGTTGTGAAGCTCAGAGGGCTCAGCGGGGACAGAGCACCTGCCGCAGCAGGTGAACACGCCATCTGACTTCACTACAAGCCGACTGGATGTAGAAACAAGTGACGAACTTTACCTACTAAAACCAGCCGCTGGCAATTTGGCCAGCGGCGTAGCAGGTGACACCATCAGCCCGCTTGAGTTGAGCTCAGACGGCCAGTTGACACCGCTGCAACTTTCTCTGCAACGTTCTTAAACCGTTTTGTCGTGTCGCAAATCTTTGTTCTGAAGTGGGCTTAAGAGTAAGGTATATTACGTGCCTATTGTAACTACAGAATATAGTATATGTCATTGTTGTCTGAAATCTGAAAGTACCTGAATGTCATCATGTATAATAATAATATTTGTATAAATATATGATTCATCCATGGTCGTGGTAAGGTATTTTGAAAGGCTTCAGAGTCCCTCATTGTCTGCATGCAGGTATATGAGGAGGCTCTGAAGGTGTCTGAAGGTTAAGATACTGTAAGACGAAGACCTTGTAATTACGAAGACTCCAATGTTAGACACATCTGTATGACGTGTCAAATACACTATGTAAGGCTGAGTCACTGATGTGTTACTTTAAGTTTCTGGTATGTCTTTGTCTGTGCATCGTGCTGTGCCAAAAGCTTCTCCGATCAGATCTGTATTAAACATATGTTAATAAGAGTATATGTTTTTTTCTACATCACAGGGCATAAAAAGTTAATGGACAATGTAACTGATACAGCAAATGCGAATGATATTTGGTCTGTTTTGAGAGTAAAAAACAAGGGCTTATTACAGGTCACTTTGGCTTATATTTCTCTGTTTTGTGACTACTGGTAAGATGGTTTATGAGTCAGAGAAATCTGTAAATGCACGATTGTAAAATAAAAACTGCAAAATGAACTAGTTGTTTGCAGATATGTGACGTCTCTTTCATACCCCTTTCACACTGAGGGCTCAACCAGGGTTGAACCAGCGCAGAATTTGTGTTTGAAAGGCTCAACCCACATTGACCAACTTGATTTTAAAGAAGAAAGAATTCCTTTATTAGTCCCTCGAGGGGAAATTTGATTTTTGTCTCTCTGTTGTTAAAATAACTTTGCAATCTCATCACAGACTTTAGTTTTCATGTTGTGAAGTACATGGTCATGTGTGCCTAATCAACACACCTACCAAGGTCAGCAGGCTCCCAGGTCAGGTCCTCTCCGTCTGAATCAGGCGGAGCTCTCACTGAGATCTTCCTTGACTTCCTGGTACCTCCCTGCTGTCTGGGTCTGCCCAGCTGCCTGGTTGGACCGATGGGTTTGGCACTGTGAGTCTTCTTATGGTTGTTGAAGCCTTGCCTGTAGTAGAAACTCTTTCTGCTTTCGTCACACTGGTACGGCTTCTCTCCTGTGTGAACTCTGAGGTGAACTTTGAGCTCTTCAGTCCTCGCGTAATGTTTCCCGCAGATGGAGCAGAGGTGAGGCCTCTCTCCAGAGTGTGTCACATAATGTGCTCTCAGAGTAGATTCCTGCTTGAACCTTTTTCCACACACAGTGCACGGAAAAGGTTTCTCTCCGGTGTGATCTCGCATGTGGTTCTCGAGTCCCTTCAAGCTCAGGAAACCTCTATCACACTGTGAGCACTGGTGGGGCTTCAGACCCTCATGAACAGCTTCATGTTGTTTTAATTTGTGGATATGTGTAAATCTTTTGCCGCACTGTGTGCAGGAAAACGGCTTCTTTGATTGGTGAAATTGTTTTAAGTGTTCTTCTAAAAGTTGTTTTTCTGAAAATTGTGTCCAACACAAATGACAGAGGCAGATTTCCACTGATGACTGAGTCTTTTCAGGTGGAGGGAAACTTATCTCTAATGCCGCCACATTGGTAAATAGAGCAGAGACAAATTGTATAGTAGTTATCTAGTGTAAATAGGTGGAATCCTGTGTGATCTGAAGTGAACTTTGTACACATATCTTACTCCTCCCACATGTTAGATGAAGCACCACCTTTGCTCCATGTTAATCAAAGAACATCGTAGAACTTCCCAGTAATCATGTGAATTAGCGGGGGGAAACGAAACCTAACCAGCAAAGCTCCAGTAAGAGGAGGACCAACATCGGAGAGGAGAGCCTCAATGTCACACCCCAGAAATGAAACTTAAGTTTGTCGGAGTGGCAGCCACGCTGAGGTCAAGACAAGTCTCTGGTTCCCTTTGAAAGAAAATCCAAACAGCCAAGTTCATCGGGTCTTTATCAACAACACAGCAGCTGCTAAACACCAGTGAGTACAGCTGACATCCTGAGTTTAAACGACCAAGATTAACATAAAACTGCAGCTCTGCTCAGGCAGGACGTTCCACTATGGCCGTCTGTGCACCGGCCCACTATGCAGTAGCCCACTTTAATAGCTTTTAACAGTCCCCCTCCTTTTCAGCTCTCAGGACTAACTTTTAACTGAATCTCTGGTTTAGAGTTTCGTTCCACTCCTACTTTCCTGCTTTTATCACTGTTTGCTTATCACCTTCTACGTACTGCTTCCTGAACCATTCGGAGACTGGTAATGTGAATCAGCTAGAGGAAATACACAGTGTTTGTCATCAAGTGAGCACAGCTTTAGAAAAAGAATTGCAAAATTTACGTTTTAATAACAGCTTTGACATCATTGCAATGGTACACGGACATGTAATAAGAAAAATGGTGCATCTGTCATTCCCACTCAGCACCCTGAATGTGTGTTCCTGCAATACAGTAAGTAACTGTGTTGAGCAGGTTGGATTACCAAAGCATATGACACTAGCAAACTCAGCTAGTTGGCGCTGCTTTTCATTTTGTTTTCTCAGTGCTTCATCTGTATGTAATTCTGATGGTTTTTTTTGCCACTATGTATGTCGACTATTTGAAATGAGGATTAAAAAAAAAAAAAGAAGAAACTAGCTTGGAATTTTCAAGAGGATGTTGAGTGATGAAGCATATACGTTGTTTTTTTAAAGCTTCTGACATCATATTTGCAGGTTCCAAAATCGTTCAGCTTGTCAGCAAATGCACGTGCACAGCTGTCCATGAGACTCTGTGAGAGAAGGATGAAACTGATAAAGTTACAGCCTGCGTCACAATCTTACATTATAATATTAGCAGGGATGTACACACTGTTGTCAGTTTCCTGTTAGCGTTAGGAAATCACTTCAACTTATGTAAGGACAGGTTGAACAGTTTGCCATGCAGCAGGCGTGATGTATTCACAACACTGGGGTACCACTCTGAATCTGTCGGGGCACCAAATCTTGCATAACGTTGCTTGGTGCAATTCACAGCAGTTATTATTCAAGATCAGCCTACTTTAACAAACATCGTGGTATACTAAAAAAAAACATAATCGTACTTCTTTCCTTTTAAACAAATAATTAAATGTGTATTTTAAATAAAATGTTTTTCTTTTCTGTCACACTACCTGTGTAGATATGGCTGCTGCAAAGTATCTGCCGCCAGAAGATCAGTTTCTGTGCTCCATCTGTCTGGACGTGTTCACTGATCCTGTCACCACATCATGTGGACACAACTTCTGCAAAAACTGCATCAATGCACACTGGAACACTAATGACCAGTGCCTGTGCCCAATGTGTAAAAAGGTTTTCACCACCAGACCTGAGCTGCACGTCAACACTTTCATCTCTGAGATGGTTGTTCAGTTCAGACAGTCAGCTCAAAGTAAAGCCAGCAGCAGTAGCTCAGAGCAAGTGAGTGCTGAAAGTGTCGAAGAGTCAAAACCAGGAGAAGTTCCCTGTGATGTCTGCACTGGAACCAAACTGAAAGCCCTGAAGTCCTGCCTGGTGTGTCTGGCCTCCTACTGTCAGACTCACCTGGAGCCTCATCTGACAGCTTCATGTCTGAAAAGACATCAGCTAATCGACCCTGTTCAGAACCTGGAAGGCAGGATGTGTACGAAGCACGATAAGCCTCTGGAGCTGTTCTGTAAGACCGACCAGACAGGTGTCTGCATGCTCTGCACTGTGTTAGACCACAAGATGCATGACGTTGTTCCTCTGAAAGAGGAATATGAGGAAAAGAAGGCCAAGCTGGAGGCTGAAATTCAGCAGATGATCCAGAAGAGACAACAGAAAATTCAGGAGATCAAAAACTCAGTCGAGCTCAGTGAGAAGGACGCAGACAAAGAGAAAGCCGAAGGTGTTCAGGTCTTCACTTCTCTGAAGGAGTCTGTTGAGAGAGACCTGAATGAGCTCGTCAAAACTATAGAAGAGAAGCGGACAGCGACACAGAAACAGGCTGAAGCTTTCATCGAAGAGCTGGGACAGGAAATCTCTGAGCTGATGAGGAGAAGCACTGAGATGGAGCAGTTGTCACATCATGAAGACCACCTCCATCTTCTCCAGAGTGTCCAGTCCCTAAACACCCACCATCCACCGCCCACCAAGGACTGGACAGAGATCAGTATCCATCCATCATATGAGGGGACTGCAGTGAGAGCTGTAGCTCAGCTGGAGGAGGCACTCAATAAAAAGATAAGGCAGGTGTTGGAAGCCGAGCTGAAGAGGGTCCAGCAGTATGCAGTGGACGTGACTCTTGATCCTAATACAGCACATGCTGCACTCATCCTTTCTGATGATGGCAAACAGGCACGCCACGGTAAGGTAATGAAAATTCTCCCAGACAATCCAGAGAGATTTTCTTTCAATATCTGTGTTTTAGGAAAACAGCATTTCTCTTCAGGAAAATTTTACTACGAGGTTCAAGTTAAAAGAAAGACTGAATGGGATTTTGGAGTGGCCAAAGAGTCTATCAACAGGAAGTGCAGAATCAAACTGAGCCCTGCAGAAGGTTACTGGACTGTATGTTTGAGAGACGGAGATGAGTACAAAGCTGCTGCTGGCCCTGAAGTCCCTCTCTCTCTGAGGTCTCGTCCTCAGAAGGTCGGAGTGTTTGTGAATTATGATGAAGGTCTGGTCTCCTTTTATGACACAGATGCTGCAGCTCTTATCTACACCTATACTGGCTGCTCCTTCACTGAGAAACTCTTCCCATACTTCAGTCCCAGTCTTAATTATGGAAATAGAAACTCTGCACCTCTGGTCATCTCTCCTGTTGGAGAAAACTAATCACTGATCTTATTTCATGTATTGATTTATGTGTAATCAAGGGATCAAACCTACTTATTTAGTGGGAATACTTTATAGTTTTGATTGATTTACACTTAATTGTGAGATTTTTTAAATATACGTATCCCATTATATATGCAACACATTAATTTGATGCATTAATATCTTTTTTAATATCTATTTAAACCTCTGTTAAACCCACACACAATTATTTTCACTTCCTGAAGAAATCAATGACCCCAAAGACCCCAAATATTTTTGATTTTGAGTGATTTTGCAAAAAATTAATCTGCAAAATATCTATAACAGAAAACATATTGCAGTATATTTCACTGTGTTGTGAAGCTCAGAGGGCTCAGCGGGGACAGAGCACCTGCCGCAGCAGGTGAACACGCCATCTGACTTCACTACAAGCCGACTGGATGTAGAAACAAGTGACGAACTTTACCTACTAAAACCAGCCGCTGGCAATTTGGCCAGCGGCGTAGCAGGTGACACCATCAGCCCGCTTGAGTTGAGCTCAGACGGCCAGTTGACACCGCTGCAACTTTCTCTGCAACGTTCTTAAACCGTTTTGTCGTGTCGCAAATCTTTGTTCTGAAGTGGGCTTAAGAGTAAGGTATATTACGTGCCTATTGTAACTACAGAATATAGTATATGTCATTGTTGTCTGAAATCTGAAAGTACCTGAATGTCATCATGTATAATAATAATATTTGTATAAATATATGATTCATCCATGGTCGTGGTAAGGTATTTTGAAAGGCTTCAGAGTCCCTCATTGTCTGCATGCAGGTATATGAGGAGGCTCTGAAGGTGTCTGAAGGTTAAGATACTGTAAGACGAAGACCTTGTAATTACGAAGACTCCAATGTTAGACACATCTGTATGACGTGTCAAATACACTATGTAAGGCTGAGTCACTGATGTGTTACTTTAAGTTTCTGGTATGTCTTTGTCTGTGCATCGTGCTGTGCCAAAAGCTTCTCCGATCAGATCTGTATTAAACATATGTTAATAAGAGTATATGTTTTTTTCTACATCACAGGGCATAAAAAGTTAATGGACAATGTAACTGATACAGCAAATGCGAATGATATTTGGTCTGTTTTGAGAGTAAAAAACAAGGGCTTATTACAGGTCACTTTGGCTTATATTTCTCTGTTTTGTGACTACTGGTAAGATGGTTTATGAGTCAGAGAAATCTGTAAATGCACGATTGTAAAATAAAAACTGCAAAATGAACTAGTTGTTTGCAGATATGTGACGTCTCTTTCATACCCCTTTCACACTGAGGGCTCAACCAGGGTTGAACCAGCGCAGAATTTGTGTTTGAAAGGCTCAACCCACATTGACCAACTTGATTTTAAAGAAGAAAGAATTCCTTTATTAGTCCCTCGAGGGGAAATTTGATTTTTGTCTCTCTGTTGTTAAAATAACTTTGCAATCTCATCACAGACTTAAGTTTTCATGTTGTGAAGTACATGGTCATGTGTGCCTAATCAACACACCTACCAAGGTCAGCAGGCTCCCAGGTCAGGTCCTCTCCGTCTGAATCAGGCGGAGCTCTCACTGAGATCTTCCTTGACTTCCTGGTACCTCCCTGCTGTCTGGGTCTGCCCAGCTGCCTGGTTGGACCGATGGGTTTGGCACTGTGAGTCTTCTTATGGTTGTTGAAGCCTTGCCTGTAGTAGAAACTCTTTCTGCTTTCGTCACACTGGTACGGCTTCTCTCCTGTGTGAACTCTGAGGTGAACTTTGAGCTCTTCAGTCCTCGCGTAATGTTTCCCGCAGATGGAGCAGAGGTGAGGCCTCTCTCCAGAGTGCATCACATAATGTGCTCTCAGAGTAGATTCCTGCTTTTCCACACACAGTGCACGGAAAAGGTTTCTCTCCGGTGTCATGTCGCGTGTGGTTCTCGAGTCCCTTCGAGCTCAGGAAACCTTTATCACACTATGAGCACTGGTGGGGCTTCAGACCCTCATGAACAGCTTCATGTTCTTTTAATTTGTGGATATGTGTAAATCTTTTGCCACACTGTGTGCAGGAAAACGGCTTCTTTGATTGGTGAAATTGTTTTAAGTGTTCTTCTAAAAGTTGTTTTTCTGAAAATTGTGTCCAACACAAATGACAGAGGCAGATTTCCACTGATGACTGAGTCTTTTCAGGTGGAGGGAAACTTATCTCTAATGCCGCCACATTGGTAAATAGAGCAGAGACAAACTGTATAGTAGTTATCTAGTGTAAATAGGTGGAATCCTGTGTGATCTGAAGTGAACTTTGTACACATATCTTACTCCTCCCACATGTTAGATGAAGCACCACCTTTGCTCCATGTTAATCAAAGAACATCGTAGAACTTCCCAGTAATCATGTGAATTAGCGGGGGGAAACGAAACCTAACCAGCAAAGCTCCAGTAAGAGGAGGACCAACATCGGAGAGGAGAGCCTCAATGTCACACCCCAGAAATGAAACTTAAGTTTGTCGGAGTGGCAGCCACGCTGAGGTCAAGACAAGTCTCTGGTTCCCTTTGAAAGAAAATCCAAACAGCCAAGTTCATCGGGTCTTTATCAACAACACAGCAGCTGCTAAACACCAGTGAGTACAGCTGACATCCTGAGTTTAAACGACCAAGATTAACATAAAACTGCAGCTCTGCTCAGGCAGGACGTTCCACTATGGCCGTCTGTGCACCGGCCCACTATGCAGTAGCCCACTTTAATAGCTTTTAACAGTCCCCCTCTCTGTCAGCTCTCAGGACTAACTTTTAACTGAATCTCTGGTTTAGAGTTTCGTTCCACTCCTACTTTCCTGCTTTTATCACTGTTTGCTTATCACCTTCTACGTACTGCTTCCTGAACCATTCGGAGACTGGTAATGTGAATCAGCTAGAGGAAATACACAGTGTTTGTCATCAAGTGAGCACAGCTTTAGAAAAAGAATTGCAAAATTTACGTTTTAATAACAGCTTTGACATCATTGCAATGGTACACGGACATGTAATAAGAAAAATGGTGCATCTGTCATTCCCACTCGGCACCCTGAATGTGTGTTCCTGCAATACAGTAAGTAACTGTGTTGAGCAGGTTGGATTACCAAAGCATATGACACTAGCAAACTCAGCTAGTTGGCGCTGCTTTTCATTTTGTTTTCTCAGTGCTTCATCTGTATGTAATTCTGATGTTTTTTTTTGCCACTATGTATGTCGACTATTTGAAATGAGGATTAAAAAAAAAAAAGAAGAAACTAGCTTGGAATTTTCAAGAGGATGTTGAGTGATGAAGCATATATACGTTGTTTTTTTAAAGCTTCTGACATCATATTTGCAGGTTCCAAAATCATTCAGCTTGTCAGCAAATGCACGTGCACAGCTGTCCATGAGACTCTGTGAGAGAAGGATGAAACTGATAAAGTTACAGCCTGCGTCACAATCTTACATTATAATATTAGCAGGGATGTACACACTGTTGTCGGTTTCCTGTTAGCGTTCGGAAATCACTTCAACGTATGTAAGGACAGGTTGAACAGTTTGCCATGCAGCAGGCGTGATGTATTCACAACACTGGGGTACCACTCTGAATCTGTCGGGGCACCAAATCTTGCATAACGTTGCTTGGTGCAATTCACAGCAGTTATTATTCAAGATCAGCCTACTTTAACAAACATCGTGGTATACTAAAAAAAACATAATCGTACTTCTTTCCTTTTAAACAAACAATTAAATGTGTATTTTAAATAAAATGTTTTTCTTTTCTGTCACACTACCTGTGTAGATATGGCTGCTGCAAAGTATCTGCCGCCAGAAGATCAGTTTCTGTGCTCCATCTGTCTGGACGTGTTCACTGATCCTGTCACCACATCATGTGGACACAACTTCTGCAAAAACTGCATCAATGCACACTGGAACACTAATGACCAGTGCCTGTGTCCAATGTGTAAAAAGGTTTTCACCACCAGACCTGAGCTGCACGTCAACACTTTCATCTCTGAGATGGTTGTTCAGTTCAGACAGTCAGCTCAAAGTAAAGCCAGCAGCAGCAGCTCAGAGCAAGTGAGCACTGAAAGTGTCAAAGTGTCGAAACCAGGAGAAGTTCCCTGTGACGTCTGCACTGGAACCAAACTGAAAGCCCTGAAGTCCTGCCTGGTGTGTCTGGCCTCCTACTGTCAGACTCACCTGGAGCCTCATCTGACAGCTTCACGTCTGAAAAGACATCAGCTTATCGACCCTATTCAGAACCTGGAAGGCAGAATGTGTACGAAGCACAATAAGCCTCTGGAGCTGTTCTGTAAGACCGACCAGACAGGTGTCTGCATGCTCTGCACTGTGTTAGACCACAAGATGCATGACGTCGTTCCTCTGAAAGAGGAATATGAAGAAAAGAAGGCCAAGCTGGAGGCTGAAATTCAGCAGATGATCCAGAAGAGACAACAAAAAATTCAGGAGATCAAAAACTCAGTCGAGCTCAGTGAGAAGGACGCAGACAAAGAGAAAGCCGAAGGTGTTCAGGTCTTCACTTCTCTGAAGGAGTCTGTTGAGAGAGACCTGAATGAGCTCGTCAAAACTATAGAAGAGAAGCGGACAGCGACACAGAAACAGGCTGAAGCTTTCATCGAGGAGCTGGGACACGAAATCTCTGAGCTGATGAGGAGAAGCACTGAGGTGGAGCAGTTGTCACACAATGAAGACCACCTCCATCTTCTCCAGAGTGTCCAGTCCCTAAACACCCACCATCCACCGCCCACCAAGGACTGGACAGAGATCAGTATCCATCCATCATATGAGGGGACTGCAGTGAGAGCTGTAGCTCAGCTGGAGGAGGCACTCAATAAAAAGATAAGGCAGGTGTTGGAAGCCGAGCTGAAGAGGGTCCAGCAGTATGCAGTGGACGTGACTCTTGATCCTAATACAGCACAAGCTGCACTCATCCTTTCTGATGATGGCAAACAGGTACGCCACGGTAAGGTAATGAAATTTCTTCCAGACAATCCAGAGAGATTTTCTCCCATTGCCTTTGTTTTGGGAAAACAGCATTTCTCTTCACGAAAATTTTACTATGAGGTTCAAGTTAAAAGAAAGACTGAATGGTATTTCGGAGTGGCCAAAGAGTCTATCAACAGGAAGGGCCAAATCACACTGAGCCCTGCAAAGGGTTACTGGATGATATATTTGAGAGACGGAAATGAGTACAAAGCTGCTGACAGCCCTGTAGTCACTCTCTCTCTGAGGTCTCGTCCTCAGAAGGTCGGAGTGTTCGTGGATTATGATGAAGGTCTGGTCTCTTTTTATGACATAGATTCTGCAGCTCTTATCTACACCTTTACTGGCTGCTCCTTCACTGAAAAACTCTTCCCATTTCTCTGTCCTGGTCTTAATTATGGTAATAGAAACTCTGCACCTCTGGTCATCTCTCCTGTTGGAGAAAATTAATCACTGATCTTATTTCATGTATTGATTTATGTGTACTCAAGGGATCAAACCTACTTATTTAGGGGGAATACTTTATAGTTTTGATTGATTTACACTTAATTGTGAGATTTTTTAAATACATGTACCCATTATATATGCAACACATTAATTTGATGCATTAATATCTTCAATCCTGCATCATGACACACAGCTTCTGCAGAGAATATCTATTTAAACCTCTATTAAACCCACAGACAATTATTTTCACTTCCTGAAGAAATCAATGACCCCAAAGACCCCAAATATTTTTGATTTTGCAAAAAAGAAATCTGCAAAATATCTATAACAGAAAAACATACTGCAGTATATTTCACTGTGTTGTGAAGCTCAGAGGGCTCAGCGGGGACAGAGCACCTGCCGCAGCAGGTGAACACGCCATCTGACTTCACTACAAGCCGACCGGCTGTGGAAACAAGTGACGAACTTAACGTTCCAAAACCAGCCGCCGGCGATTTGACCAGCGGAGAAGCAGGTGACACCATCAGCCCACTTGAGTCGAGCTCAGACCGTCAGTTGACACCGCTGCAACTTTTCTGTCGTGTCGCAAATCTTGGTTCTGAAGTGGGCTTAAGAGTAGGGTATATTACGTGCCTATTGTAACTACAGAATATAGTATGTCATTGTTGTCTGAAATCTGAAAGTACCTGAATGTCATCATGTATAATAATAATATTTGTATAAATATATGATTCATCCATGGTCGTGGTAAGGTATTTTGAAGAGCTCCAAAGTCCCTCATTGTCTGCATGCAGGTATATGAGGAGGCTCTGAAGGTGTCTGAAGGTTAAGATACTGTAAGACGAAGACCTTGTAATTACGAAGACTCCAATATTAGACACATCTGTATGACGTGTCAAATACACTATGTAAGGCTGAGTCATTGATGTGTTACTTTAAGTTTCTGGTATCTGGTTTCTGGTTTCAGCTTCTCTGATCAGATTTGTATTAAACAAATGAGTATATGTTTTATATGTTTTTTTCTACATCACAGGGCATAAAAACTTAGTGGACAATGTAACTGATACAGCAGATGCTAATGGAATTTGTTCTGTTTTGAGTGTAAAAAAAAAGTTTTTGGCTCATTATAGGTCAGTTTGGCTTATATTTCTCTGTTTTGTGACTACTGGTAAGATGGTTTATGAGTCAGAGAAATCTGTAAATGCATGATTGTGAAATAAAAACTGCAAAATGAACTAGTTGTTTGCAGATATGTGACGTTTCTTTCATACCCCTTTCAAACTGAGGGCTCAACCAGGGTTGAACCAGCGCAGAATTTGTGTTTGAAAGGCTCAACCCACATTGACCAACTTGATTTTAAAGAAGAAAGAATTCCTTTATTAGTCCCTCGAGGGGAAATTTGATTTTTGTCTCTCTGTTGTTAAAATAACTTTGCAATCTCATCACAGACTTAAGTTTTCATGTTGTGAAGTACATGGTCATGTGTGCCTAATCAACACACCTACCAAGGTCAGCAGGCTCCCAGGTCAGGTCCTCTCCGTCTGAATCAGGCGGAGCTCTCACTGAGATCTTCCTTGACTTCCTGGTACCTCCCTGCTGTCTGGGTCTGCCCAGCTGCCTGGTTGGACCGATGCGTTTGGCACTGTGAGTCTTCTTATGGTTGTTGAAGCCTTGCCTGTAGTAGAAACTCTTTCCGCATTCGTCACACTGGTACGGCTTCTCTCCTGTGTGAACTCTGAGGTGAACTTTGAGCTCTTCAGTCCTCGCGTAACGTTTCCCGCAGATGGAGCAGAGGTGAGGCCTCTCTCCAGAGTGCGTCACATAATGTGCTCTCAGAGTAGATTCCTGCTTGAACCTTTTTCCACACACAGTGCACGGAAAAGGTTTCTCTCCGGTGTGATCTCGCATGTGGTTCTCGAGTCCCTTCGAGCTCAGGAAACCTCTATCACACAGTGAGCACTGGTGGGGCTTCAGACCCTCATGAACAGCTTCATGTTCTTTTAATTTGTGGATATGCGTAAATCTTTTGCCGCACTGTGTGCAGGAAAACGGTTTATTTGATTGGTGAAATTGTTTTAAGTGTTCTTCTAAAAGTTGTTTTTCTGAAAATTGTGTCCAACACAAATGACAGAGGCAGATTTCCACTGATGACTGAGTCTTTTCAGGTGGAGGGAAACTTTCCTCTAATGCCGCCACATTTGTGAATTTCCCTATGGGAAGAAAAAAACTAATCAATTATACATCCTTGCTGCCATTATCTTCATATTAACAATGAATCAACTTACAACGTGTGAAGTGAAAGTGGTTGCATAGAAGTGATAATAATATTCCATAGCCCCCCATAGTAACTACAGAGTGTTTTAGCTACTTTAAGTGTTAAGCATTGCTTTGGTTTTATGGCCCATAACTTTACTCTCATCCAGGTTAAAGTAGGTCAAGGTCTAATCACGCAGCAAACAAAAAAAAGCTCAGATAAACAAGAAGGTAGATATTTACAAATGATGATTGATTGTTAAAAAGAGAGATCATCACAGAAAGACACTGCAGCTGTCTCAACATTATAAAGGTGAAGAGAAATACTGTAGACCACACTGCTCTCACCTTTATGAACCTTCTGGTGCGTTTTGAGGTTTCCAATCTGTGTGAAACCTCGTCCACACAAAGTGCACTTGTACGGTTTCTTCCCTGAGTGGATAATAAGGTGTCTTTTAAGGGCAGCGCTTGTAGGAAACTGCCTTCCACATGTTGAACACATGTAAGACTTTGGAGCACTTGGCTCTTCTCCAGGCTCCACTGCCACTGCAGGTGCTGGATGGTAGATCCGCTGATGGACCATCAAGCTCCGGCTGACTTTAAATGTCCATCCACAGTCGCAGCACTTGTGAAGTGGTGGTTTGTCATGTTTCTCTCTCAGATGGCGATCTCTGCCGTATACGCTCTGAAAACTCTTGCTGCATTCAGTGCAGCTGAAGAGCTCCTCACACTGTGTTTTCTTCTGACGTTTTCTGGGTGTCATTTTCGGAGAGTGGTGATGTTCAGGTTTGGCAAACAATGACAGCATTACCTGCAAACATGAAACAAAGATGCTGGTAGGTGTTGGGGTGGGCTGGAGCCTATCCCAGCTGACATCGGGCGAAAGGCAGGGTACACCCTGGACAGGTCGCCAGACTATCGCAGGGCTGACACATAGAGACAAACAACCATTCACACTCACATTCACACCTACGGACAATTTAGAGTTATCAATTAACCTAGTCCCCAACCTGCATGTCTTTGGACTGTGGGAGGAAGCCGGAGCACACGGAGAGAACCCACGCTGACACGGGGAGAACATGCAAACTCTGCACAGAAGGGTTCCCACGCCCGGGATCGAACCGGCAACCCACTTGCTGTGAGGCGAGAGTGCTAACCACCACACCACCACAAGTCTCAAAATCTCAGCCAAAAAAAATCCTGCATGACTAAAGATGATAGTGATAAATTAGAAAATATATTATTTATACTACGACACTAAATAAACATAAAGCTCGTACACTGCAGGTCTCCAACGATCACTTATCTATTACTTCAATCCTGCCTGTAGTGTGCACGCTGTTCATTTATTTCATAACTTGGTCATTTTCACCACATATTTATAATTTCCACTAAAGTTGAAGCTATTAAAGAAGCAGGTTAAGTCATCCCCTGTCTTACAATCTGAAGTTTTATCAGTGCCTCAGCAGCAGGGTTACACTAATATTGTTTTAAGACAGAAGTTTGATACAGATTCTTTTGTACTGAAGCTGCTGGTTGACAATATTTTGCACAATGTTCAATATCTTTAAATATGGCCACAGAAAGTATTCATTGTTATATCAGAGAGCTGTGTTCTGGTCAGGCAGTATTTTACATGTAGTATCTGCTCGCTCTTTAAATTGCTCCTGAAAGCTCTCAGCCTTCATATGTGCATCAACATTAGGGGTGCAAAGTCATTTAGAGGATCGCTAGGGGACCCTTTGGCAGGCCGGTTCTGGCCCCGGGGCCATAGGTTTGACACCCATAAACTAAATAAAAAGAGAATTTAAAAAATAATAATCCTCACACTAATTTATTGTGAAAATAATTATTGGATGTAGTCCGATACAAAATATTAAAATAACCTCCAATTACAAAGTGCTCCAACTGACAGTAACAGAAGACACTTATCTACATTAACTTTTAATATATTTTCCTGATTATATTCACCAGTACATGCTTTTATTTAAGTCCCATTTTCAATGCAGGACTTTTCATGTAACAGAGTATATTTACAGGATGTTATTTGTAGTTTTCGTCTACCCAACGAGCCTGATGTTTGACTTGCCTCGCGTCATAACTGCACTAACTGAAGTTAATGAAGCGGCTCTGACCGTTATTGGACAGCTGGCTAACGGCTAGTTAGCATGCTGCATGCTAACTCGACCTTTGTGAGCAAATTAATATAACTCACCTCATTCATGGTGGCTTCAAATCACCACGTTAGCTTAAACTCACATCCCCGACTGCCAGCATCACCGCTGCACATGTATGAAAATGTATTTAATGTCTTTGTACAAGCAGTAAGACTACAACAACAGTTAGCATTAAATGCTTGTGGGCACGGAGGCTAGCTAGGTTCAGGGTTGCCAGATAGAGAGACAGAAATAAGGAAATCAAACTGTCAAACTGCGAGCATCCCTAAAACCACAATCAGTACTTGTAGCTACTTGACTTGTTTTTAAAAGCTGATTTCCACCAGGTTTAACAGCTACGTTTTGTATGATATGCAATCATACGAAATTATATTCTTATTCATTCATCCTGTACTTAAGCCTTTAATGTTTGTTTCCTTGGGCCAGTAATAAACAACCTTGCTTGTTTGTTTTTCTCCTTAACAGTCCCCATAGTTTTATGAATATAGGCCTTTACCAAGTGGTTGACATGTCATTTTATGGAATTTGTAAAACAGAAAGAAAAAATATCTAAACTTCAAACTATGCATTGTTATAATGTTTGTAATATGTTAGTATACCAACATACATCAGTATGTTACTGTGGAACTGGTAGTATTACTGGTCCTAGTATCATTTCCACGTATTTAGTCTAGATATTCACCATTTCAGTGCTTTAAAACATATTGTGATAAATAATACTGATATTTTTAATCACATAATGGAATGATAGTGAGTATATAGTATTAACAACAGTGGATATTAATTCTTTTTTCATAAAAAAAGTGAATTTATTGTCTCAAAATCACCATCTATACCATAAAATGGGAATTTAACCATTTGTTTGAGTATGGGCCTAAACAGACAGTACACAGTAGCAAACTATCTAACCACTGTGCCAGATCAGAAACTGGGTAAGACACTGACTATGTACAGACTCAGTGATCACAGCCTGGCTAAAGAGACTGGCAGACACAGGCAGACCTGGCTGCCTGGAGAAGACAGGCTGTGTCAGCTCTGTCTTCAGAGACAGGTGGGGACAGAGCAACATTTCCTGCTACAATGCAAAACATATAAGGACATGGGAACAAAGTTCTTAGCAAAAATTACATGTAAACTCCAAGATTTTAATTCACTCTCTGACCAGACTCAAGTGCAACATCTTGGAGAAAAACTGTCAGCGCCATAGATGCAGCAAGATATGTCAGTGCATGTCACAGCCTAAGAGACAACCAACACAACAACATATAACAGCTGGAGTTCATCTCCTCACAGCTCGCTCTGCCTTTTTTATTCAGTCCTACATTTCAGTTTTTTCCCCCTTTAGAAGTTATGTGTATGATTTTGTATTACTATATTGTTGTAGTACACCTATGACACACACACACACACACACACACACACACCACCAACAACAACTACAACAACACAGAAATTCTGAAGTCTGCTTTTTTTTTTAAAATTTACTTCTCTACTCCTTTTTTTCTGTTGTTGTTTGTTTCCACACACAAACACATAAAACGTGTTTATAGGTAAACGCGAGACATGACATATGCATGTATATGTGTATTTCTATATACTGTATGTACTAGATATTTTCCCATTTTGCTTACACATTGATTCAGCCTGCATATTCTACTGCATTGACTAATATGGTCTTTCATGTGATCAATTGCTTCATTCACTATCTTTTTGTATTTGTAATTTTTTGTAATGGATTTTTAATTTGTAATTGTATTTGTGCTTTGTCAACACATGTTAATGTGCCATGTTAATGCCAATAAAGCCTATTGGATAAACTGAGAGAGGGGATAGGATTATTTTTCCTGAAGGATTTGGGTTGTAACTCCACGCTTATAAACACTGGGTGGCGGTAATGCTCCCGATACGTTGATTGCCAACCGCCGTTAAAGCAGCAGAAGAAGAAGTAGCAGCCGCAGCAGCCGCAGCAGAAGCAGAAGAAGAAGTAGTAGCAGCAGCAGCAGCAGCAGCAGCAGCAGACAAATATCATCAACTAGAAGGAGAGAAAGTGGGACAAGTAGAAGAAAGAGAAGGAGAGTTTCGTCCGCCATGTCGAGAAGACGCTGTTTTTTTAGGTGCGAACGCGGCCACTCTTTGTGTGGACTTCCAAACGACGAAGCCCTAAGGAAGCAGTGGTTAACATTCATTTTTACCACTATTCCTGAGCAGTACAGCTCCAATATTGTGTTGTGTTCCCGACATTTTACCCCGGACTCCTTCCGGAACCTGGAATCATACAAATCTGGATTTTCTACAAGGTTGCTCCTCAAAGAAGGAGCTGTTCCCACTGTGCCTGTGGTCAAATCTGAAGATGGAGAACCACAGCCCGTAAGTACTGTAACGTTATGCTGTACCAGCTGTGGATTTATGTTCACAACAAACAATGTAGCTGCTACCGAGTGTTGGTTGTTTTTAAGATGTAACGTTACATTAGGACTCAGCTAACTGAACTAACGTTAGCTAGTGTTACTGTGTTGAAATGTTTTGCTATGAAGCTGTAGGCACACTTTTACCTAAAACTGTGTAGAAATGTGGCGTTTTTTCGATCCTAAGTGTTGAGGTGCATGTCGATTTTTTTTTCAATCCCGATACTCATATCTGGGCTCTGGGTGTCGGCTGATATCGAGTACCAATCCCACACATCAATAAAACCTAAGTGACTGGGATCACTTTACATGTGAGAGACATCAGGCTTGACTTGCACACGGCTTTCCTAAGCTTGTAAAACATTGTGACAAATTCATTAGTATGAATATTCTTGAGAATCACCAGACTCCAGGATACGATATTATCATGATGCACCATTATTGCGATATTGCATTATGCTGAGTATTGCAATACAATATATCGCGACATATTGCAATTTATCACCTTCATTCAACTGTAGATTTCGTTCCCGAAGGAAAACTTTGTCAATATCTGTTATATCTAATGAGGTAAATTTTCCAGTCTGTTAATCTCACTTCATTCATTTTATTTGCAGCAAAATGTTTCTAGTGGACTGAAAAAGCAATTGATTTTATTATTCAAGTAGGTAACCTAAAGTTTAATTTGTAATATTAGTCATTTATATCATTAAAAAAAATCAATACTTGGCACTGTGTGACTATACAGTATTGCCACACAAAAAATATTGTGACACTATGCTTTATCAAGTTTTTTTCCCCATCTCTAGAATTTTCTGAATTATTTGTTATTAAAATAACTTATCGTGCACCAGCATCTTGTTAGAAAATCTTAAAAATGAACAGGAAATACAATTCAAGTGTAAACTTGTTAAATGCAGCAAAAAAATGGTTGAAACTTAAACAGGAGTTCAAATTCAAGTACTAAACAATACACTGTAAAATTTGAACAGGAGGTAAATATCAGTCACAAACATGTGCAAACAAACTTGATAAATACTAAACATTTGAAAAATAAACAAGAATCAAAATTCTTTCTGAATCTTCAGGCTACATAGAAATTTAAATCACAATATAATATAGCAGCTGAAACTATAAACATAGAATTGAATAGATCAGCCCCATTGTCACAGATACCCAATCCAGCTTTCTGAGTCCATATAGGCCTGCTATCCAATATTAGATGTACAGTATGCCTTTTACTTGGATTTGTTACATGGAAGCTGTTCACTATTCACAGCAGTGTAGTTGGTCCCGAGATAAACAGCTGGGGCTGTATTTATATATAATATACGGATACCATGTGGGTTTGTGTACGTGTGTTTAACTGGACAGCGTTGTTTGCTGGTTTTACAGTAGACAGTACTGTTAAGCGTTTTAGATGTTTACTGTTTTCATCTGATGCTAACTTGGTTTTAACTACTTCATTTGCCACACTGCAGGATGTCTTAGCCCAAGACCCCTTTGCCATAAGAATCAATCATATTGGATGCCAAACGAGCCCTCAAAACACCGCCTCAGTGAGCACACAGTTTATAGCATCTCAGAAGACGGTTGCCACACAGCTGTCCTGGGGCACACTGAAGGAGCAGCATGTGAGAAGCAAAGGTATACAACACAGGCATTATTTGTGTTTTTGTGTTTGGGAATTGATATTGAAATACTGTTATATGGACTATAGGAAATACAATGCATCTAGCAGTCCACTAAAAGCTAATGGATTTCATATTTCAGGCTCCCATTCTCATGACCTTTTGACTTTTTTCTTTCATTCGTAGCCACCCAGACAACGGTGTCTTCTCTCAGTGCTGTCAACAAATCCATTTCCAGTTTCCCAGATTTCCTACCGTCTTCAACACCCACAAGGGCTCCAGGCTTCAGACCAAACAAGAGACCTCGTCTGGAGTTGGAGGAGGAGGAGGAGGAGGAGGAGGAAGAGGAAGTGGGAGACACTAATACAGAGCTCCAAGCTCAGCCTCATGAAGAGCCTCATGACTCAACGTATGGCCCTGGCAGCTCTGATGTTACAGAGAAATCTAAAATGTCCTAAGTTTTATATTTTGGCTATATGTAGCTATGAGTTATCAGCAGAGATGGAAAAAAATGTTTGAAAGCTAAAGCAAAAATGTCTTGTTGTTGTTGTGTTGTCATGTTAGGTTTGAGTCAAGGCCAAGGTACAGTGATACAAAGTACCTTGTATTTGAAAGCTGCCTCAGAGAGCTGTTTGACACCTGTCCAATATGCAAGACAAAGTGTGATGTCCAGCGACGACGAATTGGTACTTATGTGGCATTCACTCAGCTCTGCCAAAGCTGTAATTACTCCAGACAGTGGCAGAGCCAGCCCATTGTTGGAAGTACGCCTGTTGGCAACCTCCAGTTATCGGCAGCCACATATTTCACTGGTGCATCTTTCTTCCAACTGGCAAAGGTGCTGCTGTTTCCATTCCCTGCATATGAAAATTACAATCAGTGGAACTTTTCTACAACTTCCCTTTCCTTTTTTTCATGTATTCATAGATATGCAAGGCCATGCAGCTCCAGATTTTCCCATATGACACCTACAGGAGGCATGCAAGGAGTTTCCTGGAGCCTGCAATTGTCCACAAATGGAAGACGGATCAGCAGAATCTTTTTCAGCAGCTACAGCAGAAGGGGAAGGTTGCAGTTGGTGGAGATTTACAAGCAGACTCGCCAGGTAATTCAAAACTCTTGACAAAAAAAATATTAAAGAGCATCTAGCTTATCCATTCTGTTTGTGTTGATAAGCCTTGCAACCTTATTATGTTTCCTTAGGACACTCGGCAAAGTACGGCAGCTACACTTTGACGCACCTGGAGAGCAACATCATTATGGATCTGCAGCTTGTTATGGTGTGTTACACTTTTAGGATTTTTTTTTTTAAACTTGCAAAATGTTGAAACATGCTTCACATTTATATCTTTGCAATTGTGTTTCCACCAACCACCAGAGCGATGAAGTAGGTGGTTGTTACCGGATAGGGAGGGAGGGACTGAAACGAAGCCTAGATCTTCTGAAGTCAAACAGTTTGGCGGTGGAATACGTTGTAACCGACCAACATCCACAAGTTCAGAAGTTACTGAAGGAGCGCAACATCAAACAGCTCTACGGCGTGTGGCACATTGAGAAAAGTAAATGCTCTGTGCACTCTGTGCATTTTGTCACCGCAACAGGTCGTCATCAAACTGTGTCTTGAATATTGATTTCTTGCATGTGTACTTTCATTAAGGTTTATCCACGACACTAGAAAGACTTGCACAAAGCAAGGACTGTGAGGTGTTGAAGAAATGGCTGAGCAGCATGAAAAACCACTTCTACTGGAGTGCGACCTCTTCGACATCAGGGTCTGAGAAGGTAGCTAAGTGGAAGTCACTGGTCAACCACATTCAAAATGTACACGTGCATGAAGACCCCATCTTCCCCAAATGTGAACATCCTGACAGAGTGTCAAAGGATCCTAAGAAATGGTTCCAACCAGGTTTGTAAACAAGATGTGCCTTCATAATATTAAATAGAAAATTAATTTGTTTTTTCCATTTCATATGTAATGCAAATATATTGGTGTATATTGACTGTTTAGATGGGCTGCTGTTTAACAAAATGCTTTTGTAATATTACTCAAGGGTCAGTGGCACTCCAGAGAGTGGAACAAATCCTGAACAACAAGAGAGTTCTCAAGGATGTGAGGAAGCTGAGCCACCATGACCAGAGTTCATCGCTGAAGGCCTTCCACAATTTGATCCTACGTTTCTTACCTGAGAATGTGATCTACTCTTTCATGGGATTGCTGTGCAGGTAATTAATGGATTCTGTAAGTAAGAGATAATGTACAGAAAGCAGGTCATTGTAGTAAAACCCCAACAGTGTACATGATCCCACTTAGCTACTTACTAAAGAAATCAATAATTTCACACACAATATTGATTCAAAACTATGTCCATAGAAACGGTCTGCCATTCATAAATAATAGACTGCAGAATGCCATAATTGACCAATTAAAATCAAGCATTAAGCAGCCGTGTCAAAATATATTCATAGGATGTTGTAAAAAATCAGACAGCTGCAACTCATCCTGAATGCTGCTGCCAGAGTCTGCACTAACACCTAGACAGTGGAGCACTTCACACCGGTCGTTGAATCACTTCACTGGCTTCTGCATGTCAAAGGATAGATTTTAAAATCCTTTTAGTAGTCCATACAGCACTGAATAGTCTCAGGCCTAAATACATTTCTGGTTTACGTGTATACTAAGAAGCACCCAGACCCTTTAGGTCATCTGGGACAGGTTTACTCAGCATTTTCAGGAACAAAACCAAGCAAGGTGAAGCAGCTTTAAGATTCTACACTCCCCACCTGTGGAACAAGCTCCTGAGGCCTGCTGAAACTGGTAACTCATTTAAATCAGGGCGTAAAACATTATTGTTCCCTGTGGCTTTTCAAAAACCTAACTTTTTCTTTAACCTGCAACTATTTATTTGCTTGTTTGATTGTCCTTAAATGTGTGAATGCTGTTTTAATGTTTTCTTAAGGTATTTTTATGCCCCTGTAAATCACTTTGAATTCCCTTGTGTAGGAATGGTGCTATAAATATTCATAAACTTGACTTGCCTTATAACAGAGTTACTGATTAGTGGCCAATAAGCCCTTAAGACAAAATTAACTTACAGGTCATTCATTGTCACCACTCTGTTATTGTAGGTTGTACCTAGCAGTCATGCACCACAATGAAAATGTGGACCATGAACAAGCACCTGCAGGACAAGCTGTCAGCGAAGCTGTGTCCTTCGAGACGGGCGAATGCACTTTAAAGCCTGTAAAAACAGACACTACATACAGTAAGTACAAATATTTTCATTACAAAGCAATACAATGAAAGCAAATTGAAATAATTGTGGCCACACTTTCAACATGAACAAGGAAGGTGGATTCAGAAAAGTCCTGAATTTGAATGTAATATTTTACAGATTACCTGAATGAATTGATGAGGCTCGTCTTCGAGGAGGTAATTGTGGACCCTGCGCCGTTTGTTGAAGAGTTAAAGAAAATCCCCCTCCCCAAAGACTTGCCATACCGGTATGAGAGAGGCCGGTAAAGCCCTGTATGGAGAGGATTGCACACTGGATCTTTACAAAAGTTTTGTTTTTTGTATTATTTCTTTTTTACATTTGCTAAAAGGATGTTATTTTGAGAAAAATATTTCAGTCTTATTTCCTTAGTGGTTCTGCGGTATAATAAAATCTTAGTGTTTTGATTTTATTTTACTCAGTTGTATCTCGTTACATGTACTATTCCTCTGTTATACACCTCAAAGGTCAAAAGTCAGCTCTGTCAATGTTTGATGTTCTGCGGGGTGAAGGGCTTCAAAGTGTAGCTCTACGCCTGGATGGTTGTACCAAGCGTGTAGGAGGGACTAGGACCTGGTTCCTGGACAAATATTGGTCCAGGAGGCAACATATGTGTCACTGTCAAACATAAACATATTGATAATTGCAGCCAGGAGGTGATTATAAAGTGTAGCTGAAATTTTGCCTACTGGTCACACTAAACAGACGGTGAAAACATTTTAAAGCACTAGCAATTTTTATGACTTTGTACTGTATACAGCAGAAATCTGTAAAACCCAAATCTGATGTACTGAAACTGCTACAGTCAAGAATCAAAGTACATTTGGTTTTAAATTGCAAAGGTGGTGACAGCTAGATTTTAATCAGGATACTTTTGGTTATATTTTCCAACTCAAGCAATGTTAGGTTTGTGCTGCTGTTTGTCCTTCAAGGTAAGAAGCTCCATAATGTTAGCTAACCTTTGTATTTCTTTGCATCAGACATTTTCAACTGTGCTGGGCATTCTTGCACAGTTTTCACAAGTGCACCTTAACAAGAAGTTAAAAATAGACACTTTAGTCAGTCATCTAATATACAGTTGTTACAGCTCTGTAGATAAATGACACTTATGATAAAATATAAGTAAGTACAAAATAAAAACTGACCGTTGTGAAACATCCTACCTCAGTTTTGATTGTAAAGGTGGTTCGGAGTTACTGGCTTGCTCTTGACTGTCAGCAAGGACACTATATATAACTTAAAGCAGGGCCTTTAGAGAGAAGGGCCCTCTAGTAACATGTTGGGCGGAGAATGGGCCCTTATGAGAGAGACTGTCACCTTGGAAATATGCTTGTGTTAAAAGATGATTTCTCATTAAATCAAAAATGGTGCCGTTTGCTGTATATGCCTAAGAAAAAGGTTACCCCATCATCCCTTGTTTTTTTTGTTACCAAAAAAGTCATATGCTTATTCAACATTTCTACAACTAGAAATAAACAATTGAAATTATTAAATGAATACTTTCTGATGTCTTAAGTATTTTTTGTCATACACAGATATATATATATATAATGATTGCTCTAAAATGTGTGTCGATGTTGTCTAATGTCATGCCTCTGTTTGATCATGTGAAGAGATGATATGTGCACGATAGCGTGCATGGAGGCCTGTCATAACAACGTGCACTGGGGCCCATCGTAACTACATTTCGTCACTGCTTATATTTTCAAAGTTCTGAACAAGGTATACTGAGGGTCTGATCCAGACCAAAACCAAAATTGGACTGTGATTTAATTTTATTTCAACACTTTTTTTCTTTTTAACAACCCTTTATAAAGATTTGATCCAATCCGAAATCTAATCGGATTACTACGAAACAACTGGGCCCAGGTCCCAGGAGCTGGAATGCAGTTAATGTAAATGGCGTAACATTTCTCACATGCCATAAGCAACTGACCAGTCACAACAGATTGGACTAGTAAGCCACTGAAACAAAAGTATGAACTTTAAAATGAGCATAATGTGGCCTCCATTATCTAAGTTGTGATTCAAGATAAAGATGACAAGCATAAAACAATTAAAGGGGGGAAAACATTTTATTAAGGCTCACCACAAAAGCCTCTTTGACATTACCCATTGGTTTGTGGACTAAGGTTGCTGTGGTAGTAATATCTGTATGTAGAATCTGTAGGCGTGGGACAGGATTTTGTATCGGAAGCGTTCTGGTGTCCATTTGTAGTTTGTAGTCCAAGTAGTGTTGACGAATCATTTTTGAGCAGTGCTTAAACAATCTGTGTAGAGAGCCAGAACCCATCAGCTGCTGTCTGACGATGATTTAACTTTATTAGCTTTTTCTAATTTATCTGCATTCAAATGCAGATTATCTGACCAGTGCTCAGAAGAGGAGGTCTTGGCCTGGATATCTGTCTGCTTGAACAGATTTCCTAAAATATTGGCCGCTGCACTCAGAGGATTGTCATCGGGCCAACAAACGATGGATTACGAGTCTGCCGTGATATTGACTTGTCAATTACAAGGTGGCAACACCCTAAATCAGTGGTCAGCAACCTTAATGTTTGAAGAGCCATTATTGGCCAAAAAAAGAAAGAAAGAAAATCTGTCTGGAGCCAATATGCCTGCTGACTTTGGTGATCCTCTGACTTTTTCTCCAGTGCCATGAAGTTAATATCTGTGGTCTTGAGTGAAATATCTTGACAAGGGTTGGATGCATTGCCATGACATTTGGTGCCGGTATTCATGCCCCGCTCAAGATGAATTGTAATCACTTGGGTGATTGGGTGGCACTGTCCTCAGGTCAACTGCTTTAATTTTGGGTTACTGGCTACTCTGTAGTGGGCTATTTATAATTATTTTGTACTTAAACTTTGCATCGTTGGTGGTGAAAGCAAATTAATCTGTCCACGTAACATTAAATCCCCTATTTTCCTCCAAGACTTTGAAATCCATAGCTAGCCATGCTAAGGAGACTTCAGGCCACCGCTACTGAAACGGCAACAGGTCGTGGACGTATGATGCACATTTTAGTTGATAAAATGTTGAAACTTTTTTTAATTCAGTGTATAGGCGATGCATTTTTACAGTTGTAGAATGCAATAATCACTTTAGGCCTACAACAATGACAAATGAAAAATCTGGATGTTAAAAAATAACCATTATTAATTCCTAGGTAACTTTCTGTCAAAGCCACAGGGAGCCTCAGGTTGCCTGACCCTGCCCTAAAGCATACCCTGCTTTACTGTCTATTCAATCTTACTAGGACCATAATTTATAAAATTATTATGCTAAGGAAAAGGCTCGAAACTAGTAATTGACACCATAAACCCATTAGGAAAATGTTTACTTAGGTAATTTAACAAAAGAGCAGTGGGGTCATTTTCCAATAGACTTGTATAATCTGCATCCTTTCTGCATTCAGTGGAGTCGCCCCCTGCTGGCCTGTAGAAAGAATGCAGGATTTAGGCACTTCGACACCAACTTCACTGACTTGATTTTTCTGCAGGAGTGGTTCAAGTTGACCACAGCAACTTTTAACAGTCCATCTTTCAAGACTACAGGGGATGAGGATCTGCTACTAATAGGATTTAGGAGGGACTATCATTTTAGGGACAAGTAACTCAGGCACTGATCTCTGATTGGTGGAGTTTTAATAGTATGTTGTACTAAGCTGGGTCACTAAGATGATCAGGGAGAGCTGGTCTTACTACAAATGTAGAAAAGAAAACAAAACACATTTCTGAAAAATTTCTGTATTCCATCAACATGGATTTTTAAAATAACAAGGATATTGTGCATATTTTTTTAACATTAAGTATTAGTATTTGGCATGCAGGATACAAAGGCACTCAAATTGTACAGATGGGCTACTAGAGAGGAGTAAACAGAGAAACATGGGTACAAAACATGATTACGAGAAAGACGACACAGTAAGCTTCCACATTATTCTTGGCAACCCACACTGACTCTGTAGCGTATATTTTCAGACACAGTAATCGTCTCTGCTGTAGGTGGGAGGAATGGAAGGAAGAAGAACAGGAAAGAAGCGCAATTTTACTGTAATATCTTCAAACACGGTTAACAACAAAAAATGCATCAATAGATCAACTGTTAGATGTCCAGCCTGGCCTGTTGCTTCGGTCTACCGAGCTGTCTGGTTGGCCCGATGCGTCTTCCAGCATGTGTGCGCTGATGCTGCCGCAGACCCTGGCGGTAAATGAAGCTCTTCCCACACTCTCCACACTCGTAGGGTCTCTCTCCTGTGTGAAGCCTGTGGTGCACCTTCAGTTCCTCAGCTCTGGAGTAGCCTTTCCCACAGACACTACAAATGAAAGGTCTGTCTTTGATGTGGGTCTGGTAATGTGCTGTTAGGTACGAGTTTATCCGAAACGTCTTCCCACAGATGGTGCATGCGAAGGGCCTCTCCCCGGAGTGCTGCATCTCATGCAGCTTGAGTGAGGAAGCCGTGTGGAAGCCTCTGCCGCACTGGGAGCAGAGGAATGGTTTCTCCCCAGTGTGGATGCGCTGGTGAACTTGGATGTAGCTCTCATTGATGAACCTCTTGCCACAGTCGGGACAGGAGTAGGGCTTCTCCTTGATGTGGGTTTTCATATGTTCTTCCAGCTTTTCTTTCTCGTTGAACTGAATGCCACAGCGGCGGCAGAAGAGAAGCTGCGATGCGCTGCGCTCGACTGCGTCTGGTTCGCCAGCTGTTTCTGTGTGTGTCGTGATATGATGTGCTTGTAAAGCTGAGTGACTCTCACATTCTTTTCCACATTCCAGGCAACGGAGGGATGATCTGATCCTGGACTCCCCCGGCAGAGACTTCAAGTATTCAGAGAGTTCAGATGCTATGGGGTTCACCTCATCGTCAAAATCCACAGCACCCTTACGACCTTCACAAAATGACAAATACATGTTTTACTCTTCAAGTATAACAATCTTTGCACTGTTAAGGACTTAGTCTTACTTCACTTCTGGCTTACAATGAGCCAGGCAGACATTACTATACTAAAATCAATTCTGTATTTCCCAGATTTCTCCCAAAAGTTGCCAGTCTTGGGCCTATTCTTAAAATATAATATATATTGCTCTGCCTTCCTTTTCAATCATCCTGAGGGCCTGAGCACACCAAATGGACGGTAAACTGTTGGTCAATATCGAGCTGTTGGTGAGCGCCTGTCGCCCTAGTTTAAGTCGCGTGTTACGTGCTGTAGGCAATCTGATTGGCAATTCAACTCAGTGCATGTGAAGAGAAATGGAAGTGAGGAAAGCAAACAAACAGCTAAGCGATAATATTGTTTTTTTAGCTATTGAACTCTTTAGGAGAAATTGTGTTATTATTTGCTCACGCTCGGGAACTATCCTTTGTTCTTTAAACATCGGACTGTGTTAATGTGCTATTTGGCTAACTAGCGTCTTCAGTGCATCCTGTTGGTCTTCCTTTTTCCCATATTTAATGACGAATACAGACTACCGCCACCTGCTGGTATGGAGAGTTGCTTCCTCTCATGCAGGCGCAGTATATATGTGCTAGTTGGCCATTGGCTGTGGTCTTTGTGGTGTGTTCATGTGCAACTTTTTGGCCATGACACAGGTGACGCAACAGTCAATGCCTTTGCACACTGAGTCGAGTTTTTCATCCGAAATTTTCACACGTCTAAAAATAAATACAACCTTGCGCTGTGTCAATCACGTTTCCATAGGGTCCGAAACTTTCGGCCATCATAAAAAGTTTTGGAACAGGTTCAATTTCCTGGGTTTTTGCATCATCAGAAGCCTTCAGAGATGTTTGACCAAGAATCGGTGAAGAAAATGTGGCGGCATTGTGCACATTTGTGACAAGACAGAGGAACGGGGTGCACAGTATCCTGTCATAACTCAAATAGCTCACGTTTAACAGGTCAGACAGTAACATTCAGGTGGATGATAATGATAATCTGGCGGACAGAAAAGAAGGACACCTCTGCCCTTTCTTGCAGCTGTGGTGCCAAATAAAAGACAGGGAGGCAGTGATGACATCCAGATAGGTAACTCCAGCATAGAGAGGCAAGGAGAAAATGTGTCTTTTCATTTTGTCATGTTTTGCAAATTTTCGCACCGAATACAACAATTAAAAGAATCAGAATCAGTGTGCACGGTTTCTGTGTGTAACGATTTTTTTCAGATGACGGGTTACAAAAAACTCATCCAAAAATGGAGTCAGTGTGCAAAGGCATTCAGCCTTCGTCTCAACCACTTTTTTTGATGTAGGTTTGGTGTGTCTTAACATTACCAGTTAAGTTATTTGGAGACAAGACGAGATTGAAAAACTTCATAGACTGCCAGGCTGGTTTTCCTGTGTTGCTCTGTGTACAATGATGCAGCAGGAAAAATGTCAATATTCAGCTGACAACGTGAGGTTTGATTTAGGGCCTCAGAGACTGATGAATCATTGATGTTTATGGGATGTTTATTGTAAATACTGACTCAAAGTTTTCGATAAAGGCACTCCTGGATACAAAATAATACAGGCCATCCATACAAAATACCAAACAGAAGATAACTTGTTTGCTATTCGGAACAGAATCTTCAGAAATGTTAAATAAATAAATCTGAATTTGTTGTGTAAATTTACATTACATATATAAACTGACAACAATGGCAAATATTCTTAGAGATAACTGTAATGATTCAGTTGTGGTGTGACAGCTCTCACCTAAGTGGACTTTGTAGTGCGTTTTGAGATTCCCCTTTTGGTTGAAACCTCGACCACAGATGGAGCAGCAGTAGGGTTTCTCTCCTGTGTGGATCAGCTCGTGCCTCTCAAGTTTGTAGGCGTGAGGGAACTCTTTGCCACACACTGAGCAGTGGTACTCCATCTTCTCTTTGGGCTTCTTCAGGAGCTCAGGAGGTATTTCTATTGGAACACGAATCATCTTTCTGCCAGGGCGCTTCTTCCCTGTGTGGGAAAGCAAAGCTATTTAATGCTTAGAAAATTAGTTTGGAGATTTATCCCAACCCATTACAGACCAACCACATTCTTCTGTTATTAGTCCTAATTTATTTGTTACAAAAACCTTGTTCTGTTCTGTTCGGCGCTCAACACTTAACGAAACTGACTCGTAATCCACTCAAAAACTTAGATGCACTCCCTCACATTGAATAAGATGCAGATCGGTCTGTTTAACGAGGCGTGTCCCCGTACATTCCTATCAAAGTTGCCCAGTGGTGCGTGAAGCCTAAAAATTTGACTTCTGTGTGTAAAATTCCGTTGATCTTCCACTTTGTTTCTGCATTGTTGGGGCCATAGAGCAAGATCACTGGAGAATTATGGCAGCTGAGCAGCTAACTTCTGGTTTAGCCCCACCCTAACTTGAATGGAGATAAAATGCAGCTCTTCTAGACTTTCAAAATGTTATCGGACCAGATGGATCAAATCCTGATAGTGAATCAAGTCATTTTCCAGGGGTTGTGATGCCAAAAAATGTATCCACAGATTTATAGATGTCTCTTTAGACTCTTTTGACCCCAATGGCATCACATGATGGTCCTGAAGTTGTAATACCACGGTTTGGCCACTATGTCAAACTGGCTTCAAAAGCCCTGGTTGGTCTGTTCATGGTGACACCAACACTACACACACTAACCCTGTCACATACAGGAAAGGAAGGAAATGGCAGCAGCGGTTTAGATGTGGACATGTTGATGTCACCACCTGCAGGCAGTGTGTGTTACACCTGCAGTTTATTAATTTCCACAGCTGCTTTTTTCTTTGTGTATATGTGAGTTTTTAGTTCCAACTGAGAAGAATGTATGACTATCCAAGGGATAAATATTTTTTTTATTTAATTTTAAAAACAACTATAAATAACATATATTTCCCTGTTATTTTAAACAACATCTATGACATCTTTCAATCACTTTTCTCACCCATAGGTGGTGAACATGAGCATATCTGCATGACTTAACTGCTGCTGCTATTAAGCCAAGCAGGTTGGACTGGAACTGCAGCTGCTCTGCATTTGGATGCTCATCATCAACACTGCTTGTACTTGTTCTGTAATTTGTCTTCTCTGTGTTAACAAGTATATAGGATAACATATGGGAAGCCACAGCAGAGGAGGTCCTGTGAAGCTGTATTTTTACATCACCAGTTAACTTTGAAACATGGCATAAGACATCTTACGATAACTCAAACACAGCCACCCTTTCCTTACTCTGATAATCCAATGATCATGGCTAAGAATTTTGCCGAGCATTAGCTGCAGCCACACTGGTTATGCGCTCCTGTGGACCATTTTATTTGCTCTTACCAGCAGAAACACCTGTGTTGTCTCCTCCTCCTTCAGTAGATTGTTTGGTATCTTTCCTTCTTCTGTAAGGTCGCTTTGCTGATAAAAGAAAAAATCCATATCTTGCTTTAGTCTAAAACATAAAAGTGATATTATATAAATAAGGGCTGGGTATCAAGAACAGGTTCAAAATTGGGATTCAGAATTTTTAATGGTGTATTTTACAGGATTTTTCTAAAACAAAAAAACAATATATAGACTCATATAGATGTAATTCCCTCTAAATCATCATTTGCAACCTGCTAGAAGTGTTTGAAGCTGTATTTTTCTGCAGAGACTGTCTGCTTGGATTATTTTTATTTTCTGTGTTGGAGACGTTTATGGTCATGTGCCCCCACAGCCCTCAGTAGGCTTGGGTAGTATAACAGTATTACGGCATACCAAGGCATTTAAAATCCCGATGGTGTAATTTTCAAAACCGTCAAAAATACAGACACTCATCTTTTTATTACACCTCATACTGGAAAGGCTGGTGCGAGAGAGACCACAGGGAAAACAGCTTATTTCACATCTAACTCGGTGAATTATGGTTTATTTCAACCAAGCCAGAGTTGGTGATTGTTGGAACAATGGACTTACTAACCAACTAACTGAAGGACTAATAAGCCTGGCGTAGTGCAGTGAGAGAGACTTGAATCCAAAGAGTGTACAGTTGTATTTCTCTGTTTAATAAAGAAAATGGATTAAGATTAAAAAGATACAATTTTTGACATTGTGCCAGTTTCTTTTTGCGTATCTATAATACTGAAAAATTTGAGAGAGCTTGGGTAATGTAGATAATTTGCCTGTCCCGTCATATCTTGCACACTCCAGTGAAATTCTTGGAAGGTATGAAAAGGCCCAAGCCTAGCCCTCAGGTGAAGTTGGTGCTTTGTAAAAAGGTAGTAACTGGGGGCCTCATTTATAACCACTGAGAATGCACAAAAGGCTTGAAATGTGTGTACACTTTCTAAGCACAAATTAGGATTATATATATATATATATATATATATATATATATATATATATATATATATATATATATATATATATATATATATATATATATATATATATAAACTCGATATTAGGGGCGGCACGGTGGTGTGGTGGTTAGCACTGTCGCCTCACAGCAAGAGGGTTGCCGGTTCGATCCCGGGTGTGGGAGCCCTTCTGTGCGGAGTGCATGTTCTCCCCGTGTCAGCGTGGGTTCTCTCTGGGCACTCTGGCTTCCTCCCACAGTCCAAAGACATGCAGATTGGGGACTAGGTTAACTGATAATTCTAAAATTGTCCGTAGGTGTGAATGTGAGTGTGAATGGTTGTTTGTCTCTATGTGTCAGCCCTGCGGTAGTCAGGGTGTACCCTGCCTCTTGCCCGATGTCAGCTGGGATAGGCTCCAGCCCCCCCGCGACCCTCAAGAGGATGAAGCGGTTAGAAGATGAATGAATGAACTCGATATTAGTATATACATTTCCTCATTTATATGTACACAAACATTTAGTTTTATAAATGAGGCCCCAGGTGCCAGACTGTAAGCAGCAGGCATCTGAGACACAGTGCTGAAAAAATAGGGGGCGAGGGTGAGTAAATCTTGGGTTGGATTTAAGTTTCACTCGCGAGTATGTTTACAACCAGTAACCGATAATCCTGCATGATATACTTTTAAGTACCAGTGATTTGTTGGGAAATGTCTTTCTTAATTCTGCTCATCATCCCCCTGAAACATAAGTTTGCATGTGCATTTTGCCTCCAATAAGTCAGATCAGAGCTCGGACTCAGAAGACATATATAGAAGACATTATATATTTAAAGCTGATTCACTGCTGAAGATATCCCCACAAATATACAAATAATATATATAAATATAAAAAAAATGCAATTAACGAGAATCAATGAACAGCTGCTCGATACCCAGCTGTACTTCTTGTCTTACCAGCAGCACGGCGGACAGTTTTGGTGTTTACTTCTTCTGGTTCCACAATGATAGGGACATTTCTCTTTCTTCGAGTGCGCCTCGATACTATAAGATAAAAAGACTTATCATAAGAAAACAACCACAGGCATCATTTCAGGAGCATAAACACACATTCACCGGTATAAAATCAAGCACACTCACTTCCTGGCTCTTCATCTAGGTCTACATCAGACAACAGCGGCACCTCTGAAGCCTTTCTTCTGCCCCGTCTTTTTACTTTATAACAACGAAAACCAGCAGAAATTATTACCACATGGAAAGACACAATTAAAAACAATCCATCCAACTCTTATTTTGAGTCCCATCCTCCACATTATAATGAAAATCTTCTCACCAGGAGTTGCAGGAACTTCTTTCTCTGATTCCGAGACGTCCACTGACACCACTGTTATTTCTGGAGCCTTCTTCTTTCTCCTGTGTCTCTTTCCTGGTAACATTGTGGGGAATACGTTAACTGAGTCCTAACTATTACTTTCAACTTTCACTTTTCAGCTTTTGTTTGACTTGTGTTTACCACGGTGTACGGGCGGGACAGCTGCCGTCTTTACTGCTCTCTCCTTTTCCTCGCCTTCTTCCCTTTCTTCATCTTCCCCAGCAGACACAACTTCCATGATGAGCGTTGGACTACTGCTGTCTCTCTGGTTTGGGCCTTGCAGCTGAGACTCTGACAGGACGACACCCTGTGATCACAAACATTAAACACCATCAGAAACATAACACCCAAAGGTGACAGTACTTATTGGATAACTTTGGTGTTTTTCAACCTGGACCCTGTTTTTCGATGTTTCTGTGTCTAAGTGACTAATAGGAACAATTTTTGAACTTGGTCCAGTATTGAGCGAGAGGGCTGCAGCCAGAACTGGAGAAAAAGGCTGCAAAGTGACATCAATGAACATCCACTATAAGGAGGTTGGCATCAGCAGACCTAAGAGTGCCGGAGGGAGTGTGCCGGTAAAGGAGCTCAGACAGGTGGGGGCAGGGGGCAGGTTGTGGAGAGCTTTGTAAGTGATGATGAGGAGTTTGAAATGAATACACTGGGGGATGGGGAGCCAGTGGAGATCATGAAGGACGGGAGTGATGTGGTCACAGGTGCGGGAGTGTGTGATGAGACGAGCAGCTGAGTTCTGGATATAGTGTAGTTTCTTATAGTATGCTGTAGTTTCACATCTATCTGGGTGAATTAAGGGTTGTCAGACACAATAATAATATGAGTTTGGCAGTGGCAAAAACAAGCACTCTTTGTGGATGAACGCTGACAGTGGCTCATGGCTGTAGCCCTCGCTCAATACTGGACCAATTTTAAAAACTGAACCCCATTCTTTACTTGGACTCAAAAAACGGGAAAATAGGGTCCCGAATGAAAGATACCACAGGTCCTTTTTAAGGCTGCAAACAGAGCAAAGATAATGTTTTTAAAGTAGTAGCTATAGGATTTAATTAAACTATTCTGTGGGGTTGTTTTTCTTATCCGTGTGGGGTGGGAGGCAACACAGGGTGGCAGCGTGCTGCAAAGCAATCCTGCCTATTTATCTACCCTGCAGTGACAGTGAAGACTTGTTCCTGCTGTAACTAAGTTTTGGCTCCCTGTTGTATTTTGATGTTGAACTTTAAAGGTGAATATAACATGAGGCAGAATTTACATTCTTATTAAAATAAGTTGGGATAGTAAAGTCAGCTTCTCAGAACTTAGACAGCTATTAAGTGTTACGATATGAACTCTCCTTCATCTCTAAACAAAGCACTAATTTTAGCAGGCACCCTGTGCATTAAAATACAATTAGGGGAGCTATAGGGACACCTGTGACAATTCATTTAACAAGTGTGTCATAATTATCTTGTACATTTAAAGCTTTTCCAGGATAACTCATTGTTTTCAAGACATTTCAAGCTTTCCACTTTGCCAAACTGGAAAGGCTGCCTTGCCAAATTCCATTTCTTCAGGTTGTGCAGGGCGCATATTGATTCAAATCTTACTGGAGGCTGTATATGTGTTTGCTGTTGAATGGTACTGCAATGTAATTACATGCTATACAAGCAATCCAAGGTTTCAAGACTTAAAGGGGAAAGCCCTAATTATACCTTTGTATCGCAAAACTGATAAATGATATCATCTTGAAACCAGTTACCTTGCTAGGCTGAGGACTTTCTGTGCAATCAGAGCCTCGGTCAGGACTGTCTCCTGTAAAAATCAAAATAGCTGGCTCAGGTTCAAGAGATACCTGACATGCCAACTGATACTCAACATTTTCAACATTATTTTAAAATGTTAGATTATGCAGTCAGGCCTTACAAAAACGGCTGCATTCTACATAGAAAATAAAGTCAATGCTAATGTTCTGAATTATAAGCAACCGTTGAACTGCGAATGGTAACAAAATGAAAACAGAAAACAAAAGAACAAAGGCTTGTTTTCATGAATTTAAAAAAGTCTTATTTTGGAAATACTTGGCTGCCAGTTACTAGAAAATGTCTTTATTTTTAGCTGCTGTTTAAAATATGCTTTACCAAATAAACTCACAGGGGAGAGTCGAAGCAAAAAGTCATGGCTGTGCTATAAATGTGCTGTTCTGAATCACTTACTGACATTCCATTCAACCACTTCTCCATCAGAGTTGATTAAACCACCAATTTCTTCATCTTGTTCCTCTTCTTCTTCTTCTTCTTCTTCTTCTTCTTCCTCTTCCTCCTCCTCCTCCCCTGCCCGCAGTCTGACAGTCAAATGGAGCGTTTGGTCCTCTAAGTTTGCAGATGCCATCTTGAGTCCACGTGAAATCAGGGGCTTACGTTCAGGAGAATCCTAAATATAGAACACAGTGTGAAAAGTTGTTAATTTTATGCAGGGAAGCAGTGACACCACATTTAGAGACTTCTCTCATTTGGGTGGAATGCATGGTGATAAAACATCTCTACTACTGCTTTGTTTGATACTTAAACTAAAAACAAGCAGTTTTATTACTTTTAAAAAGAGTCATTCGGCCTCATCATGCAAGAACATTTTTGAACTCTTAACCTAAACTGCTTCTTTCACTGTACAAGTCAGACTCATCAAACTCTCTTAACTGGACAAATTTAAGTTGTTCGTAGAGGAGGTCCACATTAGTGAGATGCGATCATTAGCATCATCTACATCAGTGGTTCCCAACTGGTCCAGCCACAGGGTCAAGATTTCTCCTTAGTCAGTAGTTCAAGGTCCACACAGTTTAATATATTCAATGTCATACTTGCGCTTGTCCGTCACTCCCCACTTAACAGCAGGAAACAGCACCTCAAAATAAATCTCTGTGCTGGAAATTCAAAGTCACTTGTGGTCCTTTCAGAATTGACCTGCAACCCACTTCTGGACCTCTGCCCACCAGCTGGGAACCACATCTAAATCATTCATAAAAGGAGACCTGTCCTGCTCAGTTTGTGGACAAGTTTCAGATGGAGCTTCAGGTCCATCTGAAACTTGATGAAAACATTGCACATTTTGCAATGTCAGTAGTGGTATTTAAGGACCACTGTGTTGTTTAGAATATTTATAACATTACAGCTGCAAAAAACATGTCATGAGACATAAAGAAGAAACAGAAAATATGAAGTTAGACACTAAAAACATTCTAAGCAAAGCGGTCTGTGACCAATTTGAGAGGCAACTACAGGTGATGTTACACTGTTGGTGCAACAGAGGATGATACTAAACAAAGACCTGCATAAAGACCCTGAAGCAGCTGTTAGAGCAAAAGAATTTTCTGAGCAAGAACTTGCTGTAAAATTCACAACAGGTCTGGAGAATTTTGTTCGTACCCAAGACTAAATTCTAAGCACGAGAAAATTGCCACAAATTCTCTTACAATCACTCGTACATGCTAGCCAGGTAAGACCATCCTGATGACTTGAGTTCAACATTCTGGTTTGTTCTCTGTATCAGTCTTGACTCTGGACCACCCCAAGCACTTTCCAGAAATTAAAATCCAATCAGGGCCAATCAGGGATCTGCACTGTAGTTGACAATATCAGCAAACCAATCAGGGGCTGCATTGTAGCTGATAACGTAAAATGCAGGCCGCAGCTTGCAGAGCAGTTATGGCAGGTAACAAAGCAACGAGTGCTAACTTTAATGTTAGTAGAGTAAACATGGCAATAAGCGAAGTTGTTGCCGAAATAGAGTCGATAACAACAATTAAACAAGATCAAGAGTATGAAATCGCAGAGTTTCTCAGAGGAAAAACTTTTTCGCCGTTCTTCTGACTGGATTTGGCAAATGATTTATCAACTGGCTCAGTTGGTGAAAAAATATGTTCCCTGGTGTTTTGCTACACTGATTAGCTGAACGGAGTTTCTCTGTCAAGTCATTGAGTCCAGACTGATACAGTGAGCGAAATAGATTGTTGAGCTCACGTCATCACAATGGTCTTATCAGGCTGTAAACATGCCACTTAAAGCTGTATTTGGTAACTTTTATAAAAATAACCTTTTGTCATATTGGCTGAAACTGTTACTATACCCACACAGTAATACATAAAACAGATAATCTATGGAAAAAAAAATCATGTTCCCCTGCCTCCTCTTAGTGCTTTCATGGCACTTGCAAAAACCTGCTGCAACATATTTAAGTGTACTGTTTAGCTGTAAAATGTGAAACTTGTGACCCAGCCACCATGTTCAAAACCTCCATCTTTTTTTATTCATTCATTATCCTGAAATCATTATCTGTTAAAAACAGTCTCGCGAAAACCCAGCACTGCCTACTGACCCAAGCAAACTTTCTCATATTACAGCTAAACAGTACACTAAAGGGTGTTTCTGAAAACATTTTAAACATGAAATAGACAATGCAGTAACAGTATCTGGATTTATATTTGATCAGTGCTGCCTAGATTGACAGTTTGTCCGCAGTTCACGAGCAGTAATCGACATGATTGACAGCTGTGTTAGAGACTTCTTGGCTCTGATTGGTGGTTTTCAAACAGCCGCAGTAATATTGTGTTGACAATGCATAATTATTTTTTATAAAAGTTATCAGCTGTATCTTAAAGACAGAATCTGATCAAATGAGTGATTACTGTATGAGGCCAATAGTTTAGTTATTATCTAAATGCAACTACAGTAGGAAATGAATGAATAAAATAAGCAAGAAACTTAAAAATATTACATTATTTAGTCCTTGAGCTGATGCTGACCTTATGAAACCACTACTACATATCTACTAGAGAGATTTTTTCTTGTCTTTTCACTAATATTTGCATGATGTTATATAATGAATTTCTATTAAAAAAAATTTACGTACTGTTTGGCAAGGTGCTAATCTTTTGGTCTCTTCTGCTTCTGTTGATGTGCTTTCTTTGATGTCAGGGCTCTGGTCTGGAGCATAACACTCATCCCCTGCAAGTGTTCTCTGTTGGGATTTCATGTTCCTTTTGTGAGTGGGGCTCGACTCGCGTAATGGGCAGGAGAAGGGTTTCTCTCCCGTGTTATTACACTGATGCACAGTCACATTTCCTGGCACTTTTCCTCGTAGACAGGAAATCTTAGGTTTCTCATCAGAGTCCATGAGCATGTGTCTCTGCCGCTCCTCTCTGGCAGAGGAGCTCTGCCCATAGAGAGTGGGGCCACCAGGCTCCTCGGAGCATTTCTCCACCGAATACACTCCCTGCTGTCTCTTTACTCCGAATGATATGGAGCTCTCCTTCCCGCATGCTTTGAGGTTGTGCGCCGAAATATCCTCTTTTTCTCCTTCTGAGCTGAAGCTCTCATCTGTGTTTAACATTACAAGGCAAAACAAAAATTTGAAAAATCACAGTCAAGTAATTTTTATGTGTGTCATCTAGTAAGGTGATGCTAAGACATAAGATTTTCCACTCACAATTTTCACTCACAGTCCAGCCTTCCTCTTCCTCTTTGATGATTACTCGAATCTCTGGTGTCTCACAGTTATAGTCAGGGCTGGCAGGTGCTTTTTTCGAATCATGACTTGGCGAATTCTGGTCATCATAGTTTTCATTTAGACTCAGTGACAACGGATCTTGGAGTTCAGGATCCTATTAAGAAATAAAGGCAAAGACATTTATGCTCGGTTCTCAAAGCCTGCAAGGCATACAGTAACAAACCTCAGAGACCTTGAAGATGTGTGGCCACTAAAATTCTGTGTATGCAAAGAAAGAATAATGATCAGGAGGAGGCTGCCCTTTATAGCTTAATATGTTGACTTAAGCTTGATAAAATGTCAGGTTAGACAGGTTGTAATGGGTACGTTCATGGCTCTTTCCAAGAATGTAACCTGCATCGCCAGTCCTGCAGTCTCACATTAAATCTCTAATTTAATAATGTCTAATGCAAACCTGGTAGACAGGTGCGTAAGGGACTGAAATAATGCAAAAGAAGGTAGTGAAGTTCTGCAAACTGCCACCACTGTGTTGATTTTAAAAGCAATATTCAGTCATAGACCTTTGTGAGACGTTAACTTTAAAGACAAACAAAGAAGATGATATTTTTTTTCTGTTTTTAACATGATTGTTTTTAGTTTAGTTTAGTTTAGTTTATTTGAAAGGGACAATGCACATTAATAAACATTGTGTACAAAAAAAAAAACACACACATGTAAATGCACTTGAATTAGCTTAAAAAGCTAGTTTTCATCGACTGTCCCTTTGCCAGTTTGTACAAGGTAACCTTTAAAAAGAACAACAATGGGATAAAATATTGTACCACATAGGGTAGACACAAACACATACTACTGTCCGTAAATACATACATAATAAATACACATTTGGACTACAACAAGATGATGTGTGTCCACGTTAATAATACACATTTGGACAACAATTCACATCAGACAACAATATCAACATCAGTGCTCACATCTTTGGGTGTCTACAAGCCAGTTCTTAACATTTGCTTGGAATGAGTGATATGATGGAGATTCTCTGATCGATTGTGGCAATGTGTTCCATTGATGTGATGCTTTGAATGAGAATACAGCCTGGCTTAAAGTGGTGTTCCTTAACGGGATTATGCAATCTTTTTTTGTCGCACCTCGCGTAGTTCTAATAGCAGAGGATTTGAATTTAATAAAACTGGATAGTGGAGGAGGAGCTGAGCCCTGCATGATCTTGTATACCTGACAGATGCTTTTGTATGTAATTAGGTTGTCCCAGCTCAAAAGTTTGTACTTTTTCAGGATATGGCAATGGTGATGTCTAAAGGGTTTTTTGTCTAGTGTTTTAAGTGCTTGTTTGTAAAGTGATTCCAAAGGTTTTAGAGCAGTGGAATGAGCATTAGACCAACTTATCAGACAGAAGGTGATGTGCGAAATGATCATAGAAAAAAAGTATACTTTGGCTGCTTCGGTTGACAGGGAGTCTCTGATAGACCTAAAGTTTGATAAACTGAACTTTATTTTATTACTGACTTTCTTTATGTCTTTTTTTTTCAGTATTTTTTTCATATTGCAATACTTTTCTAGGTACTGATAGATACCAACTTATTCAAGTTTTACAATAAACCTTACTTGTAATAACAACAAATCTCTTTATCTTGTAATATCACACAACCTTCTCAATACAAACTGGCAGACAAATTTAAATTACCTAGATTTAACTTCTTCCAATACCTCCAGATAAGAGACTATGCACACAAGTTCATCCCATCTAATGAGACTACAACTGACTCCACACTTTGACCTGTCGTCAAGCTCCCACCATATACACCCCACTTGGTATCTATCCTTTAAACAGCTCAAAAGGTGGACACTTCTCGTATAAGAGAGAAATGGGAAAAAGATATAAATATCCAGAGTGTAGAGGAACAATGAAATCACAGCTTAAAACAGATTAATGAATGTTCTATTAATGTCAGACAAGTGCCATTTAAAACAGTACATAGGTTGCATATTTCCAAATCTAAAATAAATAAATGGTTCCCCTCTGTTTCTTCTCTGTGCAACAAGTGTCAGTCTAACAAAGCCACTCTAATACACTGTTACATAATGTGTCCTAAGATTCAGAGATACTGGTGCAACATTTTCCACACAACTTCAGACATTCTTGAACCAAGAATTGAGCCTGAACCACAGGGACATTTAACAACCTCACATCAGCTCAAAGATGACTTATCAACTATTTCCTTATGTCAGCTAAGAAATGCAGCGGAAGGGTAAAAAATATCTCTATTGTGAATATGTGGCTTGATGATGTCATTACTCCAGGGGTGGAGGGGATCAGATATATTAGAAATGAGCAGGTGAATTTATTTGACACCATCTGGCAACCTTTTATTCAATATCTGGAGAAGATAACAGTGAAATGTCATTTGCAGATTCTTATTGCCAATTTAAAGTAGGATCCTTCAATTTTGATTTGGGTGTTGATTTTTATTTTTATATATTCTAAAAGAGAACAATGTCTCTATCAGTTTTGTAAATGCACTAATTATCTCTATATTGCATTTGTATATTTACCAATAATTTCTTTATTTGTATATATTTACCTATGATCTGTGCAAAGTGACACCACCCTCAATAAAATGCTTGAACAGATACGGCATGAAATTAACATATCTCGTTAAAACCAACTTTCCTTGCAATGAGTGCTATGTGCATGATATTTTGTTATATTAGTAAACAAAACCTTAATTTTTAACACTTTTTTTCCTACATTTTATAGATTAACGAATTAATCAATCAAACAAGAAATTAGGAGATTAATCAATAATGGGTCGCTGGTTGCATCCCTATTTGAGAACTACTTCTTCCAGAACTCACAATCACAAACTTTGATTTCCTTAACCCTAAAAAACAAGTCATCAATAGCTTTCCTTGTTAATATTAATCTTGTATATCTCACCATGTACTACTGCAGTCACCTTATATCCCTGTATTACTACACACCAGTGTAACACCTCCACCTGAGTAATGTATGTAGACATACAGTATAATCCATAAACAGCTGTTTCTATTTACATTTATGCAAACTCAATCCTGCACACAACATTACCTACTTGCACTAATACAGACTTTAGAGAGTTTATTACAGTGGCACTATCTTTGCACAGAGTATATTTAATACATATTAGAGTTAGAGATCTAGATCATCTTATATTCTCATTCTTTTTATCATTCATGTGCATTATTCAAGGTTTACATTTCTTAGACTGTCATTTTCTTATCTAATAAGAGTGTCATCTATCTATCTATCTATCTATGCACCCATCGGGCAGAAAGTCAACATTTGCTTTGCTTTAATTTAGCAAATGTAATATAATTATGCATAATGCCAAAAAAGTACATTTTGGTGCATCCCTTTGATGAGTGGCAGAGGTGAGTGAGATACGGTGACACTGGTGACACCCATCTTTAGGTGTATAACAGCAATAACGTTACAGTAGGCTGCAGGCTTAAATAAACTTCTGTTTTCTAACTCTAGCTAGCATTATTCTCGGCATCGTGTGCTCTCTCGTATTTTTTTGGCACCAAGAACACAAGACAAGACACCCCGAGGGTCGGTAACAGTGAATAAATCATTTCCCCGGATAATTTTTATATGCTACTGAATGCAACGCTCACTATTTTAATAACAAACGTCACAAGCTATCTAGCTAGCTATCAAGCTATTCTGACAACATTAGAGCTGTGGTTGAGTGCAGGAGAAAAAGGGGGTTAATATTCAACCACTGTCACCCCAGTCGACCTACCGACACTTGTTACTAATCTGCACACCAGGTTAAGGAGCCGCAGCCACTCAGCTAGTTAACTGTTACAGTTTAGCTGCATACAAAACCCCAGCAGACGACAGTTAACGCTAGCGGTACAATAATGGCCCTGGCAGCTGCTCAGCTGTTAACGTTACCTCAAACATATTGTGCTGTGGTCGCCGGGTGTGAAGGTTGTCATATGAAAAGCAGGGTGAAGAGTAAATAAAGCTAAGTTGACCCGTTATTGTGGATGACAGCAGCCCGTCATGAACTAGCCCTGCTGTCTCTGCTAGCTAACTGTGTTTTTTTCTTCCTTGCAGCGGTTACCATCCGTGATGGTAGGTCAGAGCTGGAAGGCGCATACCGCCACCTACCGGACAGTACGTGTAAATACAGGCTCGTTACAGATGAAGCTGTACTTGAGTATTTCCATTTTATGCAGCCTTACAGGCCACTTAGACTCAGCTAGGGGAGACCGGGGATGGTTGTAACTGCACCGCTTTCACCAAGAAGACCTGACTTGTGACTCATGTTATGCATTTATTGTGTGACCTCTTCCTACCTGACCTTGCATGTGAAATTTCATAGCTGTGTAAAGAAGTGTGCAGATTTTACAACCAAAATACACATTTTCAGGTATGAAAGTATTTTTTTGGACAAAATCTAGTAGGTATGTGTGCTCTGGTGGTGATTCAAGACCATATGATGAAACACTATACATGATCAGTGGTGGAAAAAATACTTGTATCTTTCACTTAAGTAAAATTATGAAGACCACAGTGCAGAAATACTTTGTTACAAGTAAAAGTCATGCATTTAAATTTTTGCATTTAAAGTAAAAGTAGGGGGAAAGTCAGGAAATTTGTCAAGTGAAAATAAGTCAAATCAAGTCAAGTTAATTTATATAGCACATTTAAAAACAACTGCAGCTGACCAAAGTGCTGTACACCATAAAAGACACATAAATATACAGTACAGGCCAAAAGTTTGGACACACCTTCTCATTCATTGCGTTTTCTTTATTTTCATGACTATTTACATTGTAGATTCTCACTGAAGGCATCAAAACTATGAATGAACACATGTGGAGTTATGTACTTAACAAAAAAAGGTGAAATAACTGAAAACATGTTTTATATTCTAGTTTCTTCAAAATAGCCACCCTTTGCTCTGATTACTGCTTTGCACACTCTTGGCATTCTCTCCATGAGCTTCAAGAGGTAGTCACCTGAAATGGTTTCCACTTCACAGGTGTGCCTTATCAGGGTTAATTAGTGGAATTTCTTGCTTTATCAATGGGGTTGGGACCATCAGTTGTGTCGTGCAGAAGTCAGGTTAATACACAGCCGACAGCCCTATTGGACAACTGTTAAAATTCATATTATGGCAAGAACCAATCAGCTAACTAAAGAAAAACGAGTGGCCATCATTACTTTAAGAAATGAAGGTCAGTCAGTCCGGAAAATTGCAAAAACTTTAAATGTGTCCTCAAGTGGAGTCGCAAAAACCATCAAGCGCTACAACGAAACTGGCACACATGAGGACCGACCCAGGAAAGGAAGACCAAGAGTCACCTCTGCTTCTGAGGATAAGTTCATCCGAGTCACCAGCCTCAGAAATGGCAAGTTAACAGCAGCTCAGATCAGAGACCAGATGAATGCCACACAGAGTTCTAGCAGCAGACCCATCTCTAGAACAACTGTTAAGAGGAGACTGCGCCAATCAGGCCTTCATGGTCAAATAGCTGCTAGGAAACCACTGCTAAGGAGAGGCAACAAGCAGAAGAGATTTGTTTGGGCCAAGAAACACAAGGAATGGACATTAGACCAGTGGAAATCTGTGCTTTGGTCTGATGAGTCCAAATTTGAGATCTTTGGTTCCAACCGTCGTGTCTTTGTGAGACGCAGAAAAGGTGAACGGATAGATTCCACATGCCTGGTTCCCACTGTGAAGCATGGAGGAGGAGGTGTGATGGTGTAGGGGTGTTTTGCTGGTGACACTGTTGGGGATTTATTCAAAATTGAAGGCACACTGAACCAGCATGGCTACCACAGCATCCTGCAGCGACATGCCATCCCATCCGGTTTGCGTTTAGTTGGACGATCATTTATTTTTCAACAGGACAATGACCCCAAACACACCTCCAGGCTGTGTAAGGGCTATATAACCAAGAAGGAGAGTGATGGAGTGCTGCGGCAGATGACCTGGCCTCCACAGTCACCGGACCTGAACCCAATCGAGATGGTTTGGGGTGAGCTGGACCGCAGAGTGAAGGCAAAGGGGCCAACAAGTGCTAAACACCTCTGGGAACTCCTTCAAGACTGTTGGAAAACCATTTCAGGTGACTACCTCTTGAAGCTCATGGAGAGAATGCCAAGAGTGTGCAAAGCAGTAATCAGAGCAAAGGGTGGCTATTTTGAAGAAACTAGAATATAAAACATGTTTTCAGTTATTTCACCTTTTTTTGTTAAGTACATAACTCCACATGTGTTCATTCATAGTTTTGATACCTTCAGTGAGAATCTACAATGTAAATAGTCATGAAAATAAAGAAAACGCATTGAATGAGAAGGTGTGTCCAAACTTTTGGCCTGTACTGTATAGCAATATAAAATGTACACAAATATAAAAGAGAATAAAACTGGTAAGAACAATTACCAACATGAAAAGATAAGATGAAATGCTAATCTATTAAAATCACCACACACAACCAAAGGCCATTGAAAACATTTACGTTCTAAGATTTGTCTTAAGTTTAGTTCAGTTTAGTTTATTTACTTTATTAATCCCCCTGAGGGGAAATTCAATGTAATAAAAAAAAAAAAAAAAAAAAAAAAAAAAAAAATTAAAAGTGTCAGTGGAGGGGGAACATTTGATTAAGAGGGGAAGGCTATTCCAGAGCTCTGGAGCAGCGACTGCACAGGCACAATCTCCTTTACCCACCAGCCTCGATCATGGAACGGTCAAAAGGCAGTGTTCAGAGGATCTAAGAGGTCGGGAGTGGGAGTAAGGGCAGAGGAGTTCAGCGATATACTGGGGTGCCAGCCCATGTATGGATTTAAAAACAAATAAAATAACCTTAAAATCAATCCTGTATTTGATGGATAGCCAGTGCAGGGACACTAGCACTTGTGTAATGTCTCTTTTTCTGGCACCAGTGAGGAGTCTTGCTGCAGCATTTTGCACCAGCTGCAAACGAGACAAAGATGACTGGCAGACACCCAAGTACAGGAAGATACAATAGTCCAGCCTTGAGGAGATTAATGCAATGGTTACCGTCTTAAGGTCATTGTGTGAAATGATGGACTTAAGTTTTGCGTTGTTTCATATAGTTGAAAATAACAGCCCCTCACCACAGTATTGATTTGTTTGTCAAATTTGAAAGCAGAGTCAAAAATAGAAAAAGAGTCAAAAAAGATTCCTGGCATGGCTATGAACATATTATGGTATGGGTGGTCCGAAGTGGCTGACTATGCTGGCTGTGTTGTTGGGGGGACCAAAAAAAAAAAACCCTCTGTTTTGTTATTGTTTAACTGAAGTTTGTCACCATCCAGGATTTCACATCCTGGAGGCAGTTCAGGATGGATGTGATGGAGCTGGAATCCCCTGGGTTTAACGGAAGATACATTTGTGTGTGGTCAGCATAACAGTGAAAAGAGACTTTGTGCTGACAGAAATTAGAGCCTAATGGAAGCATGTACAGTGCAAATAAAATGGGCCCCAAGATGGAACCTTGAGGTACACCACAAGTGATATGGGCAGATGAAGAGGAGAGGCCCCCAGTCGCAACAGAAAAAGACATGTCCGATAAATAGGAGGCAAATCACTTGAGGGCAGTTCCCTGGATGCCAACCAGTTCTTGAAGATGGTTTATACAATGATCAACAGTGTCAAAGGCCGCAATGAGGCCTAATAGTATTAAAAAAAATTCTCTCATTGGAAATAAGAGTGCTGCATCTAAAACATTAAGGGTATAACTCCAAAAAAAAGGTAAATAAAACTGCATTTTATTAAGTGTTCGACCTAAAATCAAAATCTTTTCACAAGGAACGTTCCTTTTAATGGGAAATTTCAAGTGAGATCATAATGTATACAGTTAAAATGGGCCAAAAGCTAAAATGACTTATGCTAGTGTGTGCTAACCTGTCATATTACAGATATTTCTAATATTTTTTCACAATATTAAAGTGCACAGACAGCTAACATTATCTGGCTTTAAAGGACATTAAGTTAGTTACTTTCACCACTGGACATAACACAAAACACATAGTGGTCTCCTGTGCATGCAGAGCCAACGTGTAAAGTTAATAGGTTACTGTTAGGTAATTATCGTGGTCAGGACACCATAGTTGAGGTCACAATCTGAGCTTCAGATGTGATCTGAACTTTGAGCTGCAGCAGCCACATGGCGGAAATCAGCTGGCTTTACAACATCACCGAGGAAGACTTCGGACATCACCTGTCCTTTTCTCCTCCAGCTGCGGGCACGCGTACTCAGGGATAGGTGAGCATGTGACCAATAACGAGTGTTATCAGGTACCCGCATGACACGCCGACGTGCGCGTGGGTGTGTGCGTGGGGCTTTCCACCAGCAGCAGCGCGGAGCCATGGCGACAGCTATCCAGGCAGAAATATCTATCAGCAACATACACCGTTTGATTCAGGGCTAAGTCACGATAAACAGACTGAAGTTATTTCAACCACGTTGTTATGTCGTCCTCCATCTTGTCACCTGTCAGACACCGTTCCTGAGGCGAGGTAAAAGTGTCCGTTTGTTGAATAACGTTGGATAAGTTAGCAGTTACGTTACTCTCACCTAACGTTAGCTTTCATTTCCTGTTTAACTAGCATGTCAGTCTTTAAGCTAACGATAGTAAGTTATATATTTGTCTCTAACATCAGTGGGGTTTTTTTTTTATAATTACGGTGCGGTAACGTTTCATGCTTTTTTGCTCACCTAGCTAGTAGCAGAAGACTAGCAAGTTACAGAGTACAGCTAACGTCCACAGCAGGTAGTGATAGCTAATTCATCTGCTATCAAAGTAGTTTGCTATATAAGATGTCGGCGTCTCAGTAAACGTTATCGCTTTCTGTTTTCTGTTTAGTATCTGCGTAGTAGTTTGACTTAATGCTATCATTGCCCGAGTCCTTGTTTACCAAATACTTAAAAAATGAATGTCACGGGGTGTTAGAAATACCCGTATAGCTATTGCTCACCCATACGAATCTGTTTACTCATAACCTTACTTCAGTTTACTTATTGTCGTCCTGTGTCACTCAACATAACACCATATTAAAGGTCTCGTCCTGTGTTTTTGCATGTTTTAGCTATCTCCTTGACCAGAAATTATGCAGACTTACATTTATACTGGCATTTTTTAAATGCTTGCTGTGTGTTTATAGATTCTCAGATGTTTTCCTGACGTCTCAGTCAGCAAACCTGGTTAAATACATCACATCAAACATAAACCTGTGTTTTTTTATTGTCAAAGTTACATTATCTTCTTAGAGTAAAGTAATCCAGGCCTTTCAAACCAATCTGTAATTAAAATTCCTATAGTGCTGAAACAATAAGTCCATGAATCGAGTAGTAGATAGGCAGGACGTTAATCTCAAACTATTTTTATAAGCCATTGATCATTTTAGTTATTTATCAATAAAAAATGCCAACCGCTTTCAGGTTCCAGCCTTTTTCAGTTTAAAGACTTTCTCCCTTTCTTAGCTTAATATTATTCTAAGCTTGGTTTGAACTGTTGTTAAGACAAAAAGAGACATTTGAAGACATCAGCTTGAGCTCTAGGAAACTCTGATGGACATATTTCACTATTTTCTGAGATTTATTAGATTAAGCGCGTAGTCGGTTAATTGAAAACAATTTTAAGTTTTATTGTTATCAAATATATATATAATATATATAACTCAAGAGTTTGCTAATGTTAGCCATTGACTTCCTGGAAAAATACATTTAAAATTCCCAAACAAACGCAAGACCATGGGTTACAAAATGATTAATTGTGATGTTAAATACATGTAAATTGTAGTAAAATAGGACTCGCCTGATAACAGAATGGACCCAGGCAAATGTAGGATACAACAGTGGAACAAAAGTAGGACTAAAGCACCGGTCCTTTTAATTGCTGGTTGTCTTTTAGAAGCTTTTAGAAAATGTACCTGTACTTTAAACTTGCATCACCTGCTCCCTTTAGGTCTTCTTTTGTAACCTTGTTTCTCCTCTTATTCAGACTTGGATATGTTGCACCAGATGGAGTGGGATTCATCAGATGATGGCTGTGAAGCTTTAATGGATAACCCCCCTTACCTGTCCGAATCTCCTCAGTTGAAGCCCTCCACCACCAACATCTCAGAACACGAATTCTCGTGCCACTGTTGCTATGACATATTAGTGAACCCCACCACCTTGACCTGTGGCCATAACTTTTGCCGCCACTGTCTTGCTCTGTGGTGGGAGTCATCTCATAAGAATGAGTGCCCAGAGTGCCGGGAGAAGTGGGAAGGCTTTCCTAAAATCAACATTCTGCTGAGGTATGCTTTTCACAGCCAGATCATATCAGGGAATGAATGTTTGGTTTTCTGCTCTGACCACAGTATTCACATTTCTCTCTTGTACAGTAGAGAACAGAGACCTACTGTACTGACAGCTTCAAAAGACAAGTGTGTGTGTGTGTGTGTGTGTGTGTGTGTGTGTGTGTGTGTGAGAGAGAGAATAAGACAGGAGTGGTTCAAGTACATCTCTATGAACGGAGGGCAAGGTGTCATTGCTTTATATACTACTTTCACACTATGCCAATATAAGTAAAGCTAGTTTTCTAAGCAAAAGTCACATTATTAAGAAATGTCTTTTGTTCAGTGGTCAGGAATTTAGGGACAAAATTAAACCCATGTAAGCACAGAAACATTTGTTTGTCCAGAACTTGAATGCCGATATATTTACTTTCTATTTTTTACTATAATAAGTAAGAGGAAGCAAGTGGTTGTCATCGCACACAAGAAAATGGGAAGTGAGGTAGTAGGCTGCTGGGCATAGATATGCAAAGGGCTCCACAACCTCTTCTACACAGGAGCAAGACGCACAGACTTTATGGTGGTTTTGTGTCTCTTTGAAGTTGTTATGCATCTTTTGGGGGTTTGTCTCTTTGTGTTTGTTTTGTGTCTTTCTGTGGAAAATTTGTGTCTCTTTCAGTTAAGTTTGCATCTGTTTTGGTTGTTTTATGTCTCTTTGTGGCCATTATGTTTCTTTTTTTGTTGTTTTGTGTCTCTCTATAGTTATTTTTTTTATCTCTTCTGGGTCAGTACGTGTTCATTTTTAGAGATTTTGCACTGACACTTTGGGCCCGTGCTTGATAGGCCCACTCAGTAATTGATCACTTGCCCAAGTGAGCTGTACAAAGGAGGGAAATTTCCAGATGTCTTAGAGTTTCATTTAACTCCATAAAGCAGACTCCTGTGGCTGAAGGTTGACCAGCACTGTCGGGTCAAGTTCAACACAGAAATCATTACAGTGTCTGCACTTAGACGTGACATTGTGATGTATCACACATAAGTGTACCTGTGCTGACCGTCGACTAGGAAGAATAGGGGGCACAGTTTATCACAATTGCTAAAGATTTTCCTGAACATGGTTGTGAAGCATGAGCCAGGTTGGTTGATGCCAAAGAAGAACCCAAAGAACATAGCCATACCTTCACTGCCCCCTTTGCTTGTTCTTTTCTTGTTGTACATTTCACTTCCATCTACTAATTTCACTTGTTAAATTAATGCTGTCCTTTCTAGGGATGCAACTGACAAACTGTTCAGTGAGGTTGTTCAGCGGAGGAGAGAAGAGATCCAGGCTAACCCCAAAATTTCCCGCAGCTTGCTGGCCTTCCAGAGGTATGGCAGTATTATCTATAGTACAAGCCGTTTTGGTGTAAAGCTTTGTGTCAGCTTAGTATACTCTGAAAGAATACACCATTGATTTAGCACTACACTCCCACAAAATGGTCAGACACATGATGGACAGTTTAAAACAAAAATAATCAAAATAGATGCAGCAGAAAACAGATATCACCTTTTTTCTTTATTCCATGCATTCTTCATTTTGTCAAAACGGGGTGCATACATTACCCACAATGCAACTGGTATGGAAGCCTTGTGATGATGATGTCATTCCCATGAACTTGCCTTGTGCCAGTCTAATCTGTTCACTTATATTTGACACCTTTTGTGACCTGAAGCCTTCATGAACTATCTATGTTTTTAGGTATGGTGACAACTTGGGTAGATCCAGGACAAACCAACACAAAGGAGCAGGCTTCTTCTTCTCTGGAGTCCTGACTGCACTCTCATGTGTGGCTGTAAGTACACAACAGCAGTCAGAAAAAAACACAATCACCCTTCATGTTTATCATGTTATCTTGTGCACTTTGAATGAAAACTGGCCCCAAACTGATGCTGTGGTACCTAGTTACCTTCTTACCTGTCTATCAGGTGCCACTGACACATTGACAGTGCATCAGTGACGCTGTGGCAACAGTAGATTTTGAGCTTTATGGCATGGTCACAAATAAGCGAAATTAGCATTGGTGAAAATTTGTGGCTGGCTCACTTCCATTCAGTGCAAGCGAAGGGACGAACAAAACAAATTTGCATCTACCCATCCCGTGGAGTTCAGCTTTGGTGAACTTTGAGAGGTGAAGACGCAGCCTCAGCCAGCGGCAAAGAAGTATTTGTGGAGGAGACATTGATTGATGCTGTGTTTAACCAGCCACATAGTTTGATATTGGCCATGAAAAATACAAACTGCCTCACATGAGAGATGATGCTTGTTTGGCAGTGAGTGGGGAGACAAGAAAATGGAAAATGTACCAATGACATTATATTTTGCAGTATTTATTAGCAAGCCAGCTAACATTAGCTAGCAAGTTAGCTTTCCATGTCCATCACACCAGGCACTGCCCGCATTCACCCATGTGTGACTGCGCCCTTACACAGATTCATCAGGTTTTGAGGGTGATGTATTGATGAGGTACGCAATAAACCAAGGGATATCATGTTAAAATAAGAACACTTAGGGAGTAACCTAACCTCACTTGAACACAGTTTTCTTATAACGTTTTTCCAGTGAATGGTGTGATTGTGATTTACCTTTCGTAATGAAAAATAGAAATTATGTTGTTAAGACCTCCCTCTTGAAAAAGTTTGGTATAGATGCTTATTCTGTAACAGTCATTGTAAGTTGTTGTGGAGAAGAGTTATAAATACCAACAATGTTAAACAAAATACATTTGAGCAGTTGCTTGGTAAAAAAAAATCATACTGTATGAGACACATTTTTCAGTCTGGAGTTTGAGTGCATTATCAGTATCCAATTGGTACTTCACTTTGCAATGGTGTGTCACAAATCAGTGTTATGTTTTAATACATAATGTCTCACTAAAGAGTTTTTTTCCCTTGTGCCCATGTTTTTACTCCATGATATTGCCAAATGTGCCTTTGGAGGAAATAGTAGTAAACCTGAACTATTAAAGGGTGGTCAATGACTTTATTTTTAGATTGTTGTATATTGCAACCAAGCTTTTAGCTTTTAACAGCATTGGTATGTAATATTTAAAGGTTATCACAGTAGTAGATGAAGAAATCGGTTTTTCATTTCATGTAGACAGACTGTGTTTATTTTGTCCATGTGGCACTCGGGACCAACGTCATTGTGTGTCTTGCAACGTGGCAGTAAATTTGTGTGTGTGTGTGCACTCCTGGGAGCATGTAAATAGATGAGAGCATGGTCCTGTTTATGACCCCAGTTCATTAATGAATATCATTATCGAATCAGGCCTTTTTTGTAAAGGGGAGCTCTTTGTGTATAGCATCAGTTTGTTTGTGATGTTTGACTTTTTTCCTTGGCTCATGAACAGTACTAGAAAATAATATTCCCTGGAAACTGAGATTTGTATCGTTAAATCATTTGGTAATAGATAGATGCTGATTGATCAAAATCATGCAAACCATGTTATCATGTAAATAGGGAAATAGTTTTCAGGATGAAAATACCTTATGTTGTTATTTTAAGACACTGAGCTTCAATTTAACCAATATTTACATTTTAAGGTAGGCTAATGTGACGTCATACGCCCACCAGTCCCTTGCAAGTCTGGGTTCACCTTTCCTCCAGACTCCTCTTTATTGCATCCTCATTATGTAGTCTTTCACCAGAAAAACAATCTCCTGCAGGACTATTTACAACTTAATAACCCACACATAACTATTAATTTTCTTTGGCAGACAATACCCTGTAAATGCATTCAGTTGTCACCTGTGCATATGTACTGATATTTACCAAGGTGAAGTTATAGTTACTGTTTTAACTGTCAACCTATCATGGTGCTAGTGTTGTCACAACACATGAAATTCTAACTTCAATACAATACTCTGAAAAGTATTGATATTCTGTACCAAAAATTGACAATGAGGGCATGAAATTGATTAATTTTTATTAAAAGACAAATATTACAAGACTATAACATGACAAAGATTACTCTTCTTTTCTTAGTTACTAGCAGAGAATGACAGATTGATTGTAGTAAATATTAACAATAAGAGAGAGTGAAAAAGCACAGCTGAAACGGGTGTATCAGTATTGCAGAAAATGAGTTTTGAAACAGTTCAAATATTCAGAATCGATTAGCATTGATTAATTAGTATTTTTGACAACATGACATGGTGCCAGATGGACACTGGGCATGACAACTCGCTATTTTTACAGCAGTGGGTACATGCATGTAGTTGCACCAAAACCTTACAGAGTTTGGTCTTAGACTGTGCACGTTATGCAGTAAATTCTCATAATAGTGCAAATGAGATTTAGTAATTAACTGTTTATAAAGATGTGATAAATGGAGCATTTTATCAAATCATACTTAAGTTAAGGAGCGAATCGGGGTGTCGGTGGCTTAGTGGTAGAGCAGACGCCCCATATACAAGGCTGTTGCTGCAGCGACCCCAGTTCGACTCCAGCCTGTGGCCCTTTGCTCCCTCTCCCTCTCCCCCTTTCACACTTGTCTGTCCTATCAATTAAAGGCTTAAAAATGCCCAAAAAAATATCTTAAAAAAAAAAGTTAAGGAGCAAATGTATGTTTTTAGTTATACTTTGAGTAATCATGCTGCTTGAGGTTTGAATCAAACATATATAGTGATCTTCAGTGGCTATGATTTCTTTGTGCAAGACACAATAACTGGAAGCATTGTAGGCTAAACCAGAGCTGTGAACTGTGGGACTAGTTGGCACCAGTCTGGCCAGTGAGGGATTCCAGCCACTGTGCAAACCTGTTAATTCCCTACTCCTCACCAACAACAGTTATGTGAAATAAATCTTTTCTTTGCATCTAAATATGTAATGTATCGTGGTGTGGTATGAGCAGAATATAAACAAGTGTTCACTGTATCCTTGTTTGTTAATATCGTGTGTTCTCAGGTGATGGTGCTGGTGTATCACTGGAGCGGTGGTGTGGTGGAGCAGCATGACCTGTTGATCAGTAAACCAGTGTCTCACTGGACGCCGGAGGAAGTCGTGTCCTGGCTGGAACACTTGGGCCCCTGGGCCCAGCTTTACAGAGAACCCTTCCAGCAGGAGAGCGTCAACGGGAGGTAAATAAATGCTACGGGATTTTACTTCAGCTTTGTTTCCTTTTGTTACATCCCTCCTTCCTTCCTTCCTTGCTTCCTTCCTTTCCCTGAAAACTTAGTTTAGCCACATTTATTCATCTTTGAACTGTAGTACTGTAGTTCATTGTTCTCTACTGAGGTTTAGATTTGCACAGACGACACTAATTTTACAGAGCATGAAGGTCATGTTGTGTTTCATTGTGTTCATGCCTGGTGTGTGGATTTCTTCACTTTAGGCTACTGTTGATGCTGGGAGACGAGGAGCTGTTAAAACCTCCTTACAGCATTGAAAATCAGGCTCACAGACGGGCTGTTCTGGCTGAGCTGGACAGAGTTAAAGCCCTGGGGGTCAAACCTCCACAGAACCTCTGGGAATACAAGGTAAATAGTCTTTTCTGCTTCAGATCACACCACAAAGAAACGTGATCACTGACCTTGTCAGTGTTCTGAATTTTGCATCTTTGGTTTGCAAATAAGAACCCTGTTGCAGTTAACTTCCCTTACTGGAAGGACGTGACTACTTCCTTGTTCGAGTAAATATGAAGTGATAGTACCTCTGAACAAGTGTGTGTAAAACATCTTGTTTTGTTTCCACTTTCACTACAGTAGCATGCATTAGTAGTCCTAACATCTATTTAAGGATGTGACCTAGGGCTGGGGGGTATATCGATTATACTCAATGTATCATGGCATGTTCCACATGGCTTGGAAAAATTACAATATTGCAGACTTCAGGTATGAATTGCCACCTCATTTTTTAAGCCACCAGCACGAGACTCGCTTTGGCATTTTGGTTCTCTTCCTCTCACAGACACAATAAAACATTTCACAAACATGATTCATCACACGCACTCCCCCGTCCCCCCAGTCCACTGTCTCCTGGGCAATAGTGTGTATGCAGGCGAGGCATGTGTTTTGTATCTGCAGTGCTCCAGTCTGCGACTATTTAGTTACATTTTGCGACCATGGAGCACCAATGCAACTTGCGAATGTTATTAATATATGAACTGAAGAGCTGTTAATTCGTCTCCCGCTCACAGTGAATAAATTGTCATGTTTAACGACATCATTGTAACGTTTTAGCTTTCCGCTAACTGCTAACACCAAACTGTTGACTGAAAGCTCCAAATTCACAGCAAAACATCAACATTTCTGGCCCAATGAGAGCCAGACACTTCAAAATAAAAGCACCAGTGGTTCCACTTTGATTTATTTCTTTGTAGGAATACTTAATTTAACTTTATTATAACAATACGTTTTATAATTTTACTATAACAGTACTTAATTTAACTTTATTGAACTTATTTTTATCTTTGTTATATCAGTACTTTCACTTTATTTTGGAAGTACTCAATATGCCTTTGTTGTAACAGTACTTTCTAAACATTATTATATCAGTACTTTATTTAACTTTATTTTAGTAGTACTTCACTTAACCTTATTGTAACTGTACTTTATTTAACCTTTTTGTAACATACTTTATTTAACTTATTGTAATATTATTTTATTTTAATAGTACTGTATTTAACTTTGTTATAACAGCACTTGTTTTTAACTTTATTGTAACCAGGGTTGCCAGGTCAGCTTATTAGCCGCGACTTTGGGTTTGTTTTTTTGTAAAGTCGCTTACAAATATTGGTTGTCTCAGGTTGCGGTTTTTTGGGCTTGTTTTTAAAGTGGAGTTGCTTATTTGGGCTTGGGCTTCCTTTATATCCGTCGCTTCTTTTGGGCTTGTTTCCATAGCCCTGGTTGCTTGTTTCTCTCCCAAGGTCTGGCAACACTGATTGTAACAGCACTTTATTTATCTTAATTTCAACAGTTTAACAGTATTTAACCTTATTGTAAGTGTACTTTATTTAGTTAATATTTTAGTAGTCTGCAGTAGTTTAGAGTAGATTTAAAAATATCAAGATATATATTGTTTATCGAGATACAGCCTAAAATGATTACGATATTATTTACAGGCCATATTACCCAGCCCTAATGTGACCTTTTCCTTTAGTGTTTCACCACAGTTCCGTCATTTAAGAAAATTTTCTGTAGTTGAGAGTTTTTATAACTTAATCTCCAAATAGTGTGTTTGTCATATTTCTTGCATGAACAAATGTCCTCTTACTCAGTATAATTGTATTTCTCCCACTTTCTGCCAGGCTGCTAATGCAGGGAAGTCGCTGTTCCTGCTGTACGCACTGAAACGCTCCCCTCGTCTCACACTCTTCTACTTGTATTTGTTCGACTACTCTGAAACCTTCCTGCCCTTCCTGCACACCTGCTGTCCAGCCATCACACACATCGGCCAGACAGTGGAGAGCAGCTTCCTCAACACACAGGTAACACTTTAATACAGTATTAGAAAATGTGTTTTAAGAGGTAAAAATAAGGTATTGATATGCACAGGACCTGCTGGTGGCTAATATTCATATTATGATGTTCTATTGCACAAAGGAATAAGATAGATCAGACAATCCTTGATAATCGGATACATTTTTTGTTGCTTTTCATAGCAGAATATTACCAGACTTATCTGCCAATTAAAAAAAGGAATGTAATAGCGCTATCTCAGTGTAGTTTCAAATTTTGATATAAATGGTACCAAAATCTGGTGGATCCAGGTCATCCTACTCAATGCCATTCTTCTCAACACATGTACACACTGTAACATAAAAAGATAAAAATTAGAATATATCACCACTTAGTCTAATTTAATTGAACATATGATTATTAATCAGCATGTAGATATGTTGTAACTTTTACTCATCTGTCCTACATTCATACATGTTTTAATTTGTTAAGGAGCAATTCCCAACCATCATCTTTTGTTGTCTGTGATGTTCCCGTGTTTGTTAGTTGGAGCCCAGTTGGCGACAGTGGGCAGAGTTTCTTGTCAAGTACCTCCTGCTTCCATATCAGCTGATAGCAGAGTTTGCCTGGGACTGGCTGGCCGTCCACTACTGGACATCTCGCTTCATTATTGTTAACGCCATGCTGCTGTCAGTGCTGGAGGGCTGTGCCTTGTGGAGACTCTGGACAAGAGCCAGCATCAGGTATGCATGGGGGTGACCTGGTGCTTTCTTTGTGTGGTCTCTTCTTTCAGTTTTCTGTTTTTAAATAAATTTTAAATGTAACTCAAAAACATTTGAGAAGCAACATGCATCCTGTCAACAAGAACAGACTGCAGGATGCAGAGCATTCATTTCTAAACTCGCAACGCAAGAATTGTTTCACGCTAAAAGGGTTGCATGTATTTAGAAATTCCCACACTACTTGAACATCACTGGGAAATTTAATTGTTAGGTCAAGCTACATGTGAAGTTACACCTGGTTCAAACATCAAAGATTCGCGACAAGATGAGTTTAGACTTGCAAGCGCTAGTCTTTAACGTTCTAAAAACCTACCAGTTTGCCGAGATGAGATGGTGTTTCATCTCCATATAAACAGCTATGTATTTTATTTTGATTTCCAGCTTTCCAGGCTTATTTTGTAGCTGAACATAATTTGTAGCTTCTTAAAATATGAATGAGAATAGTGAGAGGGAGACAGTTGCTTTTCTACCAGCGCTGAATAATCAGTCAGTGAGAATGTGTGTGTGTGTGACATGCACACATACAGCGAGCAGCAGCAGCAGCGACCCACTGTCTGACACCAACACACTGTGAGAATGCAGCCCGAATATGCATCACAGCCGTGGGATGTAAATGAAACAGACTCGGGCTTGATGGGGATGGAGGGCTGTTGTCAGAGAATGCTTCAGCAAGCAAACGCCCTGTCTACTGACAGTTTGTAACTGACTCAGCCAGCAGACTTCACTATAAGTTGATTTGATGTTAAAACAGATAACGTGCCTTACATTCTAAAACCAGCCACTGGCAGCTTGACAAGCTTCGTTGCAGGCGACACCATCAGCCAGCTTGAGTTGAGCTTAGACAGGCCGGTTCACTGCTGCAACTTTCCTCTGCAACGTTCTAAAATTGTTTCAGTCTCTTTGCAAATCTTTGTGCTGACCTTTGCTTTACAGGTAGGTCAGTTCCTGTGGTGGACAAAGCTACATGCTGTAACTTGTATCTTCCACTTTCCTCAGGTCTCTGCCGCGCAAGATGTGGAACCACTTGTGGAAGATGTTATCTCAGGGCTTTGCCTTTGCCCTCCTGTGGCCTTTTGTCCCTCAGTTTGTGTGCAACTGCCTCTTCTACTGGGCTCTCTACTTCAGTCCCATCATTAATATAGACCTGGTGGTGCAGCAGCTGATGCACCCGGAAACACAGGCGCCGTAACAAACTGCATGTAGTCAGCGCCCAGCTAATGCCGTACAGTTCACAGCAAATAAAACTGCCAGAAATCCAGTTGCTGAAGAGGAGACGTGTTTATTTTCAGCAGTGTACTCACATGAGACTGGCCTTTTTGCTGTGGAAGGGGAAGTTTTCTCGCTTCCAGTCTCTGCTGGATGGTTGCCATGTGGATCAAGAGGGCCACTGAGCTGTTGTAGGAGACAAAACCAACAAGACGAGGAACAGTGAAGTATCTGTTAAGCTATTGATTAGGAAAGATTACTGCAGTGATCTCTCTGCGTGCACAGTGCATTCACAAACCACATTGCCTAAATGGCTCAGAGGGCAGTTATGCAAATGATAAGTCATGTTCAGACACTGCTGGTAGTAAAGTCTGGCCTCATGAGGAGTTTTCTGACAGCTTCATAGCACCGAGATGACTGTAGTCCAATTGAAGGTGAGCTTTTTTACGCATATACAGATTGAACATGGAACCGAACAAGTATATATAAATTATTTTTTGACCTCTTTTATTAAATGCCTTAATGGCATGTTATCCACAACCGGTTAAATGACCTCCCACTTTAAAGTTATCAGTTTGAATAAAGCAGTGTTCTAGTTGAATATAAATCCTTATTCTGCATGAATTTCAATCCCTTCTTTAAATCTTTTTAGTGCAGTTTGCAGTCTGGCTTTGACTGCGATCCTGGTGCCACAGAGCTGTCTGAAAACTCACTCTGTGAGGTTTGGTAACATGATTGTGAAATGTGTCAAATGTCGCTGTTTGTAGTTCTGCAGCCAGATGAGGACGTCAGGCTTTACGGTTGAATCAGAGGAAAACAAAAACACAGTCTTTGTGAACAAACAATGAAGGGCGTCCCTGGAATTCCAGGCGTTCATTTCACAATACGTGTGGCACAGATTTGAAATAATACATATGTTCTTAAAAAAAAATTGAGACACTGATCCATCCATCCATCCATCCATCCATTTTCGTAACCACTTATCCTCTTGAGGGTTGCGGGGGGGCTGGAGCCTATCCCAGCTGACATTGGGCGAGAGGCAGGGTACACCCTGGACAGGTCGCCAGACTATCGCAGGACAGATGCTGAGATTTTTTCTAATTTTTATGATTTTAAGGAGAAACAGTTTGTAGCAGATTTTATTTGCTGTTACTGCCGACAAATTGTGTTGCACATTGTTTTTATTGCTCAAAAAGATTTTGTTTGCAGTGTATGTTTCCATGTGACAGGTAGGGAGGGCTAATCAAAGACTTTGTTTTTTTACATTGTTCATTTGCACTTAAAAGTTTACACTGTGATTTTGTTCTTTAATGTTCTGTAATGACAAAAGAAAAAATAAACATTTTTAATAATATTATCCTGTTGTGTGTATTTGTTTGCTGGACAATTTAAATGTAGTGAGGATGATTATGTGTATAAAAATGGTGTCTGGATGTAATAGTCTGAACTTCAAAAATAGAAACATTACTTATTGAACAAATGCCTGTCTTCACAAATACTCAGTTCAGTAGCCATCCACACAGTTATATGCAATATTTAATTGATTCCTATGGAGGAGATTCACATCACAGCGGGACAAGAAACAGACTAAACAGGTCAGTAGCAGCTAGAGAACTGTTTGAAATTAAATGATGTGGAAAAAATAATGTAATTCTATAAAGCTACTGTATATTATTTTATATATATATATATATATATATATATATATATATATATATATATATATATATATATATATATATATTATTATTATTATTATTAAAATGCCAGGCCCAATTAAAAATATCACTAAGACATGTTTGCTTTTTAACTCACTTCATCTCTAACTGTTATGCTTGACCTTTAAAGAAGAGGTCCTCGGTCAGATTTAGTTCTATTAATCTATAAATACAATAACTTTCAAACATCTTTTCTTCAGGCTCAGCTGTGTGTCCTGTAAGCCATATGTTAATAACATAATTTCAGATAATGTAGATTGTGTATTTACAATATGCCAGTGACATCTTTTATATAATGTATATTGTGTGTAGTTAATTTATTTATTTTGTGCATTTTATACAGTACCATTTTTTTTAAAAGGATAATAGATAAAATAGTAGATATTGCTACAGGCTGTTGTCTTTGTATATTTAATAGATTACGTTAAATATATGAATAATTGATGCTGTGTATAATACAGATGGTTATCTTGATGGTCTGAAAAGTACAAAACAAAAAAACGGACTGTACTGGAAAGTTTCACAACAAACAGATGAATCAGTAATAACATAAATGTGATAAATAGATTAATAAATATATAATGTCAGGTGAGCCGTCTATCCCACTTTAACAAGGAGAGTTTTGTATAATTTGTGCTGTCTTCTTATTATTTTGTCTGTCCTTTGTAAAGTAGTCAAAGACTGTAACATTTAGATAAATAAATCTTTTACAGTCTATGAAAGATGCTTAAATAGTAAAACCCTGCATGTAGAGAGGTGATATATCAATAAAGTTTGATTGATTGAAAACTTTAAAATGGCCGCCCTCTGGTGTTCAACCGCCGTCAGTGCAGCAACGGTTGTCGCTATAACAACGTAGGGACTGTCTCAAAAGAGCACGTAAGACTTAATACGCAAAATAACGACAAACACAATTATTGTACACAAATTAAAACTTCATAATTATTTAGATGTTTAACGCAAATCTGTCTAACTATATTTTTTGTACCTAGGTTAATGTTTTACCTACCGCGCGCTTTTAAATGGCGGACAGCACTTTAGGGTCTCTCCCTTACGTCATTGTTGCGGAAGTGAAAAGTCTACGTGGGGAAGAAAGGTTGGTCTGACCGTGTTCAAACACCAACAGCACCGATGCCCAATCCAGGTTAGCTCCGTTCCCCCTGTCGAACCAGTCCTCCCCGCCCCCCCCGTTAGGCAAATGGACGCGTTGAGCAGTGGCTGGGGCGTATAAATGGGACGGAGAGCCGACGACAGCCTGTAATGCTGCGCCGGGTGCGGCAGTCTCTCCGCCGGCAGGTGCTGTTTCTGATGGCCCGGAGACCGGCTCTACTCTGCGGGGCTGTGGTGCTCGGCGTCCTGCTCATACTGGCCGTCAAGTTCACATGCAGGTAACAGCCCGCAGCGTAAACAAGAACAGCTTCTGCTCCTATTGTAGCGTGTTGACCGGGCTAACATGAGACAGTCATGACTGAACATTACTTTACTGAGACATAAATGTAGTAGTAGCGTTAGTAAATCACACATTAGCTATCCCTAATTATAATGTAGCTAATCATAACTAATCAGGGTCTTCAATATGTTTGACAGCTGAGCTGAAACTGACGTGTACTGTGTGACAAGAGGATTAACTAATGCTTTAACCCGTTTAAACAGACAGTGTAACACCAGGAGTGTATTAGTCCTTCGTGCTGTAGGATTTTATTAAGGGTTTGGTGTCTGTGTTAGTAAATGGCTCCAAAGACAACTGCGTAACAACCACAGCTCTGTAGTAAACATTCATGTTCAGTGTGACAAGCTGTGAAGACTGAAAGATTGAAGACTGAAACTTGAAGCAAATTACAAGTTAGCTCAGTCACATCCTGCTTCTTATCCGGTTGAGATGGGAGAAGTATTGTCATCATTTAATTAAGTAAACGCAGCAATATCACTGTGAAAATACTCTAATTATAAGTAAAAGTACTTCACTCAAGATATTATTTTATAGAGGTGCAAAAGCATTACCAGCTAAATCTGGGGAACTGAAACAATTAGTCAAGTAACTGAGTAGCTGATGGACAGAAAATCAACTATTTTGATCAACTGATCAGTCATTTGGTTTTATTAATCAAACAATAATGCTAAACATCCTCTAGCTCCAGCTCCTCACTTCAGAGGATTTGCTGTCTTTTGTTGTCAGTCATTATAGTACAGCAAGGGAATATCTGTAATGATAATTGATGGCAAAACAAGAATTTGGAAATTGTAATAGGCAGTTTTCACCGTTATTGACAGAGAGATTGTTGATAAAAACTAATCATGAGTTGCAGCTATAAACCAGCTGGGGTCTCTATAATGTTATGCACCTGATCCTAAAGGGTACAGAGTCCAAAACCGAAGTGGATTCAGTTTACAACAGCAACAATTTCTGGCATTTCTAGTATCAAAGTGTGGCGGCAGTAGCTCAGTCCATAGGGACTTGGGTTGGGAACCAAAGGGTCGCTGGCTCAAGTCTCCATCCGGACCAAATATGGAGTCTGGACTGGTAGCTGGAGAGGTGCCAGCTCGGTCCCTGGGCATCACCATGGTGCCCCTGAGCTAGGCACAGGACCCTCAACTGCTCAGGCAGCCCTCCTCTGACATCTCTCCATTCAATGAACGTATAAGTCCTGTTTGTGCATGTGTGTATGTTAGGCCTGTGTGTGTATGACAACAGAGTGAAAAAAAAAAGAATTTTCCTTTGGGGATTAATTAAGTATATTTCCCTCTTCTTCTTCTTTTTCTAAAAGTTGTTGGTGATTAATTTTTGCTGATCCTTTGATTGATGAATTGACAGTGTCTGTGCACCAAACAACACAGACTTATGTTCCAGTGAACTCAGCTTGGAAAATTACACCTGGGAGGACTGAAACTTGAAGCAAATTATAGACAAATGATCTGGGGCACAACCTGCTGCTGTGACAGTTGCAGAATGGAAGTGCTTATCTTGTACAGGAAACTGAATTTTGGTGTCACATTGATATCTTTTCCCTCTATAGTCGTGCTAAGAATGTTGTGGCAGCAGCTCGACCTCCAGTGCGGTTCTTCTCTGCAGATGCCCCGGTAGTGGACCTCTACTTGGGTCAGCTAGACCAGGTGAGTTATACATCTATTAACTCAAGTTTCTCAAAGCACTTTAACTACAAGTGTTAATCCCTGAAAGAACTTAAAACACAAGCAGAATTACAATCTAACACAGTGGTTAAGTTGATAACATTTGCATTGACTCTTTAGGTGGAGCGTCTTAGGAGTGTAGCGGAGGTATCTCTCATCTTCTTCTATGCACCGTGGTGTGCTCACTCGATGGCTGCCCGACAAGAAGTGCAGCAAGTGGCTAAGAAGCTGGCCAAACAGGTACAGAATACCCGAGGACACAGTAAGCGTTCTGCAGGAGTGTTTATATACACAATAGTGACCTAAATTGACGCAATAATGGACTACCTCTGATAAGATAGCAGAAATCTAAGGCTTGTTGTTATTGCAGACAAGTAATATATAGAAGGTAAATGTGTAGAAGAGAAAATACAGCTTCTGGGACACCATTAAAAAGGGGCTAAAACAAAATACAGTGTAAAATAATGAACTAAAATGTGTCTGTTGGGGTGTAATTAGTCAGGCACAGTTTATTGGGCCCCATTTGTGCTGAACGTGTGACAGAATTAAGCCTGATGTCATGACTGACAGTGAGAACACACCATACCCTATTTGTGGTTTGGAAATAGTTGTTCAGCTTGTTTTTGTCTCTCTCTTACAAACACAAACACACAGGTGCAGTTCGTGGCCGTGAACTGCTGGTGGAATCATGGGAAATGCAGGAAGCAAAACCGTTTCTATCAGTACCCCATCATCCATCTGTTTTATAGAAGGTAAGACACTCATCCCTTTCAATGTTGTTTGTACTTAAGTGAAATGATTGTTAGTGAATAATTGACACGTGAACAGTGTGTGTGAACAGCACAGCTGTGATTTTGATGTTATTGCTGCAACTGATAGGATTGCTGTGGTTTAATGATTTCTAGTTAACTGCAATTTCTTGTAACATAAGATATTCACTAACTTTAAACTTAGCCAGAATTGAAACACCCTTATTGGTTTCAGGTTGTTGACCATGAATCACAACATCCTGTGTTTGTGACTGACCAGGGACCTTTGTTGTATGTTGTCTAATGAAGGCTTAAAATGACTAAACATTTATTCTTATCTTACATTCATCATAATGGTAAAATAAAAATAGGATCTTAGATGTAGACTCCTCTTGTCCGTGTTAAAATGTATATAGCAGGGCAAGTGCATTCACTTCATAACAGCTTTTCAGACAGCCTGCGTTGTGTTGTTTTGCCAGCTTGACTGCTTTAATTTATTTTTCTGATATTATGATGTTGTGCTTATGTATACCGTTTCTTATAGAGGACAGTGATAAGACTGGTCCACTGTAGCTTTCTTTGATATTTGTAAACTTTAATGCTTTTAGGAGTTTATTTGTTGTTTTCAAGTTTATGTTTTTGAGCCGTAAAGGAACAGGTATCCTGAATTGTTAATTCTTACATGGGCAGACATAATTAGGAACATCCAATGTCTCCATGCAAACAGCTAAAGTAAAACTGGAACTGAACTGTAGGAGTGTTTGTATTGTTTCCTTGATTCATCATTTTGTCTAAAACTAGATAAATAGAGTCAATCGCACACTGACTTACCTTCCATCCATTTCCTGAAGCCCAACGTCACATCCTCAAATTGCTGGTTGTGTCTGACCAACAGTCCAAACCCCAAAGATAATACATTTACAGTGATAGAAGCAGTAAATACTCACTGAAGAAGCTTGAATCCATAAATGTTTGGCATTTACGTAAGTAATTAAGTGATCATTTTCGTCTTATTTTATATAGTTATTGTGAAGCCCCAAATGCAACTCAACAAGTGCAGCATCAATTTCTGCATTAGTGGCTGTGGTTTATAATATCATTCTCAGCTCATGTATCCACGGTTTCTCCCAGGACTTTGTTTGGTAGAGGTTTTAATTTCTTTACTTAGTAGATGACGACCTAAACATTTGGCATTTACATGTTTCCTGAGTAATTTCAATTCTTACGATCACATAATTGATCCACTATGTTGTTTGTCTTGTGTTTCTGTGCTGCAGATTTGGGCCTATAGAGTACAAGGGTCCGTTTGTGGCTCCGTATGTAGAAAGTTTTATCCTCAGAGTCATCACACCACTCACTTACCTCCCATCGAGAGCCACGCTCGAAGAGTTCCTCTCCTATCACGAGGTATTGTTTGGCTTCAGGCCATCTGGCGTATTTTCTGGCAGTAAATCAGTTTGTTCCTCACTGTGTATGCTGGTCAAGAGTTAGTTACGCAAGTTACTAATGTTAGCTCTCTTCAAGGAATGACCTGAAAGTTTTACTGGGGTTGAATAATGTGTGTGTTCACATATGTGTCTTCTTTCAGGAAGGATATGTGTTGTAATAGGCTTTCTCATGTGTATTTCCAGCCTCGAGTGGTGGGTTTCTTCCAGTTTAACTCCTCTCCTCAGCCGCCGGGGTACATCACGTACCTTTCCTCTGCCCTGCAGGCCTTAAAAAGAGGTAAGAAATGATCATACGAGCCCATTCACAGGACCTTCTCAGGGGCCCAGCCATTTCTTTGAGCGGGCTTGATTGTAACAGTGACTGTAACAGTGAGTAGGCTAAAAATAAGAACTGTACAATGATGGGAAAAACACATTGTTAATGTCTGTGTATTCAGCCCTCAGCCTCTCTGCTTTTCTGGTGCAGATTTCCGTGGTGTTATACGTTTCGGGGTTGTGACCAACAAACAGGTGGCAGAGGCTATCTCAGTAGAAGACGATGAAACAGTTTACCTTTACAGAAGATTTAACTCCTCTTTGGTAAGCAATGTTAGGCCACAAACCACAGGTTAAAAAAGGATTAACTATCATTTTGGATGTGCAGTACACTAAGGCATTTCACCGGCATCTGTTTTCTTCTGTCAGATCTTCCCTCGAAGGGAACGTAACTTCACATCAGAGGCCATCTGTAAGTGGGTGTTTGAACACCATGAAACCGTCCTCCAGTGGCTGCAGCCTCCAGGAACAAAGTCCCGCCTCCTGGAATATGAGCTAACTAAAGGTCCGGCACTGCTGCTCTTCCTGCCGCACAATCCACTTGGGTCCAAGCCAAGCCCTGTACTACAGCAGGTAAGCAGGAATGGAAGAAATCACATAGGATCTTTTGCTTTTGGTAATGCTTTATCCTCTACTGCTTATCTCACTTGTGGTGTGCCACAGGGCTGCGTTTTAGGTCCACTACTCTTCTCTGTTTACATGCCTTTTTCTTGGGACATCATTCACAAATATAATATTATTTGTATTTTTTTTTTCTTCATATGTAAAACAAACGCTCAGAAAATTTGAGATCTGGTCCAACTATCAATAATTTTAAAACAGGGTAAAAACTTTTCTTTTTGCCACGTGACTTTTAGTAAGTTAACTTTGGGACATTTATTGGGACAGTTTATTTATTTATTTCATTGCACTGTACCTACCGGTAGTTTCTATTTTTAATTTGTTATCTTTTTTTAGCTTACTTTCATCTTCTATTTTCTTTTGTTTTACTATTTTATGTGTCTTTTTTATTTTCTGTTAATATTACCTTGTGTTTCTTTTGTATCTCTTCTTGCGTAAAGCAGCGCTACACATATGAGCAAATGAATCTTTATGCTGACTTACCAGTATCACTTGCTGATAATAGCAGTCACTCTCATTAACTGTGTCGATGAGACTGAGTTCCGTATGCTTCAAAAATTGTCCTGCAGCTAAACAACAATAAATCAGATATAATAAAACTCCATTCAGCACATCTGTGCTAACCTGAGCATGCTATCAATAGATGTTGAACCTGTAGCTCACAATCTAGGAGTCCCATTCAACTGTAACCTCAGTTTTGACGCTCAAGTCTAGAGGGTTGTTCAGTCCTGCTTTCTCTGCTTTTAATACATCTTTCCTATCCTCTGCTAACCTGGAAAAATGTATCCATGATTTTACCGTAACTCCATTTATCCATGTTTGAGTTCTGTATCGATGGCAGGTGGTTCAAAATGCAGCGGCAAGGATCTTAACAAAACCCATCACCTGTATTTTAGCCTTCCCTCACTGGCTGCCCTTTAATTTCAGTTAATTATTTTTTTGTGTACAATATATATTTAGTTTGTTGTTATGATGTTGTCTTTTGTCTTTCAGGTTGCAGACATTGCTGTGCGTTATCATTCCTGTGACAACAACAACCACTCCAGCTTGGACAAAAGTTTCACCACCCACTCGCCATGCTGCCAGTCGGTTCTTCTCCCAGAGTCCAGTACAAATGTGTGTGAGGTGTGCCTCAGTTTGTCACGATCGAGCCTGACCAGCTCCTCTGTGCGCTGCTCTTTCTCCTCCATGATTCACGGAGGAGACATGTTGCAGTTTTATCTCAGACACTGCTGCCTACACCGACTGCTTGCTGTGTCCATAAACACCACAACCTCAGTGGGCTGTAGCAACTTTCTGAACAGCTACAGCCCCTTTAGTCAATACAGTGCCTGCTGCAGAAAAGTTGAACCTCAACTCAATGAATCACAAGCCAAAGAGGAGTCAGACATGCAAAGAGTTTCCCTTACACCTCCTCCTCCTTCGTCCACCCCTCCATCCTCTGCCCCTCAGCAGGGAGGAGACGGCATCACAGGTCTCCGGTGCCAGACCAACAGGACGCTCAGGTTTTATGTGCTGGATCTTGCTCTGAACTGGCCTCTAGCAGTGAGGCTTGGAGCAACAGGCAACAGAAGTGCTTCTCTTTACCAGGAGCATGGTGTACAAAGCGATGGGTCATTTGCAGCTATCGTAAACCTGAAGGATGAGGTTCATTATGTTCTCCACCGCAGCCCGGCAGCCACGCTGACAGAGTCTCTTGGTAAGATTAGGACTGTATTTTATTCAAATGAGTTTAAAGTTAAGAGTATTAAGTCAAGAATGCCCAAACAAGAGTCTGAAGAGGGCAGAGCACCGGTCTCCAAACAATGAGAAAACGTCAGTAGTTCTGAATTCAAGATATATCTGCAGGAAGTGAACGCCAAATGAGCTGTCATATTTAGTAGCGTCAAGGGTGGATAAAAAATAATTTTCAAAAAGGAAGGGATGCTAAAAAAAATACATGTTAATCAACCACCCAAACCGTAAACCACAAACCTCATGCATTATAGTAGAACAGTTGTCTGGACTGAGGACAGAGACAAGCACCACAGTGCTCTCCAAGGTGTGTGTGTGTCTGTGTGTGTGTGTGTGTGTGTGTGTTTATATAGGTAATTATTAACTTACTCTGAATGCTGCTTTGTCAGTTTTTGACCCGCCTGCTCAAACTGTCCGTGATACTTTCTAGCATGATCAGTCATTACATATTAGACGACATAGTTTCTATTAACAAAACAGGTGTGAACCGAAGCTTTAGTGTAGTGTTTATTTTAAAAGACCATAACACTTTAGTAAAATAATAATAATTATTAAAACATATTTAAAATGATAAAATATCATTGTAATATAAATCCTATAATATTATACAATAGTAGGATCAGAAGAAAAAAATAACCAGTTATTCTGCATAATATGTGTGTGTAGGTGTGCTCTTGAGTGTGCAGATTCTGTTCTTACCTATGAACCGATGCCAAATATAAAACGTAAGTGAATGTCAGAATACTCATAAAAACTGCATAAATAGAATTTAAGAAGCAATTTCTGAGAAGAACAGTTGGTGAATGACATTTCACTGTCTACAACTGGTAATGCTTTATCCTCTACTGTCTATGTCACTTGTGGTGTGCCACATGGCTTCATTTTAGGTCCACTACTCTTTACTATTTACAGCCTTTTTCTTGGGAATCATTCAAAAATCTAATATTAATTTTATATTTTATTTGCTATAATTTCTGATGTCAGCATGTAATGATAGTGTTTTTATAGATTACTATATATTATAGACACAGAAGAGTAAACACTCATAGATGCATTTGTGTGTATCTGTTGAAAATGGCTGTTGTGTTATAGGCTATCAGCGTTTCTGTCATATTGCTGAACTCCAAATTTAGATGTACAGTGTAAGGGCCTGGCCAAATTTCACTAAATTTGATGCAGCCAATGTTAAATTTTTTTTATATTTATTATAATATTATATAAATTAATTATTTTGTGTTGTGTTGATGGTGGAGTCAAACTAGTGTGTAGTTACCATGTCCATTTTGATTCTGAGCACAAAGTGCAAATATGACGCATAGTTAAACAAAGACTGAGGCAAACAATACTTTTGCATATTATGCAGATCAGCAGGTCAGGTCATGTCTTAGTTTCATGGTCTTTTGCATACTCTGTACAGATGTTTTCACCACAAAGAAGTTTGCAGTGAATTCCACACACAGTGTTGTGGCCTTTGAGTTGTATGTGATGAGTTTTTCGTTGCATACATTTTAAAAATCTTACTTTTTTGCTCCCAAAGGCTGTATTACGATGTCATGGTTATCTGCATGTTCATGTTTATAATTAACAAAAAGTATTTTTAACCATTCTCCATGCACGTCTTGATCCACTGTGATCTGCAAACATCAGGCAGCTTTCCCCTGTTCACTGTCTGATGACATCACAAAGACAACAGACTGCAGCTGAGAGCCTTAAAATTATGTTCAGGGTGCCACTGTTACCCAAGTTATTACAGAATATTAATAATTAATAATATAAATTATGAGAAACTATGAAGTTATTTGAACGATAATAATAATACTAATATGAAAATGAATAATAGGCTTGGGCGGCATCTGTTTTTTCATACCTGCATTCATTCCTGACATTTAGTAGAGGCTGACCGCTGGTGGCGCATCCTCATCATGTGACATCACCTTAGTACAGCATCTCCTTATCAGTTTAACAGAAGGAGGAGCATCTGTATTTTTTATGTTACTGAGAATCATACCTTCAGGATTTCTAAATACCTTGATATACCATAATAACTTCATACCACCCAAGCCTAATGACGGTTTTAAAGTTATGAGCCTAAATCTTTTATTATAGAGCTCACATTTTTCACATTACCTAAAATACTACAGATACCAGCTGCTCCTTCATTTAGTTTTGATGTGCTGTATAGTGACCCACTTACACATGTAGTATGCAACAAATTTAATGCCTTTTCCAGCACCTGTGTAAGCATGTCAGTGTGTTCAACTGCATGTGAGATATCTTCTCTATAATATTGTTGATAATTTAGTAACGTACAAAAAGTACTCACCCAAAGTTCTCTGTCCAATGACCTGATTGTCAAAATGTGATAGTTTTACCTAAATATCATTTAATTTTATTCATGTTATATTGCTATGTTGTACTTTTTAAATTGGTTGTTCTATGTCATTATTTGTGTGCTCAGTTCTCTCTTGAAAATGTGATCTCGATCTCAACGGGATTTACCTGATTAATTAAAAGGTTTATGCTACTCTACAATCCTGTTGCCTGATGTTAAGAGGCGTCCTAGAATGATAAAAATAATGCAGTATGTACAATTATAATATTTGGATGCTTAACCAAACAGAAGTGAAAGTCATCCTGAAGTAATTTTCTGAATTGCTAGAGGAGCCCTGAAGAAAGCTATAAGCCAAAATGTGTTGGTCTCATAACAAAGTGGCTGGAGTTGTAATCCTTTATTATTTCTCTTCTCCATGCACCCTGGAAGTGAATTTCTGCCAGCATAACCCTAGATTGGTATCAATGATACCACAACAATCTTGTAATTGTCTGTTACACTGTCTTTGTGTCAGCTGGTTAAAATCTGCATCACATTTGAATATCCTGATAGTAATTCTCTGTTTTCACTGAGTGTCTCTGTATCTTGTTAAAGAGGCCTTCATCAGGAACTTCAGTGCTCCATACAGCCTCTTGCAGAGACACTTAGTGGGAGAAGAAGACAGGAAAGGAGGAGACGAGGAAACCAGGCATCCAGACACAAACCAGCACTCGCCTCCACGCCTCCTCATCACAGAACTGACCACCTCCTCCTTCCTGCCCTCCGTCATGGACCTCGAAAAGGTGACAAAAGACGCTGCTCCCATTCCTTTTTACTTTGACCTTATCCTTCCATATAATTTGTGTGAAGGATTTAGCATCCAATACTGAAAATGTCTATGTGTGTGTGTTCTCTTGCAGGATGTGCTGCTGTTCTACTACACTCAGTGGTGTGGATTTTGCTCTGTTCTCAACCACATCATCATCCAGCTGGCCAGATTATTACAGGGAAACAGCACCATCACTGTGGCCAGGTACCGCATGTGTATGCTTTTATGTTTTACTGTTGATGTGGGTATTGTGGCAGTACTGTGTGTTTTAATATGAATTTCTTTCTTTTGATCATATCTTTAATTTTTGGTGAAAAATAAACAGTTCTGGTCGAACCTTTAAAAGAAAAAAGAAAAAAATAATCACATTTTTTCTGTGTAGGGTGAATGTTGCACGTAATGATCTTCCGTGGGAGTTCATGGTGGATCATGTTCCCGCTATTCTTCTGTTTCCCAAATACAGGTAAGAACCATACACACATATGAACATTTGGAGATTGCATTTTCTAATACCTGGACATTTGGCTGGCAGTGACCACAGTATTCTTTAGAGCTGAAACAATAAGGCTCCAATCACACAGAAAGCACTTTGCAGGTTGCAAAACATGAGGTGTGTCGCACTGTCCTTTAAAGAAAGAAAGAAAAAAAAAAAGAATGCCACTAGTGAAAAAAACGCTTGCTCCGCCTTTATATTGTTGCCAGGCAACCACTGACTCACCTCCTTATTCCAGCCTTCCTGTGTATTCAATCTACTATTTATTTATTTATTTATTTTAGTTATTTGACAGTAATCAGTATCTAGTTCCTAAAATGTTGAGGCAGAGGGTACCTGCTGTAGCTCTGGTTGAGAGAGAGGCGGTCAGCAAATAGTTTTTTTTTGGGCACAGGGAAACAGAGATCTGTGTGGGTACATGAGACCCTAAAAAAGAGGGTGGATCACAGGGAGTACCATCAGTTGGTCCAGGAGCTTCTCCTCCATGATGGCTGTTTCCAGGCATATTTTAGGATGATTCAGGGGCAGTTTGACAACTTGCTATCTATTGTTGGGCCATAAAGCTCTGGGTATCCAGCAAGCGCTACCACCAGTTTCTCCTCCATTGTTTACCAACTGTAAACATGTCATGACAACCACAGAGGGCCTGCCGCCTCTTAAATCATCCGTTTCGACAATGGGAAAAAAAGATGACAAAAAAAGAGACGACATGGGGCATTTTTCTGCTTTGGGTTGAATTTTTTTCAACTGAAGGAGTTCAAAGCGGTCCAGCAAAAACACCAGGCACTTAGAGCGCAGAAACATGAGGCACAGCTCAAGGCAAAAAGCTTAATTCTCATTAAAAACAATTGTAAAAAGGTGCCTCCAGCTGCTAAAACACTTTCTCTGTGATCAGGGCCTTATGCAGTCAACAGACAATAATTGGTAACTGTTTGATAAGAAATTTATATGTGAAGCTTTTCACATGTAAGGGTTTACTGATTTTCTTTGTCTCAGGTTTTCAAACTGTTAGTCAACAATTTGAAGATATCACATTCAAGAAATTATGATGGCCATTTTTTCACAGTTTTCTGACTTTTTATTGACTGAACAATAAGTTAATCAAGAAAATAATTGGCTGATTAACTATTAGTAAAATTAGGATTTAGTTACAGCTATAGCACACTTACAGCAGAGTACAACACACAGTAACCTCCAGAGCCTTTTCAGTTACAACCTCGATGCTATACACTGAATTAATTGATAAAGTTAATAATCCCTAATAGGAAACTGATTGGCCAATTTAGCACATGGAAAAAAAAGAAACATAGGTCCTCTTTATACCTAGTATTACCATACGTCCTGGCTGATGCAACTACAAATGGACAGCTCTAAGCACAGGCATGAATGCACCCAATGCGTCCTCAATGCATCTTGAAATCTGATCACTCAGACCAAATGTGGAGGTGGTCTGAGCTGCATATGGCCACATTTTTTCAGCACTGTTGCTTTTCTTATCCAACTCCCCATTGGGTACTAAGCAAACTTTCTGTTGCTGCTGTTACATAGGTTAGACACAGCACTGAAGGACTGTCTCAGGAGCCACTCTCCTTCTGGCAACCAGTCAGTTCAATCTCTGTCCGATTAGCTGTGTCATGCTAACAGTTAGCCCTCTCACTGTGTGTGTGCAGGCGGACTCTCACCAGCTGTCCCCAGCAAGGCGCTGACACTCCCATAGCAGTAGGCTAGTCTCCTAGCGCCAGGGAGGTGCTAAAACAGAGACGGAGAGAGAGAGAGTGTGGGGCCTGGAGGAGCTGAGGGAAACAATACAGTGCAGATCCACAATGAAATAAGATTATGCCTGTTTTTTTAATAGTAAAAAACAGCGACAAACACATTTGGTCCTTGTGAATGGAAATAATTCAAGTGTTTATTTGCATACAGTGAGAAAGTGAGATCTGATCAGAACTGGTCACTCAAGAATCACATGGAGACGCAGTCTATCGCCAGGTGTGAAAAGACAGACATAGAGCTGTCCACTTGTGATAGGACCACCGAAGTATAAACAGTGTGAACAGTACCAAAAGGAAACTGATTTGCTGATTTGACAGATAAAAACATGGTATTTCACTGAACTCACAGACACACATGCAGTTTTCACTCTTCTCTGTTTCTTCTTCTCTTCAAGAAAACATTTTAGCGTGAAGTTTCCTGATGACCTGCCCATCACGTTACCCAACCTCCTTCACTTCATCCTGCAGCACTCTGGCTCTGTACAACATGCAGACAAACCAGTGCCAGCGTCTAGTGAGGCGGAGAGTGCAGGACCCGGTGCTGTCCTCCGTGCAGAGTTTCTGGCACTCCAGCAAGAGGTTCAAGTGCTGCGTCAAGCCCGCAAACGTCTCTCCGAACAGCTGGCACAGCTGTGGCGCGACAACCGCCGACTGACATTTGACACTCTCAGCTTAGAAGCCCAGAACACAGAGCTGCAGCGAGAGAGGCAAAGCTTAGAGGAGCAGTACCGGGAGAAAAGCCGGCAGCTCGGGGAGGCGGTGAGACGGCTGCAGGAGCTTGCAGACACTGCTGAAAACCTGCTGAATGAGAACACATTGCTCAGGGTCCTGCTGAGGGCACTGAAGGACAGGACAGAGGCTCAAGAGCAGGTAGAGGTAGAGAGACAAGAGCCAGAACAGAAAAGAAGCCATATGGCGTCCTGACCACAAGTCTGTAGGGAATCCTGAGAGAGATGCAGAGAAGAGGAGGAGAGAGGAAAGAGGGCCAGGAAACAAAGACGGACTGAAATGGATGAGCAAAAAAAGATGCGATTAGACCTGAGACTGAATGACGATGTCATGCATGACCCAAGGGGAAACATGACTTGATCATTTGTCATGGTAGAGGGAAAATGAAGATGACTGATGATTACTGTCAGAAGAAAAACTAAGACTGCTGCTACGTCAGGACAGAAGAAGGAAACACTTAAAACAAGATAGATAAGTGGCTGTGTTTGTTACAGACAGACTACTCCAAGGTGCTGTCATGACTGTGGGCTTATCCACTCTTAGGAACACACTAGTGTGGGAATTCAGTGCCAACTGTGCTTGCAAAAATGAAATTCCTGTAAAGGATGATGATGTAATCTGAGTTAAATGTACTACACAGACCCTGCAGCCCAATTCTCTACCTTACCTGCATTGCTATTAATTCTCAAATGATAGCCAATCAATGGCCAGCCCAAACAAGTAAAAGGAATGCTTCACACATCTATTTCCAAATAGGTGCGTGGGAGAGGGACAAGAAGAATTTGTAGGAAAGACTCCTGCACACTGTCGAACTTGCAAAAATAATGATTTTAATGCTGCAACGTTTCAGTGACTAGACCTTCATCAGGCAAAAAAAGGTCACAGTCTTTATCCCCAGGGTAATGAAGGTCTAGTCCCCGAAACATCGCAGCATTGAACAGTGTGCGGGAGTCTTTTCTACAAGTTTTGTTCAGCCCAAACTAGTAAAGAAACAGGAAGTTCAAATCACCTGTAGCTCACTACAACAGCTCACATGTTAAATTCAGTATAACTCACTAATTCCATCAGTACAACAACCGAGTCGTGAAAACTCACCACTCTGCTGCTTCCAGTTTCTCCTTATATTAATATAAATATTGTTTTCATACTGATTAATTACAGTTGTTCCTTCTTTGCAGTATTCCTGATCGATGTGAAGCTAGTAACTTAACACTTCCTGATGTTTTCACACTAAAAGCCTACCTATCAAAGGATGGATGCTGGAAGAAGTTTGAGTCATGCTAGCTTCACATCATTCAGGGACGGGGGAGGCAAAGTAGAAAGCCTGATATGACTAGCTGTAATCTTGGGTGGTATCTATTTTGTCATACCTTGCTGAATAATCCCCAGGGTATACAGTATATAATGGCATGTGTGTGTGGCGCTAAAAATTCGACAGAAACAAAATGGAAAAACCCTTAATTCATTGACTGGTCACAGTCCTGTAACATTATCCCCAGCTGCAGTGTCTGTCAGCTCAGCTGCCTGCTCCACCAGCACAGACTGACCTCTGGTGGCGTGTGATGTGCTCTACATGCTCATTACTGTCTCTATATGAGTTTAAGAGACAGATGTGGGTGCGTCTGTGTTTTTGACAGTATTGTTGGGATTTCCAAGTACCCTGGTATACATAATACCTTGATGGCGTCCTAAGCCTACCTGGCTGTACTGATGGAATATGGAAATGTACATTATACTGAATTTCTCAGGACAAACATGGAGGAAGTTAACAGGCCCAGTTCTCTCCTCCAATGAGGGAAATATAAATGCTACTATCATGCACTCACCTGCTGCTTCAAGCCAGGGGCCGATGATGATGATGATGATGTTTCCCCAACAGTGCTTTGTATCATCATAAACTGATGAGCAGTAGTGGGTGTGTGCATGACTGCAGGTTAGTGATGTAGAATTTGGCTGCAGGGAGAGAGAGCTACTAATGAAGCTGAGACTTATTTAATACTGAAGAAGTGGCAACTGCTCACTGATCTGTGGGTGAGCCTCAGAGCACTTGAAATAATTAGCAAAAAGTTTTTTTCTTTTTTTTTTTTTTGAAGGGGATATTGTTCTTTTTGTTAAACTGATCTATTTTTACAGGAATCCTTGAGTCACTAAAATATTTCTATGTAACTATTCAGGTATTAAGAATGAGATGCTGCAATTGTTTACATGTGAGATATTGCACCTGTTTTTACTGATTAAAAATCTTTCATCTTATTGTCATCCGGTGGTTTCGTTTGGTTGATATTGATTTTGGATGAGGGTCAACCATTTGGTTGGGGTAAATTAAAAATACAAAATCCCTGCTGCTTTTCTTACTGAATAAACAGGGGAAATTTGTTCATGTGACCAAACATTTTTGAAGAGTTATCCATTTTACTGACCCTATGCTGGAGAGAGGGCCATGGAGTAGGTGATCAGCACATAGAAGTATAATAATATAATAATAAAATATAACATAGTTGTTCTTCTTTTTTGTTTGTTTGGGGTTTTTTGCCATTCACTACGATCTTTTTTTTCACATTCAAGGAGTCAGCATCCTTGTGAGTCATCTGCTTGTCATCTGTGTTAGTGCTGGAGAAGTTACAATATGCTGCTATACTGTTAGCATGACATTAGCTCTACACTACTTGATGATACAAGTTTGGTAAAATAGCAGGGGTGGGGTAATGTGAGCCAAAAGGCCTGATGGAAGTTGAGCCAGTGGCCCACTCATGATAATTACTGTAGTATGTAGTAGTAGTTTAGTGTAGTAAGTATTATTATACTGTAATTCTACACTGTATGCTTACATTTTATAATAATATATTAATAAAATGTATTTGATATAGCACCTTTCACAGAATGAAATTCACAAAGTGCTTCACAAAATACAATAAAACATGCAATCAATGAAACAAAGGCAATAAAACAAATGAAAACAAGGCAACAAAAAGAAAGTAAAACAGAGCAAATGTAGGCTGCTGAGGCCTCAAACAGAAACATACCAGGGAACAAGCACATGACAATAAAGGGTGGGACAAAGGCCAGTTTGTAAAGATGGGTCTTCAGTTGTTTTTCTTTAATTTCATACGAGACCACAGACCATAAACCTAATGGAAGAGAGTTCCATAGTGTTGGAGCCACGACTTCAAAGGGACAATCACCTTTTGTTTTGAGTCTGGAGCAGGGGACAGCCGGTGGGTCCTGCTCTGAAGACCTCAGGGACCGACTGACAATATATGGATGGAGGAGATCACTAATGTATTCAGGTGCCTGACCGTAGAGGGGTCTAGTATACGTGAGAACAAGTATCTTAAAGTGAAGCCTGAACCTGATGGAAAACCAGTGTAAAGGAACTAAAATGGGAATTTTATCACTGAACTGATGTGATATTTTGAATTTTACACCGAAAACCACTGTGCCATGCTTCTATAAACGGAGCACAGAAAGGGCTTCAACTCCTCTTGTGGATTTGGACTGAGCAGCGGGAAAGTTTACAGAAATGGAAGTCCATAAAACATGAATATGAGGAGGAGAATTAAAAAGAGCAGGGTATAACATTTACCCCCATTTGGCTCTGTTCCCTATCCCTAGGCTCAGTTCACTCCTCATCAGGGGCAAGTTCAGCCAAGAAACTCTTTGGGGAGTCATATTTTGGTAAATCAACTGCACTTGTATAGCTCTTTTCTAGTCCTGTGACCACTAAAGGCACAATTTGGGGTTCTTTACCTTGCCAAATGGATACTTCAACATGTAGACGTCTTCCACCATCACAATTACAAGCCATATCTGAAAATAATCCCCAATAACTGCACCATTTACTGTAGTTTGATGTGTGCTCAACTGTTTTCGGTCACACCCAACACCTTTTTTAATAAGTGAAACTTTATATTTGTGGCCTCATTTAGAATATTTACATTTCAGGAACCAGTGGGCAGTGCTGAAGAAAAATACCGTACCACTGTGTTCAGTGAAGAGCTACAAGCCTGATTTAATTTGGAGCAGCAGGAGTCATGTGCTGTTAATCTGAGCCTGAATAGAAGAAGAAGTTATTTGTACGTAGTGAGTTTAATATGCTCCAAGTCTCTCGGCCACACAGATGTTTTATATGTTTACCAGATGTTTACACAAAAACTACATACACCTCCACAGTCATTCAGTTATAGTTATAACTGTCATCACATTTATGTAAATCTTGGTGTGTGACCTGAATACCAAAATACACAGATATCATAGTATCTCTCCTACAGGACATGGTGCACAGAGGCAGCTAAGAAGAGGCAAACTCTAACTGATAAACCATAAAACAATGTTAAAGGTTAGATTGTATTTCGGAGACAATCCAGTGAGTTTGTAACAGGGTTGGGTCAGTGGTCCCATGACTTCTGGGGAAGTGAACAAGGTTGGCAGGGAAGGTGTATCACACACTGAAAGACAATCCTCTCTGCTGTCAGACTTTCCTCTGCACATACTGTAAGTACTCCTCTTAATTTGAAAAACTTAGTGTACATTTTTAAAACTTATATTATCAGTGTTTATAGGATTTCAGTGGGTGTCTGTTAGTTGTCCTGTTATGTTGTGAACTTGTTTGCACTCCCAAAAAAATACTATATCCGTCTTGATTCTATTGACAAATGCATGTTTATAGAATTTGAATATGAGTGTCGATTTGTAAAAAATTTAGGGGGAAAAAATAAATCTCTGTCCTTTTCCTCCATCCTTCATGCGCAACACGTGATCAAGTTAAAGAACATTTCAAACAGCTGTAGCAATGAACCAAGAGATTCTTCAATTTACACAGTCTCTCATACGAAGTCCGATATGCTTGGCGACATGTGCTCAATATAGTTTTCCCAAATTCTATGAAATGTATCCAGTTCCAATCTGGAAGAAAAAGTCAACTCCTCCATCACATATATATCATGTGTTACATCCACCCAGTCCTCGGTCGTAGGTGCCTCTGTCTTCAGCCATTTTCTGTTGACAGCTTTTCTTGTAAGACCTATATTCATTTTCCCTAAATATATTACCTCAAATGTAAATGGAAATTTTACCCTCAGGATTTTTGACATATTTTCTTTAGCTCCATCCAGTACAGGCTGATGGATGGGCAGCCACGGAAAACATGAAAATGATCTGCTGTATTTGCTCCACATAATCTCCAGCACCTTGCATCTTGATTTTTGAACATTTTTCCATCCATATTCTCTCCAGGATGAGGAGCAAGTTGTTTGCCATTGTTGCCCATTGATCTCCTCCCAATCGTCCACTGACAGCTGGATATTTGCCTCTTTCTCCTACATCTCCTTTATATATATAATGTATTATTTACTGTTACATTTTCCACTCTCCAATTTAATTTTGAAATTAGCTTACAAACTGAACCCGATTCATATGCTGAAATAAAGAAAAAAGATTTTTTTTTTTGGCAGTTTTATTATCTAATTTTTTATTTATTTTAGTATTTTTTTGTTGTCTTTTTCCTTTTGTTTTCTTCCCATTGTCATGCACGATATCTCAAAAACTTTTTGAGGAAATTTCTTCAAATTTGGCACAAATGTCAGCTTGGACTCAATAATGAACTGCTTAGGTTTTAGTGGTCAAAAGTCACTGTGACCTCAAAAAACACGTTTTTGGCCATAACTCAAAAATTCATACACTAATTAGGACAAAGTTTCACACAAATGTCTAAAAGGATAAAATGATGAAGTGATGACATTTTTTATCCAGAAGGTCAAAGGTCAACCTCACTGTGACAACATAATGTTTATTTTTTGGCAGTTTTATTATGTCATTTTTATTTATTTTAGTATTTTTCGTTGTCTTTTTTTCCCTTGTTTTCTTTCCATTTTCATGAGCACGATATTTCTAAAATGCTTTGAGGAAATTTCTTCAAATTTGGCACAAACGTTAGCTTGGACTCAATAATGAGCTGCTTAGATTTTTATGGTCAAAGGTCACTGTGACCTCAAAAAACATGTTTTTGGCCCTAACTCAAAAATTCATACACTAATTACAATACAGTGTCACACAAATATCTAACGGGATAAAATGATGAAGTGATGATGTCCAAATGGTCAAAGGTCAACTTCACTGTGACATCATAATGTTCTCTTTTTTTGGCAGTTTTTTTCTTATCTTTATTTTAGTATTTTTTGTTGTCTTTTTCCCCCTTGTTTTCTTTTCTTTCTTTCCTGTTCTGTCTGAAATGACTGATGGAAGAGGTGTAGACGGATAGGGATATATAAGTGTAGGTAGATATGGATCTATATGTACACAGGAGGACAAATAAGCAAGGATATGCCCATGTAGATGTGAGGGATTGAAGTATAGTATCTAGAAATCAGTGCCCTTTTCTATATGTATATATGTGGGTATATAATAATAAAAAGAGAATTTAAAAAAATTATAGCAATCACACATTTTCCTGTACATAAATAAAATCCACCCTGTTAAAAATACAGCCAAAATTGAATAAATATAATTAGTCCGTCTTTTAGAGTTTTTGTTCAAATGACATTTCTTTTATATTTTAATTATTATGTTGAGACAGACGCAGCCAGTAATCACCAGTTGAATAAGGAGACACGTTTGTGATCACCATAAATTATTTACAAATATCATTACATTTAAATCTTGTTTTTATTTCATGGGTTTGTCTCTAGTATGCACATGTTGCAGCCTGTTTATGGACATCTTTGATATGACCCATTTACAGGAACGATGGCGAATGGACAAGTGCCTGTTGGTGAGTTTATACTGTCTGTGATTCAAAGGAGGTCAGTTACAACACAACTCTTGTAGACCAGTGGGTTTATCCCTATCACATTAAGTCGCTCTAACTTCCTGTAACTTCATTGAAAATCTAATTCTATTCACTACTGTCTCCTCTCTTTATTTTTCTTCTCCATCCTCATTGTATCTAGTGACAGTCGGCCCGTTGGGAGACAGTCCGGTTCAGGTTGCCTGTCCTAAGTGCAATCAGATGGTTCTCTCCAAGGTGGACTACTCCTCTGGTTTGCTCACCTATCTTTTCTGTGGAGGACTCTTCTTCTGTGGGTAAGAAAGGTTATAAAAACACTACACTTTATAATATTAATAAAGAAGACAAGTCTGCAGCCATGCTAAAGGCCCAGTGAGGCTTTATACCACCATAAAAAACTGCTGTTCTTAGAGCCTTACTAGGGGACAAACATTGTGAGATTTGGCCTGAGGTAGTGTTGGATGTGCGGGTTACATAAAGAAATAGTTTGACATTTTGGGAAACACTTTCCTTTAACAAGAGTTAGAAGATGAGATACCACTACTGTGTTTGTGAATTAAGCAAAGAGCAGCCATTAGCTTAGCATAAAGGCTGATAGCAAGGGGGGAAAGCGAGCTGGGTCCTGGGGAGCAAAATGCTCTCACCATTCCCTGGAAAATAACAAGTGCTTACTGTCACAGTTCCCAGTCAGTCAGTAGAGATGCTGCGTCCTACAGGGAGATCTGTTGGTCAAGAAATGTTTTGTTTTCAGCTTTAGAGATAGAGTAAGGAGCTCAGACATCTGCAGGGAGCTCGGAGTAGAGCTGCTGCTGCTTCGCGTCAAAAGGGGTCAGTTGAGATGGTTCAGGCTGATCAGGATGCCTCCTGTTAGAGGTGTTTCAGGCACGTCCCACTGGTAGGAGGCCCCGGGGCAGACACAGAACACACTGGAGGGATTACATATCTCATCTGGCCTGGGAACACCTCGGGGTCCCCCAGGAGGAGCTGGAAAGCATTGCTGGGGAGAAGGATGTCTGGGGTGCTTTGCTTGGCCTGCTGCTCCTGTGACTTAGCCCCAGATAAGCGGATGAAAATGATGGATGGATGGATGGATGAAGAATGGAGAAAAGCATTTTAATGTCTCCGAACCAGTTCTTTCCATTTTCATAAACGCGATATCTCAAGAACGCGTTGGAGAAATTTCTTCTTATTTGGCACAAACGTCCACAAGGATTCAACAATGAACTTTTTGGCCACATAATAAGAATTGATACGCTAATTACGACAAAGTTTCACACAAATGTCTAACGGGATAAAATGATGACATTTTCTATCCAGAGGGTCAAAGGTCACCTTCAATGTGACATCATAATGTTCTGAAAAAACACATTCTGGTCATTATTCAACCTAACTCAGAAAAAGAAGGCAAGACATTTGGTCGGATACTGAATGAATGACACTAATCTTGGGTGGGGGGAGGTGTGTGTGTGAAGCATTCATGTTTTCACAGACAAGGATGTAAACTAAGTGCAACTTGACTGGTTCCTGGAGGCATACGACCACAAGGCGGTAATTCGTTTAACTTTGCAGAGAGCCAGATAAGTTTCCCCCGTTTGTCAGTGCTAAGCTAAGCTAGTTGCTTCCTGGCTCTAGGTCCAAACTCAGCTCACCTCATCCTGACTCTAAGGTCACTTGCCAAAGTGCTGAACTATTCCTTTATCTCAAAATAGTTACGTCAGCCTCAGCTGTACTTGGGCTGATCTGTGTTTCGATAATGCTAACTGTCATGTAAACATGAGCATGTTAATACAGACTTGTGGAATGCATGAAAACTTCACCTATCCTATGATAAAATAATATGTTTATATCATATTTTGTTTGAGTCCTGACATCAGCTGCTGTCCTCTCCAGTTTTGTCTTAGGTTGCTGTCTCATCCCGTTCTGTGTGGACCGACTGAAAGATGCAAAGCACACCTGTCCCACCTGCAAGACTGAGCTTGGCGTGTATAAACGCTTATAACTGACAGCTGCAACAATAAGTCCATTAACTGACAGCTGATCAACTGAAGAAAATTATCTGGCAATTATTTTGATAGTGAAACAATCAATTTAATCTTTTTTTTTAGTGAAAAATTTGTTACTTTCATGCTTCTTAAATGTAAGAATTTGATGCTGTACCTTGTCGGGCATGATGGTAAACTGAATTTGAAGACGTCACCTCAGGCTCTGGGAACTTTTTTTTCAGACATTTTATCAACAAAATTAATTGAATAATTGCAGGAACTAATTGACAGATTAGTTGATGATGAGAATAATAGTTTGTTGCAGCCCTAACTGACATAGTGTAGTGTCTGTCCTAAGGTAAAACTTCCAACACATCCTCCAGTACACCAGACAGCAGCTTGCTCCTGAATGAACCACTGTTGAATAAGAAAATGTAATTATACTGAATCTGACCGTAATAAAGGCTGCCACTAACACTGTTATGTGTCTTGTTATTTGCTGGCTTAACAGTTTTACAGACTTAGACTGGAGAAACAGATGGCGGTCACTCAATAACCGAGACTTTGTAAATATATGTATATTCACGGTCATTTTGTAACTACATTTTTAGATGGGTTTACTACACAGATGAAATGACGTGACCCTCTGTAACAACTTTTTCCCTTGAATAACTTGAACAAACTGTGACCAAGCAAGTGACGAGCTTCTGTGATTGTTAATCATGTACAATATGCATTTATTATTAATCTCATTCAGCTTCAGGCATGTAATTAATTTTCAGGGTAGGCCTGCCTAAAATAAGTGCTACCTCAAAGTAACACAGGATTACAGCTACACAAATACAGCAGAAACTGTCACCTTCATTTTTTTGTTAAACCTTTTTATCAAAGAAAAAAACACAAAATCAAGTAAATATACGAGTCTAAAATAAAGTATGAAAAAGTTTCTGAGCAAACATACACACTACAGAATAATCAGTTTAAAAGAATACATTATTTTAAATCTGCTGTATTGTTATTGCACATTAAATATTTTCTTCATAGTAAGCAATGCAACCTAGCATGTAGCTACAGTATTTCCTTCTGTGATATATTATTCATCAGTTACAATAATCAGCCACACGTTTCTTCATACAAGAGAAGTGATGAGGAGCATGAGGAGAGCGAGGAAGGAGAGGCCAGCGTCTGCTCGGATGCCATTGTTACCTGAAACAGAGACGTAAACCCACATTAGACATCAGTGAAGCACTAATAATAAATCCAAATACCAACATATATTCATCTAATGTTCAACTAAGATCAGCAATTAGTGTCACTGAAGCTCCTACATGAAAGTATTTTCCACTTTATTAGGAAAATTAGCCCTCAGTCTATCAGCACCCCAACTGACCATTTGCTAAGCTCCACCTCCTCCTCCTCCTGTGTCTATGCCTGTCAAACTCTCTTCTTTTAATGTTTCTTTAAATAACAGTTGCAGACTTACGACTCCACATTTTAAGCAATTTTGGAAAAAGGAGTCCTTGATTTCAGACACAGGAAAAGCACGCTTCATGACTGGATGGCTGAAATGACAAGCTAGCTGTAGCTAGACAGGTAATTACAGTAACGTTAGCTTCATGAGTTCTTTAAAAACACTGAGTCTCATTCATGACACGAACAAATTTGTGTGTAAACTGCAGAAGGAAATTTATGTGTATTTCGGCATTCATCAATGTATCAGTAGCTCCGATCTTCTTGTAGGCACTAACAAAATCTACACCTGCTTCTGCTTCTGCCTGCTCGTAGTGCTTGTGTAAAAAAGACATTGCACATAAATGTTGCTTGTCATTAGAAATTACAGTTTCATATGCTACTGTTATGATCACAATACGCAGATGCCTTTGAAACAAGTAAGTTAAACATGACAAAAGATTCGAAATGTAACATTTATTTAAATTAGTTGGCATTTAGCAGATTTTTTGAGCTTCAGATTAGAGTTCTTAAAAATGTGAACGAGTTATTTAAATTAACTTTAATACAAAACTGGAAAACGCTGTTCTCTGAATAAATAAAATAACAAACCAACACGCTCCTCCTCTGCCCTCTTTACGCACCGCAGCCCTAAACTGCATGTCATTTTTATTTAATTTAAGCTGGTGAATCTGAATCTGGCAGAGAGTTGGAGCAAGACGGTGTGGTTTTACGCCTATCGGTGGGTTATTGCCGACATTAGACTGCCTGTATTAAGATGTTTAAAAAGTGGTTTAATTTCACAACAGTGACAAACATGCTGAGCCTCGGGGCAAACTAACAGAGAGGTCTCTCCGATGATGTAAGCAACGCGCTCATCTGCAGCAAAGAGCTGTGACTGGGAAGAGCCTCCTGTAGCTGTTGTGTTTTTTGTGTGTACTTGTGCGTTCTTTTCTCCCACCTAGTTTCATATCGAGCTATTTTCGTTTAACTTTTTGGACAGTTTTGGAGAGTTAACGACACCTGATACCTCTTTCCAAGCCTTCACCTACAAGAACTTCAGTCTCAGCGTCGGACAAGTTTTTCTTTTTCTCTCTCCCTCTTTCTTTGTTTGCTCCATGTTTTCAGGTCGACAGGATGCACCTATCCATTCATGGGCGGGGATGTATGCTAATTGCTGACCAGCAGGAGCGTGTTGTCAGTTTACGAATGATTGGCATTCATGAACATGCACACGTGCCTATGATCAAATATGAGTATTCCGTGGCATTCATTAATCCGGAGTAGGTTTTCAGTGCCAAGGTATTTTATATGCAAATTTACTCACAGATTTACTAACATGTCATGAATGAGACCTGATGTGTCCAGCTGAGTTAAGTGTTAAACATTTAGCTGACTTGATTAAAACACAGTCCCAGGCAATAAGGAAACGTTCTTTGTTTATCAGAGGAAGGGGATAGCTGGAGTGTGACTTTGTTTACCCTCCCTGAAGCTACAAATTGTATTCCCTGAACCTCCCCGAGTCACTGGGGGACACACAGGTCATTGGAGCCAATGCAAGAGAAAACAGCACAGGAGTTTTATCTCCGAAACAAACAGCTACTTTCTTCAGCAAAACGCAAACCCTCCTTACAAATCACATCATCATCACACAAGCTGTATATACACTTAGCAGACAGCTGATGACAACATGACAGCCACCCGTCCTATCACACAAAACCAACAAAATGTAATAAGCCGACACATCACGCACACTCCCACACCCACACAGCCGGCACTGGCAACATGTGCATGATGACAGTTTTCCCAATTAAACCACACACAACAGTGGCAGCATCGGCTATCCAGATATAGCGAACTTCTCAGTACTCACCTGAAGTGGTGTTTGTTGTTGAGGGGTTGGGGGCAGCAGCACTGGCAGTGGTTGGAGAGCTGGTAGTAGTGGTCATGGAGTTGGAGGTGGTGGGAGAGGCAGTGGTGGTCATGGAGTTGGAGGTGGTGGGAGAGGCAGTAGTGGTCACAGAGTTGAGGGTAGTTGCAGAGCCGGCTGCGGTGGTCACAGAGTTGGGGGTGGTTCCAGAGCCGGCGGCGGTGGTCACAGAGTTGGGGGTGGTTGCAGAGCCAGCGGCGGTGGTCACAGAGTTGGGGGTGGTTCCAGAGCCAGCGGCGGTGGTCACAGAGTTGGGGGTGGTTCCAGAGCCGGCGGCGGTGGTCACAGAGTTGGGGGTGGTTGCAGAGCCAGCGGCGGTGGTCACAGAGTTGGGGGTGGTTCCAGAGCCAGCGGCGGTGGTCACAGAGTTGGGGGTGGTTCCAGAGCCGGCGGCGGTGGTCACAGAGTTGGGGGTGGTTGCAGAGCCAGCGGCGGTGGTCACAGAGTTGGGGGTGGTTCCAGAGCCGGCGGCGGTGGTCACAGAGTTGGGGGTGGTTGCAGAGCCAGCGGCGGTGGTCACAGAGTTGGGGGTGGTTGCAGAGCCAGCGGCGGTGGTCACAGAGTTGGGGGTAGTTGCAGAGCCAGCGGTGGTGGTCACAGAATTGGGGGTGGTTGCAGAGCCAACGGTGGTGGGAGAATTGGTGGTCACAGAGGAGGGTGTTGAGCCAGCCCTGCCCCCTGTAATCCCCACTCCCAGTCTGTCAAGGTCGCTCTGTAGCTGCCTGCTGGTCCAGGTCTGTATCACAGTTTGGTTTTCATAGGACTTTAAATCTGGCAGGTTGGTGCCAAGAAGATCTCGAACTTCATCAACAGTCAGGGTCTGCGGTGAACAGAGCAGAGAAATGTTATATTAACATGCAAATAAACACACACTTAGCATACAGGCCAAGTTTAGCGACTGCTGTACTTTACAAGTAGCCTGCTTCAGTCCTCTGAGGCATTGCTGCCCACTAAAATACAGTTACACACACACACACCACTAACCAGTAAAACGTTCTCAATGAGACCAATAAAGGTAGCCATGTCCATGCTGATATTGGAGGCTGCCAAATTTTGGACATACGCTAAGTCTGCGCCACCTGCAGGCCAGGAAAGAAATGAACAGCATCAACACTTTTTGTTCACATGATGTTTTCCTGCATGCAGTATGGACGTGCGAGTGTGGGTCTGTTTGCCTACCAAGGTAAGGTTGTATGAGCTGGTAAGTGGAGACAGGAACAAGGGCAGTTGAGCGGGAGCGGGTGTCTGTGGGAAATGCTTGTTTAGCGATCTCGAACAGTGCTTTCTTTTTCTCCTCGGTGCAGTTAGACACTGTCAGGGCGTCAGCTTCTCTGCAGGAGACACAAACACACCGAGTGAGAGACGAGAAGTGGGCAGGTCCAAAAAACCTTTGGTGGGTATAGTAGGTGCTGCATGCCAAAAAACCAATAGAACATACAAGTGCCCACACACTGGAACTCCCTTAATGTTTTATTAAACTTTAAGTACCATTATTATGATTTAAGTACATTCATATGTGTCAGATTATCCCTACTATACGTCAAAACTGGAAGTTGAAGGTCTGATTGTGAGTGATTTTCTATTGTTTTCTCTAAGAGACAAGAAAACTGCACACTCAACCCAGCAGGTGAAAAGTTTACTTTTTGAAACTCACAAGTTATTTTTGTCTGAAAAGCTTCAATTTTATCGGGATTTTTTAAATTTAATAAATTCTTAACTGTGTTAAAGAATATCTGCTACCAATTTTTCCTTTATATTCTTTTTTCCTTTGTTTACTGGGTTTTTAGTCTGATCTTGAAACGATTAACTTTAACTTGAACAGCAAATAAATGCAATATGATTTTATTAGTTTGGTTACACAGAACACAGAAACAGAGAAAGTCAAACCAGCGAAAGGAAATAAAAGACAAAAATGAAAAATAAATAAAAAATTAAATGAATGAAAAATAATTTTAAATATATATTTATACATAATTATAATTTAAAAATATATCTACACTTATAATACATAAAAAAATAATTAAAAATAAACAAATAAAAAACAAAAATAAATTTAAAAAAAGGACGACAAATTAATTAACTCGTGTGACATAAGCAGGGGAGTATTACATGTTTCATTACAATTTTTCAGCTTCCATATTTGCTACAAAAGTTAAAAATGGATGCAATGCAATTGATCCTTTAATGAAACAACTGATTTTCTTCAATTGTAAATAATAAATAATGTGCTTAATCCAAAAAAAGAGTTTTTTACCAACTAATACCAGCGTAACAATCATCCAAACACACACACAGTCCTGACTTCTTACTCGAGGCTTTCTGGGGAGATGGTATTCAAAACATTGGTGTCCAGGGAGCACAGGTTGGTTCCTCCGATTGCATTGAGCTCAGCTTTGCCCAGTGTGTTTCCTTCGTTGCTCAGATACTTTGTGATGATGGCCGCAGCCTGGATGAAGAGAAGAAACATTCATTCATGAGAGCACACAAGCACACATGTGCACACACACACACACACACACACACACAACACACTCTTTTGCTTGTTTGCTTACCAGGGTCGGGTCCCACTCTCCGTTAGACGAGTCCATCAACGCAGAGAGTGTGTCGATCTGAGTGATAGTCCACGTGTTGATGTCATCAGTGGTAGCCACACGGGACGCTGGGCCTAAAAGTTGAACCTGATCCTCTGGGATGACAGAGCTGGCAGCATAAGCCTAAAAGTGTGTGAGAGTCATAGTCAAGTCATTTTTTAAAGTTCTCTGTGGAGTTTTAACTTTAAATAGACAAAGAAAGTAAAGAGAAAAACGGAGCGTTTGCACTGATATATTTCCCTCAAATGATTTTCTCCCAGATTTTTGTATATAGATCTTTAAATATTATTTTGTCAGTTTTGTAATTATATTCATATCATTAAATGTAGTTCCTGAGCCTCTGAATTTTTGTATTATTGTATTATTATTGAAACCTAAAGAGAAGAAAATATAAGTTGAGTGCTGTTCATCTCAGAATAGAAAACAGCGCTGCATCCTGCTACACAAATTTGCATTGTTGTTGTTGAGAAGCTATTTAAACTTCTGTTGGTGGTGGTGGTGTTGGTTACACAAATAACACTTGCACCAAGCTCTTCTTGTAAGCTTAAGTGTTGCTGTCGTTACTTCCAGATCCTGGGTCTTCAACAAGGCCCCTGGACGGTTCCTGGGCTGCCAATTAATTGTTTGATAATCTCATTTAAGTCTTAATTTAAGTTCTTTTTCCCCCTACAGCACTCAACATTAATGACTGGCTAACTGTTACTCATTAATCCAGCCATGACGCCAGGTAACGTTAAATCATTGTGTGGCACTTATTAATGATGGCAAGGTGAACCAGTTAGCTAACAAATTATATTATTATTCAGAGTATACAGACGTTCCTGTGAGCCACAGTTAGTTGTTTTATTACTTTTCAAAGGTTTCTGACACACCGTCCACCTCAGAAACCACCAGCTAGATTATTACTGCCGCATTCACTAGGAATTTTGAACTGCCAAAAAGCCTGTGCATTATGGGTAAAGTTAATCCACACCTTCCAGCCAATCAAAATCCAGAGTTCTCAGTGGCCATGGTGTATAGTGCTCAAGGGATGACAGTTTTCATTTGGCCGACACGGAATTTAGCATCACACTGGTTCCCTTGTCAAAAAACCTATGGTGAAGTTTCCATTGGATTTTGGATTATTGCAGAAAATAAGCTCTGTGACGAACAAACGTTTATGATACTTACATGTTTTGTTCAGCAAGATAACCTTCACAAATGATCATCATTTTCATGATTTTTACAGCCTAAATGCAATCGCCAGAAGTCAAAAGCTAACATTTGGCTATAAAACAACTACACTACGGTTGAATGACCTAACGTCACCACCATAACAAGACTGTAACGCCGTGTTTGGCGCAGCATGGCATGATGATGCTCTGTAGTCTCATTTAGCCACTTGCTATCAATTCCTCTTTTTAAGACACAGAAGCTTCAAAGTTCACAAGTGGGATATTTACTGATTTTATGTCATAGAACAAAACATAGGTCTCTTAAGCTTATGTTAACCACAAACATTACTTTAGGCATCTAACCAGAAACCCATTCAAAAAAACCCAATGCCTCTGAGATGAGGGAACTGTGAGTGGTAAACTCATTTCCAGGTTCTGGGACTCATTCCTGGCACATTCTATAGTATGTATGTAACAGCAAACTTAACTATTATTTATAACCAGTTTCAGCTCTACACGTGACTTGGCTTTACAGGTGTCATCATTATTTTTGCATTTTTATCAGACTGTAATTGTGATCTCTATCTGTAAAGCACTGCAGGAAAAATATGTTCTTTTGCCCTATTAATAAAATGAATAAAAATCACCAGCACAAACAATCCTGAACTTTTATTGCTGGGCTTAAAGGGGAACTATTCCCATTTTTAAAATTCAAAGATGTTGTTCCTACAGTCTAAGGCAGTCAAAAAATATTAGTAAAGATAAACAACTCTAAAAACTAGAATGCAAAAAATCTGGAGCTGAAAGATGGTATAGATGACACTGACAGCAGCCAGGAGATTGTTCTACATATTTGGGTACATTTTCTGTTTCAGAGCTGAGAACACAAGTTAAAGCTAATTTGGGTGTAAAAAAGAAAACAAATATTCTGTTGGTCCAAGACATCAGCCACTCATTCATTGTATACGAAGCAGCTCCAGAATTTATACTTGATGACATCACAAGTTTGAGACTGGTTTCTGGCTTTGATAGAGAGTAGCTCATGTTCACAAATACTGAATTAACTTTCCTAGGCCACAGAAATAAAATACTGTAATTCTTAATTTAGGTGGTGTTCCCTTTTTAAATTAATTTATAAACCAATCACATCCTACTGTCACCCACCTCTCGCAACTTGCTGAGAACAATCTGGAGGTATTCTTCCTGGTCCACCTTTTGGGTGATGGCATCCAAGTTGTCTTTAACAGTTGAGGCGCTGAGGCAGCAGTTGAACTGGGTTATGTCATCATAGTCGAAAGGGAACGTTTCATCGCTGATGGCCACCTGGGTGATTATTCCTACAGTGCACTCATTTTCTAAAACACAAGGAAACAAAACAGTTAAAATAGTAAATTCATAAATAGTAAATAGCAAATAATGGAGGGAGACTCACCAATGGATCGCTTTGACTTCTTTCTAATGGACTTTCTTATTTGTCTCTTCAGATTCCTCTTCTTCTGTCTGCTCACTCCTTGGCTCCTAAGAACTCTGAGGAAATACCTCAAGAATCTCCGCTTTGTTCTCTGCTCGCAAAACACAAAACCAAACATCACCGACCTCAATCCAGCACCAAACGGGTGATGTAATGCCACAGACAAAAGGAAATGCAGTCACCTTTTCTGCTACACGCATTTATTCATATGTTTGTTACTCACTTTTTCAAAGTTATCATAGAAGCTCGAAGTCAAATACAGCGGTAACATCCCAAGGTCCTTCAGTGTATTTTCGTCCCATGTTGACGGAGCTCTGATTATTTAAAAATAAAGGGCATAGAAAGAGGGTATCAAACTGACATTCAGATTTATGTTTTAGTTTTTTGTAAAGACACAGAAGAAAATAGGGGGATTTTTAAAGCTGCTGGTAAAAAATAAATCTGCTGATACTATAGAGACACAATAAAGAGGTTTAATGATGTTTTAAAAAAACTGAAACTAGATGTATTGCTGCTGTTGTCGTACCCGTACTGTGTTGTCCCGCTCTGCAGCAGAGCTTCAGCAGCTGCTGCTTGAGCACTGGTGAGATCCTGGCAGTTTTTGAGTTTTTCCAGAATGGATGGGTCAGAATTCTCGATGTAGGACGAACCCAAAGTGCAGCACATGTTTCCCAGGACTGATACGTTATCCTCTGTCAAACTCGTGGTTGTTATGCCCTTAGAAAATAAAGAGATTAAGAACAGAAATTAATTACAGATTGGAGTATTTTTCTAAAGATATTTTTTGGGGCATTTATGCCTTTAATTGATAGGAAAGCCAAGCGTGAAAGGGGGAGAGAGAGAGGGAATGACATGCAGCAAAGGGCCACAGGCTGGAGTTGAACCTGGGCCGCTGCAGCAACAGGCTTGTACATGGGGTGCCTGCTCTATCCACTAAGCCACCAACACCCCACAGATTGGAATATTAAAAGAACAGATGTGCAAAGCACCTGAATTTAGATTTACATTAAGACTGATGACACTTAAAGTTGTGCTTTTACACTGTAATGTGCACTCTGATATTTTATCTTTTTTTTAAATAATAGTTTAAAATGGTCAGGGTACAATCTAAATCAGGGGTTCAGTCTTAATCCAACATATCAATAGAATAATAATGTCTTAAAAAGTGCCTTTCTGAAGTGCCTTGGATCAGGCACCTCGTGTATGAAATCCTGGACTAATTCAGGAGTCATCAGATTGGAGCACAAAAAACGAAAATAAAATAAAATATTTAAAAGTCAGTGAAATGATCCCAACAACATTTTCTTTGTATGTGAAAAAACTGTCTTGGAGACTGATTTCTTTACCAAAATTATTAACTTGACTTCAGTGGTGCTCTTGTTGATGCTCTTTAGTCTTCACTGAAATTATACCTAAATGATCCATGTGTTTCCACTGACAGACAACATAAATCAAAAGTAAATTGGCCTCCTTTGAGGTTTAATTTAAACCTTTATTTAGTCCCAGAGTAACACTAAAGGTTCTGTATGTGACATTCAGAGCAATAACACAGCAGCAAACCACTGTTTATTATGTAAAGATAAAGTGGAGCAATGGCATCCTGAGGAGAGAACTAAGCCACGCTCAATCTGTGTGTGTTGTAATCAGAGCGTCTCTGTGGTTTGTTGTGTGGTAAGCCGGCCCTGCCGGGTGTAGGTTTTGTTTCAAAATTGAAACAGAAAGGTTAAGGGGTTTAGGCGTCTTCCGCCAGGAAATGTTGAGCATCAAACACTTTATTTCCTACATCCTGGTGAATTTTTGTGCACCAAATTTGTGCCTTTTCTGTACAACCAAACGTTAACTCGAACAGAAAGTCATTAGTCCTCAAGATTTCATTGGTCACTTGGTTGCAGAAAAAAAAGAAGAAAAGCGAGCGTGAACTTCTATTAGGAGCTGCACCTTGTCAAAATAAATCAAATCCTATATGACTGGACTGTGTGGAATTTAATTTGAAAGGACAGACACAGGAGGAGGCCACACTCAGCAGTCAGACAAGAGTCACGTTAAAAAACCAATTACAGCTGACAGATAAATACAGAAAAGCTGATCATTTTAGTGCAGGGTCACTCAAGCTTTACATCTGGCCCACAGACGATAGGCCTACACAATTACAAACATCCCCCTTTAAATCTACACCTAGCCACTGGCTAGCTCAACTCATACATACGGCTGTTACCGCTGATATGGAGAGAGCGTTGTCGCTGAGGTGTAGGGCCCACCCTGGTTCCTCTTTAGTTAAAAAAGTTAGCTTTGTCAGCATTGTTGCCATTGTTTAGCACTGTTTATAGAGTAAGCACCATTAGCTGCTAGCTGCTGACTCAGTCACCTCCATGTTGACAGGCGTATGAAGACAACTCATAAGCTCTGAATTTCACATACAGTCCATTTAAACTTCCTTCAGGAAATTGGTTCAGTTTATTCAACATCATTTGATTTCTGAGAGAGCCAGTTTAAATTTAGTTTACTTGTCTCTTTCAGCATAGAACGTGGGAGCGCAAGATTTTGTGTTGTTCGTTCTTCTGGGACTCACCAGGCAACTCCGTGCATTAGTAAACAGATTAACCCGTATGTAGCTGAGATCAGAGGAGAAAACAGAGAAGTCAGCTTCTGCCAGCTGTTGAAAATAGGACCTGCAGTTGGCCTGTGGCACCAGAGAGTAACTGCAAAGACACAGAGAGACAGTAACTAACACACACTGATCTGACGTTATTACAACAAAATCTGGTTCTATCTTTAGTCCAAACTCACTCATAGTACAGCAGCATATCGTGAGGATAGAGGTTGAAGTTGATGGCATCTGGGTCTCCTTTAATGTAGTTGAACATGCAGGTCAACTGTTGGTGAGAAGCTGTTATAAATTCTGTATATAGTATCTCCTTTGTACTGTAGTTTCACTAAGCCGTGATTTTTAGGTGGAAAGATGTGGAGGTGAAGAACCAAATGTTGAGGCTACAACAGTGTAACATAGACATGTTGTTTTAACTGCATTTCAATTATTCTATTAAGAAATGTAGTGATGAACTACACTTACACAAACACACACACACACACACACACACACACACACACACACACTCACCTGGGTCTCCACCAGTCTGACTTTGTTGCTGCCCGTTCTCCGACAGGCTTTAATCAGCCTCTTGATCTGCACTGTTTGAATAGACCTTACTCCAGTGCACGTGAACCCTTGCAGCACAGAGGATGACAAACTACACACACACACACACACACACACACACACACACACACACACACACACACAAAGTTTGTTATGTACAAACTGAAACCCAGTTGCAGGACAGTTGCCGTATAAACTTTTGTTTTAGTGAAAGCTCCTTCAAAACCTACCTGTTTGGACTCCCAATTGTTGCGGTTGCAGATTCTACAGCTATTACCTCAAAGAACAACTCAACCTATGAAAAAAAAAAGAAGTGTGTAACGACATGCTGTACAACAAGTGCGTTCAGTGCAAAAGTGTGTTTTAGTGTTGCATCCTCCCCACCTGCTGCCGTTTCCATTTCTTCTTGTTAAGTTCGCCAATAACGCTGCCCTTATTTGAGAGGCCCAGCAGCAGAGCACGAGGGATCTGAGTGGCCATTTCATCTGGAACATTCTGTATGATCACCTCACTGCTGCTGTTCACCGATATGATCTAGGTGAGCATGTGAGAGGCAGGTTAAATGTATGTTTCACCTTTGACCCCACCCAACAGGGATGTCATAGTGTCTTCAAGTCCACTTCTACTCCCTGGAGCACAGTGAGAGGTTAAACCACTAGAGGTAAGCAGAAATGCAAATTCCAGGAGGTGTTAAGTTAGTGTTGAAATACTCCACCTTCACCCAAATTAATCCAACAAGTCATGACGTGACTTTTGTGTGTGGTCTAAAGCTGTAGCATCAGTTAGTACTCAGCTGAGGCTTAGAAAAGGCAAACCAAGCTAAACGGTGAGTTTGGTATTTGTCAACGCGGACTCTATTTTCCTGTGTATTTGAACCACATATATAAAATCCTGTAACATAAAAATGAAGCCGTCATACCTGAGTAACAAAAGTTTGCTGGACGATCTGTGGAGCAGTTGTTATGTGTTCCAGAAATGAAGCATCTTTGGATGCAGTAATCAGCTCAGAGCCACTGATGCCGGTAAATGTTTTCGCAGGTACACCCACAACAAGGGAGCCCAGCATGAACAAGGTTGCCGTGCTGTTGATCTGGAGGGAAGGAAAAGGATAGGAGACAGATGTGGCAGCTTTATTCTGACTGGTGTGCTCACAGACACAACCTAAATCTACTCTGAAATCAATAAAATATACAACGACAGACAGACTGACAGAAAGCAGCTACCTCCAAACCCCCTGAAGACATCAGAGACTGGACAATGGCCTTGGCTTGACCTTCATTCCAGCCCATCACAGTGCTGAGAGTGGTGAGGGCATTAAGCAGGTCCTGAGGCTTTATTGTCTTGATCTGACCAGTAGACATGCCGGTGCTTTCATTACCAAGGGCAGAAATGGCCTCAGCATTAATGCTGTCACCAAGGTTACCCGCCAAAGCTGCAGAAACCTGCAGAGGAAAAAAGTAAAAACTTGATCAGTTGCCATCTGTTTGTGAAAAATGTACGCCTCACCAGGAAACTACACTGGCTAATGTATGTGTGTTTTTGCGTGTGTTTATTACCTGTGGGTCCAGATCTGTACAGAGAGTGGTCAGGTTGTGCAGAACTACCATACTTTCATCTTTTGTCAGCTGGCTGAAAGCTGGACCGGGAGCTTCACACCGCATCGACAGAGGAAGTCTGCAGAGAGAGAAGAATCGGTTTACACACAGATAGTATCACCATGTATATGCAGCGCCATCACTACGTACACACGCATCACACACTCTACGTAGGTATTAAGTGCTGGAGGCGGCACCAGAACAGCTAATGATCAAAAATCATAATCAGTGATAAACTATTTGAATTTAAGATGAAGCACATCTACAACAGGCACCATTAGAACACTACAAGCAATATCAATCCATCCATCCATCCTTGTTTTTGGGCCAGGTCGCAGGGGCAGCATGCTGAGCAAAGTTCTCCAGACGTCCTTCTCCCCAGCAACAATTTCCAGGTCCCCGAGGCGTTCCCCGGCCAGACGAGATATTTAATCCCTCCAGCATGTTCTGGTTCTGCCCCAGGGCCTCCAGGGATATCCTGATCAGATGCCCGAACCACCTCAACTGGACTCTTTCTACATGAAGGAGCAGTGCTCTCCGGATATCTGAGCTCCTCACCCAATCTCTAAGGCTGAGCCCAGCCACCCTACAGAGCAAACTCATTACAGCAATTTGTATCCACGATCTTTCTTTCATTACTCAAAGCTCATGACCATAGGTGAGGGTCGGGACGTAGATGGGCCATTAAATCAAAAGCTTTGCCTTCTGGCTCAGCTCTCTCTTTACCACAATCGTCCGCCGTAGTGCCCGCATCACTGCAGATGCTGCGCCAAACAGCCTATCCATCTCATGCTCTATATTTACCTTCACTCATGAACAAGACCTCGGGATACTTGAACACCTTCACTTGGGGCAGTAACTCTCTCCCAGGGGACAAGCCACCACTTTCAAGCAGGGAACCATGGCCTTAGACTTGGGAGGACACTCATCCCTACCACTTCACACTCATGCACGTTCAAGGGCACGGTGTGATGAAGCCAACAGAACCACATCATCTGCAAATAGCAGAGATGCAATATGTCATGCAGCTCTCTCACTCTGTCTCCCTGTCTTGCCATGATTGACCAAAACTTCAGTTCCCTCTCAGTATTCTGTAAATTGTCCACAATGAATCAGGCCGAAAGTCATATCACAACTGTGGAAAGCAAGCACGGCTGAGCCGAAGTCTGGACCAGAGATAGTGGTTCAGGTGGGCAGGTCAAAAAGTAACTCTTTAATAACTTACAATAACACTGCGTGCAATAGCCAATGTTCCACCTTCTCCTCTCTCTCTCTCTCTCTCTCTCTCTCTCTCTCACTCTCTCTCACACACACACATACCTCAGAGAGCACTCAGGCCTGGTCTCTGTGTTTTAAGTATTGTTATATGAGGGGGATGCCGAAGTGAAACTAAACAATTAATATTTACTTAATAATAGTACAACTGCTACTCCTACAAATAATACTAATTTAAGAGCCTACATTAATGGCAAAACAAGCCAAATATTGTCTTAAAATCAGCAAAGGCATCGACTAAATTGGCGATTAGTACAACCCTATCAGCATGTGAGACTGTAGAGACCAGTGTGTCCCCTCCACTTGATGCTGTAACGTAATATACAGTATACAGTATACAAACTATTATTGTATAGTTCTGGCCAGCAGTGGCTCTATTGAGCCTTGTATTCCTTTAGCCCTTAGCAGTAATGATTTTATGAGCTTTTTTAATGACAAAATTCTAACTATTAGAGGCAAAATTCATGACCTCCTGTCCTCAGATAGTACCTATCTAACCTCAAATACAGCTGTAAGACCTAATATATATTTAGATTGCTTCTCCCCAATTTCTCTTCAAGAATTGACAGCAGTGATTTCTTCATCTAAATCATCAACGTGTCTCTTAGACCCCATCCCAACTAGGCTACTTAAGGAGGTCTTTCCTTTAGTTAACACTCATGTATTAGATATGATCAATATATCCTTATTAACAGGCTATGTACCACAGTCTTTTAAGGTAGCTGTAATTAAACCTCTACTAAAAAAGCCCACCCTGGATCCAGAGGTGTTAGCCAACTATAGACCAATATCTAACCTTCCCTTTCTTTCAAAGATCCTTGAGAAAGTAGTCGCAGACCAGCTGTGTGATTTTCTCCATGATAATAATTTATTTGAGGAATTTCAGTCAGGATTTAGAGTGCATCATAGCACTGAGACAGCACTAGTTAAAATTACAAATGACCTTCTGATTGCTTCAGACAAAGGACTTGTCTCTGTACTTGTTTTATTAGATCTTAGTGTGGCGTTTGACACAATTGACCATCAAATTCTACTGCAGAGACTGGATCACTTAATTGGCCTAAAAGGTTCTGCACTAAGCTGGTTTAAATCTTATTTATCTGATCGTTTTCAGTTTGTTGACGTTCATAATGAATCATCCTTACGTACCAAAGTTTGTTTTGGAGTTCCGCAAGGTTCTGTGCTCGGACCAATCCTATTTACTCTATATATGCTTCCTTTAGGTAACATCATTAGAAATCACTCTATAAATTTCCATTGTTATGCGGATGATACTCAGTTGTATTTATCGATGAAGCCAGAAGAAAGTAATCAATTAACTAAACTCCATAAGTGCCTTAAAGACATAAAAACTTGGATGAGCACCAATTTCCTGATGTTAAATTCAGACAAAACTGAAGTTATTGTTCTTGGCCCCAAACAACTCAGAGACTCTTTATCTGATGACATAGTTTCTCTAGATGGCATTGCTCTGGCCTCTAGCACTACCGTAAGAAACCTCGGAGTAACATTTGATCAAGATTTGTCTTTTAATTCTCATTTAAAACAAACCTCGCGGACTGCATTTTTTCATCTGTGTAATATTGCGAAAATTCGGCCTATCCTGACCCGAAAAGATGCAGAAAAATTGGTCCACGCTTTTGTTACCTCTAGGCTGGATTACTGTAACTCTCTATTATCAGGTAGCTCTAGTAAGTCCTTAAAAACTCTCCAGCTAATTCAGAATGCAGCAGCACGTGTACTAACAGGAACTAAGAAACGAGATCATATTTCTCCTGTTTTAGCTTCTCTGCACTGGCTCCCTGTAAAATCCAGAATTGAATTTAAAATCCTACTGTTAACTTATAAAGCTCTAAATGGCCAAGCTCCATCATATCTTAGAGAGCTCATAGTGCCATATTATCCCACCAGAACACTGCGCTCTGAGAACGCAGGGTTACTCGTGGTCCCTAAAGTCTCCAAAAGTAGATCAGGAGCTAGAGCCTTCAGCTATCAGGCTCCTCTCCTGTGGAATCATCTTCCTGTTACGGTCCGGGAGGCAGACACCGTCTCCACATTTAAGACTAGACTTACGACTTTCCTCTTTGATAAAGCTTATAGTTAGGGCTGGCTCAGGGTTGCCCTGTACCAGCCCCTAGTTAGGCTGACTTAGGCCTAGTCTGCTGGAGGGACCCCCCCCATAATACACCGGGCACCTTCTCTCCTTCTCTCTCTCTCTCTCTCGTATTCTATTACTGCATCTTGCTAACTCGGCCATTCTGGATGTCACTAACTCGGCTTCTTCTCCGGAGCCTTTGTGCTCCACTGTCTCTCAGATTAACTCATATCGCAGCGGTGCCTGGACAGCGTGACGTGTGTGGTTGTGCTGCTGCCGTGGTCCTGCCAGATGCCTCCTGCTGCTGCTGCCATCATTAGTCATTAGTCATACTTCTACTGTTATTATACACATATGACTATTGTCACACATGTATACTGCCAGATATTAATACATACTTTCAACATATTGTACCACAGTAGCCAGAACTATAACTATAATATTATTACTTTCAATAATGTTGTTGTAACCTACTGTCATTACCTGCATCTCTCTCTCTGTCTCTCTCTCTGTCTCTCTCTCTGTCTCATTGTGTCATGCGGATTACTGTTAATTTATTATGCTGATCTGTTCGGTACGACATCTATTGCACGTCTGTCCGTCCTGGAAGAGGGATCCCTCCTCAGTTGCTCTTCCTGAGGTTTCTACCGTTTTTTTTTTTTTCCCTGTTAAAGGGGTTTTTTTGGGGAGTTTTTCCTTATCCGCTGCGAGGGTCATAAGGACAGAGGGATGTCGTATGTTGTAAAGCCCTGTGAGGCAAATTGTGATTTGTGATATTGGGCTTTATAAATAAAATTGATTGATTGATTGATATTAGTATATATTAAATGAGTCAAGGGTTTGTGGCTGTTTCAACTCACAGTAAGGGGTTGAAGTTGCTGTCCTGTTGATAAAGGAGGACAGTGTAGTACTCGGTGAGGTTGAGAGGTAAAGCAGAGTGGTTGAAGAGGGCGATGTTCAGAGGGTTCACTGTGAACACCTGGATATCCTGTAGAAGAGGACAGAGAGGCGGTATAAACACTAAAAAGGCAGTCTGTACGTCATTAATCCATCTATCTTCAACTTCATTTTGATCCCAGTGAACAAAGCCTAAGCTGCAGTTTAAAAACGACATAAATTTGGTTCAGTACCTGCTCAGGTCCAAACATGAGAAGATCGTCCAGAGTGAGGAAAGGCATGAATGGGCCGATGTACTCAGCAAACCAGGCTGTGGAGTTTAGTTCTGGATCACTGGAGTTGTAACACCTTGCCGCCGTCGCTACAATGACAAATTACAAATATTTACATGGAGGATTTCACTAAGAGATAAATAAAGAAAAATACAAACATTTTTGAGATATAATGAGACTGACTCTTTTCAGCATGGACCATTTTGTTCTCCTGACAACTGTGAATTACCTAAAGGTCCAGTGTGTGGGATTTAGGGGGGGTATATTGGCAGAAATTAGATAGGTCCTCGTCTACAGATATTGCCATGTTGCACTGCAATGTTTCTACAATAGTCCAGAACGGACAAATCAAACATTGGCTCTAGATAGAGTCATGTACTTTTTTTGTGTCAGCTACCGTAGTTAGTCTGTGACAAGAGCATTGGAAAAACACCTATGTTTAATCTGAAACTGTTTTAGTCAGTAGTTTTATCAGTTTTAATCAACGGGCTGTTTGTTTTAAAGAGACAGAGACCTCTGCGGATAATTCGGCTGCCCTTGAAAACTTCCTAAACATCTGGAACTTAAGTTATCAGAGAAAGTAGGTGACCCCACATTAGCCCGTGCTAGGCTAGCTGCCCGTCTCCAAAACGTGCTGCTTACAGTCTGGTACCTGGTCACTACTAAAGGTTATGATATTGTAATCCTAGTACTGTTAGCATAGGCATAGCCCTGTACTGGACTCTAAGGGCAATGGTCTCCTCCATTCACAAGCACGTATTAGCCCACTGAAATCGACATAAAATGTGTCTACCCAAATATGTGCGGAGCCCAAAGTATATACATACATATATTATGTATATATATATATATACAGTACAGGCCAAAAGTTTGGACACACCTTCTCATTCAATGCGTTTTCTTTATTTGCATGACTATTTACATTGTAGATTCTCACTGAAGGCATCAAAACTATGAATGAACACATGTGGAGTTATGTACTTAACAAAAAAAGGTGAAATAACTGAAAACATGTTTTATATTCTAGTTTCTTCAAAAATAGCCACCCTTTGCTCTGATTACTGCTTTGCACACTCTTGGCATTCTCTCGATGAGCTTCAAGAGGTAGTCACCTGAAATGGTTTCCACTTCACAGGTGTGCCTTATCAGGGTTAATTAGTGGAAGTTCTTGCTTTATCAATGGGGTTGGGACCATCAGTTGTGTTGTGCAGAAGTCAGGTTAATACACAGCCGACGGCCCTATTGGACAACTGTTAAAATTCATATTATGGCAAGAACCAATCAGCTAACTAAAGAAAAACCAGTGGCCATCATTACTTTAAGAAATGAAGGTCAGTCAGTCCGGAAAATTGCAAAAACTTTAAATGTGTCCCAAAGTGGAGTCGCAAAAACCATCAAGCGCTACAACGAAACTGGCACACATGAGGACCGACCCAGGAAAGGAAAACCAAGAGTCACCTCTGCTTCTGAGGATAAGTTCATCCGAGTCACCAGCCTCAGAAATCGCAAGTTAACAGCAGCTCAGATCAGAGACCAGATGAATGCCACACAGAGTTCTAGCAGCAGACCCATCTCTAGAACAACTGTTAAGAGGAGACTGCGCCAATCAGGCCTTCATGGTCAAATAGCTGCTAGGAAACCACTGCTAAGGAGAGGCAACAAGCAGAAGAGATTTGTTTGGGCCAAGAAACACAAGGAATGGACATTAGACCAGTGGAAATCTGTGCTTTGGTCTGATGAGTCCAAATTTGAGATCTTTGGTTCCAACCGCCGTGTCTTTGTGAGACGCAGAAAAGGTGAACGGATGGATTCCACATGCCTGGTTCCCACTGTGAAGCATGGAGGAGGAGGTGTGATGGTGTGGGAGTGTTTTGCTGGTGACACTGTTGGGGATTTATTCAAAATTGAAGGCACACTGAACCAGCATGGCTACCACAGCATCCTGCAGCGACATGCCATCCCATCCGGTTTGCGTTTAGTTGGACGATCATTTATTTTTCAACAGGACAATGACCCCAAACACACCTCCAGGCTGTGTAAGGGCTATTTGACCAAGAAGGAGAGTGATGGAGTGCTGCAGCAGATGACCTGGCCTCCACAGTCACCGGACCTGAACCCAATCGAGATGGTTTGGGGTGAGCTGGACCGCAGAGTGAAGGCAAAGGGGCCAACAAGTGCTAAACACCTCTGGGAACTCCTTCAAGACTGTTGGAAAACCATTTCAGGTGACTATCTCTTGAAGCTCATGGAGAGAATGCCAAGAGTGTGCAAAGCAGTAATCAGAGCAAAGGGTGGCTATTTTGAAGAAACCAGAATATAAACATGTTTTCAGTTATTTCACCTTTTTTTGTTAAGTATATAACTCCACATGTGTTCATTCATAGTTTTGATGCCTTCAGTGAGAATCTACAATGTAAATAGTCATGAAAATAAAGAAAACGCATTGAATGAGAAGGTGTGTCCAAACTTTTGGCCTGTACTGTATATATATATATATATATATATATATATATATATATATATATATATGTGTAAGAGCTTTATGTTTATGACCGTCTTAGCATCCTACACCCTCTCCAGCGAGCAGCATAGTAGCAACAGTGTCCCTAGGTAGAGGGCTCCGCCTGTGCTAATAGAACTAGGGATACAATACTGTATCCTTCGTTCTATCTCACACAGACTCCGTTCTCTGAAACTCTATGGGTACAGTGGGTGGAGCACTGTGAATTAATGCCCTGCCACGACATAACATCGACCCAGCTACACTGATCCTGGCTAGCTAAAGGTTAGTTGCCAGAGCCCACCTACATCTTTTTAACATAGGCCGTCACAACAGAGAAGTATGGGGCCCCCTGCCAAACACATAAGTATGCGACCGAACTGGGTGGAGCCATGGCCTAACCTTGCAGAAGTTAAAAGCTGGTCAGTGGGCAAATCGCCAATAGCTTAGGTGTGTAAAGGACGCTGAGGCCGGCATACAGCTCCTGTCAATGTTATGTTACGACAGGGTGTACATTCATCAGGCTCCAGCCACTGAACCTATAGAGTGCAGTGACAGGCGGAGCCTGTGTGACAGAATAAAGGCTATGATATTGTAACCCTAGTGCAATTAGCATAGGCGGAGCCCTCTGACAAGTGGCCCTGTTGCTCCTTCGCCACTCACTGAAGGGGGAGTAAGATACTGCATATATACTGTGGGCTCTTTGGGTGGGCATTTCTTGATTGGCCAGCTACGTTTATGCATTAAGCTACGTAATTTCAGTGGGTGAATGTGTGCTAGTGACTGGAGGAGAGTATTACCCGTTATCAAAGACGAGCTTTGTGTTATACTGTGGACTGACCTGAGGTGAGGTAGGCTCTGATGGTGTCGAACACATCTCGTCTCATGAAGTCTGCGACAGTGTAGTTGTATTCACCAAGAACTGAAACGCTAAAACCAAAATACGTGATTCAAAAACATCCTAAAATGACATGACACATAAAAACTTTCACACAAGGAGAATTACGTGTTGTGAAAACCACACATACAGCTTTTGGAATGCTGGGCAAGTGGCGTTGTGTGTGTGGCTGGTGCTGATCAGACTCTTTGTGAGGAAATCCAAGTAGTTGGGGAGGCGTCGGTCAAACCAGGCATCAACCTCTGAACTCTCGGTGCTGCTGAGCGCCATAGGCCAGACGCAAGGCAGTGTGGGCCGCCGCACCACCACCGGTAGAGACTCCTGTAGTGTTTGCACACAGTAACATTGTTACTCAAGGAAATACAAACCCATATTCCTGTATGTGTTTACATTTGTGTGTGTGTGTGTGTGGTACATACGGTTTCTAGGAACATCGGTGTCTCCACGTAGTTGTTGTAGATTACACACAGCTCTGCATCGTTATCGACAACATCAGGGCGACTGAGAAAATCTCCAAGAGCTGATGGAGGGATGGAGTTCACCAGCTAGAGGAGCAACAGACATTAAATAAATCCTCCTCACAGTGTTCAACCCAGGCACTCAAACTAACCTTCTTTTAACCCTCTCTGTTATTTTGGACACGTACCTGATGCATCCTGTCATGAGGCATGAGGGACAGGAAGGTGGTCAGGTTGGGGAACTGGAATCCCATGAATGAGCGCTCCAGGAAACTGTAGAAACTGTGGTTGCTGTAGCAGTGGAGGGGTATAGGTCCTAGGATGAGGGAGAGTGGGAGAGGTCGGCTGTGAAACACACTTTGATCCGCTAAGTTAAAAAATCAAGATGTTATGGACTTGTATATTTTGTAAACTAAAGTACTGCACGAGTTCTGTGAGTGTTTCTCAACAGATGTTTTGATGTAGTTTTGGTGTTGTTTAAAGCAGTCCCCGATTACTTCAATTCATGAAGAATTTTCAACTTTTTTGGATTCTCCATTCACCATTGAGAAATGCGAGAAAAACAAATGCTTCTTCTTGAATTAAAGGTAACACACAGTCAGTAATAGATATACAAATGGTCATTTTGTGGGTGAAGTAGTATTGCTAATCTTAGAAGGAAAATTGTATGAAGTTGAATTTAAAATATATTTTACAATTCTACACCACTTTCATGACTCATATTTTTGACATGAGTTTGAATATACAGGCATTTGAACCACAGGCAGGAACTGATAGCGTGCTCATGTGCATGCATTAGATACAAACAAAACAGGAACCCACTCATGAAAACATAATGCTGCTGGTGGTCAAAAACTAAATAGAGTATGTTTAAACATCAGATTCTCTGTTAAATTAGTAACTTTAATGCAATGGAATGGGTATCCTGATGATTTATTTCAAGTGTCATCATTTTGTAACATGTTACCACCCAAAACTGTTACCAGTATCCTTTCAGTGTGCTTTCCTTACCTTTGAGAGATTGAACGATGTGGTTGTGGATTTCTGTCTGTGTATCTTCGGCCAGAGAGGAGATTGTTGAATTCAGGTCTCCAACTCTGAAATAAGAGAAATAAAATAGAATAAAAATGAATGCATTTCATTTTGGTGAAATCACATAGAGGGGACTGTAATGATGTGGTTCAATGAATTACATTTTTTCTAAAACCAAAAGGATCTGATTTAAAAATAAACATTTCCAATAAAATGTACTCATAAGGTTGATCCTCCTAAACTTACGCCTGCTGCTCAATACTGCAGTTTCTTCCCACCAATATTGCGAAGAAAGGTGCAACATGCTGCGGCGACAGGTTGACCAGCAGGGGGCGCAGTCGGTTCTGAAGCCACAGCGACACAACTGAATCTCCCACTGAGTGATCTGAGAGGTTTGCACGGTCAAACACAACTTGCAACATGGCTGACCTCACTGGAGAGGGGAACATGCTTTCATGATTCTGCAGGAAAATATGAACAAAAAAATAAGACGGAGAGTTTTAAACAACAATTTTTTCCCCTAAAAGAAACAACAAAGAGCAGCTTTTAGAAATATAATTTAGAAAGGTGTTGCCAGTTTAACTGCACCGTCTTCATTTTAGTGAGAAATGTAGTAAAACCAAATGTACATTTTTTCGTTATGGAGCTTCTCTCATGTCAGTTCATGTTAAATCATTCATGAGTTATGATGTACCAAAGCAAAGCAGATAAACTGTATTTGATTCATACTGACTAAAACATTTTGTCCTGTTACCAATAAAGGACAAAATACTGATATGAAAACTGGTGTTTGACGCACACTTACCATAATAGCAGGTGAGAAGTCATCAAAGAAGGCAGGGAGGTATTTGTCGGGGATGTGTCTCATCACCATGCGAACCTGGGCAGCAGAGGTGAGCTGGCCAGGTGTGGAGGACACCTCTGCCAGCTGCCTGACTGTAAGCTGTGGCAAAGCTTCCATCTGCATGTGCACAAAGACAAATGTGTATGCAACGACATACGTGGTTAAAATGCATTAAAAAAATAAAAATAAACAAACAATGACAAGAAGACACAATGCAACAGGAAGTACCGCTGAAAAGTTGGAGTAGAGCATCTCAAGATCCTGGAAGGACACAAGGACAGAGAAACCTCCCAAGTTCCTCTGCAGCCATTCTCCACTGTTGTTAACGTTTGAGCTGCAGCTGGAGTCTGAATCACAGAAAACACACATCAAATTTAACTTTACTGTATGCTTCATGTTTGCATCATGTACAACAAACTCTGACAACTGTGGTATATTTCTAATATGGTGGACTGAAGAATGATGGCTCTGTTGGTATCTAAAGAGAAGGTGTACATCATTGCAATGATGCCTTTGGTAAATTTGGTATACAGATGTTCATAGTTATTTTTAAGTAGAGACAGTAAGTACAGGGAGAGAGGAAGGAGGGCCCCAGTTGGAATCAAATGGGATTATATGGTATACATTTTAGATTGCCAGGCCTCAGGGGATGCCCGTACTAGAGCTATTGTATTTGCTGAAACTGTTACTTTATCCACATTTCTTATCTAACAATACTGTTTTCGGGTGTATAACATAGTATTAGTGGTGTTACAGCCTTGCAAGTCACTGTAACCTTTTATTCTTATACTTTCACTGTAGCACAAAACATTTATGGAACCTTTGTTAACTTTCTTTGTAAAGTGTAATGAGACAATTTGTGATTTTTTATTCTAAATAAACATAATTACTTACAGACTCTGACCCTCCATCTTTACAGAACCTACCTGTGGTGTTACTCCTGGTCAGGAAAACCATGATGAAGTGTGTGTAGACAGAAATCTGCCTTTTGAGTGTCATGTGCGGCTGGAGATGGCTCAAAATCTGCACCCTGAGTTCAGAAAATAAATGCGGGGTCATGTGGTCAATGCAGAAAGTGACAATATAAAAGAGAGAATCAGATCTGCACTGAAATGAAGGCAGTCTAGTTGGAGGTTACGGTAAATGTGAGAAGGGCTTTCTGCTGCTCACATGTGCTGGTAGGTGTTGCAGTTCAATCTCTTTGTGGTGAGACATGAGAGGAACTCGGGCGTAACAGCTGGCAGGAATGGGCGAAGCCGGTGTTTGAACCACAGCCGGATGACAGCGGGATTGTTGAGGCTGGCTATGCTAAATGTGTCCAGACGGATTTCTCGTATAGATTCCAAAATCATTGACACTGCCGGATTTCTGGGGTCAAGAGTCTACAAGAAACAAAGAATATCAAGTGTCTTGTTCTGATCAGAAAAATGATAACATGAAGAGTATTGCCAATTTGTACCATGTTGGTTAGAAGATCCAGAGCTTCGTCCAGAACATGGGAGGCTTTGGAGAGGAGAAGCTTCCAGACAGGTCTTGAGCCACTGGAGTTGGAGGAGCGATTGCATGCCAGTATCGCCGCCAGATGTTCTGCTGTCAGTGCCGTCAACTGTGTGATGAAAGAGCAGAATGACAACAGGTGAATACTGGGGGAAGTTCAAAAACATACTGAGGATCACACTGAAACAATTTTAAGGTGAGTGGTGGAAGGCGTGCTCACATCCTGTAGTTAAGTAAAAGCAGAAATACCATATTCTGAAAACACTCCATTACAAGTAGAAGTCGCAAGTACAACATTTCACTTAAATAAAAGTACACAAGTAGTATCAACAAAACAGATAGAAGAAAATTGTAATTTGTGATATTGGTCTCTATAAATAAAACTGAATTGAAGTCATAATGTACTTAAAGGAATACTATGCAGGATTGTCCTTTATTGTTTCTAAACACGCTCACTGACTAAAATTTAACTAAAAGCCAACCCCAGATTCACTCTCATTTAGCGTTTCACCTCGCTATTTTTTTTATAAAGCCCTGACCTCACCTGAGTGCTGTGGGGGCATTCACCCATAAAAATAACTAACATAGAAAATAAGAAATCACAGGCAGAGGGCAGTCTCTGCAGATAAATACAGTGCCAAAAGCTTCAAGTGGGTCATGATTGATGATTGAGAGGGATTACTTCTGTTCTTCTAGAAAATCCTGCATGGTATATCTTTAAAGTATCTTCAGTAAAAGTACTCAGTGTGCGGAATAAGATTTTATAAAGTGTCATATCATAAAATATTATTATTGTTTTAATCATTAACAAATTCAAGTAGGAGTATTTTAATGTTGTAGTTCATTAATGTGAAGCCAATTGTAGATATGCTGTATACTACTGGATAGATTATTAGTATAGTACTGCATAATATCATATACGCATATCATGTTTTCTTATGTGAAAAGTAACTAGTAATGTGTCAAATAAATGTCGTGGGCTAAAAAGTAAAATTTTCCTCCTGAAATGTAGTGGAGTAGAAGTATATGTTGCATATAATGAAAATACTTAAGTGTAAGTACATCCAAACTGTACATAAGCACAGTACTTGGGTAAATGTATATACTCAGTTACGTTCCACCACTGGAGATGTTTTGGCGCCTTACCGAAGCACAAGCAAATTCCTCGACAGCAAAGTCACAGAAACTTCCGTTCATCTGTCCGTTGTGGAGGCGGAGCTGCAGCATTGTGCTGTGGTTTCAAAGCAAAAAATGATCAAACATTGATTGACTGTATATTAACACAAAATGTTTACACAAGCTCAAAGTAAGATATACGTATATATTTAGAAAAAGGGGTAGTGTTTTCTAAATCCCACCTGTTCACTCCAACACAAATGTCTGTTTCTGAAAAAAAAAAAAAAAATAGCAATACATATATTAATGGTGATTATTAACATTTAAATATCTAATTTATGAACTTTTAAAGCTGTGAGACATCTTACCGTTTGTCATGGTAACATTGCACTTGGGAGAGAAAAGATTAAGATGGTTATAAGTCTTCTATCTCAAGAAAATAATGAGACTAACAATATACAGAAATCAAATTCAGTTACCTCTCCGCTGTATATGATGCAACCTAAAACAAAATTAAATGCATGAGTTCATGGTATAGCTTAGAAATGATTAAAATGCTCATTTCAACAATAAGTTTACATCCTGACAACATTATAACAACATGTTCCAGTAAGATAAAAATAACTTGGATACAAAAATACAGATTATAGCTGCTTTAAGGAATTGCTGTCTCCTTTATTTATCACTCAGTCACTGCTACAATACCATACTCTCCATTTAAGTCTTGCTCCTCACTCCACAGGAATCAGCTGTTAACTTCATTTTATTCTCAGCAGACATGTTTTTCCACTGGTGTTTTTATTAATAAACTTTTTTTCGCAGAAATCTGAGGCACTCAAGAGGGTAATTATTTAAAAAGGCTTAAATATCTCATGGTTGTTAAGTACAAATAGTTAAAAATATGCCTAGATGTTTCAGCTAATAAGGCTCTCATCAGGCTTTAAGGGCACTGATGAAGACTTTAATGGCTGAAATGTATAGACATATTTTTAACTGTTACTATGACTCTATAGCCATGAGATATTAAAGGGTATTTAAATGTACAGTGTGTAGGACTAAGGGGAATATATTGGCAGATGTGGAATATAATATGATAAAAAGTTTTCTTTAGCGTATAGTCACCTCAAAATAAAAATTGTGTTTTCATTACCTTAGAATGAGCCGTTTAGATACGGCCATTTGCATTTTTACATTGGCCACTATCAGCTCCTCTATCACGAGAGTATGGAAAGGCACTCTTTTTTAATGTGAAACTGCCTTATTCAGTGTTTTTACCAGTTTAAATCACCAGGTCCAACGTTTTGATGAGGAAGAGACCTCTGCGAATAATGCGGCTCCTCTAAAGTTATTAGAGAACATAAGCGAGCACATCAGCAGGTACTGGACAAGCTGCCTGTTTGCGATGTGCAGAACAGGGTAGGAGAAACACTGATTTGTAACGTGAAACTGCCTTATTAAATGTTTTAATCACACTGTCCGTTTTGAAAAGGAGGAGACTCCTGTTGATAATTCGTCTCCTAACTTAAGTTCCGGCATTTTCCAGCTGGTTGTAATCTTCAATCCTCACTGCTAGCTGCCACAAAATCCCCCTAAATCTTACACACTGCTCCTTTAAATCATTACCCTCTTGAATGCCTAAAATGAGAATATGTCCATTTGATTAAATGGTGCAGCCACAAAATCAAATCTCAGTGATGGTTTCTAATTTAAAGCTACTCAAGGTAAAAGTCTTATATTGTTGTTACATTCTGGATGTTAACAATATTCTATGGACTGTGCTTCTCACCTGGTGGTATGTATTTGGATAACTCCATCTTAGTGTATGCAATGATTGATGCTGTTTGAAGAGAAACTGTAGGCATGATCAAATCCATTCTGGTAATCCTAGAACAGCAGCATGTGGGATTAACATCATTATCTTATGTTTCATAGCATTATTTATGAATAATCACTTTAAAAAAAAACATAAATATATATATATGAACTCACAGTGTTTTGTATGATGAGCAGGAAAGGTTTCCCTTCAGATACAACATACAACAAACAAAGATTATTACCTTCAACAAGCAGTGCAAAGTGTCAATCTGAATAAAGAGAACTCATCTTTGTACCTGGTTATGGATTGCCCAGAGGGCAAGTAGGAAGCGCTGAAGGTTCATCTCATCAGGAGAGTTAGTCAGGTGATCAAAGATCATATCTATTATGACGTCTTTCTCTGGAGAGTTAGGATAATTCAATACGAGTAGCTCTGCAGTCTGCTCTGGAGTCAGAAGTTGTAGGACCTCTAGCTGCAAGGTGGGAAGGGAACAAAAAAATGTTTACCTCTGCTGAGAAAAAATTACATAACTGATGTCAGCAGTAATTGAATCTTACAGGGTTAAAGTCGGGGTTGAGCTGAAGCACTTCTTGGAGGGACAGAAACTGTGAAAACGGACCCAGATTCTTCATCAGCCACTCTGCGCTGTTGTTGGAGAAAGACACACAGCCTGGACCTGGACCGAGTCAGGAGCATAAAGAGATATCAGTAAATGCCAACATATTTTTTCAAATTAATGTTTTAAAGATATTCAGAATGTGCAGAGAGTACCTGAGTGTGGCTGCGACAGGAAACGGAGGACGAAATTTCTGAGGACCTCATACTTTTGAAGATAGTTGGCCTCATAATCAAAGAGGGGGAAAAATTCCCGAAGTCTGGTAATAAATCAAGGACAGAATGAGAAATATTCTATTAATTAATTGGTGTAAAAATGGTGAGGCTGTAACTCTCATCAGACACTAAAAGACAATAAAATTGTGGTGGATGAAAAACAGAAACACTACTCTGTTCCTTATTGTCAATGAGGCAAAAATAAATACACTTTGCTCTGACAGTGACATCAGAGGAGAAGCCATAACCTAACTCATAGGCTCTATGATGACTATTTACATCTTAAGCCAAAAGCAGCAAACCAGATATAAACATGAAGTGTGAAACACGTAACAGTAATATGATTGTTGTAAGAGGATCAATAATGCAAGTTCAAATCACTTACATTTGCTGGTATGCATGACAGCTGAGGTTCCTGCTGCTCAGACAGCGCAGAAAAACTGGTGATGCAGACGGAAGGAGACCACTCAGACGGCCGGAGAACCACTCTCTTATGACACTGCTGTTCATCAACTGCTCCTCAGTCCATACTGACACTCTGATCTCTCCAATCACATCCAAAACCACAGACCCAGATGGAATAACAAAGGACTGTGGGAAAGATCAATTGATCATATCATTATAGATGATCACTGTATACCCATGTTTCCTTAATAATACAAGATCAATATTTTCTGATGTGAAATGAAGAGTACCTCAGGGCTCTGTTCTTGGTTCTCTGCTTTTCTAACTTCATGTTTATATTTTACCAAATTACACAAGTCATTGGATTAATATTTCACTTCTATGCTGATGACGAGACAGGTTCAGAAGTGGATCCTACCACAAAGGCAAGTGTTACTCTGTGTACGGTGTGTGGCGACTGGCGAGTGTTACTCTGTGTACATGGAAGTGCCGCCGGCTTATTAGCTGTAATAACGCATTATCCGCTGGGAGGTGACAGAAGTTACGCACTATAGCTTTAAGGATGTTCATTAGAGAGTTGAAAAGGGTCACTGACCGTGTTTGCTAAAATGTCCAAAGCTGGGTCTAAGACAAAGGATAGCTTCGTCAGGAGCATCTTCCACAACCTTTTGGAGTACCTACTGCCTCCAGGCAGATGGCACTGCAGAAGAGACACCAGCTGATTGGCTGTGAAGTTCTCTGGCTGTATGCGTGAGACAGAAAGTAGTCATATAGTAATTTAGCTTGTGTGTCATCTAAGGGCTACAACAAGAAATAAACCCTTGTGTTTCTTATCTGACTTTCACTCATTTAAATTAGTCACCTGTGCACATGCATATGTCTCCAAGGGAAAGCTGCAGGGGACTTCCACTGATGAGTTCAAGATGGAGTGCAGGTCAGAGCTGTGAATACATGTAAAAAGGCAAATATACGTCAGCAGAGAGACTAATCAAACTGTTATTTGTAATTCTGGATACAAATCAAAACAAAAGGGACACCTGTTAACTCCTCTGCAGATGTTGGTAGCTGTCAAACAGAAGAGGACAAACATTTCAAATGATTTTAGCTCTAAAAGCACTTAAAATGAGACTTAACAACGTCAAAGAGCTCTTACCATTATACTGGGTTACTGGGCACTGTGAATGACAGATAAAATAAACCATCAGAAAAAATTAAACACGGGTAACAAAATACAGTTAAAATAGATTAATTTGCAATGTAAGTACAAATAAATTAGTTCAATTTAAAGAAATCTTACTGTTAAGTTCTTCGGCACACACTCTGTCCGAGTGAAAATAAAATATAAAAATAGGCAGTCAGTTATTGTGTGCACCAGATGACACTTGTAAAACATAAAATACAATCTAAAAATTAAAAACAAGGCCTTATCTTGGCAACTGGGCAGAAGGTATACAGGAGGTATTTGTGACTTTGTGTTTATGGTCATCCTGTATGTGTGAGAAAGAGACTGACCTTCTGGTGTAAAGTATGTCAGTTCATTAAAAATATGCCAGATGACTGGTTCCAGGTCTAATGGCAGATTTGGTAGGGCTCTGTAGAATCTTTCAGAACTGACACACAAATGGAAAAAATATATATAAACAAAACAATTTCCCTCAGAATAAGTTCATATTTTATCCTATCTTATCTCTGGAAGCATAAAGCAGTCAATTCTGTTTTTCGAAATTAACAAGAATATAATCTCATAATTATTAGATAAGGTTTTTTGTTTTAGATATCTTTTTTTGCCATTTGTTTTGCTCCGCTGAGATTGTGATAGACAAAGATTTAAAAGGGGAAAGAGAGCGAAAGCCAGACTTAAACCCAAGCTGCTGCAGTAAGGACTCAGCCTTAATGGTATGTACTCTACCCAGTGAGCTACCAGGGCACCCCGAGATAAGTTTTTATAGAAAAAAATTCTTGTCTTATTTTTAGATATTACCCAGACCATGATCTTGTTAATTGTTGTTTTTCTGAATATATGAGATTATTGTCCTGTTAATTCAGAAAAATGACATTTCTTTGTCTCAAAGTAAAGGCATTACACTTTCATACTTATCTAACTCTCAAGTAATGAGTCATTTCCAACAATTAGCATCATGCAATGCAGCAATTTGACCTGCATTTGACACATAAAAATGAAAGTAATTACCAACTTAGGTGTAAATTGTTAAAAGCATCTAAAAATACTCACATCTGGTTGTAGACACTGCAGTTTGTGGTGACCTGACAAATTGAATATTTTACAGTTAATCCTCCAAGACAGTTATTTTTTATTTACAAAAGCGTTAAAGTTGCGAATCATTACAAAGCTGTTACCCCATGGGCGAGATAGGCCAGTTCTCCCAGGACTTCCAGAAGTCCCCTCTCTCTAGGAGACTCCAATAGGAAGTCAAATATTTGGTTGATAACAACGTCTTTCTCAGGTGGAGTAGGAAGAGGCAACAGCAGCATCTCTGCTATTTGCCTTGGAGACAAGAGGTGAAGAACTTCCAGCTGGACAGGAAACATTAGACAAAAGAAGAAATTAAAAACAGTAATGTAAAATCTTCACAAAGTGAGTTTTAGATGACGCATTTTAGCTTGTCAGGTTGTCCAGACTTACTCCAGAAAAGTCTGGGTTGAGCCTGTAGAAGTCAGTGATGGAGGGAACTCTTGAGAAGACACCAAAGTTTTTTGTCAGCCATTCTGCACTGTCATTGGCTGAGAAGATACACCGTGGGTCTGAAATATACATGCAACAATGAACATATATTTATCATGTAACTGCAGGTATTAACACTTTGTCTTGACATTATTTTTATCCATGGTACAAAGAAAGCAAAACTCATTAAGTGGTGGAAAGTACATTTACTCAAGCACTGTATTTGAGTACAAATGTGAGGTACTTTGCTTGAGTATTTCCTTTGGATATTACTTTATACTTTACTGCATTTCAAGGGGAAAAATAAACTTTTTACTCCGCTACATTATGATTCATTGTACACTTATGGTCACAAGTTACTTTGCAAAAGATTTTACACGCAAAACATGTGGCCATCTTATAAACTATGATCCAGTGCTATAGAATAACTAACCCATAGTAGCTAAAGTTTACTCCAAATTGACCAACTCAACCCTTAAATTCTGCATCAACATAAATGAGAATCATGAGTGATGCTATTTTAATATTAATAATATAATGTGTAAAATACTGAAACACTGAGGCATTCTGCATTGTATTTCAATGCCATGCTTCTTTAAACTTTTACTTCACTATTTTTATTTGACAGCTAAAGTAACAACTTTATAAATAAAAACTTTACATGCAAAACATATGATCAGTTTTTAACAGTTACTGATTAAAATAGTTAAAATTGGCTTCACCTCAACCAACTAAAACATTAAAGTGCACATCACTGACAATCTAGTATTATTAATGATTCACTCAAAGGAGCCATTTCCCAGCATTTAATGCTTTTGCTTTTGATTCAACTAATTTTAGCTGATAATACTTATTTTACTTATGTAACATTTTCAATGCAGGACATGTTTCTAACAGAGTGTTTACTATTATTAGTACCACTGCTTTTACTTAATAAATTATTTGAGTACTTCCTCCACCACTGCAGAAACAGGACTCCTCTATCATATTTGTAGTGGGGGTTTTTTTGCATTAAGTGAAGACTTTTGTCCTTCTATTTTTTGCCAAAATGTCAAGCTAAGATTTTTATTTATTTGCAAGATAAAAATGTTCCCATGTCTGGCAACTACTTTAAACGAGAAGGGCTGATAGTCACTGCTTACCAGAGGTGTTGTGATGCAGCAGGAAGGGATAGATGAACGACTCATAGATGTTATTAGGATGATGAATATTTGTGTAATTGCTGAGTCCTGCCACACTGCACATATGGAAAAAGAAGGGACAGAAATTAAATGTAATACACCATACAGTGTGGAGGAAGAAAACATCTCCTCACACCTGAGAACTCACATGGTTTGGAAAACTGGGCAGGAGAAGTTCTTGGTGCTGAGGCAGGACAGGATGTCTGTGGGTGGATTGGACAGGAGGGGCATCAGCTTGATGTGAAACCAGAGCCTAATGAAGTCCGGGTCGTCCAGGTGTTCCTGGGTCAGAGACGGAGAGTCCACCTCGCCAAAGATCTGCTGAAAGTCGGACATCAACTCTCTGAAGTTCTACAGGAGGAAAAGAGAGCACCAATTTTAATTTATATTTTTACAACAAACACACATTAAGAAGTTTAGGGGAGACTGGGGCTGTTTGGCTGGGTAAACTGGGTAAAACAGAGATATTGGAAATGTGTTACTTGTACTTAATGGACGTAGCAATCAGCTAAATTTGATATAGATTTGAAAGTCTGTGATGAGTGATGTAGCTGGCTTTTAAGATTTCATCACAAAGTTGGCTTAAATGCGAGTGGGGTTGCTTGGCACACTGATTTTTAGGTTGGTCGGTATCAACTGGTTGTAACAGTAACCATTATAACTGTAGCTGTATTTTGAGAGACGATGTCTTTACTGTTTTATTATTTTGAATGGTAAATGGAAAAAGTAATTGGACAATCATACTGATGAATTTATTACAAAATGTTGTTTGGTTTGAAAAATGGGCAGATATTTTATTAAATGTTCAAGTTTTTTGGTACATGGTTGAATTAAATGTTCAAACTGTTTCAATTGGTTGCTTAATTTTTTTGTAACTACAGCTTTTTAACATTGTGTCAACCAACCGTAAGATGGGGCCGGTTAGCACAAATGCACAACATGACCATAATCACTAATCACTTAATTCTAGAAAACATTTTTTTAGATTAAAACATATTAATCTATAGCTGAGATAATCCTTCCATTTGCTGCTGGTTAGACTATTCTAACATACATAATGCCAATGAAGTACAACAGAGAGTGAAAAGTGTGCCAGCCAACCCCGGTCTCCCCTACAATAAAGATGTGTAACAGTTGAGAGTCTCCCAGGTAGGAGCTGGAATTCATAAAACATTAGTTTTACAGTGGAGGTTGTGTGAGTCTATAATTATCTATGAATGCTAAAATCATTGTGTGTGGTGGTTTGTAACATTTGGCTTTGAAAGGCTTATTTGGCAGGTTATTCTAAAGGTTAGTATTTTAAAGGCACGGTCAGTGACATAAATAAAACAAAAGAAAAACCGACCACCAAAGAGAAAGTTAGAAAAGACAAGATTGAAATTTGCTATTATTTCCAAATTGTTACACACTTCATTGACAGTAATACAGGCACAGCCCATAAACATGTGGTAATTTTTGCTGGTGCTCTATAAGTTTGTTTACATCAGTAATCTCTGTAAACATCAAGTTGAAACAGGCTCCTATCATGACCTAAGACTTGTTTATCATTTTAATAGAAGTGAAAACAATGTGAGTTTTAAGGCTGATATACTCACAGCTGTGGACAACTCTTTCATCAGTAACTGCAGACGTTCTGTCAGCTCTACAATCAATCTCATGATAGTTTCCTCAGACATTTCCAGGTTGCTCTGAGCAGCACAGTGCAAAACATTCGCCATATTTTCCACTGCATCTGTCAGCTGGTAGAATGAAAAAAAAAATGTAGACAAGAAGCTCTTTAAGACGACTTTTGAAGCAGACTTCTAAGAACAAGGAAATGTCACTTTTAGTTAAAATACAAATTCTAGAAAATTCAAACTTGATTAATCCTAAAAAAGAAATTAAAGCCTCACGCCACAAGGTCGCCTGTCAAGACTGATGCTACAGACGTCCTGGATTATAGAGGTTTCATCGTTGTCCATACCATGGTCCAGATAGCTGCACAGAAACAAGGCAAAACATTCAAGTCATTAGAAGAAATTATCTTACAACACAAACACATATCAACTGACATCAGGGTGGATTGAGTCAACTGGTGTTGATTTTTAGCCACTAGTGGACAGAGGAGCTTCACAACAAGTTAATCCACAACATCGACACACTATCTCTTTATGAAGTTACTACGGCAAGCACGTTAGCAAGCAATTTTGTCTTTTTACACATCTAAAAGACATGAAGCAACATTAGCATTAATTTGCTAATTTGGTGAACTGCTTTAGCCATACTCTTCAGCTCGCTCTCTTCAATCTAATACTCTAAATTTGTTGTCTGTCCCTTGCACTCGCCTTAAAACTCGTGGTGATCGCACCTTTGCAGCCGTAGCAGCTAAATATTGGAATGCTTTGCCTGTTCCTTTATAGTCTGCTGACTCTGTGGTGATTTTATTTTATTATTTATCCATTTATTTTTTGTATGTATTGTTGTTGTGTATTTTTTTTCTGTGTGCAAATAGTTTGCTAGTTGTGCACTTTTACCAAAGTGGCTCTCTTAGTCACCCTATCTGTCTTGTTGTATAATGCCCTAGTGAAGCACTTTGTGACCTTTTGTCTGAGAAAAGCGCTATAGAAATAAATTTTACTTAACTTATTTTACAGATGTTTATGGACGCCTGAATCCAACATATTCACTTCCTTTTAACTCTATTTTGGTCTCCACCAGTCTTTGGCTGCTAAATGCTCCCATCTCTTCACCAGCTGGCCGCTGATTTTGTCTTTGTGCAGTTTGGTGTTTGGCCGGGAGTGTAGCCAAGAGCTTTGCCCCCAGGTGCAGGACTAAAATTGAAACAATGTGCTAGAAGAGGCTGAAAGATAGAGCTACAGTTGGGTGATAATTGCTGCCTTGCATTACAATAATTACTTGAACAGGATTATTAAGATTATAGGAGCTTTAAAAAGATACTTTTCCAATATTCAACCAGCTTTGTATCATAACAGTTTGGGTAGTATGTGTAAATGAACTGTGGTAAACCTCCCACCATCTTACCAGCACCCAGATCACCCTGCTCATCTCTCAGCTCAAATCCAGTTTAAGATTTTCACTGGCTCTAGGGCTATTGCTCGAACTACAAATTTTTCATTAGAGTATTGAAGCGGATTGAGAGAGAGACCCGCCTCTCTATCACACACACACACTGGCCAAACTCTGATCAAACGATAAAACTAAGAAGTGCTGATCAAATATGAACCAAGATTCTGCTACTGCGTTGCCTCTTTTCTGCCTGAAATTACTTCATAAACATATTTTAGCTGACCCTTTAACTGTGATTCCAGATTGTTCGTTAGCAGTCAGCCGCCATTTTAAATGCATTTGAAAATACTCAGCCCAAGTGCCCGAGTGCACTCTGACACAAATTGGACTGTTTGTAAATTCAGTGTTGTCATGTTGTACCGTTTGGTTATTCAGAGCACCACACTCGGAGCAGCAGAATGTACTGTGAACAACACTGTCATTTTAGCGTGGAACTTCAGATCAGATTATTGAACCGCCCATTGCTTCCTGTGGAAATAACCAGTGAGCAATTTTTGGCCCAGTGCGGCACAGTGCATTCTGGTAGTTGTAGATTTTCTCCCTCTTAAACAAAAGCAAATGCCACAGCCTCTTTTTATCTGTTTATCTGTTAATCTTCATGCAGCACCAATTTTTAAAGGTATTTGCATCTTTCTACTGCATAGACAGCCTAGTTTTATGAAACACCTTTAAATCTGCATTTCAGACACTGAATACATTTGTTTTCCATGTAGTTCTATCTTTACTGACACACGTGAAAAAATAAATGAATACTCAAGGATGCAGAATACTAATCCAAAATTTTAGTTTGACTTACAACACATGGTGGAAGGCCATTGTGATGTTTGGGGGCAGCACAGACTCGCCATCTGGCAGGAGCCTCTGCAACACTGGCATCACAACATGCTGGAACCAATCATCCACATTGGTCACGTCAAACTGTGGTTCCTGTGGAACTGTAGGTGGCTCTTGTGGCCGATACATGTCTGCCAGTTCAGCCAGAGTCCAGTTGAGCAGGAACTGAGTGAGAGTTGTGCTTCTTATTTCTGACACGTCCCTCTGAAGAAACAAAGCAGGGTAGGAGTCATTTCACTTCGCAGGTGTACTGTGTACATTCATCTGCATGTTGATTTATGTTGGAGTGTGTGTGTGTGTGTGTGTGAGAGAGAGAGAGAGAGAGAGAGAGAGAGAGAGAGAGAGAGAGAGATAGTACCTCTTGTGTGAAGGATACAAAATCATGAACCAATCTCCCAAGGGGTCTGAAAGCCGTCATAAAACCATGCGCAACCTGCAAGTTTGAAAAAAACATATAAATAATTCAAATTACTATCTATATCTTTACTTCTTAAACTATTATCAATACTATTATTACTTATATATTTCTTTAAACCTGCCTTCATTCAATTTTTTGATCATTTTGGGGAACACAACACGGACAAATTATCATCATGTATAGTTGATATGAAGAATTTGTTAGCAAACAGTTGCCTGTTTACACATCCAGCAGATAGGCAGCAACATCAGCATTTATTTGTAGCCATGTTTGTGTCCACCTGGCAATGTAAATCCAATCCCAAAAATGGCTTAAAGTCCAGGTGATATGTGAATATAATGTTCACTTTTTCATAAAAGCATGAAACTTGGTACACTTGTACACTTTGGGGCCCTAAACACTTTCAGAATTGGAGCAATCGCAAATATGCCTTGTAGCAGCTATTTTACCTTTTGCCATAACCAAATTATGTGTTCTGCATTATATCTCCTGAACTTGAGTCCATCCAACCCGTCTGTGAGAGATGGCATATTTGATGGCTCCTCAACTGCTTTTTCTCAACAGTGTCCTCCTTGGTACACTGCACTTGACAGAGCCTCGAAGGCGAAGTCTAGAATTGGTTCACAGATACTATGATTTCCTTCTCATGTCACTAAATTTACCCTTAACTTTTCACCTGAATGGTTTATGATTTTGTAAATGGTATCATTGTAATACCTGACCATCAGTACACAAGGGTAGACATCACTTTGTCTGTGTTGTCATTTTTGGTAGATATGGTACAAATAATTCTGTTATGACAGAAAGTAAAATCTCCACCACGAGGCGTTTTTGCAATTGCTCCATTTCTGAAAATGTTCAGGTCCCCGAACTGTAAGAGTGTACCAAGTTTCATGCTTTAATGAAAAGTGAACATTTCACCTCAAATTTGGCACATATCACCTGGACTATGATATTTGGAAGCTTTGTATGTCCCCATGAAGTTTGAAAAAATCTCAAAGATTTGAATAAAATAAATAATTTCAAATTCTTCACAGTTATTTAAATTTTAAAACACTTGATCCATGCTATGTTACAGTACCTGTCCTAAGTTGTTGTGTGGGGACGTTGGTGCGTATGGGTCAAATGTGGGATGTGGAGGGTAGGATGACGTGTATCCAGGGGGTGTCAAGTTGTAGCCGCCACCAGGGGTCATCAAGTGGTGCCCCTCTCCAGGGGTCGTCAAGTGGTGCCCCTCTCCAGGGGTCGTCAAGTGGTGCCCCTCTCCAGGGGTTGTCAAGTGGTGCCCCCTTCCAGGGGTCGTCAAGTTGTAGCCCCCTCCTGGGGTCGTCCAGTTATAGCCCGCTCCAGGGCTCGTCCAGTTGTAGTCCCCTCCAGGGCTCGTCCAATTGTAGTCCCCTCCAGGGCTTGTCCAGTTGTAGCCCCCTCCAGGGCTGATGGTGGGGGGATGGCCAGGGCCCCCTGTCAACAAACTGTGAAAGACTAGGCTTAGGGTGCTGTTGTCTAAACCTGCAACCTCTGGCATTAGCAGCAACTCGGCTTTCTGCGCTGGAGTCAGTAGGTGAAGAACCTCCAACTACGGGGGAGAAAAAACAATGGAGGAGAGAGGAGGAGGTTAAGACATAGAGGTAAGAGTGTGGAAAACTTAGTCTTGCACTGTGTCACATGAGCTACATAAAAACTCTGTCTCTGTGGGGTTGACTACTATTGTAAATCAAAAAAATCTTGGAGAAAAAACAATGGAAACTCACTCCACTGAAGACCACGTTGAGTGCTGAAAAGTCATTCATTCGGGCCATGACCCTGAAGGCACCAAAATTCCTCATCAACCACTCTTCACTGCTCTCCTGTGGGTTCACACAACCTATACAGAGATTACACGCACTGAGTGAACACATAATGTATGTACACAAATTCGACAAGAGCAGCAATCTTGTATAGGCCTATTAACAAATCCGAAAATCTGTGTCCGTTAAAGATGTTGCATATATTGTGCTGCATACAGGCTGCTGGGAACTTTAATCTACCATGGCAAGTCGTTGTTTTGCAAGTCAAAAGTAAGTCCCAAGTCTTTGCAATCAAGTCCCAACTAAGGTGCTTTTCATTCAATGTAATGGCATTTGAACGAGTAATAATATATTGGACTTATTTGTTAAAACAAGTTTGATAGGAGTTGTTGCATCTCCATCTGTAATTTTCAATCCCCATGTTTTGCATATATTTAGTTTCAGTTGACCACCACATAGTTTTTGTACATGAACAAAATTATCTTTGGTATCATTTTTTTCTAACTGGCACTCAGTAACATAACGTTAGCTCCTTATGGTTCTCTCCTGGTTCAAACAAAGTGGGTCTGGGGACTCAAGTGTCAACTTGCTGGGAATGAATAGCGTCGATGTTAATTGATTCAGAAAAAGTAGGGAAATTAATTGAATGCACACAAATGTTTTGAATAAGTTACTTTTTAGGGATTGGGCTCGGGAGAAGGTATCAAGTTTTTTCAAGTCAAAAGGCTCAAGTTCAAGTCACAAGTCACTGGTTTTAAAGTCGAAGTCAAGCTGCAAGTCTTTCATGATTTTGTCAAGTTGAGTCTAGTCATATAATTCATGTCATGTGACCCAAGCCCACACCTCTGCTTGTGGCCTTTATTGTGATGCATGGGCCTCATAATAAAGTTGTTGTTTATACTAAGTGTTGCTGTAGCTATTAAAAAAACTGACATGCGCTATCAACTGTAAACCATTTCTAGTTAATTGTAAAGTTGAATCAAACAAATAAAAGCTTTACCAGCAACTCTGTCTCCTGACAGAAAGGGGAACATGAAGAATGTGTAGATCCACTTTTGTCTGACGGGATCCATCTCAGAATAATGGTTGCTGAGCTCCCTCACCCTGCAAGAAGAGATAAGAAGGTGAGACAGGATTTTGTGACAATGGTAACAGAAACATGTAGACTGAGACTCAGGCATACATTGTCTGGTAGGTGCGGCAGCTGAATGTCTTGGTGCTGAGGCAGGTCAGGAAGTGTTTGGTAACAGATTTCAGCAGCGGGTTTATCCTGACCTCCATCCACATCTGGACCAGGGCTTCATTCTGGAGGGGGTCTGCTTCGGGGTTAAATGCCAGCTCCCCCTGCATGCTAAGAAGTGGCCCTCCTGTCATGCTGGACCTCTGTGGTTGAGGTGGTGGAGGGGTGTAAAAAAACAAACAAACAAACAAAAAAAGAATTAAGAGGTATAAAAGAGGTATAAAAAGTCTGTTGAAATGTATTGATGTTATGTGGGTAACTGTATTTGAAATGCTTAGAATCAGCTTGTCACCACACAGAGGAGATCTGGAGGACCTGCCATTGCTAATAATACAAGTATGCAAACACACATGACACAAATTATTCAGTAAAAGGGACAGTCTTAACAAAAGTCACCGCGGTGCTAATCTGTCATTTTCTGGAAAATCTGAGTAAGCATTACGACATCAACTGGTTGGGTTGGTATTTGTGACAGCATTCCTTCCTTTGTGTGTCTACTGGGCAATGTTCTTATCCAGTGGTTAACTTTCAGCCTTACCACGGAGGTGTACACATCCATCGTCGCTTCAAGCATTTCTTTCAGCCTCCGCATGTGGCCTCTCCCCGTGTCATTCAATGGCAGTCCCACACAGTGGAGAAAGTGAGAGGTCGGATCTGGCTGCTGAGAATGAAGGACAGAGGGAAAACTTCAGCAATCAAGAAAAGCTACTGTAGAGGCAACTAGAAAGCTTCTTTCCAAAAAAAATCAGAGCTCACAAACACAGAGCTAATATGAGCTGATTTCACTAGCTGAAAGTGTTCAGTGGGTTTGTCAAAGCTTTTTTGGCTACAGCTGGGTGATACTTGCTGCACTGCATTGCAGCAATTGCTGGAATGAGATTATTAGGATTATTCAAGCTTTAAATAGATAATTTGCCGATTTTCAACCAACTTTTCATCAAAACGGTGTGGCTAGTATGTGTAAATGAACTGTGGTAAACTTCCCTCCACCTTGTCATTGCCCAGATCTCCGTGCTCATCTCCAAGCTCAAAATCGTGTCATCTGAGGGATTTAGGTTGGCTCAGGGGCTATTGTTCGAACAACAGATTGTACTTCTGCATTTTCGCACTGCCCACCACAGTGGACACAAACAGTGTAGTTAATTTGAGAGAGAGACCCGCCCCTCTCTCTCCCTCTCAAACGCAGACCAACCCAGATCAAACGTTAAAGCTAGGCAGTGCTGATTAAATATAAACCAAGATTCTGTAACTGTGTTGCCTCTTTCTCACCTGAATTGTCTTCAGAAACATAGTTTAGTGCACTGTTTTGCTGTAGTACAATAATTAAAACGTACTGTTTTCTGTGTTGTAAAACGGAGGCTGAAAAAACTTAGACCAAACAGTAAAACTACGCAGTGCTTCTGTTACTGTGTTGTCGAGTTCTCGCCTCAACTATTATTCAGAAACATGTTTATTCCATCTTGTGACGGGCTCACTGCATGAACAATCTAAGGCACACTGGAGAGTTTACACAAAAATTAACATACCTTTATTTTACATGGCAATATAGATTAAAAAGACCAACACGTTGTGACTGACACAACACTGACACTGACACTGACTGACAGATCTTCATCATGGTCAATGTCTCCAATATTGGTGTATCACTTCTTTGTTCTTGACCAATAGGCTTGCAAACTGGAGGAGAGTAATAATAATGATAATAATAATAAATTGGTTTTATATAGCGCTTTTCTAGATACTCAAAGACGCTTTACAAAAGAATACACACAGAAACAGGCACTCAAACAAAACACTCAATCAAAGGACACTCAAACAAGACACTCAAACAAAAGGCAAATAACCTGACCTGTGAGTTGCAATGCGTTGGTCTTTTTAATCTATATTGCCATGTAAATTAAAGGCATTTTAATTGTTGCACAAACCCTGCAGTGTGCCTTGGATTGTTTTTGTAATATCTTGTAATGGGCCCTTCACAAGATGGAATAAACACAGTACACCTGAAGTATCCAAAGAGCATCTGGATGTGACTGCTATGAAGACCCAGCAGTGCTTCTACGTCCTTATTTAGCTTACCATTTTACTATAATTCGAGATTGTTTGTTACCACCCCGCAATGGGACCGCCACCCACCAGCAGGAGCTTTTATTTGTCTGGTGTGGCACATTGCATTCCGGTAATTGGCATTGGCATGATTTAGACTTACATGGAACTGAGGTATCATCAGTGGTATTAAATACACCTGTGGTTCTTCTGCTTTTACAAGTACAAGTATCTGCTGTGAAAAACACCTTTATACAATATCCGTGTCAAGTTTCTTTGTTCCTCTGTACTGCCGGTTCACAGAGCCTTCTGTACAGGATGTTGGCCTGAAGACACATTTTGAAACGTTAGCACCACACCTCTGATTGCCAAGTTGTACTGCTTAGTAATGGTATTTACCGCAGGTGAGTCTACTGTTTTGTAGTTCTGTTGTGCAGTCGAAGATTGTTTTGATAAACTTTGTTCAGGAGCTCAGTTGGATGGTTGTAAACAATGTGAAAACTGATAATGATCCTGTTGGCATGTGATTTGGGCAGTTTTAAAGAATTCTCAGACAGTGACAGTGAAGTCACAGGCACAATGTGACTTAAAAGGTGTCATTGGAACTTTAAGTTATATGTCCTAGGGCCAAATATCATTCCTGGTCCTCTCTGAATGGATTTTACATGTACTCAACATGATTATTCAAGTTTTTAACACATCATATCATTCAGTCTAACAGACCAAATCCCTATGATGCAGCGTTACGAACAACAGTCACTTCCAGATAGATGTCGGACAATAGATTTGAATTGCAGAAATAAGCGAAACTTGCAAACTTGTTTACTTCTACTGTAATTTTCAGCTGTGACTGTAACGTTTAAAGATATATAGTTAAACACAGTGGTCTGACCTACCTGATGTTTTTGTTGTACTAATTTTATGTACTGTGTTGCTTTGCTAAAATTTACCGGCACAAAAGCTTAGATACATACTGCTGTGAACTGGGGCTGCAATGAAACGTATTTTAGTCACCTAAGAAAAATCAAAAAATAAATATCAGTTTTAGTGTGGGCTATCTTTGGGATATTTTCGCCGCTACACTTTATACACTAACTAACAGAGTACTGACAAGTACAATTACTATTTTTGTGAATGGAGTTTGGTGACTTTGAGATAATGGCTTCAGTTCCCCATCAGAAAGACTGTCTGATGGCAAGGTGAAACAGCAAAAATATTCTTAAAATAACATACACTTAAACCAGGGGTCAGCAACCTTAACTATCAGAAGAGTAATTTTGACCAAAAATAATTTAAAAAATGGAGCAGACGGACATTAAAAATAGCTCTAAAAGAGCATTTAAAAATGTTTTACCACAAAATTTCTTTAGGCCTACAACAAAAATAATTTAAGCGAAAATGTTAAAAAATAAATAACTGGTATTCATTTTCATATTATATTTTTTGTCAAAGCCACTGAGAGCCACTGGAAAAGGGCTACAGAGCTGCATATGGCTCCAGAGCCATAGGTTGCCTACCCCTGACTTAAACTGATATATATATATATATAGATGGGCCTTTTTTTTAGATGGCTAAAAACTAACCACTTGAGCAGCTGTTTGATCAGCGCCCTTTCATTTTATGTATGTTGCGTGGTTTTCTACCCAAAACTTCATGTAAACACTGTGATTCGGTCTATACCACTGTTAGGAAAACACTTAGCAGCATTTCCCTCAACTACGACTGACAATTTCAAAGTTGCTGCCGACTATTTCTGTAAAGAGAACAATGGGGAGAAAACAATAAATTAAACTTCAAATATTTAACTTTAACTTTAATTATGGTAAATGTTAATTGCACAATGTAATGGCTATAAAGTAATGACACTATTTAGATTGGTTCCCACCGAGCCTCACTTTCACAACACAATTCTGTCTCTAAATGGGTACAGTCTCATGGGAAAATGAAAGCCTGATTTATGGCACAGGGAAATGTGTCAACCACTGCATAACCAAAACAGGAAGAGGATAGTCTTTTGTTTTCCCCAAGTAGCTATTGGTACCTATCCCCCCAGATGCCAAACAGTATCAATACAAGTTCCCTACATTTACTATCCTCAGTAGTGGACATGGTGGACAGTGGAACAACCAAAGTAACTGTGGATACTGTGGTAGTTGCTTTGCGACAACAGCTGCAACAATATTACCACTTGGAAATGCCAAGTGCAAAAGCTACAAAGTTGTCTGTTTCTAGTTTATGAGATGCATTTTTTTAAAAAAATATTTTTACTAATTGCTGCCTATGTTTTATTGTTGTGGTGAAGATCTTTCCATTATAGAGTGGTGCAGGAATGAGTCAGCATTTTTGGAAGCTAGTTATGTTTCCACTTCAATATTTCAAACCATATTCACACTCATTCCCCCTTGACATGTTTTTAACTTCTTCAAAACCGTCTTATCAATTGTTCCTTCAAAAACAATTTGAGAAATTGTCTTCAAAGATAAACAGATAATAGATCAAATCAGATCATGACATTTGTACCTTCAGCTTTGAAGGGGATTTGATTGTGATCTCAAATACAGATTCATCAGCATAATTGAAAAACAAACAAACAAACATGCAGAACTTGGGATTCTGAGCAGTTTTGGGTTACATTTTCTCTGAAGCCTTTTGTGTACGATTAGAAAAAATGCAAGTACAGTATGTGACAGCTTCACTCACCTGACCACATGTTTCTCTTGAAGTGCAGGTTCCATTGTTGTTTCCATGACTGAAGAAACGAGACAAGAGTTTAGAGACAAGAGATGACGCAACATAGTTCATTACAACTAGAGCACAGTGAAATCTTTACAGATGGAAAAGAACATTTTGCTCTTTTTACATTTCAACATCCTGAGCTTACCTTTGTGCACTTGATGTCCCTGTTGGAAGAAGACAAAGTTCATTGTTAGAGCTGACCCTAGAATTTGGAGGACTTAAGCTAGATTTTGGACACATCAAGCACATTTTTATCATGAGACATTTTATTATTTATCATGAGATAATAATTGTTTTTAATATAACAGGTTTCTGTTATTCAGCTTCAACCATTGCTAGCCTACTTTAAAAACAGATTTGAGTTACATGAGTAGTGATATAGAAAACAAATACAAGGCTGCATTGCATCAAAATTGAAAGCCTGAGTTTTTTTAATCCAGAGACAGTGACATCAAAATTAATCACAAAAGATTTTTCAGCTGTTAAATTCCATTTTTATCTGTGCTGCTGAGTACAAACAAACATGGGATTTTCATGAGAGCGTGGTTCATGTCCCCTGTGACACCAAAAGTCGAGGCTGACTCATTGTAACTAGAGATGCTCGTTTTAACTGACATACCATGATATCTTTTTCTATATCTACCTATATAGTGTTTGTTCCTGAACCAATGGTGTTACAGTGAAACCTAAAACTGCAACAGCTTCAGCTGAATACACAAATGTCTATATGCAAACAACCATTTAAAGGGCTGATAATGGCCTCTGAACCAAACCTGCCGGTTATGAACAACTTAACAACAAACACATTTGGTCCTTGCAAATGTAAATGATGTAGCTACATGTGTATTTCCATAGAGTCAGGAAGTGAAATCCAATTTCCATAGACGCATGTGGAGATGCATTCTAATGCCAGGTGTGAACAGACAGACAGAGCTGTACATTTATGATCGGATCACCCAAGACGCATGTTAATAGCAGATGTCACAGTGAAATTCAACATGAGTTTACATGAGTTTCAAAACCAGTAAGAGTGACCTTCTGCTATTGACCAATCAACAGACTGCAGTGTTCACAGCTCCACCTCCTTAATACTAGATCTGTGTGCTATGTACCCAGTCAGGAGGTACGAAACGGTTCCATTGCTACCATCCACAACTTTTCACCATGGAAACGGAAAAAAACGTAGGCTACCGAACTAAACTGAACCGTAATGTACTGCTCGGTGGAAGCAGGGCTTATGAGGCTTAAAGTCACAGATAACAATCAGTTTATGGCCTGATAATATCACAAATGGGTGAAAGACGACTTGAAACACTGAAATACATAGGGGTGCACAATAATATCGTCATCAATATAAGTCTTAAAATCAAATATCGGAATCGGCCAACGTTATTTCTGCCGATATGACAAACTGATTTTTTTTTAAATTGACAATGTGAACATGCACTAAACATCAGGTAAATGATAAGGCACAAGTAACAGAACAACATATCTGAAAGAGACTGTTATGAATAAAATGTACTGAACAATAACGTTAAAACAGCTGGGCCCACAAATGTTTTACTGTTACAGTCTGTGAAAGCCTATGTAGTAAGTACTATGGAGCTCAAAGGAATGAGCCGTTATTTAGGAAACCTCACTGTCATGACCAAGGTAAATTTAGAGGTTGCTGTCTAATGAGGTCCTTCACTGATTTTTTTGTGTTTTTAAATCCAAATGGAGATGCCAAATAAACTAACATGTCCAAAGTTGCCTCCCGCAGTGCTGTGTTGTCCTCTTCTTACGTAGCATTATGCTCTCTAGATCTGCCGACCGACGTAAACTCATTTGCTAAGCTAGCTAATGCTAGCTTGCGAGCTGAAGCCCACACTAGTTATGAGCATAGGTTATGAGCCGCTAAATTAGCTAGCTAGATGCTAACGGGCTAAACCGTCCACACAGTTATTCCGACACACACTTTGTCAAAACAGCACGCACACTTGGTCATTCACAGTCACTGAACAAAAGCCCCAAACTCTGTATGCTCCTGTGCTTACAGTCAGTCCTTGTCGGCTCAATATTTAGTACTTTTTCCTTCTATCTGCTAGCTAGCATGGGTTGCCAGGTCTGACCATTTCTTCTTCTTCGCCCCTGTGATTGGCTGACAGCTCAACAAGCAAACTACCACCCATTCAACTTGAACTCTACTGTTTTACACATTTATTACACCATTACAAAGCAAAACACCCATAGAAAATAAGAAGCCGTGAATTATTATTTTCATCAAAGCATTTCAAATTTTAAGGGAAACGTTCTTTATAAATGCCTATAAACCAGACAATGAAATAATAGTACTACAATGCAAACACAAATACACGGTCTTAAACCAGGGTATTACATAAGTAAATAAATGAAAATACACATCAAATCAAAGATAAACTGGGGTACAGACATACAGATAAAGAGGTATATTCAGACAGAGGTTTCTGGGAAGAAAGTTGCATAATTTTCCATATTTTATGGATATATATCGCTATTGGTTATCGGCCAGATGAGTTGTTATATAGTTGGCATATTGGATATTGGCAAAAAAAAAAATCAATATTGTGCATCCCCAGAATCATATAAATGTGCTTTACTGTTACTTTCTCTGTAGTCTCGCCACCAGACAATCAGAGATCTCCGCCTTCTGATAAGCAAAGCGTCTAAAGGCTGACTTGTGAGTCTACTTTCTCTGAGTCAGTCCCACACACACTGTCACTTGCTGCCATAAATATTCACCAGGGCACCAAATGTGTATAAATTCACAACTGAAAACACACACAATTAACTCAAGTTTGAGTGGCATGTTCTAAAACTGTAGTTTCTGGCTGTTTGAAATAACTACTGAGTATTTTTTTTTTTTAAATGAAACTTTATATTTACCACCCAGTTTAAAACATTTATATGTTTAGTAGGAATGAATGGGCTCAGTGCTACAGACAGGGTAGGGAAGTAGTGGGAGGCCGACATTATTGATTTAGATTTTTTTACTGGAATTGCTGACAATGCAAACATTTTAGAATAACACAATGTTAATCATTTAAGAAAGAAGCTACCTCTATTGTGTAGTTTTGTTATTGTCCCCAAATCCAGGCAAAAGAGCAAAACCAACAATGCATTAATCTATCTCTCAGTACTCTCTGACTTCCATATCCTGTCTATCTAAGGGTCACAACTGTATACTTTTATTAACAAGGCTAAATAATGTCTTTAAACAGCTGGGCACTGAGGTTTAAACTTAATGCTTTAGGAGTAATTAAAGAATTTATTTATGACTATTTTCAGATGTGGACTGATACACATTTGGTGCTTGGTGAGTATATAAGACAACAGGAAGCTGTGTGTGAGATCACTAATTCATAATGTAATGAAGGAAAATGTCATCCAGTGAAACGATGTGGCTACTTGATATGTTTTTAATTGTTTTTGGGACAATAATGGAGCTTCATGGCCCAGAGGATTATACTTTATCAGGTTTTGGATACATCTGTTAGCAGCATTGATTTGTTGTTGTTACATATGTAGAATATTACCAGCTCTGTCCTTTAAAGGGACAGTTCATCCCAAAATAAAGAATACACATTTTTCTCTTACCTGTAGTGCTATTTATCAATCTAGATTGTTTTGTTGTGAGTTGCCGAGTGTTGGAGATAATGGCTGCCTTCTCTCCAATATAATGGAACAAGATGGCACTCAGCTTGTGGTGCTTAAAGTGCCAAGAAAGAAATTTGAAATACTCAACAGCAATGTGTCTTTCCAGAAATCATGACCAGGTAACTCAAGATGATCCACAGACCTTGTTGTGAGCAGTTTAATATAGGAACTATTTTCTTTCTACCAAACTACTGCCACCAACCATATCACCGTGCGTAAGAATGAGTGCATCTACTCATGGATGTAAAACTCGTGCTCCTGACAGCATGGGATTTAAACATAAATGGTATCTTCCTCAGCTGAGCTTTAACATTAGCTAGCTCAGTGGTGCTAGGTGAACAAACAGTAGTTAATCTGGGGGTTAACTGTCCCTTAAGGGTGGATTTGTCTTTTGACTGTATCCTGGTGCTTACTATAGGCCTACATAAGATAAAAGACACAAAAGCAGCTCTTACCAAACCAGCTTCCCAGTAGGTAAACCAGGAGGAACAGACCGCGTGATCTCATAATGTGAGGAATCTCATGGGATGAGAGGCCTTTGTGTTGAATTCGCTGGGGAGGGAATCAGAGACAGCAGGTGACACAGTCAGTCGCGACACCAACAAGTACTAAATGACTAACAGGTGGATTAGAAGTCTTGATTATGAATGTTTATTCCAAACTAGAAATCACACAGTTCTCCTTCTTTAAGGTAAACTCAAACCCCAGGCAAAAACAGTATGTCACCAATCATCTCGGTATGAGAACTGCAAGTACAGCATGAAATATTTGATGTCATGTATACTCCTTTGAAATCATGGCCTGTCAAAGCTTAATATATCACATTTTTTGTCAGACCATTGTTGTCCAGTCACTGTCATCACCTTTATGTGAAATTAAGCTTGGAGCCTGTGTGTTTGGTGGCAGAAAGAAAACAGGGAGTGGCTTTCAGATCATTTTCATTCAGTAGCAGATAGTGACCTTTAACCTACCAGTACAAAGATGAAGAAACAATTAGCACATCAGTGGAAAGAATGCTGAAAGGTTACACCCTATTCATATTCAAACAATCAACACAAAGACAACAAGCACATGACCCTGCTCCCAACATATATTGCGTAAAATGTTACCAGAACAAAGAATATACCCTTTTAAATCTTTTTTTTAAACTTAAAATATTCATTACTAATAGCTACATATATGCAGTATGACAGCAGTGCTTTTAGACAAATCATGTCTCAAGAAAAAGGTGTTTCTAGTTGTAAAGTAAAGAACATATTTCATGATGTAGCAATGAAGTGTAGGTGGATTATCAATCATGATGCCCTCTTGATTTTGTCACTTATAATGCCATTGAATTGACTCACACTCATTTCCAGGGGTTTACCCTACTCTTAACCAGGAGTCAAGTCTCAACCTCTACATTCTAAACTATAATAAAAGACTTAATGGCTTCTTGTGGACTGAAACAACACATTCTCACTTTGACCTTGTCACACCGTGTGAAGTTCTGCCTGTTACATGCATTGTCTTCTTTCAAGATACACTTCCATTTTCACAGGAAATTTACCGTTAACATACAGTCTCTTTCAAAATAAACACTATGTTGGTACAACAACGCAAATTGACTTTTTCTTCCTTCAGCAAAAAACACACATGGTTGGGTTTAGGTAAAAAGTACAAGGTTTGGCTTTAGAATCTTACGGGACGCGAACACCATTGGACCCATCCACCACACCTTCCGCCCATCCCACTTGGAAAGTGTTTCCCCCCTTGACACTGCTGGGTGCCGTTAAACTATAATGACAACTGGGGGCCGCATATCATGCTGACGTTAAAGGACGTGATCGGATGAGATCAACCAGAGAGAGGCCGTTTACCATGTTGTTGCTTAAGTGGTCATATAGCCTGAAATAAAGCACTCTGCTGTCTTTTGTGGCTGATGTGTTTGAGTCAACTATGGTTAAAAGTTACAATGAATGTGATTACATAAATGTTCATTGGGAGTCATGTTTCTGTCCTCTCATTAGCTTGCTTAATGCCTTGCTATCTTCACCAACTAGTCATTAACTTTGTCTGTTTGCCGTTTGGTGCTGGGCTCCAAAGACTCCATAGAGCTGAGGGGGACTGGCGAGTCAGGTGATAATTTTACCACGAGTGAGTCCTACATAAAGTTTTTGGATCCACTGGTAATTTAAGCAATAAGCTAAGAAAGGGCCATGGTTTACATTCATTTAAGAACAGCTAAGGGGCGCTGGTAGACATGACGCAGGGCAGAGGACCTAAAACCATTGCATATTTCTGACCGTTCTGGTCCTGCAGATGATGAATGATTTGGGCTTCAGTTGGATTTTAGATGCAGCTATACGTAGAACCAGAAGACCCTCAGGTGTGTTTGGATACAGTGCCCGAGAGTGCTTCATTTTCTGAAAGTCTGCTTCTACGAACGCTTGGTGGTGGGGTGTTTTGTCGTGTCCTTCTTGGTGAAGGTTTTTTTTGCTATGACAGTAAACAGTCTAGTCACAGTCTGTTAACAAGCACTAGCTTTGTTTCTTGACTTTTTCAACTATTCAGTTTTCTTTTGCCCACACTTTGTCCAGCCAGTAAATCGAAATTGTACATTTTGAAACAGCAGTTAATTGGCGCAGTGATAGGCTACAGTTGCTATGCGGTCACTGCTGTGTGCTTATGGAGTATTTTACAGTGACTTCGAATGTGGCTCAACCAATCATAATCAAGGACGGGAATCATCTGTTTTACAAAGACAAATATTAATTAGTGCATTTTAATGGTTAACTTGGGACCCACCTTAAAATAAGAGGTGAGTCCCCACAATGTGACTGTGTGAGCTCCATAGCGTCATTAATACAAGTACACACACATACACACTCACACACACACACACTCATTCACTCATGAGTTCCCTTTCAACACTTTGACCCACTGATTTTTTCTTCCTTTAAAGCCTCATATCGTAAACATTCATCCTTGTGTCAGAGAAAGAGCTGGTGAAACATTTAGTGTTTGTTCAGGATTATTCTTCCTCCACTCCCCTCTCTTGTAGCTCTGACAGGTGAAAGACAAACACTATTTGGATTGTTTGTGACTAGCTTGCCATTGCCAAAGATGGAGCTTAACAGAAGTGGTGTGAAAATATTTAAACATGTCCAACAAGGCTGGTTAAATGTCCTCACCCATATCCACATGTAAACATACTGAAAACGAGAGAATCATTTCCCTTTTAGTCTTTTTCATCCTTATTATAGAGGAAGATGTAAAAATGGACAAGTGACTGTACAAATTTTTACAAAATAAAATGCAATTTGACCGTTTCCACATAAAAATCACTGAAATTTTAAATGTTTTACATTTTGAACTATGAATTACAAATGCTTTGTTATTTAAGCGGCCTCGTGCCTATGACCGAATCACAGCCGTGACGATATCACAGTACAACATCACGAGCTCGAGTGTGATATTGCTGTTATACAACAGTTCAACAGTAAAATAAGCAAGGCTGATTAAGAAATGTTGAAAAATGAGGACAAAATAGATAATTTAAGCATTTTATTTGTCTTCCGCCAACAAAAATAGTTCCCTCAGGACTCCGCTGTCACCGTTGTTATGTAACGCAAACATGGCATGGCCATGGCACTTACTCTTTATACACATTTATCTGCACGTTTCCATAAATTGTGCAGCCGGTGAAATAAGTCTCTGGTGACTGCATGGTGGACTGTCGCTTCACAGGCACAGCCGACTCTGCCTTCTGATCTGACAGTATGTTGCTTTTCTCCAAGTCATTGAGCTCCACTGATGAAACGCTGACAAACCTGATGTGTGCTCAGATGGATTCAGCTTCTCCTCTCCCTCATCTTCCTCTGATGACCATTCATAGTTCAATTCAAAACTTATTTTAGGAAATAAATCCATATTTTTGGCTGTTTGATAGTGTATGAATTAATTAGCCTACAACACAACTGCTGACCTAACTGACACTAACCGTCAGTTTTGATTTGATTGTTGATTGCAATCAGCTGTGAGGCGGAGTGATACATACACAGTGAAATAACCGTGATGTTGTACTCCAATATCATCACGGTTTTACTGTCTCTCGACCAATCAGATTCCAGGGCCGGAACTAACTGTTGTATAATACAGGTTATCATAAATGTTAATTTACCTGCGATGGACTGATACAGCCTGCAGCCTTACACAGATGTTAAAACAATTTGTTACACAGGATTTTTCTCACTTTTACTTTGGATTAAGTTGAAATAAAACCAAGAATATAACACAAAAGAAGTCCCAGACTTATTGCCATTGTGATCCTTGATGTAAAGATGGCAAGCAGTCAGGTGACACAATTTGACTGTATTCTTAAAATTGTAACCAAATAACAAAGACCTCTTACTCAAGTACTGTACTTACAGGTTCAGTGTGTACGATATATTGGGATATATTGGCAGAAATTGGATATATTATGTATTAAGTATGTTTTTTTGTGTGTGTGTATAATGATCTGAAAATAAGAACTGTTGTGTTTTAGTTACCTTATAATGAGCTGTTTAAAGCTACCTAGGGACTAAAGCATTGGCAAAACACTTTTTTTTAAACTTGGAGCTGCTTTATTCAGTGTTTTCACTGGTTTAAATCACCAGGTTTGTTTGATTTGGAGAGACCTCTCGGATAATTCGGCTCCAGGTAACCTCCTGAGTGTCTACATCTTATCAGAGATAAAAGGTGAGCACACTTAAGCAGGTGCTTGGCTATTGGCCCATCTGTGACATGCTGAACAGCGTCAGAGAGACACTGATTTGTAACATTAAACTGCTTTATTTAGTGTTTTTACTGGTTTTAATCACCTGGTCCATTTGTTCTGGAGAGGACAAGACCTCTGCCGATAATTCGACTCCTGGTAAAAACGATGAACACATACAGTAAGGAATTCTAACCAGGAGAATCTTAACACTTTAAAGAAGGCATTCTGCAAAGATGACTTTTACTTTCAATACAGTTTGATACTTTTAATAATTTTTAAAAGCAGACCTTTTAATGGTTAAGGAGTATTTCTACACTGTGGTGTTGCTACTTTATTAAAAGGTCTGAATGCTTCTTTCTCTACTGTTTTTTCCTCACTGAGAACACCAAATTAATGTCATCAACTGTAGTTACAGAATTTCCTGTAATGTATTTATTCTTCTTTTTCTTAAAGGTTATTTAGAAAGCCCCCTTTTAATGCGACTCATACAGGTTTGAGCACACCCTAACCCAGTTTAATGAGGCAGAACTTCTTATTCCCACTCCTCAAATCCCCAGACGATATGTCGTTGCCAGAGGTGCACACCCACAACAAAAAGGACCAGATTATGATACATTAACTGATTACTATACTGATTTTAAGCCTTATCTCCTTTCAGGTACCTGCCAGCATACACCACACAGGCTTTAAAGCTTTCTATTTACTCTTAAATAAGAGTAAATATCAGTCAACAGAAAAAGATCCATCTATGACAAGTATACGCATTACACAAAGAGGTAAGATGGATGATGGGATCCTTTCCATTGCAGCGACAGACTTGGCAGAGAAATACAATGACATGACATGAAATCAAAGCCAAATCTCTTACCAAATCTTGTTAGGATCCTTCAGGTGCTGTGAAGAGCTGGTGTTTAACTATCACTGTCTTCTGACACCTGAGACACAGGTGCACCAGTAATCTGCTGAAGGGTGTGTTCTCATGTGATGACACAGGCAATAATAGTCGACTGCTTCACGCTCCACAAGGGGGCCGGGCATGGTTTGCTCTACTAATTCAACCGTGTACTGCTATTGGTTTGTTCATGTGTGTGTGTTTGTGTGTGTGTGTGTGTGTGTGTGTGTGTGTGTGTGTGTGTACATCTACACTCAGTTTTTCTGTATGTGAACATATGTGAGAAAGACAGACAGAAAACAAGTAGACACAAAGTATAAAGTTAGAACTGATCCATGTTCAGCAGTTGTTTTTTTTTTTATATATAAGCTTCTAGCTTTGTGTAATGAGAAAATTTAGACTCTGACACAACTGATTTTGCAGTGTTTTACTTAGAGAGCAGCCCGAATTGTGCAGATAAATAATTAACACAACAGTATGCATTCATTTTGAATTTTAACCAGCTTGTTGATGTCACTCTTTTTTCCTTGTCTGTGGTTACACCCAACCCAGACACTAGTGTACACACCAAAATAAGGGTTGACCATAAACGCTCCCCCCACAGGTGAAAAAAAACAGATCTCTTTCATGGCTTTGAAGCTGACACATTTCCTCAGTGTGTCCCATGATTTATTTCAGGGCTGTCTGTCAATTTGCTTGAATGTTCAAACAAAGAAATAATGAGCAAATAATGAGAAAGAAGTCACAGCAAAGTTAAAATGTGGACTGTAAACATCACAGTCTGAAGACAAGCTGCTCTGAAAACTGGTATTCATGTGTGCATGCATACACACACACACACACACACCCGCGCACACCATGGCATGCACACACAGATCAAGTTAAACTGGTTTGATAATCACACGAGGCATGGGAGAAGCAGAATTCAGTATGACGGGTAATGATTCATTCAGGGTGAAGGGTACAAGTGAACAGAACAACAGCAACAGGAAGCTGGTATAAGGATGCTGTGTTTAACGTAAACTGAAGTTTATTCATAATTTCAGGAAGGAGTGTTCACAAGTTTACAACCACCACAGCTACTGATACTATGTTACTGGTATCATTCACGGGTCATGACAGAATCACAATACTTCAGTCAAAGGCCTGATTCATTACAACTCTTTAAAGGAATAATTCACCCACAAAAGTACTCACCCAGTGTTATGTTGAATTTGTAAAGAAAACTTTGTTAACACTTTATTTGGATTGTCTACCTGGGATAGTGTTTCAAACATTTCAACAGCTTATTAGTTGAGATTCAATGACTGACCTTTTGCTAAGCCCCTTTGTGATGGTCCGACAAGCTGTGGGAGTCATCATGGAGCCCACACTGTGACTAACTGCACTCCCTGAAGAAATATTATCATATTTTTGGGAAAATGAAAGTGATTCTAGAGAGAAGCAGACAGAGGGGTCTACAATCTGTGTTTGAAGGATATATCCAGGATGTCAAACTGACTCAGCAGCAACAACAGGTTAAAAAGACAAAGATAGTTAGACGCTAACACCACCTATCTACCCTTTTAACATATACACACACACACACACACACACACACACACACACACTCCTAACCCGGTAACTACCTCCTTCTACTGCCGATGACACCAATGCCCCCACCTACACACACACACTTACGCATACCTTAACTATAGAGTTCCCAGCCCCCCAGACACCCCATTGTGTTTGTTTTGTACCTGTAGAGTCACCACTGTGTTCATTTTGCACCAATAAAAATAAATAAGCATTGAATCCAAAGCCTGTGCATTTGAACTCGAGTTTGAACACATGCACCTTCTCAGGCACACTATTCATATGCAGAGGTGTTTTAAATAGAAACGTATTAGTGAAAATGCACGTGTTTGGGAAGTACTGAGCATGCAACTGGATAAATGACACTTGGATTATACTGCAGGAGTTGTGTGAGAGTTTGTAAATAAATGTTTTGATTTAGTTTTACTGTGGTTAAACGTGGTCCCCTTTGTACTCCAATTCATCAAGAATGTTAGCTGTTTAAAATTCTTCATTCCCTGTGGAGATGTGAGATGTGAGAAGTTTTTTTTCCCCACAGATTCAACGCAAGGTAAGGTCAGTACCTGATTTATAAATAATCATATTGTGGGTGATGTATTCCTTTAAGAATTCCTTCACAGCTTTAAGTTTTTAAGTAATTATTTGAGAATGAAACACGATATGTGCTGTTTTTGAAAGAACGTTGAACAACCTCTTTGTAAGTTGCACCCAAGTGCCAGTGGTGTGTTACAGATGAAGCCAAACAAAAAAATAACACTACTTAAAGCAGTCATTTGGGCATCCAGTTAAAATCTCTTTTTTTCAGAAGAGCAGAATACAATTTTGCAATATTGTGATATTATTTAACTAACTCAGAAAAATGATTAAAATCATTGATTGATGGGGAATGTGAGGATTCAACACAAGGCTGCTGAAATAAAAGAGATGGACAAAAAGAACAACACTGTGTGCAGTTCTTCTCCTTAACCTGAATGTGATGATGCTACCATCTTACAGTACGTCTGCCATTTCACTAACAGTGGTGTCTCCTGCCACCTCCTGTCAAATAAAGTTCTTTCATTTTACTAACCTTGAGTAAGTCTCATGTCTGTGGCGCTTTAATCTGTTCACCTGTCCACAGTTTTGCTCTTTAGTCGCCGGTCGTCTCCAGCAGTCCATCTGCTCCTTTAGGTTTCCTCTTTATCTTCTACTCACTGCCAAACTTCACCTGCTTAGCTTTACTCTTCAGTAAAAACTAAAAAAAAGATAATCATCCGTCCCCTTGATTTATCTCCACTTATCTTGTACTACCCTGGTTGCTCTTGTTCTTTAGTCATCAGGCTGTATAAGTTAAATTCTCTGCAGGGAAATTAATTCTTATTATTTCTTTTTCCGAGGACATAACAGCGAATGGGTCTTTGTGATTGTACCCTGAAAACACTGTAAAACAAGTGTGTAAGTAGCACTACAATTTTCTACAACATAGCCCTCATTTTAATATTTCTGGTTGAATTAGACTATTATGGGCATGTTAAACCTCAATAAGTAAGACTGATTTATGACAATAGGAATTTTTAATGGAAGTTATGCATCATCACTGCCTACTACATTTTTGCACAATGAAAGCTGCCTTGTCCTGCTTCTGTGGATCCTCTTTACTCAGGGAGTTACGTTTCTTTCCGCAAATGGATTATTGATCATCCTCTCCATGCTGTGTTAGCCACCTGCAGGCTGTTTCACCTGTACCTGGGACTTACCAGCTGGAAAACCTAATATCAAGCCTTACCTAGTCAAAGTTTAAATTACCACAGAAAATGAGTATTTTACAACCGTGGTCACATACCTAGGACAGAAAGGCTACAAGTCTTAAATGCCTACCTTGGGCTCAAATCAAAGGTGCCACTTGGAGGTATCACATCCCACATCCACATTCATTGTCAGTTGCTGATACAGAGTAACCCGAGCATAAACACACTATAGTGCTTTTTCCCCTTCTTAAAAATAAACCTAGTGCATATGAAAAAGTCAAGTGATATGGTAGAAAAACAGTTTATTAAACGGTGTAATGAAGCTAACTATTTACACGCACATACACACACCTGTTACATGTTTTTAGCAACATGCCAGTCATTATAGCAGTCACGACCAGGAACAAAGCACAAAGGCACATCACAGGAGGGACACTTCAGCGGTGTCTTCAAATGGCACTGCCTGCACTTCAGGCGACCAGTGGTGCTGTGCCCACTGATGTGCACTGGCCTGTGATGTGCTGCCCATGGAGCGGGAGTTGGTACGGGTCTGGCTGTCAAGACAGACCCCGCCTCAGCCAGCTGCTCTGCGAGGGTCTCTCTGAACGCCTTCTGAGTGATAAGCTTCTCTCCTTTAGTTTTTGCTATGTCTTTGTGGAGGAGGAAGGCGTTCACAACTGCGATGTCCATGAACTGATAAAAGAACGTCTTATACCACGTTTGAGTCTTGTGGAGGACTTTGGAGTTCCCTGTCAGGCCGTCAGAGGGGTCCACTCCACCCATGAACCTGAAGGGACAGGAAAAAAACACAACACTAAGGAAAATGCAACAAAACATAAATAAATCAAGAACGCCAATCATTACATTCAAAACAAAATCACTGGCACCACTCAAACCCAACTCTCAGACCTTTACAGTCATGCAGTAAAAAGAAAGACAGTCATCACTAAGGGCTCTTCACTCCCTCTTCACCAGTCTTCTCACCTACTCCCATCAGACAGCATTCAGAGTACCTCTGGTTAAAAAAGAACTTAAAGAAATGTTTTTATTCCTACTTTAACATCTATTTTAAACAAGGCCAAATAGACTGTCACTACTTTTTAAATGCAGCATTGCAACACCTTCTCTTATTTATTTATGAAACTGTTTGTGTTTTAAAGGTCCAGTGTGTAGGATTTAGTAGCATCTTGCATTAATGTTTCAGAGCTGAAACTTATGATGGCTGATGTGAAGATGCGAAAACATGGAAACGCGAATGGCCCTGTCTACAGCCAGCGTTTGATGGTGCACTCTTTTTGCTCCAGGAACTCGGCATTTCCAACTTGGTAAATTGAAGGAACCTCACCAGACCTCAAAATCCAATATGGCTGCTCCGTGCATCGGCATTAATGCATCAACATTAATGAAAGCAGTAGTGATGTACTGTCTATCAACATGTCTGTATTGTTTGTGTCTCATACACACAGTCCTGTCCAGCTTCTATCTGTGGACATGTTGCTACAGGTTTGGTTGTGCAAAATATCACAAAACGCTTTGCTGTCAACAGCGAACCTGGCTAAAAGTGGTGCTGCTAACAACATCTTGGTTTCTCTGACTGCATAGGTAAATGGAATGCAGCATGATTTTGCAGTTCTGGGCTACTGTAGAGCAACATGGTGGACTGCGTGGAAGAGGACCCACTCTGTTCCCACGGATGTATAGAGACCTGGATACAGCATCAGAGGTGGGACCCAGTTCATTCCTAAAGAGGTGCATGAAGCCAAAATCAATTAACTGCAGCTTATTAAATTGCCCTGATGATTGGCGCTACTTGCACATCATTGGGCCCCTACAGCAGGCACACTTGGGACTTCTACTGACGAGCCGGCTACTTCCGGTTTAGAGCTCCATTAACTTCAATGGGGATGAACTGAGTAAATCTAGCTGCTCTTCTAAACCCTACAAATATTTTTAGAGTCACTGGATTAAATGATAGTGACACAAGTCATTTTGGGGGGTTGTGATGCTCAAAAAATGTACCCACTGACTTACAGGTATCTTTTCGCCAATGTAAGTCTATAGGAAAAAGTCTTTGTGGGCCCAGTGTCATCATGTGACAGGCTTGGGAGCTGTAATTCCACTGTTATGCCCCTACAACAATGGGCCCCAAAGCCCGGGGCACTTCCTGGGGGTCTGTCCACTCTCTGTGTAGATATAAATGGTTAATTCTTGTTTTTAGGTGTTTATAAACCGATGAAAACATATTTATGAATACAATACAAAATTTCTGCCAATAGATGACCCTTAATCTTACACTGTGGACCTTTAAGACAATTTTCGATCAATCATTATGTGATAGATTTAAGTGTATTGAATGTTGAACTTCAAAGGGCATAAAATATTGTTGGATATATACGTACTGGTTGTACTCCTTCACAACTGGTGGGAATGGGATGTCCTTCGAGGTCCAATGCCCATCTGCACCTTTGACCCTTCTTGGCATTGTGTCCTTTGAATGGGCCGTGTGGAGGGTTGAACACAGGGAGACGTCCCCGGCATCTCGCCACTGGACAAAGAGCAAGGAGTCCTTTCTGATCCAGCGGATGCTGCCGCGGGGAGAGTTTGCATCTAGGCTGTTATTCTTTGTTTTGGGGAAGCCAGGTCTGTTCGCTCGTATGGTTCCACACGCCCAGATCTTCCTCTTGAGGAGGTCACGGAAAAGTGTGGGACTTGTGTAAAAGTTATCAACAAAGAGCTTGTAGCCGGTGCCCAGCATCTGTATGTTGATTAGCTCCATCACAGACTCATAACCAAGCCCCTTGCCACTGGTTCCCTTCAGCTTTCCCTCATAGATAAATAAGTCCCATGTGTAACCACTGGATGAGTCTGTCAGAACAAAGAGTTTATGTCCCCAGCGAGTAGGCTTATTTTTCATATATTGCTTGAGTCCATTGCGGGCTTTGGAGGCAACCGTTTTCTCACAAATGGAAACTTCCTGGGCAGGGTGATAGTTCCTTCTGCAGGCGCTCCTCATCTCCTCGTATAATGGCTTTATTTTGCAGAGGCGATCAAAGGCTGCTGTGCCTCTCTTTTCCTTATTAGCAGCATCCTGTGCCAAGCTGCTGAGGTGAAGGGACCTGCTGATGGTGAGGAACTTCTTACCAGTCATTACCCGTCTAGGAAATGGTAATTCATACAGTTTCCCCACTCGCCAGTAGTCAGCAAATCCAGAGCATTTTACCACACTCATGTAGACGACTAAAGACATGAATGAATACATGTCCTTCAGTGTCAGGTCAGTCCACGGTATGGCGGGGGGTGCATGACTGGAGCAAAACTCATTGGTGTTATTAACGATTGTCTGTAAAATAGAATCAGTGAAGAAGAGTTGGAAGAGCTGCAGGGGTGTGTAGGTGGCTGGAATTGTGAACTGTGGTCCTGGTGACCGGGCGGGTCTGAAGGTGGGCTGCCGGGGTGTGATGTCTGGATCATTCATATCATTCCACCTCCATCCTCCCAACGGGTCAGCAGCCTCACTGCAGGAAACATGTGGGGAAAGGTAATCAATACAATGTGTACTGATGATTCAGTACACATTGTATTGAATGTGTACTGATGATTCAAACTGAAGCTTATTTATGTAGAAATAGAAAAGTAAAACAAATAATAGCACAAAATACTTACTTGTCGGGGAAGTCTTCTCCCTCTACAGTTACATCCACGCTCCAGCTGTCCGATATTTCGTCCTCAGATTCATCCTCGCTTTTAGGCACAATACTTTGGTCAATCATTCCTTGAAGCGTATTTATTATATTATCAAGCCGCCTCGCCATTATTCACCCCAGACGTCCCTAAAAATGTAAAAACGCCACACGTTTTACCTTTAACCCACGGACGCAGACTACACCAGAAGTGGGTATGTTGCTTGCTTGCTTCTTCTTCGTTTAATTCACTGGCGGGGCGGGCTCCTTCTACTTCCGCCTCCGCTTCTTCTTCGTCTGATGTTTAATGGCAGTTGGCAGCTTTTAGGCGCATTACTGCCACCTTCTGGTTGGAGTCCTGACAGGAACGCCTACATTACAGCCTCCTGAGACCTGAACTTTTTTGGTGTGCATTTTAAAATTTTCCTAGCTATCTGAGATTAGTAGGAGCTGAAAAATGTTTAAAAAAAAAAGAATATTGTCAACAATAATAAATAAATAAAGTCACAATATTCTCAAACAAGACAACAGTTAAGTCCCAATGTCCTTCAACGAGCTTCTGTGAAACTTCTGAGAAACTTCTTTTTTTGTCCCCTTGATGGTGCTGTGTGATTATTTTCAGTTCAGAGCAAAAATGAACATAGGAGTATTTTTAGATTAAGTTAATAAATAAAAATATTTTGGTATGTTGAAACCACAAAACTGATTGATATCAGTGGGTTAACTGTGAGAGTTGGGGGGAAAATCGACATAGCATAGTAGCATAGTATAGGATATTTTGAGTGGCAATATTGTACTGATACACAAATGCGAAGTATCAAATTTTGTTATTATTAGAAAAATTATTAATACAGCAAATACAAATTAAATAATTGCGTTTTCAGTCCACTGGTGACATTTTGCCACAAGGAAAAAAGATTGAAGTGAGAAGAACAAACTGTATCTTCTTTGATAAAACAAAGTTTTCCTTTGTGGATATAATTTGCAGTCAAGAAAAGGTAATAAATTTGCTATATATTGTCTTTAGTTTTTAAAGAATCTCTTAGCCAACAGCCATTTATTTAGGCTTTTACGAGTTGTCTCTTCTTTCAGTCTGTGGCTTCTGCTGTTGTTTCTCAAAGCCGCTCCCTTGTCGCTCCACTAATACTGAAACTATCTTCTTCCTCTCTAAAGGGCCACATAACCTCCTGCCCTGCTTACGCTTACCTGTGGCTGCGTCCTTCCTTTCTCCAGCCAGCAGGTGGCAGCCTTCACTGCAGAGGCACAGCACATTGCTTCATTAGTGCTGAAGTATGAAGCTTTTTTTAATAACTCTCCCACTGCGTGTTACATGATAACTTACAAGTTCAGCGTTTGAACAGGATTAAGAACATTTCTGTGTGTTTGCACTTCAGGTTAATGCCTGAGCGAGGTGAAAAGCTGAAAAATGGATCGACTTAGTAAAGATCTGAAGACTGGCTAAGCAGGCTAAAGCCACCAAGTAGGCTACAGAGAAGTGATGAAGCTGGCTCGCCTAGTTCTCAGTGGTCTGCGGGTACCTGAACACATCGTGTTCATTTTAATGACTGGCATTAATACAAGAACACTACACAAACACAACTGCCTGAAAGTGGTTTAGCAGAGGTGGTAAATTTGAAACTTGAGACTATCTTTGACCCAGAGCTTCACCAGCAGCTCTGTTTGTGTGTTGAGTCATTCCTCACACATCCTCTGTGGTGTGTGACTGATATTATGCATCAACATTTCCTGATCACAAACACTCAGAGGGCTTCTTCTGCACAGCAACATCCTTCAAAATAAGCAAATATAATGTGTAACCCAGCTGAGCTGCATCTGTGAAAATATTTTTTTTCTTTAAAGGGGAACTCCAACGTTTTTACACACCACACAGTCATTTTATAGATCTTGTGAAGGACTATGAAGGCATATGTGAAAAAAAGTTGCATAAAGCCTGTTGTGCATGGATGCATTACTCAATGGGCCTTCAAGGCACAGGTCTGAGGCCCAAAGTGTCAGGGGCGCCTGTGGCCTTTACCTGCAAAATATCACTCACTTTATCATGTAGCAGCCAGGAGGAGACTGAAACTGATCTCAAAGAGGTGCAGAAGAACTGCAAAGAGACACAAAATTACTACAAAAAGGGGCAAAACAACCACAAAAAGACACATAGTTATCTCAAAGGGACATAAATAACCTCAAAGCGACATAAGATGGCTACAAAGAGACACCAAACAACCACAAGGACACACAAAATTACCACAAAAAAAATACTTAACAGCTACAAAGAGATGCAAAAAAGACCAACCAAAAAAAGACAAAACCACAACCAAATGTGTGTCTGTGTGCTCCTATGTGGGAGAAATGGTGGGGCCTTTTGCTTACTGATGCCTAGGGGTCCAATGTCTCTTGTTTTTGTGGCTCCAGAGGGAGCTGTGAGACTCTGACAAACTGACGTCACTGTGATGTCACCTCAGTCAGTGTTGGCTGGGTGAAGACTACAAGTTTGAAAATGAAAAACAATCTGGGGCTGTGTGATCAGAGAGAAGTGAGTTTAAGAGATCTGTGTAGCCCGCTCCTCCTCCTCCTCTTCTCTGCTTGAAGCTAGCATCTTAAGGCTACATTAGCTGCTACCAGCATAGCAAACAGGGACCTCTGAAATGAACTTGTTGGTGGCTGAGTTGCATTGTGGGTAATGTAGTTGCCAGGTTGTGACAACAAAAAAGAATGCATGGAATGAAAAAGACAAGGTTTCTGGTTCTACTGCATAGCATCTGCATAGATTTTGATCCTTTTAATGTGAGTGTTACAGAAGTGCAATGCGTAATTGCAGAAGTCGTTTTTTTTGTCAATAAATTCAAGGATTTAAACATTAGGTTTTTATTTCTGGCAGGCTTTGTGAAAGCATTTGCAAATAAGACAAGGAAGATCCATAATTTTGGTAATGGGTTAGCTTGTATGAAAAAAATGTTAATTGACTTCATATTCTGTGGGGAAAAAAAACAAATTGTGTTAATGGTTTGGTCCACAACAGACTGACGTTGTGCTAATTGTGTTTTGAGTTTTGAAAACGTGACTACAGATTGGATAAAAGGATGTCAGCCATTGTAAAAAAAAACTGCAATATGAACATCCTTCATTGTAACACAAAATAAGGTAAAGCTTAATAGGTGTAAGGATCCAAAGTCAAATCGCACTACAAAAAAAAATCCAGCCTTTCAGTCTGCAGACTCCACTCTGAGTTAACAAATCAAAGATCAACATGCTGTTTTTTCTGAGCCTTATCTTTGCTTAGCTCTTGTTTTGCCTACCTCAACAGCACCACCTGCACTGTAATATTTTAAGATCATTTTTTACTCCAAGAGGAACTGATAGTGTCTCTCAGTCTTTTTTTTTACAGCTTACTTGCAATTTTCATTTCTGCAATTGTATTTGTCAAAGTCCACCTCAGCAGATGAAATCATTTTTGCTGTAATAATCAAAAGCAACTCAGTCATCCTTGCAGGACTGTTACAATTGCACGTCTCCCTTTTTATTTCTGCCCATGACATGACTAAGCTAAGTTCTAAAATAGCACATGTATAATGATAGTAATGACTAAAGCCTCAGAAATCCTACAGTGACTCATTCAGCACAGTAACTCTGCAGATAGTCAGAGATGGAATATGGAAAGAGGAAGTAGATTCTGATTGTTCTTTACAGAGGTTACTGTCTGTTCTATCGCTGTGTGGTTTGATTGCATTACTTCACTGACCCGTGATCATCTGTTCTCCTCTGACATGCAGCAGGGGCCCGTTGCAGCTGAGATGATGGTGTGGTTGGGGCCTGCAGAGATCAGCCATTGATTCCAGAAACTTCTGCTGCTTTCAGAGTCAATTTAAAGACTGGACAACGTGTCTAATCATAGATTGATGCGAACGTGATGAAGACAAGCTGCTGTTTAAGACATGTATGTCGACAGTTACATACAACCACCTGCTGATTCTGCCAAAGCTAACTGGGACACATTTAACATGATCTGCACCCCACTGATAATCAGTTAAACAATACTTATTATAACTATTTTAATAAAAGAGATAAAGACAGATTTTTCCTATATGATCTGTTTGTGTTCATCAGTACTGTTAGAATTTACAGGACCAGGTGACACATGCAGCAAGGATGGGAAGTACCACGGTATTTTTATGCAAATGTTGTTGTGCTTTCTCCTGCAAATCATTTTAACGGACTACAACAGACAGATGTGTTGGGTATTCACCAGAAAAACCTTTTCAAGAAGGCACAAATACCAGATATGTCAGTCACACTTACAGAGGGACTCACAAAATCCAAGTAGAAGCAGATGTATTTGAAAAGTCTTAAATCATTTTGCTAAGTAATAGCTATTTTTAATCACAACACACACACACATACACACACACACACCTAAAACATTATGGACATAATTTCCACATCTTGTAACTTGTTTACATTAATTTGATGTTCTCAACTTTAAATAGTTCATCCATCCATTTTCATCTGCTTATCTGGGGCTGAGTTGTGAAGGCAGCAGGCCAAGCAAAGCACCCCAGGTGTTCCTCTCCCCAGCAACACTTTCCAGCTCCTCCTGATGGACCCTGAGGCTTTCCCAGGCCAGATGAGATATGTAATCCCTCCAGCATGTTCTGAGTCTGCCCAGGGGCCTCCTACCAGTGGGACGTGCCCGGAACACCTCTAACGGGAGGCGTCCAGGAGGCATCCTGATCAGATGCCTGAACCACCTCAGCTGACCGTTTTCGACACGAATGAGCAGCGGCTCTACTCTGAGCTCCCTCCGGATGTCATAGCTCCTCACCCTATCTCTAAGGCTGAGCCCAGCCACCCCACTGAGGAAACTCATTTCGGCCGCTTGTGTCTGCGATCTCATTCTTTCGGTCACTACCCAGAGTTTGTGACCATAGGTGAGGGTTGGGACGTAGATGGACCAGTAAATTGAAAGCTTTGCTTTCTGGCTCAGCTCCCTCTTCACCACGACAGTCTGGTGCATCGCCTACATCACTGCAGAAGCCGCACCAAACCACCGATCCATCTCACGCTTCATTCTACCCTCACTCATGAACAAGACCCTGAGATACTTGAACTCCCTCGCTTGAGGCAGTAAGTCTCTCCCAACCTCGAGGGGGCAATCCACCGTTTTGTGGCAGAGAACCATGGCCTCAGATTTGGAGGTGCTGACTCTCATCCCGACGGCTTCACACTTGGCTGCAAACTGCCCCAGAGCATGCTGGAGGTCAGGGTGTGATGAAGCCAACAGAACCACATCATCAGTGATTCAATCATTATTTTGACTTAAGTGATTGGTTGAGCCAAGTTGCAACAAGACCCTGAATGTATCCAGACTATTATAATGTTTGTGCCTGTGTGCTAAGGCATTAGGTTCATTAGTAATGTGGTTTAAATCTCTGGGAAATACCCTCTATCTCAGTCATATTTCACTCCTGATGCTGTTTTGAAAAGTTTTAATTGTTACCAGTGTGAATATAAGAGGAAAAAGCTGAATACACTTTATTTTCAATCCTCTGCTGTGTCTTTATCCTGACCCACAGAGCTCTCTTCAAACACTGGGCAACTCCAGACCAAAAGGTCTTTGTCATACCAGGCTTGTCTCCTGACATGATGCAGCTCATCACTGAGTTTGCATACACTGACCATCTGTCTGTGACGGAGGGCAATGTGCAGGAGCTGCTGCTTGCAGCCGATCAGCTCAACGTTTTGGACATTGAGCAAACTTGCTGCAACTTCCTGGGAGAGCGGCTCTGCCCAGAGAACTGCATCGGCATCTTTCAGTTCACCTTCATCTGCTTCCACTCTGACCTGCAGTGCAAGACCTACCGCTACATCATTGAACACTTTGAGGTGGTTGTTTTCCTTCGTTGGATCGCCCATGTACGCCCATGTACCTGAAGAGCGAAACAGACACATCGCTGTACTCCTGTCAAAGGTATGATAACTTTCTATCACTACATCTAATTTCAATGTAGACCTCAAATGTTTTTGGAAACATATTTTAGTGTACTCTTTAGCTGTAAAATGAGAAAGTTGGTCTGGCTGGTGGGCGGTGCTTGGTGATCCAGTCAACGGTATCCAACATGGTGACTGGGTCACAAACGTTCTCATTTTACAGCTAAACAGTACACTGAAATATGTTGCCATAGATTACATCTGGACACACACGGCCTCTCTGTCTCGTTTCTGCAACCCCTCGTCCGTCCTCGCCTGCCTAATGCCATCCTGTTGGCCATTGGAGGCTGGAGCAGCAGCAATGTAACCAGTGGCATTGAGGCTTATGATATCCGCGCTGACTACTGGATGTACGTGACAAACAATCACGAGCGTGGCTATCATGGTACTGTCTTCCTCAATGGGGATGTCTACTGTGTTGGTGGCTTTTGAGCAGTGTAAGCAGGTTTAGCCTGAGCTCAAACACCTGGCATGAGGTGGCAGCCATGTACTAACGCCGCTTTGGTGTGAGTATCACTGTGCTGAATGGGTGTATCTATGCCATGGGAGGTTGTGATGAGCATACAAACCTTTACACTGCAGAGTGCTACACGCCCGAGACTAACCAATGGAGTCTTAATGCACCCATGCACAAGCACAGGAGCTGTGCTGGCTGCACAACACTCCACAACAAGGTGGGTGAAGTGAAAGAGATGCTGGGAGTGATAGAAAGTATTATGATATAATGGAACATTTTTTAACATTTGATTTTATATCTCAATTTTACAGACTCAAAGCCTGTAAGGCAATAATGCTTCAAGCTACAGTAGGCAACTTTTTTTTTTTTAGCAAATATGACAAAAAGTTATTTATTTTTATAACTGTCACTATATCCTGACAGCAGTGCATGAGGCAGATAATCTATGTAAAAAAATCACGCTCCGTAGTATTCCTAACGGCATTTGCAAGAGTCATGAAAGCAATCAATTAAAGCTGAGGAGTCTCTAACGCAGCTGTCAATGACTCCATAAACTGTGGTCAAACTAGGCAGTATTGATCAAATATAAAACAGGATTCTGTGACTGAATTGCCTATTTCTCACCTCAAATATTAATATAATTTGTTTGTTGTAATAATTTGAAACATATTTTAGTGTACTGTTTAGCTGTAAAATGAGAAAGTTTGCTCATGCCTGTGGGTGCATGCTTTGTGTTGGTTCGACTGCTTTAAACATGGTAGCGGGTCACTTACTTTCTCATTTTACAGCTAAACAGTACACTAAAATATGTTTCAAATATGTTTCACGAGCAGTGGTTGACATGACTGACAGCTGCTCCCTCTGAAAATGGCATGTCACAAGCTAGACTTCGTAAAGCCTGAAAACAGAGCCAAGCAGAGGGGTAGACGTCTTGTGTTCTTTATGACTACCTGAATTTGATATACTCAAAGTTTATTGAGGGTTTTTGCACAATGATGCCAAAATTAAACTGCCTACCTGTGCTTTATTGCCAAAGTATTAGATAAAAGTCGAGATCAAAAATTAGTTCTTGACTTTTTGCAGTTGCTTTGAAGTGAGTGGAATAATTGGCCAGAGGGTACTGTCAGACAAAAGGTCCTCAGCATCCTATATCTGAAGCTTTTACAATGTTGTGTACCTAGAGGTGTTATGAGATGTGTGTGGCATTACATACTGTAGTTCATTTGTGTGAGGATGGTTTAAAAAAAGCTGCACTTAAACACACCAAAGATTATAGCTAACGGCCAACTCGCATGTACTGTACGTTGTGTGCCTGCATGAGAGGAAATAATTCTCCATAGCACCTCCACACTGTCCAGCCACTGCCAGTAGTCTGTATTCATCATTCAAAAAACGAAACTGGAAGACCTACAGGATAGATTTAAGACACTAGTTAGCCAGTTAGCGCTTAGCAACACAACCTGATGTTGAAAGAACAAAGGATATTTACCATGCATGCATGTAACACAAACAGTTACTGTACAAGCTGAAAAGCTCAAGGGCTAAAAAAATAATCTTACCTGATATAACAAGTCTGTTTTGACCTTGCATCCCCTAGACTTTAGCCATTTGTTTGTCTTTGTCACTCCCGTTTCTCTTTTCATGCACTGAGCTGAACTGCCAATCACAGTGATTTCATTCACTGTCTGGCTCTTCGGTCTTTGTTGCCAATTCAACATGCTGAATCAGCCAAAAAAAGGCAGACAACGGTCAGCTAGTGCCATCGTTGCGGTACACACTGCACAAACTAGAGACAGACCCTCCCTGACAGCATGACACTGACTAACAGCCGACCGTCAAATTGGTGTGTCAGGGCCTTTAAGATGGCCATCCCCAAGCAATAGATCCAATACCCCCAATCCAATTTGGATTTTTGAGGCCAGAAAATATTGATATTTTAAAGTCAAACAATCTGAAAACAACAAAAGTATACATATATATATATGTAACATTCATTTTTAGAATCAACATTTAGTGTTAACACTTATCAATTCATAGGCAATATGGTAACACTGGACGATTAATGTTTCGTCTCAGTTTATTTGTCTGTTGGACAGTTAGATGATTCACTAGATGCTGGATCTCAGCAGTAGTCCACTAATTATCTTGCAGCAGTGTAGAAATATTTCTGTGTTATTTATTACCAGTTGAAGCCAAGAAAAGTGTTAAATCACTAAAGGCCTTCTGGTTCTCCCCAGATTAACATTTGTGGTGGTTTCAATGGGAACGAGTTCCTGCAAACAGCTGAATGTTACAGCCCAGAGACCAACCAGTGGACACTGATCAGCCTCATGAGCTGCCAGCGCAGTGCAGTTGGCGTCATTGCATATGGACCATGTCTTCGCAGTAACACGAATCTCTGCTGATACTTTCATAACACGCAAACTGTTCAAAGATTTGCTCAGTAGCTAGATTCACACACTCAAAGACACTTTGAGGACGGGTGTTCTTTCTTGCAAAGATGTCGACAGACTGGTTGTATCATCATTTCAAACATTTGACCCTTTATTTTACTTTTCCTCCCAAAGGTTGGTGGCTTTGATGGGTCCCCCTGTCTGCGAAGTGCTGAGGCATACAACCCCCAGACCAACACCTGGCATGAAGTGTCGCCCATGTTGCTTCCCAAGAGGGCATTCGGCATTGCAATGCTTGATGAACTGCTCTTTGTTGTTGGGGGATACAATGGCTACTCCGACTCCTATAATGTCCAGTGCTATGACGGAACAACTGATGAGTGGCATGTGGCCTGTGACATGAACTTTGCCCACTCTGATATTATCTGCTGTGTGGTGTTCGGACTCAGCAACATGGCTGACTATGTTGTCCCTCGTGACTTTCTGCCGTGTTTAAATTTGGAAGATGAGAGTTCTGACTCTGCTGAGTCGTTAGACTCTGTCTGACACACCTGAGCAGTGCTCTTTACTAACATCCACCCTGGTGAGACTTTAACAGAAACAATGAAATAAATTTCTTTGTGCATCAAAATGTTGTTACTCCAGAGATTTCAAACTTTTTTCAGTTTGTGTCAGAATTTTTTTTCTATGTGAGAAGGGTGCTGTGTCTACTCTGCAGACACAGTTACCAAACTACATGACTCTGACCCTGACCTTTGAGACCCTGTCCAGCTACTAGATGGTAGAGGGAACGTAGTGCTGGGGGAATGTAGACTACATATACATATATATATATATAAATATTTTATTTAACCTTCCTGACATTGCTGGCAAGGTAAGTCTGTGATAAAGTTGAAGGGGGGCACGAAGGAGGGAAGGGAAAACTGTTCTGACTAGTTCTGTGTTATTATCTTGTTGCTTAAATTTGAAAATAAAAAGAAATTTAAAAAAAAAAGATTCTTGATTTTAAGAATAAAGTCATAATCTTACGAGAATAAAGACGTAATTTTGAGAAAAAAGTCCTAATATTACCAGAATTAAGTCCCTGACAAACTGCTGCAGTGACCTTAATCTGCAACTTTTATTCCTGAAATTTAAGAGTTTAATCACATAATATTATGCCTTTTTCTTGGAAAATTACAATATTCTTGTAATATAATTACTTTTCCTCAAAATGACTTTATTCTCTCAAAATGACTTTATTCTCTAATCTAATTTTTGTCTTCGATGTGGCATTAATCGTAGAAAATTATCTGTAGTTACAGCCCTAATTTTAATCACCTTTATCAGGATCTCCAGACAGTCAGACCTAAGCTGCAGCTTGTTCTATTAGTCCCTGATTTTTTTTAGCTAGCTTTCATCAGCTAAGTCCTAATGAAAAAAGGGAGTAGTTTCTCACCCTCTCTTTTTATAGACAATACAGAAACAAAATGTGTCTGTATGTCTGATATTAGCTGTAACATCATTTCAATATTATGTTATAGTAGTCATTAGGGGAGACGGGGGTTGGTTGTCACAGTGCTTGTTACAGCCACACTAGAGGGCGCTGTGACATTATGTTGATGTCAAATGGTTGGCCTGACATCACTTATCAAAAACTCGAAGGTAATAGATTTGGATCGATGTTTAGCTAGCAAGCTACAGCCATGCAGCAGCTAGCTCAAAATGTTTGTCAAGAGGTCAGTTGGGGTTGGTTGTCACTCGTGTGACAGTTCAGAGAGACAGTCAGTATGGCAAACCAACACATTCTCACTCCGACCTCTTCACATATTGATGTTTGGTCATGGACTTTCCACGTCATGTCTTTCATTTAACATTTACATACAGTCTCTTTCAAAATGACTGTGCACACAGACAACACCTACTGAACACCTATTGCCAGGTACACATTACACGATATCAGCCTGCTTATAGCCCGACGCAATGTTGTACAGTGTTGGCTTGGATCGCGATCGTATGCGATAATCCATCATTTTATCTTGTGTAGTATGTCATAGTACTGTAGATGGCAACCGGTGCCCCATCTGGGATGCCTCATGACGTCCCAACAAAAAGTCTAGCATGTTTGGTTTTCTTTTGCGAATCACGATTGCTCCCGTCACAGCCGTCACTTTGACCAGTAGGAGCACAAAGATTTAAAAAAAATTATGGTGTGAAACAGCAGAGGCACTTCGTCAACCCAGTGAGTACTGCCATTAGCATCAGGCTAGCAAACAATGTTATTTCTTAAAAATGGAGAATATAAAGTAAGAAAATTAAAAAATAGTGGCAGAGCTTTTATTCACCACAACTGCAGAGGCTACTAGCTTCATTTGAAACATTACATTATAAACAGGCCATTATTTATTATTCCCTCTTTATTTTTATATTTTTACTTTTTATCTGGTCCAGTTTGCCTTGATAAAGCTAATGCATTGCAGTGTCATTTCCAACGCAACACTTCCTGTGTCTGTTTCAAATTAAAAGCCCCATATAACTTTGGTTGAGAGAATCCCTTCATTTTCTAAACAGGCTTTTATTGTGAAACATTTGCAGGAGCTTGTTGTGGAGGATTCAGTAGCTTGCATGTTTGCATGCAATACTTCAAATGTAACACAGACGCAATTTTTACGTTACCACAATAACATTTCGGCTGGCACATGAACAGCCACAGTGACTGAAATAATAGTGATAATAATAAAAATAGGACAGGAATAACCCGATGACATCACACAGGTTGTGCAAGACGACCAGGGATGATTGGTGTAGTCTGTCATGTCTGTCGGCCAAGTCACAGCACGATTTTATGACTCCACTATTGTGTTATGTGACTGAAGCCCTTTTTAATAGGAATTGTGCAAATTTACATCAAAGCTCAATCAGTCTTCGTTCAGCATTGGCAGTAAAAAAACAAAATCTGGGAGTGCAGCGAAATGCCGCCTGCCTACTTTTAATTATACAGAATGTGCCTTTTTCGGGGCAATGGGGGGCGTGAGCAAGTAACAAAACGTGTAGCTCAGCGTGTGACACCAGTGGGTTGCACATGCAGCATCATCAACAGCTCCTCCCACAAGTCATCAACAGCCCCACCCATGACAGAAGGGCGCCTTGTTCTTTTTAAACCAAAAAGGTTCTGCCAATATGTTTACCCCTACATGGCGGAAAATTGGGCACTTAGGATCAACTCGCCAATCCGGCTCTGTGTGTCTAAACGCTCGCAGCCTGCCAGCAAAATGTCCCAACATTCGCCGAAAATGTGGCAGTGTAAAATGGGCTATAGTGACTGTTGGAACAGACAAAAATGCTGTGTAGTGTAAATCAGGCATAAAGTTTCATTTAATGTAAGAATGGCTGTTGAAAGAAGTTTTGATGATGAGCAATTCACACAAGAGTAAAAAATGTGACAACCGACCCCAGTCTCCCCTACTGTTTATTGCCCCCTTAAATGGAGCAAAGACCCCTTAAATAAGTACTAGTGGGACAGTTTGCCTCCCTCCTGGACAGCCTTGGTGTAAACACTGAAGACATGCAGAGATTACTGAGTCACTGACTGGCACAGAGAGGCAAAAAACAGAGTGGAGGACTCAAAGAAACAGGGAAGGGCAAAAATGGGAATATAAAAAGAAAGAGAAACATGGGAGGTTCAGTGAGAATATAAATTGGTGCTGTGACATGACTTTCTGTCTTGTGTTGGATGTACCACAACCGTATGACTGGGCGTGAGAGTCACATGCCACTACAGACAGGCGGCGGCAGTTTGACACCTCCGCTTCCCCCAGAAAGACGCACACAAGTCGGCTCCTCAACACCTCCGGACCTGCAGGAGACGGACGGCAATGGCGACCGGTGACAGCCAGGCAACTTTTGACTCATGGCTCAGTGAGTAAACAGGGAATAAACAAGAGTTATGTTGTTGCTGTAGCTCCTTGTGTTTGCTTATTTTAACAACGCTAGCTTACCTACCTCATGATGACATTTAGTGCACCAACTGACGCTGCTTTGTTTGCTAACGTAACACTAACGGTCGCCTCGTGTCGTCATTTGGACTTAATTACCTTAATAACCCGTTATATTTGCGTTTAAATTCTGAATGTGTCGATTTATCATAACTTTTATTAAATAACTTTGGTGTTTTGCACAAAGTTGCAACAGGAAGTTGTTGGTTTGATCGTGCGCGTGCTCGGGGAGCGCTCGAGCAGTTTGTTGTGTGCTGTGCGCGCGCACCGCGATGTTTTTTTTTTATAGTTTCCTCAGTTGCTGGATGAAGTTTTAAGATAATTTGTTTAAGTAAAAATAGCAACAGTGACAAGTCAAAGACCTGCAAATTAAAATATATAGACAAATAAGTATAAACATTTAAAATGTACCTACATTAAAAAAAATGTATTTATGTTTATTTTACGTAGAAAGGGACAGTGCACATTAATTAACATGATCACTTAAGTCACGTAAATGTGACAGATTAAGCCATACAGGCTAATTTTTGACCTGCAGTCCTTGGCTGGCTAATGGTATATGTCTATGTAAGAAAAGATGGCAAGAAGAAAAGAAATGATGGCATGTCCATAGAAGGGCAACTAAGCTCAGAGCAAGCATATATCCATAGACAAAAGCACAAAGCAAGGCACATAAGCAAAAACAGCAAGACATAAACACCATTAATAAAACAATGACATAACCATATGAATTAAAACATTAAGAATGTACAATACAAAAGTGCAACATAAAACACAACATAGACCAAAGAACAAAAGCACACAGCAAAGCGCATAAGCCCCAACATAAAGTAAGAAAACAAAGACATAACCACTGTTTCTGTACAACTATTCTGTTATACTTTAAATACTGGTATTTTAAGTTTCAGTTTGACATCATCCAACATTTTGGTAGGTTTCCCTCAGATGAGTTTAACTTTCATATTCCTTGCATGGATAAAAAAAAACATCATCCTGTTTGCCTTATTTTTACAGATAATGTCAAATGCTTGTTTTCAAGGTGGCTCACCATTACAGATACACGATTATTACTCCAAAACAGCAGCCTTTAATGATAATATCATCATCAGTGCAGCATTAGAATTTTCAGTGAATGTATAACTCCATTCAGCAGATAGTGGAGAAAAGTCTAAAGGTACCCAAAAAAGATTATATTTTAGGATGTTAAAGTGGCACTGAAAGTATACTTCTTTAGAGCTGAGGTGATAAGACGATTAGTCGATTAGTAGGCAGAAAATTAATCAATAACAGTATTAGTAATCAATTAACATTTAAGTCATTAAGTAAGAGAGCAAAACATTTTAGTCTTTGGAAATAGTGAGACAAAACAAGCAATTTGAAAAGGTCTTGGAAATTATGAGAGGGATTTTCCACATTTTATAGAATAAACAATTACACAAAATTGCATACACTTAGCGCTGCAGCTTTAGATTCTTTTAGTAATCAAGTATTCTACCTTTTATTCTGGCGATTAATCAAGTAATCAGATAAGAAATACTGAATTTATTTATTAGCTTTATTTAAGGGTATTAGTAATATATAAAAGAGAACATGATTTCCTTTTTTGAAACACTTTTATTTGCTTTCATTGCAAATCATTTGTCTGCAGCGTGCACTTTAAAAGGTTGCAACAGATAAAAAGATGCATCTGCAGCTTGAAAAAAAAAAGAAGAAAAAAAACGGACTTCTGACGAACATTTCACAAGCTTAGATTTTTCTAACTAACTGGCATATTACATCCTGGGTATTTAAGAGAAAAAACATTTTTTGAAGTTCAAGAAGCATAAAATTATCTTAATCTTCTTGGTTTTTAAAGGAGAGTTTTCTGAAGTGCAAAAAAATAAAAGAAAAATACAAAAAATAATTTGAAATATAATTTTAAAAAAGTATACATCAACCTAAAACAGAGGTATATTAATAAATAATGCCTTTAATTTGTGCAACTTCACGTTCAGAACTAAGGTATCAAGTCTCAGGCACTGCATACAGTACACAGTATTTGATTGTACAGTAATTACTCTCCACATCCTACAAGTATGCCTAATACAACATAGGTATTGTTTCCTTGTCCCTGTGTAGGTCTGTCTTCCATTTTCACCTCTGTATTAAATTGTATCATTTCTTTGCATGTATTTTATTTAACTGTGGCACAGTATGAACATATTCTTTTGATTTTTAACCCTCTCCTCTGGTGTAATTGTTCCAGACCAAGCCACAGACCCAAACAATCAGGAGGACAGATGGGACTGCATTCAAGGCTTCTACCAGCTCGTCAATCAGGAGACTGATGGGTAAACAGAAAACTGTCTTTTTCTTAATTTAACCTAAGTGATGTGCTTGCACACAGTCCTGCATGGCTTTGCAAATCATTCTTTAGGCTCTGAACCTGAGCTGAAGTTTTCAGACGAGGTCAGTTGCTTCCAGAAGTTCCTTTAATGCAATCGTGGTGTTTGTGAAAGAGTTGCTTCACATCCATGTTGCGATCACCTTCTCAGTAACATCATCTTGTAAGAGGAAGGAGGAACTTTGCAGCACCTTTTTCCCTTTTGACCCTTTTCTTATTTTCTAAACTAATGTGTTATAATGTCTGAATGTAGTGGAATGTAAACTAAAAGCAAACACGGATAGAAAAGTAAAAGTTTTCAGGTTTTTATCCTTGTCTGTCAGCTTTACTGAAGCATGGCGATGGGTGGAAGCTATGTGAACAGTGCGTCTTTTGAATGTTGGCACAACATGTTATAAGGTCATGGTGTAATCAGGCATTTTAATGTGATTTAAATCGTAATTTTCTGCTTTCAGTCCACAGGTAGCTGTTCGCCTTCTTGCCCATAAAATTCAGTCACCACAGGAGAAAGAGGCTCTGCAGGCTCTCACTGTAAGCAATCACGTTCTTCATCTCTAAATATGACACACAGCTGATTTTATTTGTTGTACAATAGTAATATTTATCTGTGAAGTTCCCACAAGCATGCTTTTTATTTAAAAAGGAGTTTTTATCCTTTAACTAGTCAGTTGTTCTTCATTAAGTATTTTCTGTCTAGTTTGGTATGTATGTAGACATACAGTGTACATCTGTTTTTTATTTAATGCAATTTATTTGGGGTTTTACTCTGCATTTATCATTTTAACTCTACAGGTACAGACAGATGTCTTTGTTTAACCCTGGGTAGGGCTGTCCTCGTTTAAGAATTTTCCTAGTTGACCAATAGTCGTCATTTAGGGCCATTAGTCGACTAGTCGCCTGCATGTTTATGATATTAATTTAATTGTTAAATTATATATTTTGGGCGGGGCAACACAATGGTTTGAGTTCAAGGTGTGAGAAAGAATAGTATCAGTAACATTGAACAGAGAAACACAAAACTGTGCTAATGAATCTTCATTAATATAGGCCTATATTTTATCTACAAGTGCACGTCACACACTGAGTGAGCCGCCTGTTAATGACGCTGTTGGCAAAGCAGTAATGATTGTGCTAAGTGGCTAATGGGCATGTAGCTACTTACATGTTTCAGACGATACGTCATGTTTGTTGTCGACAAATGATAGGCAAATGTTTGCCTGCAGAGTTTACATATCAGCTTGGGTTCGTCCTTCACCTTCTCAAAATGATCCCACACTTTGGATTTCCTGCCTGACATGTTATTAACTAGCCTGTGTAATAACCGCAGGTACCAGTCCTGTAAATTAACGTGACTTCCGTCTGACTGCTGAGCATGACCACTTCCTGTATCTGTCCTTTCAAATCAAATTCCCACACGGTCCAGTTATATAGGTTTTGATTCATTTTGACAAGGCGCAGTTCCTAATAGAGTTCACTTTTTTTTCCCTGCGACCAATGAAATCTTGCTGACTAATGACTTTTCTGGTCGACTAATGTTTGGTCAATTATTAGGGGACAGCTCTAACCCTGGGAGAGGGCGCTCCTGTGAAGAATATCTGTGACTAACTTTCATCACATGGCCATGACATGACAGTGACACAAGGGATTTAGTCTGTTTTTTGAATCTGCTGTGACAGCACACGCTGCACGAGCTGCAGTCTTTCACTATAAAATGTAATTTAGCAAAGGTCATCAAGGTTCATGTGACTCATGTCATGTGACATTTAAAGGTCATAACCGCAAAACAGACCGTGACAAATCTGTTCTCTCTCCCTTTTCTATTGTGCAAGAGGAGGATACTTTGTTGTTTTCTTTCAGTTTCACTTGTAAAAGCTTCTGTTGGTGATGATTCATTCTGACTTGGTGCTTCCCAGGTTCTCGAGGCATGTATGAACAACTGTGGGAAGAGGTTTCACAAAGAGGCCGCCAAGTTTCGCTTTCTCAATGAGCTTATCAAACTCCTAACACCAAAGGTAACCAGAGAGAGACAGGTCTCCTTAGCTTCCTTTAGGCTCTCTCACTGTAATGTCACTGCTAGGCAACAGCTTGGGTCCATGTTTACTTCCTGTCAGCTGATTCACATACACTGCAAATCATTCCAACGGGAAATACAAAGGGATCCATTGAGAATGTTCTGGTGCATGTACCGACCCCATTTCATTGTTTCATTGCCATCATATTGTCATTACAACAATACTATAGTTAACTTTATAACAATACTTTTTTCTGACATTATGATAACAGGACTTTATTTAACTTTAATATAACAGGGCTTTATTAATTATTACAACAGTACTATAACTTTATTATGTAACAGTAGCTACTTATGTAGCTGTATTGCAACTGTAGTTTATTCAGTAGTTTAGTATTTCAGTAGTTTACAGTATTTCAAGGAGATTCTAAAAATATCAAAATATACAGTACAGGCCAAAAGTTTGGACACACCTTCTCATTCAATGCGTTTTCTTTATTTTCATGACTATTTACATTGTAGATTCTCACTGAAGGCATCAAAACTATGAATGAACACATGTGGAGTTATGTACTTAACAAAAAAAGGTGAAATAACTGAAAACATGTTTTATATTCTAGTTTCTTCAAAATAGCCACCCTTTGCTCTGATTACTGCTTTGCACACTCTTGGCATTCTCTCCATGAGCTTCAAGAGGTAGTCACCTGAAATGGTTTTCCAACAGTCTTGAAGGAGTTCCCAGAGGTGTTTAGCACTTGTTGGCCCCTTTGCCTTCACTCTGCGGTCCAGCTCACCCCAAACCATCTCGATTGGGTTCAGGTCCAGTGACTGTGGAGGCCAGGTCATCTGCCGCAGCACTCCATCACTCTCCTTCTTGGTCAAATAGCCCTTACACAGCCTGGAGGTGTGTTTGGGGTCATTGTCCTGTTGAAAAATAAATGATCGTCCAACTAAACGCAAACCGGATGGGATGGCATGTCGCTGCAGGATGCTGTGGTAGCCATGCTGGTTCAGTGTGCCTTCAATTTTGAATAAATCCCCAACAGTGTCACCAGCAAAACACCCCCACAACATCACACCTCCTCCTCCATGCTTCACAGTGGGAACCAGGCATGTGGAATCCATCCGTTCACCTTTTCTGCGTCTCACAAAGACACGGCGGTTGGAACCAAAGATCTCAAATTTGGACTCATCAGACCAAAGCACAGATTTCCACTGGTCTAATGTCCATTCCTTGTGTTTCTTGGCCCAAACAAATCTCTTCTGCTTGTTGCCTCTCCTTAGCAGTGGTTTCCTAGCAGCTATTTGACCATGAAGGCCTGATTGGCGCAGTCTCCTCTTAACAGTTGTTCTAGAGATGGGTCTGCTGCTAGAACTCTGTGTGGCATTCATCTGGTCTCTGATCTGAGCTGCTGTTAACTTGCGATTTCTGAGGCTGGTGACTCGGATGAACTTATCCTCAGAAGCAGAGGTGACTCTTGGTCTTCCTTTCCTGGGTCGGTCCTCATGTGTGCCAGTTTCATTGTAGCGCTTGATGGTTTTTGCGACTCCACTTGGGGACACATTTAAAGTTTTTGCAATTTTCCGGACTGACTGACCTTCATTTCTTAAAGTAATGATGGCCACTTGTTTTTCTTTAGTTAGCTGATTGGTTCTTGCCATAATATGAATTTTAACAGTTGTCCAATAGGGCTGTTGGCTGTGTATTAACCTGACTTCTGCACAACACAACTGATGGTCCCAACCCCATTGATAAAGCAAGAAATTCCACTAATTAACCCTGATAAGGCACACCTGTGAAGTGGAAACCATTTCAGGTGACTACCTCTTGAAGCTCATGGAGAGAATGCCAAGAGTGTGCAAAGCAGTAATCAGAGCAAAGGGTGGCTATTTTGAAGAAACTAGAATATAAAACATGTTTTCAGTTATTTCACCTTTTTTTTTAAGTACATAACTCCACATGTGTTCATTCATAGTTTTGATGCCTTCAGTGAGAATCTACAATGTAAATAGTCATGAAAATAAAGAAAACGCATTGAATGAGAAGGTGTGTCCAAACTTTTGGCCTGGACTGTATATCGTGTACTGCAATACAACCATTATTTATAGGCCATATCACCCAGCCCTAATTCAGATGAGCTCTTGAATAAAAACAGTTTTGAGAACTATTTTAAAAGCCAATAGGAATATAGAAAACAGGTGTTAAGAAAATGAACAAGGCAGCAACCACAATAGCAAAGCTACAGCTCCAAACACCAATTTTAATCAAAATGATTTGTTAAAGAACCAAAACAAATCCTGCAGGCTATCGATCAAACTAAACAATAGTACGTTTACAAATATTCTAAGATAAACTACATAGATATGTGTCATATAAAAACCTATACAGGGCTTAACCAACTAGATACAAATATAATAGATAGATAATGGAACCAAACAGGTAAACATCGAACAATAGGAACATGCTGTAAACGTCAAAAGATGGATGATTATGCTACAACAGCAAATTACAAGACCTGTTAGGCCTATCAAAAACATATGATTAATGATTTTATTAAAAGAGTTACAATAAATATGAACTAAATACAGGAGAGGGGCCGATATCGTCTAAGAATCTGACAGAGAAAACTAGAATTATCCAAGTAAATAGAATCAATATGACATCAAGTGTGGTAGTATTTGAATTTTACAAATAAACTTAATAGAACGAAACTTAATTTACCTAGTGCACAGTCTGATATGAGAACAAGGAAGTTATTTAAATCTGTTGTAACCTCAGAGCTAAAAGAATAATAGACTAAAAGTTGCTTTCTGAAGAACGACTCTGATGTGACTGACCTGGTTAATCTTTTCTGAGCAGTACTTTGGCGCGTGGACTCCACAGAAGGTCAAAGACAGAGTGACGGAGGTCCTCTACGGCTGGACTCTTTGGCTTAAAGAGGAACCCAAGATTCAGGAGGCCTACAGCATGCTCAAGAAACAAGGTCTGAATGCAACATGCACTCTTAAAAGTCCTACGTAGCCGGAGTAAAACTTTAATAACTCACATTTACAGATATTATGTAAGTATAATGTACTGCAATTGTAATGTGATGCGTAGTATTATTTCCTCTCAAAAATAAAACAACCTCACCCTTCATTTTGTTCTTTCAGGTATTGTGAAGAAAGACCCTAAACTACCAGACACAATCATAATGGCACCTCCAGCACAAAGAACCACAGATTCTGTTTTTGACCAGGAGGACAAGGCCAAGGTGAGTGTGTGTTTGTATTTCATATCTGCTAATGTAACATTAACTTTGATCCTGCTAAAAATGTGTTTCCGTATCATCAGCTGTTAGCCAGACTACTGAAAAGCGGCCGTCCTGAAGACCTAGAGACTGCCAACAGGCTCATTAAAAGCACCATCAAAGAGGTGAGGAGTGCTGCTGGTGGGGATGGTCATCTTTGCATGTGTGCATTTGTAATCGTATGAGCTTGAGATTATTTTTTTTTATGTTTGTGTGTGTGTGTGTGTGTGTGTGTTTGTGTTTCAGGAGCAAGAGAAGGCAGAGAAATTGTCAAAGCGTGAATCTACTCTGCAGGAGGTGGAGAGCAGCACCAAACAGCTCAGAGAGCTGCTGGACCAGCACACGATCACTGGAACCTCGCTACAGCCGAGTGATGACGAGAAGGTACGTTGGACATGATACAGACAGACAGACAATCAACCAGCTGTCCAGGACTGACTACTAAAAGCTAGATGGTTTTTGGGATCCCTGTGGACGTCCTGTGATTGTTGGTCCTCTATCGCCCTCTACTGGCTAATGTGTTTCTCTCAGCGTCCAACTTCTCTGTGACAATATAAAACCAGCAGGTCAAAAGTCGCAATTAGAACCTGCTTTACATTGAAATGTAGTATATGCTGTTATATTTAATCTAAATGTCTTAAAATCTTCCACTGTGTCACATAATTTAGCCTAGATTTGACCTTCAGTAGGTGTCTTTCTATGTACACACATGGATTTCAACTGCAACTGCATATTTACTGGTTGGTGAAGGCATACAACTGTGAGGCGATTCTAGTTTATCTAGATTATTCAACAGTAGACTATTGCTGGTCACACTTAGGGTAAAATCATTTTTAATAGAAATATTACTGAGTAGACAGTCAGGATGGCCGAGCGGTCTAAGGCGCTGCGTTCAGGTCGCAGTCTCCCCTGGAGGCGTGGGTTCGAATCCCACTTCTGACAGTTGCTGTTTTTCACTGGAGGCAGAGCTTGTAAGACGATAGTGGGGAAGTAAAGTGAGCGTTTATGTCACTTCAAACTAGTGATGGGATTTCTCGTTCACTTGTGAGGGCCGGTTCTTTGGCTCTCGTTCACTTTGAAGAGCTGGTTCAAAGATGCAGTTCGTTTATCCTTTTTTTGGGGGGGGGTTATTGCTGTGTGTATGTGTGGAGGGCGGGTGTTAGTGGGTTCAACGAAGAATCGCATTGCTGATTTATCACATCACATGATCTGGATATTGTAACGTGGACCCAGAATAGACCCTGCACATATAAAGTTTGGTGTAGCCATAGCAACGCCCTTTATAAACAACAAGCCTGCAAATACAAGCAAGTGCTGATAGTGGGTTAGCTTCCTACCTTTCATTTCTAACCGAGGGGGGTCATCAACACAACGTGAATTAGGAACTGGCTCGTTCACTCTAAAGAGCCAGTTCACTCGTTCACTTCAAAGAGCTGGTTCAAAGACTCGGCTCGTTCGCGAACGTCACATCACTACTTCAAACCAAAATGTTCCTTGTACTGGAGCAGCAGCCTCCACGGTGCTCCTGATAACCTCCCCATCAGTGCTGTTGTTATATGCCCTCATGTTTAGTGATATGATGCCAGAAACAACATTACAGTCAATGCGGAGGTCTCATAGTGTAATGGTTAGCACTCTGGACTCTGAATCCAGTATGACAGCTGTTTTGTCAGTGAATCTTGTGAGTTGTAATGGAGCCAAACTGTGTGCTGTTACCTTTGTTTAATGTTGCTGTTGTCGGAAAAATCGCTAGTTGCTAGGCTAACTTAGACAATGTAAAATGCAGTAGGCTTAATAATAATAATAATAATAATAATAATAATAAAACATTTTATTTGTAACGCACTATATTTAACGAAAAATCTCAAAGTGCTACAACAGCAAGAAAAGAAAAAATAAGTTAAAACGAGTTAAAAGCAGTTATCAAAGTAACACGAGCAAAAATTACAGATTAAAAGATTTTTTAAAAAGGTATGTTTTAAGGCCCTTTTTAAAACAATCAGTTGACTGTGGAACCCTCAGGTGTTCTGGGAGGGTGTTCCACAGTCGAGGAGCAGAAGGCTCGATCTCCCAGTGCGCGGCTCTTAGTCCTTGGGGGGAGAAGTCTGTGGCTGTTGGTGGAGCGGAGTGAGCGTGCTGAGGTCTGGGGGGTGAGGAGTTCTTTGAGGTACTGGGGGGCGTTGCCATGGATGCACTGGAATTAGCTTGTGCTAATAACGTTAGCATGTTGTATTTGTGGGGTAAATGTGTCTAGATAAAGACAAGTGTTTGTCTGTGAATGCTGCGAGTTACAGTGAAGCTGATTTATGTACTTGTTTTTCAAATTGTCTCTATTAAGCCATGTTTAATGTGTGTTTAGTGTGTGTTTTGAATCAACAAAACTTTATAGCACTTCACAGAAACCTCCGCTGCCCACTAGTGTTGTGGAGATGTAACTGCAGAGTGACTCTCAGACATACCACCTAATTATGAAGAGAAAACTCTTTTTTAACTATAGTTTTAACTAGATGGTGAATTAGACAACAAATAAAATCTAAAACTTGGGAGTGATACACTCGAGTTTAATCTCGTATCTGTCTTCACTCGAGTATGAAGGGGGGGTCGGACGGTAAAAGACTTATGCGAAGGCTGCACTCGTGTATCCTTGCTTCCCTCTCCTCTGAAAGCCTCCTCTCTCCTCGACTCCTCCAAGCCAGGTAATGAATTGAGTCGTCCTTCAAGATGGCTGATGTCAATCAGTTTCTAGGTCGAGTGATCGAGGATAGAGGACGGAGGAGGGATATTGGGATGAACCCTTTGATTCCCTTTTAGTGCAGCTGTTCTCGTTCTCATAAAGAGAACATCACTGCTAAACATAGAGAGAGATTGTGTTTAGTGGGTGCTGTCTGCATCATGAGTACTTTTTCAACATATGTTCACAAAACCAGAGCTCAAAGTTTAAGACATGAAAGTGATGTTTGGTCCCAACAAACCTCCAGATATTTTCTCAGAGGAGGAGGACGTCTTTGTGTGGAGGTATAATGCAACATTTTATCCATTCCCGCTGCAGGCCCTGTTCGAGCGCTGCGATCGGCTGAGGCCCAGCTTGTTCCGCCTGGCCAGTGACACGATGGACGACGACGCAGCTCTGGCACAGATCCTGGCAGCTAACGACGAGCTTACATTTGTAGTAAACACCTACAAAGACCGGGTGGGGAAGACAGAGTGTAACGGTGGAAGAGAGAGAAGCAGGAGTGAGGAAGAAATGGAGGGTCAAAACAACGGTAGGCTTTATTTTGTACACTTTAGCATCCCTGTGGGAAACACCTTGACCTTGTGTTTGGCTCTGCTCTGCTCTGCTTGTGTTTGATCCTGTTTTTACTTGCTCCTCCAGCTCCAAAAAGTCCCAGAGAGATTAAAAGCTACCACCTCATCGACCTGTCAGCACTGGACTCTCCACAGACACAGAGAAAAGCCGATTCACCACTGTTCTTTGAATCCTCTCTCCTGGAAAGTACCTTCCACTCAGTGGCTGAGCAGGACTTAAATGAATTAGGTAGGCCTTCTTTGGTACCTATTTTCTAGTTTGCTCTCTGTGAGAGTGATGAACATGTTTCCTAATGATGCTCTGTCCTGTGATTACAGAGTTTGATAACCTGGTCTCAAAACAGACTCAAGAGACGTCGAGGTCGTATTATGAAGATCTGCTGCAGGTGAGGCTTGGATATGAAGTCAAAGATAAAGGTTTAAAGGTGATTTTATTTGGAAGATTGTTTAACACACACTATTCTCTTGTTAGCTTAATGGAGAGTTTCAGACAAGGAACGCTGAGCAGAATGGAGGGAGAGACTTTGTGTTGAGAGCCCGTGGATGTGGGGGCAGCAGCACTACATCTAATGGGACTAACATCTGGTAAGGATGGAGAAAAGAAAGAAAACACTGTAAACAGTGCTTTGAATGTGGCATATAGGACTGTAACTGACTCCGAACTTAGTCAGTCGAATCAGATTTGGATTTTCAACATAAAGATTCGACTATTTGGTTCTTTTTCTTCATATAGACTACAAAGCAACACTTTGTTGACCAGCTAGTTTTTTGAACAGGGTTTTACAGGATGGTCAGGGTGACAGAGACGTTCACATTATACAGAAACAAGCCAAGTTAACCCCCCTAGGTAATGCACGCTAACTATGCTAAGGACAGATCAGAAATGTGCAACGTTTTTTGCAGATTCTAAATATAAGCCAGGAACTGTATCGTATGAAGCTGCCGTGAGCTGTAAATTCACCACTTCTTAGCAGAAGGCAGAAGATAAGGTTATCACAGAGCCTCATGTCTTCTAGATACCTGCCTCCATCTCACCCAGACTCACTCTGGGTCTGGGTCCACAACTGCTTGGAGATAGTGATAGATAGTGATCATACTCTGGGTGTAAATGCTTACAAATACATTATTTACCATGAAATAAATCGTTAAGATAAATAAATTTGAAAACAGAAGGACTGCCCAAAGAACATTTAAAAGAAAATCAGTCTGTGACGGAGCCACACTGGTAATATCAGCCTGCTGTTGTGTGTTGGTGGATATGCAAAAAGAAATTGCAGCACAGTAAACTGTAACGAAATTGCCAGCTGTTTTCTGTATCTATGACACATTTTTGTTCAGTTTAGTTTAGTTTTTTGTTGATGTTTATTTAAAATTGTTGCATTTTCAAAAGGTTTACTGTTAAAGATTTACTGCTATCTTAAGTTTATTGTTTAACTGTAGAAACTCATATGTATCCTTATCATTTTACTTTTGTTTGTGTTGTGCGCTTATGTAAAAAAAAAAAAAAGAAGCATGTATTTGTTATAGTTTTATTCCTGAAGTTATTTTTAAGTGTTGCTTTCAGCCTTAAAAATCCATCATCAGCGAGGCTCAATGTGTTGTTGCATTATGGGAACACACAAGACATTTTTGCAATATATTCAACAGATTTTGTATAAAACATTTTATTGCGCATTATGACTGTATGGAGATGTTCTCTGGCTTCATTTACTGCTCTTATTATTTCTAAAATTACTGATTTTCTTTGATAAGGTCGCTCCCTCACAATCAGCGCTTCACAGAGTCAGGATCACTGTCCGAAGCACACAAACAGCTCGGTGATGTGTCGGGATCTCCAGTTAAACTAGAGGAGAGCTCGTGTCCCCCGCAACTACTGAAGAACATCTTTGTTCCAGTGGAGACCATCAAATCCAGTATGTTTATGTGGAGAAACAGCTCGTTAACTTTCTGTTTCATAGTACTGTACTACTCTCGCCTACTGGATATCCTGCCTTAATGTCTGTTGTTGTCTAATTTGTGGAAGGTAACCTTGAGCCGATCACTTTATACGATCAGGGCGGCGTCCACGTTTCCCTCCATTTTGCAAAAGATTCTCCGCCGGGTCATCCAGGCATCGCTGTGGTCGTCATCTCCACAGTTAACACATCTGCCCTTGGTGTGAAAGACTTCCTGTTTCAAGCTGCTGTTCCAAAGGTAAAAAACTCTGAAAACATTATCCGAATCTCTTGTCGAAATAATATACATGGGTTTTAAAATAAAGTGTGAGTGAGTGTCACGTCTACCAGACAGTGGTAGAGATTTAACTCATTCTCATGCTGCACTGTCGATGTGTGACTGACCTGTTTTCCATTAATGAGTTAAATATTTAGTTAATAGTCAGTTTATTACCTCTCCTGCAGACCATGTCAGTGAAACTTCAGCCTGCCTCGGGGACACACCTACCTCCTTACAACCCTCTCCTGCCTCCACCTGCCATCTCCCAGGTCATCCTGTTGGCTAACCCTCAGAAAGTGAGTTTGTCGATTTACATTCATCAGTCACATTTCAACTTCACACAGCTATAACTTCCACCTCAAATTGTGGCACATAAAACTGAAGAACTTCAGCACTTGTATATAGGAATTATTACAAGTGCTGAAGTTCTTCAGTGTGTTTTTGTTTATTTATTTGGCATTATTGTGGTGCAGTGTTGTTTTACTGTCATTGATTTAGTGTAGAGTTGTACTGATACCAGTATCGGAAATGCCTCTGATACTGCCTAAAACGCGGTATCGGATATTGGCGAGTACAGCCTATGACCAATCTGATACCACGTAATGCCTCACGTCATTACGCAGGCAAATGAAACGGAAAAGGAGCGGAGTTTAAAAAGCATTCTACTGTAGCCTTTAAAATGTCTTTTTTACCAAATTGTGTGGCTGCACTTTAACCCGTGTCTTGATCTGTGTCAACACTGGATAATAATAATTAATAAAAAGTTTTATGGCATTCATTCTACTATTATGTATTTATTTCTTAATATTTTACATTTTTAGGAGTTGAGACATACAACAATTCATATCCCATCCATTTTTATTTTACGCGCTGGAATCAGATCGGTACTCGGTATTGGCAGATACCTAAGGTTCAGGGATCGGAATCAGTATCTGGAAGGAAAAAGTGGTATCGGTACATCTCTAGTTTAGTGTCAGTGGTGGAAGAAGTACTCAGATCTTTTACTTGTAATTACATATTTCTACAGTGTGGGTCTCATCCTTATATAAAACCTGAATAAGATGCTATAAGTTGACTATTTCGGCATATTTACGTGTTTTACTTCCTGGTCTTTACACATTAATTAATAGAATTTAACTGTAATGTTATGTAGTCGAGAATATTCTTACAGTATGTATGATCTGAAAGATGCAGATTAACAGTTTGTTCTGAATTGGATGTTAAAATACTTTACAAAATAGTGTTAACTGCCAAGTAAATGGACTTTGACCTTTGCATAAATTACTGATACAATGTGCGTCTGACATCCTTCTTTCTTTCCCTCAGCGAAACATGCGTTTACGCTTCAAGTTGACACTGACACACGGGGACCGACAGCTGAATGAGAACGGAGAGATTGACAACTTCCCTGACTGGACGTCTTTGATCGGCCACTAAAAAAACTTCAGAGACTTGGACTAAAAAACAAAAAGCTCTGGACCTGGAATCTAGAATCTGAAAGCTGAGCGAGCAAAGTGAAGAAAAACTGCGACCACGTCTGCAGTCGATCCTCGTGGTAAACAAACACAACAAATATCCAGTCTGTGTTTTCAGAAAAGTTTTATGAATAAAACACCAATAGCAACTGTGATGCATCAATGACAAAATAATATCAGAAAGATTTATTTCACTCTAAAAGGGTGAGTAAGACTCTTATTTCTCACATAAAAATGTTTTGGGTGGGTTCGGTACATCCCTGATTGTACCTGTTCAGGTATTCACTGTTCTGCTGTTTGTGCCGCTGCTGCTGTCGTTAAAGCCCAGTGTGATAATACAGTGTGTTTACTGTGTATGCTGACAAGTAGCTGGTGTCTACGTATGAAAAGTGCTATTTATTTGCTGTTGTGCATTTGTGATGTTCAAAGTTCCCAAACAGCCTTAAGATGTAAAATGCTGTGCTTTTGTTTTGTATTTATTTTAAGAATGGGTTGAGAATGTGTGAGAGACCTTCATAGATTTGTATATGTGGGCGATTTGCTGCACTTGCTTTTTTGCTTTAGGTTGTAAAAGTAAAGACTTAAAGATTTAAAAACCGAAAACAGGAACAGATGAAGAACAGATCTTCGAGTGTTATCAAGTGATAATATTGCTGGTGCTGCAGTTGCAAAGACAACTGAATTGTGTTCTTTCCTCAGAGCATAGCAACTACCAGTTTCCACGCCACTTCCAAACCACTTCGGTTGTTCCACTGTACGTTGTCTCCTCCACTGTGATTAGTCACTCCGAGGGACTTAAATTTCTACTCTTAAGTTACTGGGGATAGCTGCTGATAGCTACTAGGGGAAACAAAGGCACTGTCCTCTTCCTGTTTTCACAATGGCTGATGCATTTTTTTTGTGCCATAAATCGAGCCCTCATTTTCCTGGGACAGAACTGCATAGCGAAGCTGAGGTTTATAGGGAACCAATCTAAACGCAGATGGTGTCATTACCCTACAGCCATTACACTGTGACTTGTCTGTGTTAACTTTATGCTCAAGCAAGTCAAGAAATTTCTCAACCTGACAGCATGTGGCAGTGGCAGCATAAAGAAATGTGCTACAAGTACATGAAACAAGCAAAGAAAGACAAGCTGCGACTTCAGCACAGTATGAATTTGTGTAGGACAGAAAAACCTGATGAATTACATCAACTACACAATAAAGATGTATAAAAATAATGTTAGTTTTAACACTGTGAAGACACCGGCTTCACCTATGCCTTTTAGTGTTTAATCATTAGATTCAGTTTGCCAAATAATTTCCTGTTTGAAGGTTTACATGTCATTATGTACTGGGAGGAAGTGGGGGCTCTTATTGTGAAGAAACAGGAAGTGTTGTTGCGCACAAAGCATGTTTTGAACACGACAATTGCCGATGAAGTAAGTGTTGAAAAACTTCAACAGGTTGTCTTTGTTGATTGTGTTTTTTCACAATAAGAGCCCCTACTTCCTCCCAGTGCACGATGCCAACACTCAAACAGGAAGTTACATGACCACTTGAGTCTAATGCAACCTGTCTGGAAATATTTTAAGCATATTAACATATACATGATGTCTGTTTTGTCAAAGTGGTAAAGCTCATTTCTTTGTCTGCTTGTGTTTTCTAAGTTTCAGTGTCTTGATCTCTCTCAGCCGCTGTAGTTTTCAGACTGTCGTTAACTCTTTCTTACTCACTGTGAAGTTCATATGAACAGTGTTCTCTGATCAGCTGTTTTATAGGGTGAAGCTTTATAACTTGAGCCCAGAGCAACAGATTTACAAAAGTTCAAAACAGGCTGCATAGTCAGTTTGTCAGAATATTTTTGGATGACTTAAGGTCAGTGTGAATGTTTCTTTGAATGCTTGTCTATTGTCTGTCAGTCCAACTGTGTGCTGCTCTGCTGCATGTCATCAATAAATACTGTGTGTAACAGTGTACAACAAAGCTCAAATTCTGTCTCACCAAATCAGGGAAAAAGGTCTTTATGTCAGTATGATCACCCTGAAATCTGATTGTACATCATTATATTATTACAGTTCCATCTGAGGTGACACTGTTACAGTCTGACATGTTGTTTAAGTGCTGAATAAAAGAGAGAAACTCTTCAGACACAACCAAGATTCCTGAGATATTTACTATACATACATATATATATATATATATATATATATATATATATGTAGTTAAAAGTGTCCATCAAAACTTTCCTAAAGCCAACATGAGTTATTTAAATTGCTTGTTTAGCAAATATTCACATGAACTTGGCCTGACTACATAGTCCAACAGCTAATGATGTGTTAATATGTTAGATAAACCTTGTTGCTGATCGCCTGCTCTGACAAGGTAAAGTGAAAGTTAGCTTCTTCTTCTGGCCTCTCCTCTGGTTTCACCATATGTGACACATAAAACCCTGACTGTCTGAATCCGTGATTTTGAGACTTTTAATGGTACCCTGCACTTCCAAGGTGAAATTGCTCAGCCATGGCGTTGACCGCTTACTTTACTCATGATGCATATTAAAAAAACAAAAAAAAAAACACCATATGGACATGTTAAAGTGATACTTTGCTGATTTTCAACCAGCTCTGTGTCACTGCAGTGTGTGCACTGTGTGCAGATGAATGGGGTTTGTCTTCCCCCACGTGCCCACAATGCCAGGCCTGTGCTGTGAGCAAAAATGAGGCATGTCAGCCAGATGACATGGCGTGTTCCACATAATCCAGTGGATTTTGGCTGATGGGTAAGCGGGGAGATCTGTGAGCTGGTACAAGGAGCACCTTAACACCATTTATCTGCACACACTGCCTGCTCTGCGCTGACACAGAGCTGGGAAGTTGGCAAATTTCCCTTTAACAAGGTTAAAAACTCACTGTCATTGGTGGAGGGCCCTCAAACATATTGAGTTTTATATCACAGAAGCCAAAAATACAATTTAAAATTTATAGCTGGAACCTCAGAATTTTTTCTATCATTTAAGAAAACTACTTTAACAATTACTTGATTATCAGGTCTAGTTTTTTTTTTTTTATTGGTTTGTAATTTACTAATCAAGTTTTGGAAGTTTCCTTGAGATGCTATGTATTTTGGTACTAACCAAAGAAAAATAGGAGTTTTCTTGAATTAAGTGCTCCAATATTGATACTTTATACTACTGTACACTCACCTGTAGACATATTTCACATATCTGCATGTCCAATCTCTGGTCCCTAGACTGGGTATGAAATTACGTGTCTTTCTCCAGTAGTGCTGCAACTGATGACTATTTTAAGTATCGATTAATTTATCAATATTTTTAATAAATCCATCCCTGACTGAGTCTATACAACATCCAAACTGACAGTTCTGCTCTGGTTATCAAAGTTGTTGCCAATTAATTTTCTGTCGTTTGATGAATCAACTAATTATTATTATATTATAAATATTATAAATATCAAAACATGTAGAAACTGATTAGAAAATGACAGACCCATAAAATGGAGTTTTAACAAAAGTATTACCTCTCTTGGTGGATGAATCCTGTCCAGTGTTACTCAGGAGAGAAAGACGTGAGACACCTGCAACTCACAACACCGATCCTTCAACTTCATTGATCATATTTATTATATGACATCAGCAGATTAAAATACATGTTTATTATGTACATATATGTAACAGGGGTGTTAGATAAAGTGCCAAATACCATTTTTACAAAAAACAAAGAAAGAAAAAAAGGGATTTGTGGAAGACCATCACACCCGTTACCCTGGTCCCACAGTTCATTGCTTCACGGTCGAGTCAGCCACCTTGTTTGGAGGAAGGCTGAACTGCTCAGTGCTGGTCGTGTATCAGTTTGGCACGATTCACCCGGGATTCAAACTCACAGTCTGGGAGTGGTGAAACTGTCGTGATGGGATGAATACTGGGTGTTTTTTTTTGTTTTGTTTTGTTTTTTTGTTAACATGAACTGACATCGACACGTACAACAGGTCAGCCCCTTGAGCTGGACTGCAGATGTTTCCACCTTTGACAAAACGGTCCAGATACTATTCAGGAATCCAGCATCGTTGCTTTAAGGTTAGCATGTGAGGAGGTTAAACTGTTCCAGAGCCCGAAGGTGTTCTCAGCATCCTGTTCACAAGCGGGAAGTTTTTGTAGTAAATATAAGACAACAGACACTTTCCAGACTTATTTTTTTCTCTTTTCTGACAAACAGAGGAAGTTGACATTCTTTTAACAGTTGTTGGTCAGTGTGTGTGTGTGTGTGTGTATATCGTCCTCATAAACGAGACAGAGATGATGAGTAGTAGTCCATGAGATCGGGAGAACAGGCACACACTTATTTGCATGTACGCATTTCAGTTTTTGTTTTTTTTAAGATTTTCAGGAGCTACAAAAGGTTGATAAAACAGGTTCACCCCTTTTCTTATCCCCCGTTTTATTCCCTACGGCAGTGATGGATGTACAGATACTCAGTGATGAAGACGTGAAGTCGTTCTATCACTATCAGTTGATCAGGACGCTGCAACAATCTGGCTGTTCGGGAAGGCGTATGCTTCGGCAGAGGTTTTGTATTTGTGTCCATTGCTGTCCGTCTGCGAGCTGTGGAGTTTGAGACGTCTGTAGTTGAGTCAGAGCATGTTAACCCTGGAGAGAAGTGCATCTTCGGCTCTTCATCCTCCTCCGTGACAGTCTTACTGCTAACTGCTGAAGCCTCTCTGGCTCCATTTACGTACCTCTGTATCTCTCTGAGACCTTTCCTCGCTGACCCTGTTTATGTTTTTACACCCAACTAACTTTCCTCTTCTTCCTCTACCTCTTCTTCTCCAACTTCATCCTCAACTGGCACCTCCTCCTCTGCCTCTGCTTCTGCCAACTCTCCATTCTCCTCTTCCCCATTGACATCTTCTGTTCCTTCAACCTCCTCTTCAGCTTTGTCCTCCGTTTCTGCCTCCTCTGTCTCGCCCTCCTCTTCCGCTACATTTTCTTCCACCTCTCCTGCCTCCTCTTCTTCTTTCTCTTCCTCCTCTTTTCCCTCTACTTCTGCCTCTTCATTTTCCACTTCCTCTTCCCCCTCACCTCCTCCTTCTCCTTCTAATTCCCCTTCTGTCTCTTCCTTTTCCAAATTTTCCTCGCTTTCTCCTTCCTCCGTCTTCGCCTCCACGTTTTCTGCACCATCATCCGCTTCCTCTTTCTGTTCTCCTTCTTCCTGAGTCTCTCCCTCCTCTTCTTTAGTCTCCTCGTCCTCCGCTGCATCTGTCTGCCCTCCTCCGTCGTCTTCTTCTGCCTGATCCTTTCCATGTTCCTCCACCTCCTCTGTGTTCTCCTCCACCTCCTCTGTGTTCTCCTTCACCTCCTCTTCTTCTTCTACCTCTTTTCCTCCAGTCCCTTCCTCCTCCTCCTCCTCCTCATCCTCACCTTGGACTCCATTGTGTTCACTGTTGTGATTCTCCTCATCTTCTTTCACAGTCTCTCCTTCGCCCTGTGTTCGGTGTGCATCGTCGTCGTCGTCGTCGTCGTCATCGTCGTCGTCGTGGATATCTTTCCGGCCACTCCTCCCACCGTTGTTCCTCAGGTGTATGTGGTTGTGGTTGTTGTGCTCCAGGTCCTCCAGGGTGAGTTCGAACTGGAAGCGGTCATGCTGCAGGTGTCTGTCCGGGGGAGGTGAGGGAGACTGGGGCATGGTGTTCAGGTACCACTCCCTGTTCTCCTCCAGCGTGTCCAACAGCTCCTGGGCGTCTGGATGCACAAGGTCAGCCCACGTCTCCCACAGCGGGTGGACGATGTAGTCGATGAAACCCACCTGGAAAAGAAACAGAGTCAGACCTGAGGCCAAGATGATAGTTTTGGAAAATACACTAATTCACTGTCTTGCTGAGAGTTAGATGAGAAGGTTGATGCGCTTCTCATTGACATGAGAGTGGTATCAATCTTCTGATTTTTGGCAAGAAAGCAAAAAAGCATCTTTTCAAGAACAAACTATTCCTTCAAAGAAAAGAGAAATACAACCAGAAAATGTCACTGTTAAACATCATGGACATCAAAAAGAGGCATATGACTGAAGCCACTGCCAGCTGGATATCATACACACATCCAAAATATCATAACAAAAGATTTAATGACTATCAGTGTTTATCTTAAGTTATTCCAGGCTTCATTACGCTGCCAGATTTATCAAAAGAACCCAAGTTTGTCTCTTCCTGCCACAATGCAACACAAAGTAGAAACATGGACTTTTAGCCATGATAACAGCGTGGCTCTACGGATGGTTTGGCACTTTGTCAGTCAGCCGACCTCTTTGGTCCAGACTGAAATTTCTCAATAACTAGTGGATTTACGGCCATGAAATTTAGTACAGATATTCATGTCCCTCTGAGAGTGAACTGTAATGATTTGGTGATCCTTTAACTTATATTGTGGCGCCAACAATAAGTCAAATATTTATTTGTCCAATATTTTGTTTTATGACTAGTTAAGCTTAAACAAATGATTAAGAACACTTTTTATATATTCATATGTGAAATATGATTAATTTACAGTGATGAGAGAGATGGAGCGTTACCTGACTCTTCTCCACTGAGGCAGTGTGTTTGTCACACATGGCACTGATCTCCATCCCTCTCTCTCGCTCCTTGTCACCCTGTCGGAAGAACTCCTCCATGATCCTCTCTGTCCACTGTCTGTATAACGGCAGCGGCTTGGTGGGGTTGCTCAGGTCTGCGCAGTGCACCATGTTCCTCAGCACCTACACACCGTATGTCATACAGTATAAATATATTCACACAGTACAATAGATGTGTGCAGATTTTACACAAGCCATTCTTTCACTAGTGGTCTGTGTGAGTAGACGAGTTACCTGTATCCTTTCTGTGTAGTGGTCCAGCAGCAGCACACCAGAGCTGGTTACCTTCTTGGTCTCTACCATTGTCTTCAGGTCAGCCAGTAGGGTCATGTGTTTGGACATGTCCGTTGCCAACACCTGCAGACAGAGACAGGAAGACAAAAGTGAAGAGAAGCACAACGATTCAACCTCACCTCTGTCCTCTGTCAAATAAAACCAGACCAAAACCAAAGATAGTGTGGAAAAACAGGCTGTAAGTGATGTGATGATTGTAAGACTGGATCTAGGATGTTAGTTTAAAAGAGGAACTACCAGACAAGGAGCAATTTTTAAAGGTCTCATGTTTAGTGTTTAGTGACATCTAGCGGTGAGGTTACAGATTGTAAACAATTAAAACTTCTCCTGTGTGCAAAGTGTGTAGAAGAACTACTGTGGCTGATGGGAAAATGTGAACGGCTCTATCTAGAGCCAGTGTTTGGTTGTCTGTTCTGGGCTACTGTAGAACAACTTGGCAGACTCTGTGGAAGAGGCCCTGCTCCGTAACATATCACAGCAGTTCTTAGCTTTCAAGTGACTATGAAAATGAATATTATATTCCATTTTTGCCAAAACAGCCCCCTACATTCTACACACTGGACGTTAAGGGTACTGAAACACCAAGGCACCTTAATAGTGAAGAGGGAGCTGAGCCGGAAGGTGAAGCTTTCGATTTACTGGTCCATCTACGTCCCAACTCTCACCTATGGTCATGAGCTCTGGGTAGTGACTGAAATAATGAGGTTGCGGATACAAACGGCCAGAATGAGTTTCCTCCGTGGGGTGGCTGGGCTCAGCCAGAGATAGTATAAGGAGCTCGGACATCCGGAGGGAGCTCAGAGTAGAGCCACTGCTCCTTCGCATCCAAACGGGTCAGTTGAGGTGATTCGGGCATCTGATCAGGATGCCTCCTGGGCGCCTCCTGCTGGATGTGTTTCGAGCATGTCCCACCGGTAGGAGGCCCCGGAACAAACTGGAGGGATTATACATCTCATCAGGGTCCCCCAGGACGAGCTGGAAAGCGTTGCTGGGGAGAGGGATGTCTGGAGCGCTTTGCTTGACCTGCTGCCCCCGTGACCGGCCCCAGATAAGCGGATGAAAATGGATGGATGGATGGATGGACAAGTGCATAACATATGTGCTTGTTGACTATTGGCTGTAGTCTTTGCGCTGTGTTCAGATGCACCTTTTTGAATGAGACACAAGAAATGTGAAGCAACGCAACACCACCTTCGTTGCCACTAGTTCTTTGATGTCAGTTTGGTGTGTCTGGGCCTTAAAACATGAAATAGTATTTTTTATATTGCAGTTTTGGAGGAAATCCAGTTCTTAAATGGACTGAGAATCCAAAAGGCATTTAATTAAAAAGCTGCTAACCAGATTAAATTAAATTAAATAAATTGGATTTTGCTTCAACTTAAATTTACCTAATTGAGATTAAAAAGTTACAGACAAACAGTATAAAAAGATGAAAAATAATATATTGTTATGAACAAGATCAGAGCTAAACAAATTGAACCTGTACCGTCTAAAATAAAAAAACTGCTAGTAACAATCAAAAACAAGAATTCTAGAAAACCTCACATCACAACATAAAGTGGCACCTTGAATACAACATGAGCGCTGTCTCAAACCATAAATAGCAAATAAATAAGACAATTCTGAAACTATAATGATAAATGAGATTCTCAGAATTGGCAGCTAAAAGAAAGGAGCAGCCAACCCTAAGTAACCAAAACAGAAGAAGTTATTTTTCTATAATTTAACTAGTACAGTGTGAGATATGGTAGAAAATCTCCTGACCATATCGATGACAAGCTTGCGAAGGCTCTGGCGCTGTCGCTTGGTGAGGTTCTGGAAGATGTCACAGTTTTCCTGGTGCAGAAGCTTGAAGCCCACAGCGAGGTGGTGGTTCTCCAAAACTGACTCATCATTATACATGAGGGCCAGCTCTGAGTCTGAGCACAGTGGAGAGGGGTGGAGGAGGAAGAGGAGGAGGAGGAGGAGGAGGAGGAGGAGGTGTGGACACAGTTTGTGCAAATATCTTTTATTAGACATATTTGTCTGTGTGTGTGTGTGTGTGGGTGTGGGTGTGTCTGTGCACTTACTGGTGTTGATGAGGAACTGATTGGAAACTCCAGGATGGTCGACATCGTGGATAGCTGCAGCGAACAGAGCAGCGAGGATCTCCAGGTCAGTGAAGACGGCCTGAAAGGGACAAGAAGGTTTCCATCTATTATTTTAAGTTTTTATCCAAAGAAAATCTGTGTATTTGTCTGTTTATTTAGAATGTTAAGAATATGTATGGGTAAAAACATTATTTTAAAAACATAATTTCCAATACAATCACTCTGTAGTTGAAACATGTTTTTGCTTTCTTAGAAGGACTTTCATACAGAATCAGCAGCTCATTAGGATTGAAATTATGGTGGTCAGCTTTTCCTTTTCACTGCAATCCAACAACTTTTGGGTCCATGGTGACATTGAATCCAGGTGAAAATCTGTTTAAACTCATCTCATTCTTTGGAGAAAAAAAATCTCTGAAAATGTTGAGTCTTAAAAAAGGCTTAGGAAAAAAGGTTGAATTGAAGGTTTGTGCATGAACTAAAAGTTCTGTGTTTATGAACAGAGTCATTGAATGTCAGTCAGTTAATTATTACACTTTGACCTTGGAGTCCACCCTGCACTCAAACTCTCTCTGTCACTACAACCTGACATTGGCTGAGGGGACATACAGTAACATAACGTAATGTACAGTTTGATATAATCATTTTTCACAAAGTCAAATGCTGTCGTTACAGTGTCACAAATGAATGACCTCAACCTCAGGTAAAGGAGTTGAGTTTTGACAATATACAATAATGTGTTGTTATAGATATTATAATATAACACATATAATGTATTATATTAATCTTCTGGATTGTTATCATCTCTGTGCATTGCACACATTCTGTGTGCTTTAACCTGTTTCACAGTCAGTGGTTGGTACTTTGCACATTCCTGCACTAAACTGCTCAGTTCTTTCATTTTAAAACAGATATACTGCACATCTTTTTACAGTATTTTTATTATACATTTTTGTATTATATGTTTATGTTTGTTTTCTTTTGCAGCAGTTTTTATTTTTATTTATTATGATTATTATTTTATTATTAATTATTTTTCTTATTTGGCAATAAGTCCCTGAACAGAAGCCACCGGTGATGCACAGATTGACATAGTAAAAATGTTGTGGTGAATTACAACATTACACTTTGTAAACAGATATAAAGGGTCTGAGCATTTATATATGTTGTTTAAATTAACAAATAAAAGTTGTCATGTTATCTTTAACATTTATTGTTGTGCCATTTGTGAGGCTATGGTAAGTCTTTTTAGGTTTGTTTATAAAGGTGTATTGTGCTGCTGCCTTTAATTGTGTTATGAGAATGTCTCCATGACTGACCCGAGCAGAAAAGGAAGCCAAATCTGTCCGCTTCCAAAAACAAACCAACCAGTATGTGTGCATGTGTGTGTGTGTCAGTGTGTGAGTGTCAACATACATCAAGAGCAGGTGTGGACAGGAGGACATGTGTGGACTGGGTGACATCTGCAGCATGGAGGCTGTTGTGGTACGCTACGTTTCCATGGTAATGGTCCTCCAGGGTCATCACATAAGTGACAAAGGTGTCGACCGGGATACGAAACGTCTTCAACAGCTCCCGCTCCTGAGGAGGAAGGACAGGAGCTACAACTTCACACACCAGCAAAACACTTCATCCCCCATAAAGCACACGCTCACACTTCTGTTGTTTACCTGGAAGATGGCGTACATGATGCAGCTGAGAGGTCTGTTGTTGGAGAATTCTGCTACTCTGAATATGTTAAAACTCCACTTATCCAGATCCTCCAGCTCCTGTTCAAACACACACAGACAAACATGATGTGATTTTTTTAAGCCATCAGGGTGCTCAGGCGGTGTCATGACACCATTTACATGTGCAGTAGGATCTAACATAGGGCTAGACAATAAACTTAACTTAAATTACCACCACCATGGATTGCTTACTGAATTTAATTTACCCAAAATTACAGATTGAACTGTGCAACATCAACCAGTGACATCCATCTATAAATAAACCAGCTCGCCAGTAATTACTTCAGAGCTGAAATGATTAGTCAACTATTGAGAGAGTATAAGAATAAAAGATCACTGGTTCCAGCTTCTTGATTTATTTTGTTACAGGTATTTTTTAATATTTTCTGACATTTAATAAACCAAACGACTAATCAATTAATCAAGAAAATAACAACTGTCAGAGAACTCAACAGTGAAAACAGCTTTGCAAAACTGGTGGCATGGCTGTTGACTCTCTTGTACATAGCATTGTTAAATCTGATTTATGTACTGCTAAATGAAGATGCAGGACCAGAGACAGTTTCCATCCTGCTTTGGCCTCTCCAAACATTTGCTGCTACAGACTGTATGGAAGTAGACAACGAGGCGTCAAGCACAAAAAAACCTCTTTCAAATCTTTCTTTCATCTTCATGTGATGTAGACATAAACCAATCTTTCAATACTATGAGACCATCAACCTGAAAGAAAGTGCAGGGCACACACACATACTGTACTATCTCCATACTATTGGAAGGGAAAAATAAGCCAATATTTATATAAAACTATGTACAAGAAAATATTGTAATCTGTGAAAATCCTGAAAGCTGATATTTTATTTTCTTGTGTGCACAAGATAATAAAATATTCTCATTGTTCACAGTCCAAGTCTGAACAGAATTGATTTGTGCAACTTGTTTTGGAGTGAGTCAGAGGAAAGAAAAGACAGACAACAAGACCTTGGCAAGCTCATCCTCGTGGTCCGTGTTGACACCGAAGCGAGGCATGGAAGTGCTGGAGAGGCTGGAGCTGTGAGACAGTTTCCTCACTCCGCTGATGTGACTCATAGGTTTGTCTTTCAGGGTAGGAGATGGAATTTCCACCTCGTTCTGCTTGTCTACAGATTGATGGACAAACACAAACACACAGAGGTGGATTTGCTGGTTTTATTTGGCAAAGGTTATAAATGTGATGTGGACAGGAGTCAGACTCAGCTCCCACTCACCCATGAAGGTGCTGGAGATGTATTCAGACACCTGGTTACCGGAGCGACTCATCTCTGACAGGTGGGACAGCTCTCTGTTCAGCATCCTCTTAAACTGTGGCAGAATGGGAGCAAAGCAGAGAAACGAGTCAATGAGGTGCTGGTTCTCTAAATTTTAAAGTGGAGTGCGGGACTTTTACATATAAATAAACATCTGTTACATTCAAGCCCTCGCCAAACGAGTTGATACAAGGCTGTTTAAGCCTAACACCGCCTGGGAAAGCTCTCTTTGTTTTGAATTATACTGGCATTTTGGTGTGTGGTGAGTTTACTGTACTGGCACATCAGAAGTGACGCATTTTACATCACCGAGCCAGAGCTAAAGGGGACCAGAAGCAGGGAGAGACTATAGCAACAGAGCAGCTGCTTGGAGTATAGAGGAAACTATGGGATGCTATGAGAAAACGTGTCCAAGAACAGTTCCTGCAGTGCTCCAAATAAAAAAGAAACTCAACGTTCATAGGAAAAACTTAAGTCAAGACCTCCAAGCAAATGTCATAAGTTCGAGTTGACAGTGTTTATGTAATTAGTCACACTGCCAGAGGGGGAGACAAAAGTCTGCAGGTTTAAAGATGGCTAAATGGTAATATTCAAAACAGTGCTCTCTGAATTGAATGAATGAATTTGGTGGATGTAAGTAAGTCCCAAGGTTTAAGATTGCAGTAACATGACTGTGACATAGCATCAAAGGTTTTGCATGTCCCTGTTCAACATGCATGCATTAGTTGTTGGCTACAGTACAGTTCAGCATAGAGACCTACACCAATATAAAGCACAGAAAAACGATACCTCAGAGTTTGTTTGTTTACAGTTGAACAACAGAATTTACTATTGTAAATGACAGTAACAAAAAACATAAGATCACAATACATCGTCAGAGACATAAACTATAAATATGCAGCAAAATATTTTAAACTTACATGCTACGTGCTAAAAATACATAAAAATGTGGCATGCAAAAAAATTCTATTTGCAACACACTGTATGCTGATAGTGATATATTAATTAGCCTGCTGATGAGTTGGTTTGAATAGTTGGTCCAGTGATGTTCACATACCTTGTTGGAGGCCATTTCACTGACAGAGCGGTGTGTCTGAATGGTCTCCAGCTGGTCCAAGCACCAGTCCAGCTCCTCCAGTGTGTCCAGGGCGAGTTGCTGGTATTGCTGTTCTGATAGTGACGCCCTGGGACTGACGCACACACCACCCAGAGGAGACCTCCTGAGGACACAATGGTTAGTTTGATCTACCAGATACTGCAGTCAGCCACAACAAGTTAGCAACAGCCTCCTCACCATGTCCATCTTTTTATATTGTTTGTTTTTTAAAGACATTTATAGTTATTTATTACCAATCCCAAGTGTAGTTTTTAAGATTATTGCCACAGAACAGTGTTTTCTATTCTCTTCCTTTCTACTGTCAGTGTCTGTTGATCTGGGTGGCGAGCTGCTGCATACATTTTCCCTTAAAGCTACAGTTGGCTGCTTTTATGAAAATAACTTTTTTGTCATATTTGCTGAAACTGTCGCCATATTCTTAGTACATGAGACAGATAATCTCATGACCCAGCTGCCATGTTCACAAACAGTCACACACATGTATATATGGGCAAATACACATTTCACGCATTCATACGCATTCATACACATAGATTTATACATCAGTCACAGGTGTCTGTAGCCAATCTACGTTGTAATTTGCTCTAACTAAGAATCACTTATGAAACATCCCACAGTTTTAGCGTTTTCACATATGTCAGAAATGGTTGCCATGTCCTGTAAAATTACCTGTAGAGCCACCCAGTGTACACTCTAGTTTCTCCAAGTGTAGAAAACTCATAAGATCACCAGCCCACTGGGCATGTGTGGGAAACGCCTCCTGCTTCCTCTTAGTAGGTATAAGGCGTCTAGCAGTTAAGAAGGCAGAGGCAATAGAATTTGAATAGTGTCTCGGAAGAGGTATGTTCTCTGGAACTACTCTGAAAAATTTCAATCAGTGGTGAGGGGGTAAATCTGACTCCAAGAACCACAGTAAATGTATTCAATATCGATGTCCAATAATTATCAAGATTTGGACAAGTCTGGAAAGTATGAATGAGGGATCCTGTTACTGTTCTGCACCTGCTGCGTAAGGGATCTGTCCCTGTGATAGTTTTGGGTTGGATGGCTTTGACAACCCGTGCTCAAGTAATATACGCCTATTGTACCAGATTTTACAAGCTACCTCACAATGTTACTGTGGTCACAAAATGTGTCTCTGAGATGAGATGAGATGCATCCTTAAACTGACAAGTAGCAGTATTGTAAGGTCTTATATACAGTAGTAAAGGACATTGTTTTACTTTGTTTGTAAAGTGCGAATTACCTCTTTGACCGTTACACACATGACAACATACTATCACAATGTGCATAGGAGGAACACTTCAGGAGAATGAGTAGGTACTGACTTGATTGGCGGTGTGGAGACGTTGGCAAGAATGGTAAAATTGCTCCGTACCGATCGCAGACTCGCCAGTACCTAAATAAATACACATACCACAAGATATATAGAATAATATAAGAGAGATATATCCTAATGTCCTAATGTCCATGTCCTAATGGGAGGTTTAAGACAGGGATGAAGTGTTGAAGCTTCCAATGACAAATGCAAACATTTGTCAACAGGTCAAAATGATGTAAAATTGCTGAGAAACTATTACTGGGACTGGAGGCATTATGAAACATTTAACATAATGTATAGTATAATGATTAATAATTTACAGGAGAATAACATCTATTATGTGAGACTCACTTGGGCAAAAGGTGTGACAATGAAGTCCTCTCCTGTGTGCCTGAGAGAGACAGAGTTACAAGAATGAGAGAAAGCAATATTTCCCCTGAAAACATTTCACATACATGCTCTCTCCCCCTCTCACTCATTCTCTTTGTCTTTCGTCATGAGTCTCACCCTTCACTGGCGAGGGAGGAGTTACGTGAGACCGTCTTGGGCGACATGTCGTAGTCGGAGTCTGAACGGTAGAGGAAGGACTCTCTTCTCTGGCTCTGGAGAAAGGAGGTGTGTAGGGTGAGACTTGGACTCTGTGAACCCAGCGGAGTATGACCTGGTGATACGCCATTTTCTGCTTCATAACTTCAGCACGAGGGAAGGAGAAAAGGTTTGATGGTCAGAGAGGACAGAAATTTAAACATCCTGCAAGTTTCCAGCAAGGTGGAAAAATTTGTGTGTGTACCTGTCAGAGTCTGCTTGTGTGATGGAGATGCGTGGCGGGATGCGGAGGGGAAGAGTTGTTGGACGCGATACACTGCTCAGGACCTCAGGTGAACGAGTGCGGTCTCGAGGGCGGAGCCAGCAGGGTACCTGAGGAGTTAGAAGGAAGGGTTTGTAGATGATACGAGTCACCAGTTGCTTTGCAGGAGTAAAGCACAATTTGTTCACTCAGTCTGTGATATGTTAAAGGCTGGGAAAACAAGGAACTGCCTCAAGGTCCCAGACACGCAGGGGCCCCAGAAAACCCAGATTCACTGTCAGCTGGTCTGATGTAACTTGATTAATCGCAAATTTCTGACGTTTCAATAGAACTTTTAAATAAAACTTTCTGTAAATAAAACAATTTTGCTGACGATTTTAAATGTATGCAGTGAAATATTTGATTTATTTGTATATATTTTTCCTGTCATTTCACACATGCATGGGGTTTCTGTTGATTTAAGTGCAGTAGGAAATTCAAGTCCATTAATTATCACGATTTTATCTGGTTATTTGGGTGCAGCAGAAACAAGCTGTAAACACACTTGAATCACTGACATAATATCCCCTTTAAGTAGATGTGGAAAACTTATTAGCAAATAGTTGGCCATTTATACATCTAGCAGACACGAAGGAACATTGTCATTCAATTGGAGTTGTGTTGTGTCCACCTGGTGAAATCCAATATTTACTCATTTAGCTGTGTTTTGCTGCTCACCAGCTCCTGAAAAAAAGAAATGACCCTTTAGGTGCTCAATGCTCCACTGTGTTTTCCAGATAGCTGCTAACTTTGTCTGCTGTTTTGTCACTGGGCAGCCAGTTAACAATGGAAGTATCAGGGCATTACTATTAGTATATCATAGTATCTATAGTATTTCCCTTAGAACAGCTGCATGCTGCCTCTAAAGAGCAAACAGCTGCAGGCTGTAAAACAAAAACAATGAGCTAAGGGGATGAGAGATAATTCTGTTTCCCTTTCACCTTACACACAGCCATCATTTATCTATTGTTAATATAAAAATATTGATTATTGCAGCTTTAATATATCATCGTGAACATCAAGTGTGCATTAGTGATGCTTTTCAAGCACAGATGGATTTAAAAAGTCTACAATTTAATACCTCATAATGACGGAGTAATGCCCAAGCAAGTCTTTACATTGTACCCAAATTGATTAAAGCCAGAAAAATAAACCGAACATTGTAAGACAATGTTGTGGTTTGTAAAATGATTAGCTTGTAAATATAATTTGTCGTAAAATGGGCAAAAACATGCCAAATCAAATGGTATGGCCCTTTTATGTTATGTTCATGTGAGTGGGGGATTAATAGGGGCCCATTGCTCGTTTTTACCCCAGGGCCCTGAGCAGGTCAATGCGCCCTTCCTTCCTTTCAATACCTGGAGACTAGACGAAAGTCTTCTGCTCCTCCCTCTGCGTAGCTCAGCCCCCAACGTAGCCCCAGACGTATAAGACCGGCTGTAGCGAGATGACTCCGCCTTCTCCCCAGCACCTGTTATATCTGTGTTGTTACCCTGTGAGACAGGAGGGAGAGCAGGTGAGGGAACCAGAGACACTGGGCAAAAGAGACACGTTTAAAAAAAACACACACATTGTTTTCCTTGTAAATAAAAATATGTACTGTGTAAACATTCAAAGTAAATAAAATGAAAGAACTTGGTCCATGCAGAACATTTACCAAACCATGTTGATTTTCTATATTCAAATTCTGACCAGTGAAGAAACCACATAAAAACACAGGCTGTAAATTATCAATCTATGTGTGTTTGCATGCGTGTGTGACAGTGTGTGTGTTTGGCTACATGTGTGCATGTGTGTGTGTGTGTCTGGGATAAGGCCTCTACAGACTGAGCTCTTAGAGGCTGATCTGCACTGCAGTACCGTAGCAACAAAACACTGGGGGAATGGTAGCAGTTGCTAGGCAACAGTGCCGTGTTGCTTCCATGCTGCGCTTGATGTCGTCCAGACCCAGATGTGGAAGGATGCTCACATCCACACACACACACACACACACACACACACACACACACACATACAGTACACACAAACATACACAAATATATGGACACCTGCCTCTCAGCATAATCAATAAAAGAGCACTTGAATAATGCATGGTATTATGTCCTTCAGCCAAAATGTTATCTTTAAAAGAAATAGCTCATTTACATAGAGCGCTCATTTAGCTGAGGCTCATTTACATACAGGACTATGACTGACTGAGTGGTTTACACTGTGTGAGTGGAGGCTGGAGAGGACAAACTGTCCACTCTGACTCCTGCGTGCATCCACAGACCTTGACAACAAGAACAAAGGGAGCCTTGGATGTGTGAAAGTCACGAGGTTTGTGTGTCATGGTAAGCATTCAAGAAACACACACACACACACACACACACACACACAAGCACAGTCCAGTGTGACACACTGCTCTGCCTTATATGCACTCACATGGAAACAAGTGACAGAGTTAGTTGATTTTCTCGAGTATATCCCGAGTTGTTTATATTCTCACCTCTTCTCCAGTCACAGACAGCACGCTGCGGCTCTTCTTCATCCTGATTGGCTCGTTCTGGGCCCCAGGGCGGAGCGTTCCGGAACCCAGGCAGCAGAGCAGGTGGAGAGCCAGGACCGGAGAGGTCAAAGGTCACTGCAAGGTCAAACCGGGGTCAGACCGGGTCACAACCGGCCCCCATTGGAGCTGACTCAGCCAGCCAACCGCCTCGCTCACACTCTGTCCACACCTCAGTCTTCAGAGGGCTGAAACTGGGCGTCCAACCTGCCGTTAGATGCTAAAGGTGCATTTAAGTGCCCCTCAGAGGCTCCAGGTTCAGTCTGAGGTGGATGACCTTTGTTTTGATCTGTTGGTTTTTTTCAACAAGCCAAAGGTGGAAGACAAAAAAAAATCCAAATTCTCACTCCATTTTAGTGTAAGCTACGAGTTTCTGGGAAAAAATAAGTCCGTCTGCATGTTGTCTTGCTCTGGCCAGACAGGCCAACTGGATATCCGGATCAGAGTTCATGATGTCACTGCTGAGGAAAACCTTTTCCCAAGTTTTCTAAAATGTTCATCCAACTTGAAGTATCGTTTGCATGACATCTCCCAGTGGTAAACCTGATCCCACATGAATGCAACTATCAATAATCCAGATACAGCTTGTGGGAGACTTTGCACCAACTCTCTCCTGTCTCAGATCAGTTTCCCATTGTCTGACTGGTCAGTCGGATCCAAATCCTGCATTGGGAGAAGTGTTGAATATGATTGGCCCATCTGATAAGTCCAGATGTCAAAATTCCAAGCTTGATATGTCGAGATCCATCCTTGAATCTGTCCCGGTGTGTCCTCTTCCGTAAAGATTCCCCCTGTGAGAAACAGAGATGAAGAGTTCATCATCCTTCTTTTATAACTCTCTGTCCTGTTTTCATTCAATGAATTAATCTGATGCATCATATATATATATATATATATATATATATATATATATATACACATAAAAATCCTGTTCCCCATATACATACTGTACTATTTTAGTAAGATCGGGGATATTTTTGGGGAAAATGCCTATTGTTTTCCACATGCATGAACAAAACACCAAAGAAATGCTCATAAAAATTACAATTTGTTAAGTAATAATCCAAATGATTGGTCGGGCAGCCCTAACAAAATATTTTGGGCAATGCAGGAGCTGTACCTACAGTGTGGCTAATTCTGAGCAGATACTGCAACACCAAAGCTCTGTGATGTTATATAATTACTCTGAGCAGTCCGAGATGACCTAATTCCATTGCATAGGACAGATTCGGCATATCAGAGTGTTTCTGATTGAGCTGGTACACAGACAGATAGCGGTGGAGACGACTTTTACCAGGGGTCATCAAGAACACACCCACTCAATGAAAGCACTCTCACACCAGGGTCTGCACTGACTGAGAGTGGGGGGAAAATAGGCTGGAGAAATCAACAAATGCATGGTGACACAGTGACATATATATGGACAGACAATGAGAAATCTGAGCACATACATTCACACACCATGGCTGCCACCAGTGCCACCTCCACGACAGATAAAGCAGCTTATAAAACCAAGCAGCAATGCATCAATATGCAGCTCAACTACCAGCCTGCTCTTCTGTTACAAAACACCCAAATATATATATATTAAACACACACACACACACACACACACACACACACTGAAACCATGCATACATGAGGACAGCCCTGCCATCGTGCCTGTCTGCACACGCACTGCAAGAGATATGTGCCAGACACATGTACACACACATTCACACACACTGTCAAGCCGCAGCATGTAAGAATAAAAACACACTCACCTTGATCGCCTCAAGATCAATGGCAAGATGGGCTGGGCCTCGTCTTGCTTTCACTCGCCTCCTTCCCCTTGTCTCTTCCCCGCTCCCTCTGTCTCTCCGCAGACTAGCAGCAGTGTGTCACCACGGCGAGAGAAAAAACACTTGGCGTCTTCATGAATATCAGCGGCTTCACCAGCCTCCCTCCCTCGCTGCCTCTCCCCTGCCACAGTGGTCTCCCCCAGCCACCCCCCCACCAACACCACCACCACCACCACAGCCTCCGTGGAGAAGCCCATCTCCCCTCCCCTCCCTCCTCCTGCACAGTGTGTCCATTAATCCCATACAACAGCCTCCGCTCCTCCTCTCTCCATCGGTACCCCTGCCTTTTTTTATTCCCTGGCAATGCCTTTTTTTTTCTCTTAATAGCAGCCACACGCCGATTCTCTGCTTCCATACCCAGGCGTCATTTCCCTCCATTATAGCCACCCACACACATGCACACAGCAGGGTTTTATTGGAACACATCGCTCATATTAACAAAGAAAAATCCCTGTAAAGTATGCATGCATCCTGTTACTCTCCATTTGTCCTTCCATGTCCTTAAACAGTCATTCGAGGACATGTAACACATTTATCCATTTTAAACCCCAAAACAGGAATCATGCTTCTTTTGTTTGCTTCATCTTGGACACTCTGAAATAAATGTGTACATGGACACTGAGCTTCCCAAAGCTAGAGAGCAGAGAGCAACAAGGTTTTTGTGTTTAAGCAACCTTTAATGAATTTACCCCATCGATGACAAACAAGAGGCTGCAGATGGTTGTTTTTTATCAAGTGATTCCTTGTTTAGTCTTAAAAGTGTCAGAAAATACTTTTAAAAAGTCCATCATAAGTTCCCAGAGCCCAAAAATTGCCCCAAACCCAAAGATACTCAGATTACTATAAGACAAGTAAAGGCAGCAAATCCTCACATTTGAGAAACCATGAGGTTTGACATTTTTGCTTGAGAAAGGACTTAAAATAACAAGAATAAAAATAATACTAACTATATTTGTAGAGCACTTTTCGAGCTGAAAGCACAGTGCTTTCCATGGTGATACTAATAAAACATACGCATACACATACGCCTACACCAACATATACACTTAAACACATACACTGATCAGCCAAAACATTAAAACCACTGACAGGAGACGTGAACAACATTGATCATCTTGTTACAGTGCAGTGTTCTGTTGGCAAATCTTGGGTTCTGACATTCACGTGGATGCCACTTGACAAGCGCCACCCATCTAAACACCAGTGCAGACCAGGCACTCCCCCTTTATGTCAGCGGCACTCCCCAGTAGCAGTGGCCCCCCAGCAGGACAATGCACCATGCCACACCACAAGAACTGCTCAGGAGTGGCCCAGGAAAATGACAGAGACCTCAAGGCATTGACCTGGCCTCCAAATTCCCCAAATCCCAGTCTGATCAAACATCTGTGGGACGTGCTGTTACCCCACCTCACAACCCACAGGACCCAAAAGATCTGAAGCCAACGCCCTGCTGCCAGACACTATAGACAACTACAGACAACTTCCAGAGGTCCTGTGTTCAAGCCTTGACAGGTCAGAGCCAAGTCAGGTCCAAGGAGGCCCCACCATGGATTGGGGTACCTCTGGGGTACCAGCACATCCCTCAAATGTTCAATCAGACTTTCAGGTAGGGCCAATCTGTAAAAGTATGTTTTCAGATGAGATTCAAAGACATGAACAGAGTCAGTCAGTGGGAGGCTGTTCCAAAGCCGAGGAGCAAGAACTGAAAAGGCTCAATCACCCTTTGTCTTTAACCTGGCCTCTGGAACAGTTAGAGGACCCAGACTAGCAGAACTGAGGGGCCTGTCTGGACAGTATGGTGTAAGAAGCTCAGTTACATACTCCGATGCCAGATCATTGAGAGCCTTGTATGTAATTCAAAGTACTTTAAAATGGATTCTGAAAGAGACTGGGAGGCCAACATAGGTGTAATATGAGGATCATCAAAAGTCTTATACATTAATTATCAAAGATAGCTGTAGATTAGTTTTCAGTCCATCAACTCAGTTTCATCTCAGTCTTTTCAGACACAGTGATAGTAGACGGAATGTCTAAACAGCCTCTGATGATCACAGTTAACATTAAGAAACTAAACCTGTGCTGACTTCAGCCTGCTCAATGCATTTTCAAAATGATTACAGCAATGACAGGACCCGACTGTGACAATAACAACCACACATTGATATAAACATAGAAATAAACACACCCAAGCAGTTTTGCATGAAGCTGTGACGCTATTCTGTTTCTCTCCCATCGGCTTTTACAGGCATTATCTAGATTTGATTTATTCCCTGGGCCTGCGCTGATTGTTTTCTATTTACAAAAGTGACTGCACAAAGAAGCTTTGCCTCAAAAAATCCTGCACAGACCACTAAATCAAACCTACCAATTAATTATGAAGGAGAGAGGGGGAGAGGGAGGGAGGGACACAGCAATTAATTATGCAAGTGAGAGAAAAAGAGAGAGATGGAGGGAGAAGTATGGCAGCAAATGAGTCAGGATACACAGACACTAGTGGAAAAGTTATTACATCAAACACAGTTTGTGATCAACACAAAGTTTGGACTAGTTCTCAACACAACTTAAGAACAATCTCACAACTTCAAACAAAACGTTCTGCTTGTAAAACACATTGACAATACACACAAACTATGACATATCAAGAAAACAGGAACCAAAAAACTATTGGACCTCCGCTTAGCTGGACAGACTTATTATGATATTCCATGAATCATTTCAGTCATTCTTCATGCAGAATTGTCAAACATTTCCTTGTTCCAGCTGCTTGGACACTTTGCTGCGTCTCTCTGTTTTATATCACTGCACATCTTGGGGATATTTTATAGACAAAAAGCTTAATAAATTAATCAAAAACATGTAATCTGCAGATTAATCCGTGATGATGAGTTGGGCTTTGTGATTGTTATAAAATACAATTGAAAAGAATCTTGAGAGGTTTACTCTGAGATGTCTGGAGTGCCCAACCCATACTGGATTTTTGATGTTGATACCAATATTGATATTTGAGAGTTACAAAACCCTGATAATGATAAATCAGCTGGTATCATCATCATCATCAATATCAAAAGCTGGGTTTTATCACAGTAGCTGGTTGTGGTGGAGCTCATAGTGATTTATTAACTAATGATTATTTTTTATAATGGATTAATCCGCTGATTATTTTCTTCATTAATTGATTGATTGTAAAAAAGAAATTGAGAACTGGGGGGCCAGGTAGCTCAGTGGGCAGAGCTGGTATATCCTTGACACAGTGGCAGCAGGTTCGCTTCTAGCCTGTGGCCATTTGCTACATGTCATCCTCCCTCCCTGCCTTTCACACTTAACACTGTCCTATCAAATAAAGGCAAAAGCCCAAAAAATAATCTTAAAATAAAGGTAAGAATATTAAGAAATGCTGTCACAATTACCCAGAGCACAAAGTTACGCCTTCATTTTGTCCCATCAACGGTCAAAACCTTAACATTATTACAATTATATTAGTTATTACAAGTATTAAAATGAAAAGAAGCAAAACTTCACATTTGAGCAGCTGGAACTTTTAAACGTTTTCACAGTAAAATTTACTTCATTACAATCAAAATAGTTAACTAAACTAAGTCATCAACTAATTGATTGATCGACTAATTGTTTTAGCTGGACGTGTATAAATTGCTGAATAGTTTTTTTAAAACAATCTTTTTTATTGAGTTTTTAAACAACAAACTTGAACAGTAACATTTCAACAAAGAAAAAAGTATGATATCCCCAACCCTGGTGAGAAGAAAATAAATAAATAAAATACTACTACTACTAATAGTACATAAATAAATAAAATAAGTAATAACATAAAATTATAATGACAGCAGTGCATAATTTGCAAAAAGCTTCAAATTATTCAAACTCAACTGTTGGCTAGTTTAATCTATAACAAATCATCATATTCTAAAAGTATGTTTTGTATGCAAAAATCTTAAAGTAACTAAAGCTGTCAGATCAATGAAGTGGGGCAAAAACTTCAACATTTCCCTTTGAGCTGTCGGGGAGTAGAAGTATAAAGTTGCATGAGATGGAAAGAGTCAAGTGAAGTAGAAGTACCTAAAATGTCTATTTTAGAACAGTACCTGAGTAAATGTACTTAGTTACATTCCACCACAATGACACCTGACAGTCTCAATAACAAACCTCACCTTCACCTAACCCATGTTCCAAACATTAGCTGCTGCGGTTATATTCAGAATTCACTGCACTGGGCAAAAACTAGAGTCTAACAAAACTGTCATGAATAACTGATATCAGCTGACTTTGACTACAAGATACTCAGTGGTCTTAAAATTCACAGAACTTGTAAGTGGGTTAACTCGATAGATTTGTGTTTACCATATAGGCTTCTAGATAGTGGGTGTCTCTCCCCAAACTGACTTGAGATGGCGCTGTTGACCACAGTACAACAACACATGACCGTTCAATATGTAAATGGTAGGTGCCTGTGATGGCATACTAAACTTTATTTATTTATTTTTTAAAATAAAATATGACATTTGGATGACTTTTTAAATGTATCAGAGTTTCACGAGTCAGAGGTATAAGCCAGTGTCTCAGAGCTTCACATCCAGTCTGTTGCTGTGTTGCTCTTAAAAAAACTAGACGGCTCGGTGGCTGTTTTCTCAAGTGATCTTTCAAGCTGCTGTCTTCACTAACAAAGGATATGAAGAGAGGGAAAACCTATTCACAATTAAGGAACTAAGGACGCAGCAGCCAACTCTAACGTGTAAAACAATGTGTACGGGTAACTGTTCAAAATTAAACCTAACAGAATATCAATTTTTAGGTGTTAAGATGCCATCATCAGACACAGATACATAAAAATTAGGAGTGGCAAGGTAAGATGGTAAGATTGGTGATCGGTATCAAATCAGATGATTCTCACATTAATTCAGGGTTAAGTATCAATTTAAAATCAGATTGAGACCTGCATAAAAGTTACCTTATTCTGTAGTTATTCTGTTTGTGGTTGCACAAAGCAGCTTGTTTTAACACTGCTAATCCAGTACTCCAGTTTCTATTAATTACATGACAGTTTAGTACATATGCTTATTAAATACGTACATATGTATATTATGTTGGATGTATGACATTTCTTTTACACTGTTGGACTGTCAATCATTGTCAGCTAACAAGGAATGTTCTTCTCTCTCTCTCTTATTAATCTTCCTCATCCTCATCCTCTTCGTACTCTTCCTTTTCATCATCATCATCCTCTCCTGATTGAGGGACCCACAGTCCAGAGTCAATACACCTCCTAAGGTGGTACTTTCCTTCCTGTAGAGAGAAACACAGAGACACCTACTGAAGACACAGAACGAATAAAACAAACAGATACATGTTTTTGTAAATTAAAGCCACTTTCTGGCCTTCTTTATGTTGTTTTATTGATAAGAAGTTGCTATTTTAGGGGGTTTCAAACACACTCACCTCAGGGTCAAGTTTGCTGATAGCTTCCTGCAGCATTTGAATGTTCTTCTCATCAAAGCTTTTTTGTATTTCCTACAATACAAAACAAAAATGTCTTACATGGACCAATGAACATATTGTACCAAACAGACAACTGATGTCTCAGCACTGAAACTGAGTGAGTTTAGTTGGGGAAATACTTTCATGGTCACATTTGAAAACTTAATGTAAACCCTGAAATCTATAACTTCATATTCATGTTTCAGTGCCCAGTACAATTCTACTGATTTTCGACTTAACTTCATTATCTAATAATAATTATCTTAACGTCACAAAGAGAGGCTGAAAGATTACATGTGTAATCTCAAGACAAGTAGATAATGCTATTTACCTTGCACACAGAGAGCTCATGCCTGACCAGCGGAGTCCATTCCACTGAGCTGTGTATTGACTTCTCTGATTATCCAAATGGCAACATGCTTCATATCAATAGACTGCGCAAACACAAGCCTCAAAGTCTACAAACAACGATTTGGAAATCTGTGGAAAGAATGCAGTCTCCCCGCTGACTACACGGCCGTCAGTGTAAAAAATGAAATAAAAATGAATGACAGCATAGCTCGTAGCCATAAAGCTAACTTGTATGGGCCGATCTGCAGTATTGACTTTTGGCTTGCAGCTTCAGCCGCTACAGCAAAACAAGGTGGTCACTGTCCCGGGGGATGTAGAGCAGGGAAACAGACACGTTTTGTTGCATTGTAAGGTTATATCAAATATCATTGGTGTAAATTCAGAGTGTACATCCAGGTGTAGAAAACTTCCTATTTTCTAAACAAGGCTTGTTAGATCTCACCAACCAGGATTTATTGATTGGGTTATTTTGAGACCCTTTATTTATTGAATTAGCTTATAATTATGCAGTTGTCTGAAAATATAGTGCTCTCTTGCCTGTTTGAGGAGATTTATTGTGATCTGCTGCACTGACACTCAAAACACGTAACAAGACTGCAGAAGTTAGCTGAAAAGTTGACTCTAACCTGCCAAATATAAAGCTGAATTACACCTGCTGTGGCTGTGAATAAATGTGTTCTAATGTCTGAAGAAAGTGAGTGTTTATAATGAACTGATTTCATTTCTATATTTGACTAAATTGATGAAATAAGACACATGTTAGTTTGCAAATTGTATTGACATTACAACTATTGACAACTGGGGTTAAAAGTAACCCTGATACATTCCTGTGCTGCAGAGGAAGAAGTCACCAAACTTCTCTTCAAAATCTGACAATCTAATGAAACCTGGCTCAGGACAAGAAGTAAATACTTTGTAAAACACTGTCTTCAATCCAACCTTTATCATTCTGTATATCAGCATTAAAACTAATGAACCTCGTTTCAGTTATTTCAAGAAGAGTCCATCCTCTGAAGACCTGTTTGACAACGCTCTTGTTCACAGCTAGTTTGTTGCCCTCTGTTAATAGTTCGTTATTCCACATGCAAACAAACATTGGCTGACTACTCTGACCTCTCTCTTCCCTGAAATACGCAGAACTCTGTGTATGCTTGCGTGTGTGTGTGAATGGTTCACCTTTGGCAGTGATGCATAAACCTCCACAGGGTCTAAACCACCTGGGCCTAGTCTCTTCTTCCTCTCTTCTTCCTCTAGTTCCTTCATAGTGCTCTCCATACGCATCTGCGCACAGCTGCGGATCCGCTCCTTCAGCAACTGCAACTCATGGTCAAACGCGTCTTGGTACGGCTTGTCTGCAGTCTGACATGGACACAAAACACTTAAATGGCCATACACCAACTCAAATAACTTTCTCTGTGGAAAGTGACTACATATACAAACAGGCAGAGAGCATGTTGGGTTTATTGACCTTGATCTTTGAAAAGAATTGTCTGAAGCAGCCTCTTGGGTCGACCTTAAGCGTCCGAGCCAAGTCCAGGATAAACTGCATGACGATGGCCTGGTGGGCCACTTGCTCCATGAGTGCGTGTTTCTACAATAACATGGAGAATTTACAAGGCTTGACCTAGCTAGATTTTTTGGTTACCTGGAACATGTATGCACACTTTTCTCACAACACTCACCTCATCTATCTCAAAGTCAATACAGATGACAACAAGGTAATTAGCCGTCTCTTCACACACCAGATGTGGGTTGTCTGACAGATACTTCTGACTGTCATCCCAGCGCCGCATCATACCTGGCGCACACACAAACAAGTCCAGCATAATGTTAATTCAAATTGAGCTCCAGGGATTGTGTTTTTAATGCAGGAAGTCAAATATGATCTGCATTTAAGTGATCATAAGAACGCTGTGGTGTGATGACTAAAAGCCTTATATACATGGGACTAGAATCACCTGGGGACCTTATGTGATTTAGAAATTTAATTAAAGGCAGAAAGTGTTTTTTTGTTTTGGTTTGTTTTTTACAAAACGAGGATGCTTCACACACATCTTTAACCCACCATCACAAAAGATCTACAATATAACTACAGCTTCAAAGTGGGCACCCAAGATAAGCGTCACCAATTCAGTATCTCATACTGAGATATGGCATTGAGTGTCAGCCAGAAATGATTATGATATCACTTTGAAGTTTACCTTTAACCTTTTCGATATAAAATGGTATCACTTTATCATTTTATCCTTGTAAACATTTGTGGGAAAGTATGCTTATGTCATAAATAGTGCATGAATTTATTTTTTTATTTAGTGTGTTTGAACAACAACATGAAAGAGTAGAGATGAAGAGAGGAATAGCGTGAGGGAGCAGGAAGGCAAAGACAACAAACACACTCAGTCACATCAAGACTAAAGCATACCAAAGTGTCTGATTTCCTTTGCGTACTTCTCCACAAAGGTCATGTGCTTCTTCAACTTCTCCTGCTCGGTTTCCTCCTTTGGAACAGGCTTGATGTTGAGTACACTCTAGCAAACAAGATAAATAGATAAATCAGGATACAGATGAGTCACACTAAATCTTGCAAATCTTGTGACCCTGATGTGATGCCTTACCTTGCTGAAACCTTCTTTGCTGATAGTGTCAACATTCCAGGCTTGTTTCTTTCCCTCTCGCTGGTGTTCTTCGATCATTTTCTCGAACGATTTTACATCTTTCTTCAGTTTTCTCACCTCGGCCTGGACTTTCTTTAGCTCAGCCTCTCTTTCCTCATCCTGCTCTCCATCTGTCCTTTTTTCTTCCAACTCTTTAAGGCGTCCCTGGGCTTCCTCTAATAGCGTCTTGCATTCTGATATGTTACACTCCAGATCTTCCCCTCTCTGCTGAAACTCAGCCATTCTCTCCAGCCGGGCCTGTAGTGGCAGGCCAGAGTGGATCAAAGTTAAGATAAATGAAAAAGAAACAAAAGACACAGATGGTTGGAGTTGAGGAGAGGGTAAATGGAATCAGGTGGAGAGAAGTGGCTAAAAGGTAAAGTTAGAAGAAAACTATAACACAGACATATAAAACAAAAATGTGCATGACTGACATAAAACAGTCTGAACATGCCTGAGATCTAATTAACAAGGAGCTATGACGAATCAGTGCCTAATGTGGGAGAAGGGTCTCAAATCTAAAATATCTTGGAAAATATTAGACGGAATTATTATGCCTGTTGCTTTCTCTGCAAATAAATATATTAAGGGCATGAATCAGAATGATTTCTCCAGCCTCATCTCAACTAAAACATACAATGGCAAAATTTGAGGTTCTGTCAGTATCAATGACACCAGTGTACCAGCCTATAACATTTCAAACACATAGGCCAGAGCTATTTTTGTAGCTTTCCCACATAAAGTAAGCTCTGATTCCTAACAAATATTAGATTAAAGATTAAAGAAATACTGGGAGTGATAAAAAACAAGGGAAACCGGGGAGATGCTTGAGACTACAAGTCACTTTCAACTAGCTAGTCATGTGACACCAACTAAGCTCATTATTTATACAGAACCAGAGCCATACAAACGGAGGTTGACCAATGCAATCGGGAGCCACGTTAGTTCTGTAATTACTCTAATTTCTAGCGACTTGGGATTTCACGCTGCACAATTTGATGTCTATTTTGGGCATTTGGGTTGAGACGCCCTAAGAGATTGCAAGATAAATGTGTGGGGTCTTGAGACAATTAGCAAAATAGGAGAAAAGAAAGAAAATGCATGTACTGTCTGTACTGTTTCTAGAGTCTAACTGATGCTTGACTTTTGACGCTCAATATCTCAGGGTTTAAAAAAAAAATTGTATGATACATCGGCAAATATTCATTTTTAACTAAAAACTTAAGGCTTGGTTGTTGTGATATGGATGCAGGAAGATTTTAATGTTGAAAAATGAACTTGTCAGTTGTCTGATTTACAAACTGATGGCAACACAGATCATTTTGATAATCTTAACTTATCTACATAATCTCAGCTTTATCCAGAGCTTTTTACTGCGTCTCAGACTGTATGTCTGAGAGATGTGATGGAAAGCTCTGGAAAAGGCCTAGACGAAGGCCTTGTGATGTGGCTGTAAGCTCTGGAAAGAAGCTAGTAAGTGGTTTTTCCAGGGTTGAGCGTGAACCTTTGCACTCTAACTCAAAACCAAATGGTAATAGGGTAGGGCTGCAACTAACGATTATTTTTATTGTTGACTAATCTGACGATTATTTCTGCGATTAGTCGACTAATCATTTTATTGAAAAATGTGTTAAAATGTTGAAAAATGTCAGTCTGTCTCTCCCAAACCCCAAAATTATGACATCTAATGTCTTGTTTCGTACTCATGCCAAAGGGTTTTAGTTAACTATCATGGGAGAGTGTGTAAAGCTGCCAATATTTGAACATAAGAAGCTGCAATAGGAGTATTTTGGGGTATTTTTATAGTACTTTTCTGGGAAAAATGACTCAAATTTAGACGACTACTAAAGTAGTCACCGATTAGTCATCGATTCCTACACATAAAGTTTGGACAATGTTGATAGCTGTTAGCAAACACTGTAATCACATAGATGTGGTCACATTTTTTTTCTGGTGTTTTCTTTGGCTTTCTCTTGATTTTACAACTATTAATTTATGGCTTACACACTTAATTTTGCCTGTTTTCATACAGCCTAATGCGTACAGTGTCTCTTCCTTCACCATCTTTTTTTACTTTTCTTCTCACTTTTAATTCCTTTGTCCTTGTTGTTTTTAAAAAGGTGCTAACGGCTACATAAAGTTTACTAGCTAGTTTTTAGCTAGCAGACCCTTTAGCGTCACACAATCTGACGGGTCACAGATTTCTGTGTAACACCTGTTGGTCACCTCGCCGTCTATATGGCTACCTCTGGTTATCATTTACTAAGTTAACTCACTTCTACTGGTCAAACTAACCAGGTATACGACTCCAAAGTTCACGGCTACCACAAGTTTCTCTGCTGACCCGGTGTCTCATTCTGAACAAGCTCGGTGTGTCCACGAACGGACTGGTAACGTCTTCATCATCCGACACATAGATGTGGTCCCAGGCGCTGTAGTCGATGCCCGCTCCGGTGCTCATATTCACGGCTCCTTCTGCCCCCCCTATCCTCGGGTTTTCCGTTTCAGCTACAGGAGAAGGAGACAGCGGATTCAACAGGGGCACTGTACTGACAAGACGGCAGCAAACAAGACGGACATTGACAGTTTATAATCCTCTTAACGGCACAGGCAGCCACAAGCCGTTTACAGATATCCCCTCTTTAGCGGCAGCTCCGCGCGCCCGGAATCCAATCAGTAGACGTCATCATGAAGCGTGCCAGTCGGGTTGTTCATATCGATCAATCAGCATCTATTAGCTGCAATTATAATGACAAAAACATTAATAATTTGCAGTAGTGGAATGTAACTAAGCACATTTATCGAGCACTGTGCCTAAGTAGGCTTGTACATTTGTTTTTGGATACTTGTAGGCCACTTTACTAATTCTATTTTCTGCTCTACTAACGTTACATTGCAGAGAAAAATGCTGCATGTTTACTCCACTATGTTATTTGATAGCTTTAGTGGGCCACTTATTATTTTACTGATTCAGATTATTGAAACAAAATATTTTTAATATTATGGTGTGCTACCCAATAGGCTGGGTATTTTAACCTGTAATACACCTTATATATAAAGGGTATATGAAGTTGCCTAGTTAAAAGTAATAAACACATGACCACACTAGTAAGTAGGGGAGAGCGGGGTACAAGCTAACACAGTTTAGTTTGGGCTGAATGTTATTAAAACTGTGTGAGATTTTTATTTTTTTATTTTTTTTATTCTAACAACATGCACATCTCTGCTACAAAGAAACAGTTGCTGTCTTTTTCCCTAGAGCTTACCTTTCTTCTACAATTGCACTAAGATGTGGTGGAAGTGAAATGTTTTAACATACCCCAAGGGTGGGGTGAACTGTAACAGGCAGAGGGTTAATTGTAACACTTGCTGGAAAAGTCTGTTTAACACAATTAATTCAATAAAATTCTATCTATATACTGTAGGTCTCCATCTACATCTGGGAAAGGATAGGTATCTATCCATCTGTGTCCAGTGGTTGGACTGATAGATGTACTGTACATGGAATGGGCAACCTTGATCCACATGTCAAAATGTAAGTATTGAATATTTTAATTTTGACAAGACTGTGACACTATGTCAATAAGGTAGCGTACACATTAAAAATACAAAGTATATCTCATTAAATCAAGGATGTGAAAATGTGCTATAGGAGGCTTAGTATTACCACTGTGTTACAACTAACCCCATGGGGTGGAAATTTCCCCTGCTGGGAGTTGGTTACATAGTTCAAAATGGTGCTGTGTTTAAGGCAATGAGACAGTTGTTAAGAAGATATATGATTGGATTCTGTGTAATCGAAAAACAAGTATGACAATGAAATGTACTTATGTCAGCTGAAAACACTCTTTGTTAGTGAACCCAGCTGAAGCACGTCCCATCTCTGTGGAATTTTGCGGGTCACTGTTTGGTGGTAGGTCAACTGGTTGAAGGCGTGAAAGGATCGACCCTGTGTAACCACATAAAAAGTCCATGTTACCATTTACCCTGTGTTGTGCCCCGCGCTCCCCTACAATCCAATAATGTAATAAACATTATTCTGAAATGGGCCATTCTGCATAACCTATTCTTACTTTTATTATTTTAAGATGCCTATATTTGTACTTATACCTGAGTAAGATTTTGATTGCAGGACTTTAACTTGTAACAGTATTTCTACACTGTAGTATTGCTACTGTTATCAAAGTGAAAGATCTGACTGCTTCTTCCACCACTGATAATATGATACTGTAGTAAGTCTTTCTTGAATTGACCAGGTGTACAGTGTCAATCTTTTTTATATCTTGTAAATGATATATATCCTACTACCTACTACATAAACACACCTTTCAATGTATTTTTTGTCTTTTGTCCTCCAGTGTGTAGGTGTGTGTTTTGTAGGGAAGATATTCTTGTTTGTGCTGTGTTTGTGTTTGTTTTGTCTGTTTTGTTCATAGTTTAACAAAAAGAGAATAGCAAAACATATTTGATATAATAATTATTTAACATCTTTTTTTTTTTTTTTTTAACAACATTTATTTTATTTATCTTGAACAGTGTGTGCCTGATCATCTGTAGGATGTAAAACAACATTTAGGGCTACATGTATATCTTTGAGAAATTTCAATCTAGGCAAGTATTCTCCACGCATGATTAATGTGTGGAGAATTCAGTTTTTACTGGGTATTTAAACACATTGTTATAATGTAACTGCTATAGTTCATTCAGCCCAATATTTGACTTTCTGGATCCAGTTTTCTGTGTGTTGAGGAGCTCTAGGAAGATTTTTATTGAGTGTATATTTTTCCAAAGTCTGCACTTGTGCAATTGCAAGCATGGACTTTTGCCAAAATAAACATTGAAGTGCCAGCAAGACTTTCAGGCCAGGATGCACAGGTGTTTCCTCTGGAAGTGTTTTAGTTTTATGGGCTTGTGATCATGCTGTAAACATACCCATAATATTCTGTGACAGCTTGCAAAAACTGTAAGCCGTGATTCCTTTTCAGTGATAGGGCTGTTACATACATGAATGAAGAGTACTAGGGCATGAAGGATGGGCCCTCTTTCTTGCCTCAGATTCATAAAATAAATTTAGGCCTATCAGGGTAATGCATGCCTATACAAGGAGGAAATCACGCTTAGTCCAAGAATGCTTAGAAAGTTTGTAACATACATGAGCACTGGCTGGATAAGAGAGCAGATAACATATTGTGGCATGTGTTTAATCCAACCCCGTCTGGTATTTGATGAGTTTGGAGTGAGAATGTGTTTCTTCATCAGTAATGACCTCCTCTTTCCTCTCCTCATCTCCTCCAAGTTTCCTGGTAGCAGAGTAGAGGTATGCCTAGTAATGGAGGGGAGGAAAACAGTGAAATATTTCTGGGATGTATTTACTCGCTCCATCCTGAACAGAATGTTTGTGGTGGACTTTCTCATGAAAGCCTCAGAGATCAAAAAGCCTGCAGAGTTCAGAAGGAGACAAGCTAACTCAGCGTTAAGGAATCATAAACAGGAAATATGTCTTCCAGTGTCATAAGCACTTTCAGGGTGTACTGTCCTTGCCATTTAGCCACACTGTAAGACTTAGTAAGCATGTCTGACAATCCTTCACGTATGAGGCAAGGTCGGATTCTTCCATTGGATAACTGGACTCTAAGGCCAATCTGTGATTGTAATACTTTATGTTCACTTATTTATGAAAGGAAAAGCAGATGAAGTAGTATTTTTAATGTACTTCTGCATCAATATTGTGGTGTTTTAACAGTACCTTTTTCCATATATTTGCAACTGCTTAAAAATGCAATAAAATGGGGCGCCCGGTGGCTCAGTGGGTAGAGCAGGCACCCCATGCACAAAGGCTACATATCCTTGCTGCAGCAGCTGTGGGCTCTATTCCAACCTGCAGCCCCCCCCTGCTGCGCGCCGCCCCCACACCCAACATCCATCCCATCAATCAAAGGCTAAAAAGCCCCCCAAAAACTATCTTAAAACAAAAAAAAGCAATAAAATATCAATAAAAGACACGTGGAAACATCTCATTGTTTGTACAAAGTGATAATTTAATTACATTTTCAAATAAATGTGGTCAAAGCATTTTCTTAAAGTGAGCAGTTCAGTTTTATACAGTTTTTGCTTGCATCTAGTTCTTTTTTTCCAGTGTCATTAAGCTAGCACAGCAATACAACAGATGCATACACCATACACACATGTACACAACAAATATACACACACATACACGCACACAGAAAGTGTGTGTGCTTTAAATATAAACAGCACATCTCTGAATACAATGCATACACCATACACAAAGATATACACTACAAATACATGCACACAGAAACTTGCACCATCAGTAGCTGGGCGGGAATGAGGTCAGGCTCAAAGTTTCAGTGGTTTAAACACACAGCTGTGAAGTCCTGTGCAAGCATTTTCACATAATAATATTGAGCTTTATATATACACAGCACATCTCTGAATGAAGTTATTAGGTCATTTGCAGTAAGACTGCCAAAATACAACAGAGAGAAACCAAAAACAACACCTTCACCTTGTTTCAGACCAGTGTGGCCCAATAAGCACCACATAACATAAATTTAGTTTCTCATTTCCCTTGGCAAATGACAAAATATAAAATTGGTTCATTTTTTTTTAAATTTGATTGTTGTAATTTATCATTTAACTTTTTTATTATTCAAATTAAATACTTATTTATTTATTTATATACTACTTCCACTTCTCAGTCATACATCAATTTACATTATTAGCTTGTATACATTTAATATAAATTCATATTCTAATATCAAACAATTGGTATAGAATGTAAACTTTTGTCTGCCAGCATTCTACTTCAATAATCAACTATGTTTCTGTATAAAACTGCAGCTGGACTAAAACATTTGTGTATTTCAGGACAACGCACATTAATCAACATTTCTGTAAATGTGCCAGAGCTGGCAAACTAGTTAATGTTGAACTGCAGTCCTTTGTCTGACGTTCTAAAAACCAATGAAGTGACAGTTTATAGGAATGCAAACAGAGTAAGGCACTGAAATGACGACAACAGCAACAATATCAGCACTTCTATATTTACTGCTAAACCTGTTGAACCAGAGGCTCTCTACCAAACTCAAGGTTGTGCATCCGTTCAAGGATAAGTCTGGTGATAGTCTCTATTTTCATTATTCAGTTCCCATGAAAAGACGAAACAAACAATGAGCTGATCCTACTCGAGGCTGGATTACCAACCAGGTAAAACAGGCAACTGCCTCAGGACACCTCACAAGTCTGTGTGGAAATGATTTTGTAACAATCTGACGAGTTACAAATTTGTTTCATAAAATGTACCACAAAAGCACGATTATAAATCTAAAGTAGATCCTAGGGTGGCGTTTACACGACCCTGTCTACCAAACTTTTAGCCACCACTGCAAAACTATTAAAAACCTATCATGTGTCAAATGGTTGCACCAATGTTCCTTCATTACAGTCAACAGGTGCACTGTGGTTTGTGTTGAGTCCAACCCATGTACAACATCCTGCTGTCTTTAATACTCACTAGTGCGCCAAATATATATAAATCCACAGCTGAAAATAGTCCCCAACAAATCCAGTTTGAACTTCCCTTTGAGCAATGTTGCTACACGCTCAACCCCGAGCTAATGAACCTGGGGCTGGGTGCTACACACAGGGAAGGAAAGCAGGAATGCACTGAGAGATGGACAACACGTCATTAGTCTTTTTGTGGGAACAAGAAAAATCTATATTGATAAGGTAAAAAGTCCTGTCTCTTAAAAAAAGAAGATGTGACCCATAATATTGTATTTGCTTCACACATACAGAGGATTTGGTCTTGTAACTCTAGACAAAGTGAAATATTCACAATTTTGTTGTAAGGAACTGAGCTACATACATGTTGCAGTGCAACACTGTGTAAGACTTTAACACTGCACTTTAAATGTATGTAGATTTACTGAATAGCTGCTTTCAATTATGACAAAATATTTTTCATAAAAATAAACCCCATACATTAATGGGAATCCCCTCTCGGCATATTGGATAGTTGCTTGTAATCACTGTCAAATGATGCTTCTATAAAGTTATGAAGTTATGTCTCTGTAAGCTACTACTACATGATCTACTGTATGTTTTTGTACAAAACCAGTATTTGTATATAAAGCTTCTGTAAACACAGCAGATAAAAGAGAGATGGTGACTTGTTCCATTCAGTAGTGAGGTTAAGTTAAAGTTAAAGTTAAAACTTGAATTCAACTCATTTTTATGATATAATTTGGGGTACTGTATATCATTAGATAGTGTCAGTGGAGAGATAACAGGAAATGAGGGAGCGAGAGATGCAACAAAGGTCCATACACATTTTATGTCCTCCCGCAGACTTACTCTGCACAGGGCACGGTGGAGTGTCGTGCGTGCAAACGGAAAACGTCCTTCAGGTTGTACTGTCCCACTCGGCTGGGTTTGTAGCAATAGAAGTAAACAAGAAGGCTCAAGACGGTCATGACAAGAACAAAAACTCCAATTATCACGGCTGTAATGATTCCCATGTTGACTGCAGAGAGTTGGGTAAGGGGAAAAAGAAAAAAGGAACAGATATTATTAGACGTCAGACCAAAACCAAATACAAAAACAGCCACAATGAACTTCCTTCCTGTGTCACGTGTTACAATCATGCTATGAGAAAGAAACACTGAAAGCAATGGTGCATTGCACTCACTTTCCAGTAATAGTCACAACCCTGAAGACTGGACAATACTTAAAAACTTACCTTGGACATCAACATTAAACTTCACAGTGACAGTCCCCCTGCTGTTACTGACGGTACAGGTGTACAACCCTTCATCCGCAAAAGTTACAGAGCTGATAGTGAGAACGCTGCTATTGGAGGGGGAGGGGCTATCTAATGGGAGCTTCCAGGTGTATGAGGGGCTGGGTTTCCCCACAGCTGAGCAGTTCAGTTGTAGAGGGTTTCCTTCTGTGATGGTGATCTCATCTGGAGGTAATGATTCTATTTGAGGCTTATCTGTGTGTTGAGAAAGAAACACAATACGTCATCACAGTAGCATGGGGAATTTTTGGAAATCTTAAACAGATGGTCCACTGATGACTACAGCACATTGTAAAAGAGAAGTGGTGGAAAGCACCCAATTTCTTTCATTACAGTATTGTCCCTTACAGGCTGATGTACTTCACTTTCAGTTTCTGCTACTATGTGCTTCTACTTCAAAACATAACTGAAAGTATTTAAAATTTTAATTGACTACCTTTATTTACAGGAACAGTGGTAGTTATAATAATTATAAAAGTTCCTTTACAGACTGATGTCTTAAAACATATTAATATATTAGATACTGCAACAACTGAACTGTATTGTTATGAGACTCACTGTGCTCAGATAAGCTAAGACTCCCTGAGGTGGATTTAGGCACACTGGTGCTTTGAGCTGAATGTACCATGAGTGCTAACATGCTAACTCATTTCCGGCTTTCAGGACTTCTGCACTACACTATTATCACCTTTTAAGCTGATAACACAACACGACATTAACACTCATTTGTAATCATGTGTTTGGTCAACTGACACTCCTTTTGGCTCTGTTTTTGGTCTTTACCATAGACTATATATAAAGACGGACGACATGAAAGCTCCCCAAAAGTGAAGCTAACTTGGCCCCTCTATATTAGTGGATAGGACATGGGCCAAACTTAAAAACTCAGTTCTTAATCATGCACTGTGTGTTCAAGTGTTCGTTTTGGTGATAGTCTGGTTAGTTTGGTATGGTTATAACGAGTAATTTGATGTTTAAAAAATGGAGACTAAAGTCGTGATTGACAGCTATATGTGCTAATCAGTATGCTTGCAATAGGTCAGACTTGTTTGGGCAGGTGATAGCTACTGTGCAGATGCTGGTTCCAAATTATGTCACCAGCACAAGATGGCAGGGGATGTATTCGGGGTATTTTGGCTTCATTTTTGTACAATGAGGATAGGTGGAGATGCTAATCCGTCTTCATATACACATTATGGTCTTCACCAACTCATGACAAAAATATCAAAAATAATGCTCACCAGTTGGTCACCAATTTTATCTGTCTGCTGTTTTGTACTGAGCAGTGGGTTTTAACAGCTTTTTCACTCGAAACACGCAGATGAAAGTGATGAGACCGAGTCAAAACTTGTGGGCCGTAAGACTAAAACAATGAGCTAAGCTATCGAGGTCCGTAGAGATGAGGAGGTCTGCAGAGTCAAGTGGGCTCATCACTATGCGTGACCCCTTTCACCTCCAAGCAGTCATGTGATCCATTGCTATTTTAAACATATTGATTAGCTTTGAGTAAAAGGTCAAAATACTTCTTCCGTTACTGCAAAAGACGCCAACATGATAACCAAGGGTGTTATGGTGTGTTGACTTTTTTCTGTGTTGTCGTACTCACAGTGCACAGTGACTGGGATTTTTTGTGACTTCACCACTGGAGGGGGCTGTGGTCCTGCAGGTCCCAGTTCCAGCTTTGCTTCACACCAGTACTGGGCTCCATCATCTTCTTTACTGGGGGTGATGTCTAAAGTGAAGGTCTCAGTCACTGGTTTCTTCTCTGTGATGTTTTCAGAATGAAGTTGACCCAGTGTTGTTTGTCCTTTATAAAAAGTCACAGTGAGGTTTTCAATAGGAGCGATTTCCTCCACTGTACACTGCAGAGTGTACTGGTGACCCTCAAACACTGGCCCAGTGTGATTATCAAAGCTGATGGACACATTGTCTGGAGGCTCTGTGGAGACAAACAGAGAGACAGACACACATTCAGTAACAAGATGAGAGAATATAAACCACCTAAACGTACACACGTTGTTAATTATAAATAATTAAATTAAATCATCACCAGCAAGTTTTTTGTTTACTTACTGTAGACAGTCACAGGCAGGGTGGTACAACACTGGGCTTGAGGAATGGTATAGTAGCACAAGGGTGATGCGTCCCACTCAGTCAGCCTGTCGACCGTCCATGTAATCATGGTCCCGCTTGTTTCTGTCTTTCCTGAATTGCTTTCAATTTTAAAAATGTGGCCTATGCAGTCATGCTGACATGCAGAGCAGCTGGCAGAGGTCGAGTCGCCAAACTTGACAACCAGTATGGAGGGAGTGAACTCAGGTTTATCTGCACAGTTCTCATCTGTAACACAGACATTAAAGGTTGAGGTTTTAGACAATCCATCATTAAAACATCTAAAACTGTCATTTCACACACCGTGTCTTTCAAAGAAACCAAAAGTTTTTTTTTGTTTGTTAATTCAATATATGTAATTAATAGAACAGCAGTCAATCTCCTCTGTTCTCCTTAGTTACTGAAGCTGCATCTTGCCAGGCAACCAAACAGTCTGTATACAAAACACTTATTTTGGCTCAGACACTCAGGGCAGCGTAGTTGGGGGAAAAGTGGAGCTGATTACCCAGGGCCCAAGTGGTCAAAAAGCCTGGAGGGTAAGATTTTGTTTTGTTTGCAATTTTCATTTCTTTATTTCTGTATTATTTAATTTTATATAATAATTAGTACCACAACTAAATTAATATTGGCTCAATTAAGTGATTCAAAAGACTGAACTCTGTATAAAAGAAATAGGGGGATTTCTCTAAGTCTACCCTTGTACTAGGATTTGTCACTGAATGTAGCTAAAATAAAGGGCACCAACATACATCTTTCCCCAAGAAAGGGAAAAAGAAAAGAAAGAAAGAAATAAAGGAAAAGAAAGCAAACTGACTTAAAAAAATAATTCAAAAGATGCGTATATCTGCCCCTCTACATTTCAACTCAATCACTGAATAAATAAATAAGGTTAAAGGGGAACACCACCAAAGTTAAGAATTCCAACGTTACTGCTATGGCCAAGGAAAGTTCAAACAAGAGGTCCCAAACTTGTGATGTCATTAGGTGTAAAGTCTGAAGTTGCATCATAGACAATGAACGGGAGCCTGAATTTGTTGACCCACATGTTTTGTTTTCTTTTTTATACCTAAATGAGTGTTACTCTGTTGTACTGTTCTCAGTTCTAAAACAGAAACTGTACCCAAACATGCAGAACACTCCCCTGGCTGCTCTCAGCGTCATCTATAACATCTTTCACCATGGAGCAGCTCCAGCCTTTACACCCTATGACATCACAAATTTGACTTTTAGCACTCTAGGTTTTGTATTTTTAAGAGAGCTGTCCATGTTTATTAATATAATATTGTACTGTCTTAGACCACATAACATGTATAAATTTCCAAAACGGGCGTAGTTCCCCTTTAAGGTATGTGGCTATTCTCCTGTGATATCAACAGCTCAACTTGTTTTTTAAGACACTGAATGCCACATAATAACTTTTAAAGCTGTCAGTAAGGATAAGTGGTGAAAAAGCTACACTAATGAAAGTGAGGCCATTCCAAATCAAAATAGCTTTACTGGTATGGCCATGAATATGTAGGCTACAGTACTACTGCCACAGCTTGTGTGTACATGTGTGACATTATCCACTACACAACAGAGGTTCTAACACTGTGGTTCCCAACTGGACCAGCCATGAGGTCTAGATTTCTCCTTAGTCATCAGTTCGAGGTCCCACAGTTTAATTCATTCAGCGTCATACATGTGTTTGGCCACGTGGTTGAGCTAGTATGCTGTCTCTGTCATGTAGCTCTCCGCTTTTTACTCAGTGTACAGCAGAAAAAAGCACTTCAAAATAGAAATTCACTGTACTTGAAAATAAAGTGTGCTCTTTTTTTTTTTTTTTTTTACAAACTTGACACATGTGGTCCATTTAGAATGGGCCACTTTTGGACCACGACCCACCTGTTGAGAACCACTGCTCTAAAACATGCTTTTTTACAAATTACAACTATATTATAATACTATACATGTAGGCTACATAGTAAGCCATTGTTAAAGAATGTAACACATTTTGGCCAAGAAATCATTAAAAAATAAAAATAAATAATAAATCTGAAGCATACAATGGGATGAATAACTGCCAACTTCTACTACAAGTGCTAAAAACACTAAACACAACATTTAAAAATCATCATCATCAATCATTAGGCAGGAGAATGAAGCGCTTTCTAGGGCGGACAGTAAAATCCCAGACAGCAACAAAGGCGGTAAACTTACCACAGCCAGTAACGGACATACTCAGGTCACGCAGAATATTCAAAGACAAAACCACAAAGATGCGATAGCTTAACATTGTCTCCGGTGGGTCTTGTAAACGAACGAGATGCACGGTAATACAAACGGTCGAGTCCAAAGATGGCCAGAGAGACTGCGACTCAAAATTGAAAGTAACAAACACTTAAAAAAATCAGAGTCCACTCCCCCTTTTCCCTGGAAGAGGCTCAGAGCAGTGAGGGAGACATTCCCGACATTACCGATGGTTTCCAGTCACCCTATTAGAGACTCATAAACGAAATCGAAACTGGTGAGCGATCAGGGAGGATTTCCGAGGCATTTTGGGGGAAATTCCGGTACTGTGTCAATAGAGCACTGATCCCCACTGTGACTCTGAGTTCACCTCGGTTATTCAGCCTGTGAGCAGCCAGCTGAGTTAAAGTCCCCTAACACATTTACACAAACACATTAAGGCTGCACACAAGCAGCAGAGCTTTACTATTTTTTTTTTTTTTTTTTTTTTTTTTAGTGGTGTTGCCTACTGGAAGGAATTTGTTCCGGAATCAGACTTCCCTTATCTCCTTCCTGAAAGCCCTCCGTCCCTCTGGTAGGGAAAAAGTCATGCTCAAGAGTCTCAGCTGAACAGATTGCAGCAGCAGTATTGGTAACCTTAACCCTCTCCCACATATATTCATCTCCTCTTCCTCCCTCCATACTCAATTATTTCCTCCTTTTTTCCCTCCTTTCTGGTGTCTCAAGTTATTTTTATGTGTTTCCACCAATCTTCTGACCCCACACCCTCCCCCACTACAGTTTGCAGCCAGCCAGAGGGAGGCAGGACTTCATATCAGAGGGCCAGATATTTTAATGGCACTTGTTTTGGAGTGTTAGGAAAAGAGCAGCAGAGCCACACAGCTGCCATGGTGGAAGGAGTATTCAGATCAGTAAAACAAGCCAACTCTGATCTTTGTTGGCTCAGCAAGCTAAAGATACTTTTTATCATATGGTATGGACTTGTCCTAAGATTCAAACCTTCTGGGGTGATGTTACACAATCCCTTTTTCCCCTGGGAAAAATGATCGGCTCCACTGTTCACTGTGACCCAACAGTGTGTCTTTTGAATCCTACTGTAAAAGGATGCTGGTCAAACACAAATTGTAACCACTGGATGCATGACAGCTGAAAGACTTATAGCAACAAACTGGAAGGACGCAGCCCAGCTGAAACAGGGACTGTGGTTTCAGAGGTGGCAGCTTCTCACCTTTCTGGTATCTACTTTTCCAAGAATCTTGACACCGACTCCAGAAGCAACATGAATGGATCAATATTTCTTTCTATTTTGTCTAACTTATCCAGTAGATCCACAACTCACTGAGACACACACAAACCCTAACCCACTCTTTTTCATTTCTTTTCTTATCAGGTTTAAGCACTTTTGCAGACATATCAATAAAAGTTCAAGTAAAAAAAAAAAAAGTAAAAATAGACAAGGTAAGGCAGCTTTGTTTGTATAGCACATTTCATACACCAGGGCAATTCAAAATGCTTTACAGATTTACAGTAAAAGAATAAAGAGAAAAAAAAGATGTAAAAGGTAAATTTAATTCTAAATGATTTACAATTTTTAAAAAAAATCACCATTAAAAATAGCAAAAGTGCAGACAAGAGGTGCAGAGATAAAACACTTATATAATAATAATAATAATAATAATAATAATAAATTGATTTTAATAAAGTTGCAGTCAATCAATAAAAGTTCTTGAATAATAAAATTTACAGTGCAGTGTAAGAAATGAGTAAATATTTCATTTAATAAAAGGCAGCGGAAAACAGATAAGTCTTCAACCTTAATTTAAAAGAAGTGAGAGTTGGTGCAGACTTGCAGTTTTCTGGGATTTTTTTCCAGATATGTGGAGCATAAAAACTAAACGTTGCTTCTCCATACCCCTGTTTCCACCGAGCAGTATGGTACGGTTCAGTTCAGTTCAGTTCGGTGCGCTTTTCTTCCGTTTCCACAATTAAAAGTTGTTGATGGTACCAACCATGTCACCCACATTCTTGGTCCCCCCTCTGTTGGGGGGTGTTTGGATTCGCGTTACTCTCCCACCTCCAACTAGTTCAGAATGCAGCAGCAGATGACATCACATCACCCCAATGCTGATCTCTCTCCACTGGCTTCCTGTGCATTTTAGAATTGATTTTTGGATTTTACTGATCACCTTTACAGCTCATCTGGCCCCAAGCTAAATAGCCAAAATGTTGACCTAATATGAGCTAGTTTGCAGCCAGATCCTCAGGTGGGCCCTTCTGGCTGTCCTAAAGTCGAGGCTTTAAACTAAAGGTGATCATGCTTTTGCCATCAGGGCCCTTCGGCTTTGGAACGACCTGACTGAAGAGATAAGGCTTGCAGAATCAGGGACTTCTTTTAAATCACTTCTTAAAACCCATTTTTACAGACTTGCTTTTATGTGATATTGTCTTTTTATTCATTTAATTTCCTTTTTATTTAGTCATTTTTATTGCTTTTGTTGTTTTTAGCCTTTTTATTTATTTATCTATATAGACATTTAGCATCCTGCATATTTTGTCCTCTTGTTTTAACTTTGTCTTATCTCTACCCTAGCTTTGTCTCGCTTATGTCTTGTAGGACTGTTTGGCTTTCTGTTGCTATATTGCCTTCTGAGTATCCCATTTCTGCTTTTGCCTTTGTTTGTCAACGCACTTTGTAAACTCTGCTTTTAAAGGTGCTATATGAATAAAGTTACTATTATATCAGTTCATACTGTAAATAAGCTCTGATCTGAATAAAACAGGCATACTGTACCTTGCATAGATAATGATTTCAGGGAGGATGCAGGGGAAAATAACAGAGGACTTTTACTTTGACACAATTAAAGACATTTACACCATAAATTGATGCAGAAAAGACACAACGTGTCATAAAAATTCACTAGAATGCAAAAAATGAAGTGTCTGATGCTCAAAAATTTCTGGTGGAGGACCTCCAAATCCTCAGTTTCATCTGCCTGTCCCCTCCAGTGTTGAAACAAAACCTACCTCGGGTACAACAGTCAGTTGCTACACAAAACACTGACTAATCTTAGTGTCATTTCATTGCTCATTGACTTTTTTAAGCTTGTCTCTGCATGTTTTAGGCTTAGGGTTGGTCATGTTCCAGTAAATGGTATGATAGTTTTAGCAGGAGATGGTGAGACATAACAGTCTCGCACGTAACATAAACAGAGACAGGCTGAACCAGGAGCCGGCCCTGTGTATGTCTGACTCCATTACCTCCTCCAGATTCATTGAATTACACCTCTCTGTTTGATGGCAGTGCTCACTTTACTCGCTTGACTGTTTTATCTTTCCATATTTTACATTGGCATAGTAGCCTTTTCATTTTGTCATTACTGAAATTAAGGTAACATGTTTGATGTAACTGACAATTTAGGCCTCAAGGCATCATGACAGTGTTTATAGATGTTTACAGTATATTTAGATATAAATTACACTCAAAAATGAATTAATGCACTTGAGCTGAGTTTATTTAAAAACAAGTTCTCCATTCTGCGAAGACGAAGTGAAACATAGAAGTAAATCAGCTGAGGTTTACTGAGAGGAAGCTGACCCGAAGCGGGGAATTCATAAGAGTTACAACACTTTGCTGTCTGACCTGAACGTCATTCACTGAGGTCATGTACTTTAGTCATATGTCGCATGTTAAACTTATGAACGTAATTACAATGATGAAATTGACGGGAGAATACAGATGTTTTTATGCAGTCAGTTTGAGTAGCTTGTGTTTTATAGGACCAGTTAAAAAAATAATCCCTTTCCTGACAGCATTTTAACCTCCAGCTAATGTGGCAATGTCTGTCTTCACATGGTGGTTAGCATTGTCGCCATACAGTAAGAGGGTTCCTGGTTCAAACCTAAGTTGGGGGAGCCCTTCTGTGCGTTCTCACCGTGTCTCTCCGGGTACTCCAGCTTCCTCCCACACTCCAAAGACATGCAGGTTAATTGGTGACTCTAAATTGTCCGTAGGTGTGAATGTGAGTGTGAATGGTTGTCTGTCTCTATGTGTCAGCCCTGCGATAGTCTGGCGACCTGTCCAGGCCGTACCCTGCCTCTCACCCAATGTCAGTTGGGATAGGCTCCAGGCCCCTGTGACCCCTGGCAGGACAAGCGGTTACAAAAAAATAAATTAATGAATGAATAGACAATGAATGAAAGCTTACAATGACCCACTTGTCATTGTATCTATCTGGTTACATCATTAGGCGCCGGTTAACTGAGCTGAGCTACACCTCACCCTCACATTAATCTTCACGTTCCCAGATTTCATATTGTCTATGTGGCATCTGCTGTTGACATGCTATCTCCCCCCAAAATCCCCCTCCTAAAAATAGACAAAAATGGGTATTTAAGGTCCAGAGGGTTGAGTTTAGATTTGAGGAAGAAGGTGAACATGGAAAACCTCATCACTTTCTACAGTACTCTAGGCTGGACAAGCATAGACCTGGTTGGTGTTTTAAATATAGAATATACCACTTGCATTTCAGTACAAAGGGACATAATGGTTTACCTGGCATGGACAGTTATCACAACCCAAGTGGTTGTACAGGTTGTTATGTAAAGTCACCTCATTTATTACTCCGGTCGAAATGAGTTCTCTCCGTGGGGTTGCTGGGCTCAGCCATAGCGACAGGGTACTTCCGGTGGGAGCTCAAAGTAGAGCTGCCACTCTTTCGTGTCAAAAGGGGTCAGTTGAGGTAGTTCAGGCGTCTGATCAGGATGCCTGCTCGGTGCCCCCTGCTGGAGGTGTTTCAGGGACGTCCCACCGGTAGGAGGCCCCGGGGCAGACCCAGAACACACTGGAGGGATCATATCTCATCTGGGCTGGGAACGCCTTTGGGTCCCCCAGGAGGAGCTGAAAAGCGTTGCTGGGGAGAGGCACGTGTGGTGTGCTTTGCTTGGCCTGCTGCCCCCATGACCGGCCCGGTAGAAGCAGATGAAAATGTATGGATGTATGTATGGATGGATAGACACTCCGGCATAGTACTGTTAGACACATTATTTCAAAGACCTTTTTCAAGGTTTAATGATTTCTGGTTTGGAAAGTTTTTTTCTTCTACTTGCTCCTCACAGTGCCCCGACCCATTGCTGCATAGTGTCTGTAATTCTTAATGTGATTGAGCATATTGAACTTACCTGAGCACATTTTAGCAGTCAAATTCTCACTGCTGCTTTCAGGATGTCTGCCTGTATAAGCAATCCTTACTCTAAGAACCTCCTTCTTAAATTGTTTTTATGCTTGTATGTCTTCCTGCTGCGTCATTTACCTCATGTATCCTTTTGGATTGTTGTTTATTTATTGATATTTTCATTTGCAGTTTCGTGGAAGTCATGATGTAGCCTAGATGATGTACTCACTGATAATAATAGAGAAAGCCTTATATGCTGTGAAACACACAGTATGTGAACAAAACTGTGGAACAAGAGCAAAATCCTGTTTATTTTTCCCCCCGTCGGAGCTGGGAGTAGTTCAAACTTTCAATAAGAGGAAATGGGCTTGGAGAAAGTTGTGTAGCTGCACTCAAGTTATGCTTTGACTGAAAGTTTGACCTGAGAGTAAAAGTTCACTCCAGTTTTATTCATATTTGACAGCCGATGCACTTTGTTGCATTTGACTGAATAAAACACAAACATAATGTATGAAAATATTTATAAAATATTTATAACATAAAAAGCTATGAAAAAATATGGCAATGACATAAACAATTTTATTTATCTAGTTAACCTTACTTATATGAAGGTTTAAATTGTGTTTTTAAGCACTCTTCACAGGTATAAAACTGTGGTGGAAAACGTTTATGGGTATTTAACATCAGTACATTCTGACAACTGATTAAAATTTCTGTTGCACCGAGTATCAAAAAGTGTTAAATATTTAAAATGATATCAAATTTTGAAGCTTGAATTTTGATCAAATTCCTATATATACTGTATGTCTACAGTGTGATCTTGAATCAATAAAGAAGAATTCATTTAAATTAAAATCTTTATTCCAGTGAATTACTGAGGTACATGAGCATATGGTTAAAAAAACTGCTATTAAAGCTAGTGTGTGTTTTCTGTGATTACAAGCATCTTTCAAATTATTTCAAGGCACAAGTCTTGGTTTGTTAAAAAAAAAAAAAAGACAGTCCAAGTGAAAGTGAAAGTTCAAGTGCAAGTTCATCTTACAGTGCTCCTTTTGATGTAACATCCAGTTGAGTGTATTTCAGTGGAACCACTAGGAGAGGTCAAAGATTTACATAAACAAAACAAAACAAGATTTTACCCATGCTCGCTGCGTTGCTTGAAGAATGTTATTCTGTTGGTTGGTCCACCTCTTCTGTCCAGACTTAAAATTTCAATAACTTTTGGTTGGATTCAGATGAAATTTGGTACAGACTGATCAGTCCAAATCACTTTGGTGACTCTCTGACGCTTCCTCTATATCTCAACATTGATTGGCAAAAAAATGCTACAGACATTAATGTTTCCCTAAGAATTAATTGTAGGCTGTGGTGACCCACTGACTTTTCATCTAGCGCCATCATCAGGTAAAAATTACAACTTGTCCAATACTGTGGTTTATGACCAAATAAGCCTGCTGCTGTTGGGAGACGTTTCTGCTAGAAAGCCATTTTTTAAAATTGTGTTTTGGGTTAAACCACATTATGGTTTGGGTTAAAATTAAATGATTTCTGACAGAATGCCCTGGAGGCAAACTTCTCCATTGTGCCCAAATACCTGCAAAACTAATGACATTCCCATCAGCCTCAGCTGTCAGCCTACTTCAAGTTTTATGCTAGTTGACCCTTCGCTAAATGGACGCACACTGGCCAATCACAACGTAGCATTGGGCCGGCTCAGACCAGGGTCCGACAACAACACAGCTGTGCTCCATTGACTCTAATGCAGTCGTTTCAGATTTCCTTCATTTTCAGGCTGGTTTTGTGGATTTGGAGCTAAATGTTGTGTCTGGCGCACGTCGTGTATTAATGATACTCGTTACCTGGAGAGGTTGGAAAAAGATATACGTTTCTTCCCTGTTCCAAAACCAAAATCAAACCCTGAAAAGTGTAGGGTTAGCTAGCTAGCTACTGAAGATATAGCCTACTGAATGTATACACATGCTGCTTTTGCTTTTTAGTGATTATAACAGTGAAACAAAGACCGACCCTGCTGTACAGGAACCAGTGAAGGGAAGCAGGGAAACTTTGCTGCTATTCAACCAGCTGTATGTCATTACAGTGTGTGTAGATGAATGTTGTTTGACTTCCCTTGCAGCTAACCGACGGTCAGGTCCACGTAGTGAAGGGTCAGTTAGCAAATTTCATCATTCTGACATGCTAAACTAAGATAGCAAACATGGTAAACATTGCAACAATTAAACATGTTAGCATTGTCATTGTGAGCATGTTAGCATGCTGTAGTTAGCATCTAGCTCAAAGCACAACTAACTGTGCCCAAGTTGCCAATAAGTAAAGCATGGTTGTAGACTATCCTACTGTTTTTTCATTGCCAATAAAATATTCTCAATCTATGTTCTGTGTATGCAGAAAACAACAAATTATAATCACTGCTTAGTTACAAGATAATGTCTTCTAGTAGTTCAATATCAGTTGTAATAAGTAAGTGTTCTCATACAACAGGCTGCTTTCTAATGTATTAAAGGTCCAGTGTGTAGGATTTAGGTGCATCTATTGACAGACATGGTATATAATATTCATAACAGTGTTTTCACCAACAATTGTGTTTTTCTTACCTTAGAATGAGCTGTTTGTATCTAGACAGAGAACAGGTCCTCTCCCATGGAGTCTGCCATGTTGTTCTACAGTGGCCCAGAAGGGACAAACCAAACACTGGCTCTAGATAGGGCTGTTCACGTTTGCGTGTTTTCACGTGTTTTCACGTGTTTCGTTCTCCTACATGCTTGGCACATGGAAAAGGTTTCAGTTCTGCAACGTCACCACTAGATGCCACTAAATCCTACATGCTGGACCTTTAGGAGAACTGGCTGTATAGAGATCAGATGTGACATGTAAAAATGCCTTTTACTGCCCAATTATATTATTTAGTGGCAAAAATATTATATGTTATTGTTTTAGCAAACAAACCTCATTTTACCTCTTTGGGAAATAACTCAAACCAGAGTAGAGAATAAAAGCATGAAACACATTATGAACCTGTGAAGCAGTGCGCTGCTGGTGGTGGCACTGTTCGGGGTGGTTGTTGGCTTTGGGGTTGTTGTGGTGGCTGCGGTTGTTGCGGTTGTTGTAGTTGTTGTTGGCAGTGTGGTTGTGGTTAAACCTAGGGACAAATAGACAGCTGATTTGTGATTCGGTCAGTCAACATCTTTAAATGAAGAACTGAAGAATGAAGACATCAACCATGTAAGGTTTGATTGGTCAGTATTGATCCCAGTGATGGGACGTCTTTACATGATCACATTTAGCTCATATTGCTGGTGACATGATACGGAGCCCTGCAACTGCCAAAAGGCAGTAAACAGTTTTCGAATAGTACTGTGTGTTAGACGATTAAAATAGACTGTAAGAAGTGATATACATTTTTAATTTTTTTCCAGCTGGTTAAAATGAGAAAGGTTTTTTTCTAAATAAATAAATTGATAAAAATAACACTTTATTTACATTCCCATCTTTGCAGACGGTTTATCATGTATCTTATCAACACAATCCAATGTGCTCACCACATTTCCGATTTTCTTTTGCTCACCTTTGGCATACATGGAAATGCTCATCTTATTATCATAGAAAATTAGAAATGTGGTGAAGAAAATGGGAACTGTTGAGTGGGTAAAGTTGGAAATTAAACATGATTAATGATTGGTAAGACAAAACAAAACCAAACGGACAAAAAAGAAAAAATAATAAAATCTGAAAACTAGTTCAAAAATAAAATGAGACAGTGAAAGTAAAATTGATTTATCTAATTTAAAAATGTCCACTCCATTAAATTATCTAACTAACAGTATTATTTATTGGTGCACTGTCTTTTTAAGCCATGTAATCATTTTGTCAGCTTTGGGGCTTCATAGTGTCACATAATCCTAAGACTCTGCACATACAGCACTGTAACATGAATTTAGCATTTCATTTAAACTATTACCGAAAGTTAGCTTTTTAAGTCTAACAAATGATGTACTAAGAATATCCACATTTGCATATCATGATGATGACCATGCTGTCAGGGCGTTTTTAAAACAAGCATGTAGTCGACTGCAAAGAGAGTCGATTCAGAGGTTTAAGTAAAGCAAGTAGGAAGAACTCACCTTGGACGACCACTCTGAACCTCACAGTGACATTCCCCATGATGTTGCTGACAGAGCAGTTGTACGGCCCTTCATCCGCAGCAGTTACAGAGTCGATAGTGAAAATGCTGCTATTGAGGGAGGAAGAGTGAGTCGATGGGAGTGTCCAGGTGTACGAGGGGCTGGGGTTTCCCACAGCTGAGCAGTTCAGTTGTAGAGGGTCTCCCTCTGTGATGGTGATCGTATGTGCAGGAGATGATTCTATCTGAGGCTCATCTGTGTGTTGAGTGAGTGAAGAGAGACAGAGAGAAACACAAAAGCTGTAATTGACAAGGAAAAAACAGGCTTAAAAACAGATAAGTAAACAGATGGTCATTGTGATAAAAATTTGAATACCAAACATTTTTAAGATCACACTGATTATGCAATCATGTGCTATTGTGTTTGATGAATTCTGAGCATAACATGTGCTCCAGTGGTGTATGTAGTAATGGTTGCCCCAGTGCCAGATTTTGTGTCTACACTAATTAGCGTATATCACATTGTCTCATCACACATGACAACATGCACATAACCAGCAATCATCAAAGCAAATCTGTAAATGACAAACATACCAGTTAAGATAAGGAATTATTCCTTTAATTAAATAACCGTTATAGTTTGCAGTTTTTATACTTAATGTAGAATAAATGTATAACGTTCTTACAGATTGCTACTGACTTTTTCACCAAAAAAAAAAAAACCCAACAGGCAAACAAAGCAGATAGCACTGTTTTACTTTACTGTGAGCGCCTCCTTAAATGTGTTTTTCTGAGTCGGCAATCTGAATCATTTGCAAAAGTCTGTTTTCTGCCCATCACATTATCAGAGAACGCCTCTTGCCCCGTGTTTTCTCAAATCGTTGTCTGTGCCTGGGTGACCTTGCCTGTGTTTCCTAAATTGTTATAAAATGTAAAAAGGGGCCAGCAACACTGTAATACATGTCATCACTGGTGCACAACAGCTGCATCCAAGGAGGCAAATTTTGACAAAGTGCCCCCCGAGTGTCAGCAGCTTGGACAGTTATTAACAATTCGAAGGGCAGCGATAAGAAATGACCTCAGTTATGGGAATACAGCTACAGAAAGATACTAGAATCATACAGGAATGTATAAAAAGCTACTGGAAGAATAAGACGTGACTGTGTCTCAAGTGTTATATTAAAACTCAGAGAGACACTGTTTGACTGGGAGCCTTTTGTTACAGAAGTTTCCATCCAAGGAATAGTTTGACATTTTTGGAAATGCACTTACTCGCTGTCTTTATGAGCATTAGGTGAGAGCCAAGCTGTTTCCCCCTGTTTCCTGTCTTTAGGCTACGCTAAGCTAATCTGATACTGGCTGTAGCTTCACATTAACCTTTCAGACATGAGACTGGTTTGGGTTTCTTATTCAACTCTTGGAAAGAAAGCAAATGAGCGTATTTCCAAATAATGTTTAACTATTCCTTTAAAGGTCCAGAGTGAAGGATTTAGGGGAATATATTGTCAGAAATGAAATAATATGAAAAGTATTGGTATGTTGTCTTTAGTGTATAATCACCTAGAAATAAGGATTGCTGTGTTTTGGTAGAATCAGTCATTTCTAACTGCACAGGAAGTGGATCCTCATCATGGAGATCGCCATGTTGCACCGCCATGTTGTACAGTAGCCCAGAATGAACAAACCAAGCACTGGCTCTAGATAGGGCCATTTGCATTGTCACAGTTATGGCATTAGCCACCATAGTTAGCAGTTCCTCCGTGACAAAAGCATTGGAAAAATATCTATTGTTTTGATGTGAATCTGCTTAATTCCATGTTTTTATCGATTTTAATCACCTGGGGTGTTATTTATAAGCATCGTGTACGCACAAAATGAGGCCTCAAAGAGGCGCATGCCACCTCCCACGCAAAAGTTGTGATCTATTAAAACAAGCTTGATGTGGGAAACTCTGACCCATGCTTACGAACATTTTGGAGACAGGAAATTGGTGATGCCAGGGCTTGACGCTAACTTTTTTCCCAAGGAGCACATGTGCTCTAAGTTGAAAAAGTAAGGAGTGCACAAAGAACTTCAGGGGCACAATGTAAATTGATCAAATAATGTGTTTTCTGTAATAAACGTGATGCAAATAGACATTTACAAGCAAAATTATTTAATGAATTTGTATACAAAATGTACAGAAAGGTAAAATCGTCATCGTCGTTTTGAAAAAGTATCGCAATTTAATTTTGTCTTTAATGTTATTATCTTATATATATTATCTTTGTAATATGATTATCTTATATAATGTTATTACTATCCTAAAACATTCTCCAGGTCCTCTGAAACTCTGCAGGACTTATTTCCACCCTGCCCAGCAGCAGTACCGTGGCGAACGGTCCCTAACTGCGGGGAGAACGGAGCAGGCTTCCCCGGAGGTCCGCCGCCTTTCCCGGTCCCTCGTCTCCGCCACACTTTGACTTATTCCCACCCAGCCGACAGCCTGGCCGTGGAGAACGGTCCCTAACTGCAGGGAGAACGGAGCAGGCTTCCCCGGAGGTCCGCTGCTTAACCCAGTCCGTCTCCTCCACACTTTGACTTATTTCCACCCTGCTGACAGTGGGACTTATATTCATTGTGCCGACAGTGGCTTGGAAAACCGCCCATAAACGTGTCACATGGGGAAGAGGGAAGGCAGCTGGAGTTCCTCCAACATTTGCGGTTAGATTATCATATTTTTTTAATGACAAAAATACAGGCTGCTTTGGCTGTTTTTTTTTTAAGCGCACATGTGCCCCTAAATATTTTTTACAGTTGGCACACACCTATATTTAGTCGCAAATGCGAGTGAAACGCTCGGACTGTCGAGCGCTGGATGCAGATGGTGAGGTGGAGGCCTGATTGTAGAAACTGTCAAATATTTTTTGGCACATGCTATTTTTGGCTTTTGTCTGTACACACATTTTTAGTATTGATCCTACGCATTGTTTTATAAATGAGACCCCTGGTCAGTTTATATTGGAGAGGAAGAAACATCTGCGAATAATTCAACTCCTTCTAAAGTTTCCTGAACAGCCGGATCTTCAGTTCTCAGAGAAAGGAAATGAGCACACAGTAGCAGGTGCTGGGATAGCGGCACATCTCTGACATGATGAAGAGAAAGAGACCTCTGTGGATAATTCAGCTCCTGAACAATAAACACTGCATCCCCCTAAATCCCCCTAAATCTTACACACTGGACATTTAATATGAGTTGTACCAATGAGAGAACAGGACAGCCAAAGATCAACAATTTGACACTAATGTGTTGTGGTCATGTGCTTGTTTTGATGTCCTTGTCGTACTCACAGTACACAGTGACTGGGATCTTTTGTGACTTCACCACTGGAGGGGGCTGTGGTCCTGCAGGTCCCAGTTCCAGCTTTGCTTCACACCAGTACTGGGCTCCATCATCTTCTTTACTGGGGGTGATGTCTAAAGTGAAGGTCTCAGTCACTGGTTTCTTCTCTGTGATGTTTTCAGAATGAAGTTGACCCAGTGTTGTTTGTCCTTTATAAAAAGTCACAGTGAGGTTTTCAATAGGAGCGACTTCCTCCACTGTACACTGCAGAGTGTACTGGTGACCCTCAAACATTGGCCCAATGTGATTATCAAAGCTGATGGACACATTGTCTGGAGGCTCTGTGGAGACAAACAGAGAGACAGACACACATTCAGTAACAAGATGAGAGAATATAAACCACCTAAACGTACACACGTTGTTAATTATAAATAATTAAATCATCACCAGCAAGTTTTTTGTTTACTTACTGTAGACAGTCACAGGCAGGGTGGTACAACACTGGGCTTGAGGAATGGTATAGTAGCACAAGGGTGATGCGTCCCACTCAGTCAGCCTGTTGACCATCCATGTAATCATGGTCCCGCTTGTTTCTGTCTTTCCTGAATTGCTTTCGATTTTAAAAATGTGGCCTATGCAGTCATGCTGACATGCAGAGCAGCTGGCAGAGGTCGGGTCACCAAACTTGACAACCAGTATGGAGGGAGTGAACTCAGGTTTATCTGCACAGTTCTCATCTGTAACACAGACATTACAGGTTGAGGTTTTAGACAGCTCAGTGTGAAATTAGCAAAGCACTTAAATCTGTCATTCAATAGACTACTAAAAACCTTTAACACATTATAATATTACATGACATAGTTATGTTGTATTTACCGAAGATATTTACTTGTTTCTGATCAAATAAATACTAATAACAGTTATGATGATGATCAGTGTTGGGGAGTTTAAACAAAGTATATTAGTGGATAGCCTCTAAAGATGAACCATCTTGTTTTGAAGGGGGTCTGACACAAAACACACAACACACTTTATTACAATGGACACAATCACAACATAAAACAAAAATACATAGCTCTCATTTATCAAACCACCCCAACATCCTTCCCTCATGCTCGCAATACCCTTGCATAATAAAAGGGATGTACTGTATATGCCACAATACACCGGGAGCATCAATAAACTACCACCACCACCAACAACAACAATAACAACAATAGCAGTGAGTTAAATGTTCTTATGTTGATGAGCAAATTATTCCAATCAGAGGGAGCTTTAAATTTAAAGGCACATCTGCCAATTTCTTCATTAGTTTTGGGAACATAAAAGTAAGGTTGTTGAGTATGTCTAAGTGAGTATGAGGATATATATGGCATTCGGTATCATAATTAAAATGCACTGGTGTGAGTGAGTGTGAAAACATAATAAAAAACATAAAAACATAATAAAATACTAGAAAATCCTTTCAAATTTAAGTATGTCCCAAGTTATAAAGGTGTTTCTGAGTTTGCTGGACTAAGATTAGCAGAGTTCTACAGTATAAGTGCATTTGTTTTTGGAACAATCATGTGAAATCCTAATTTAACGTATACAGGGAATAGTCTGATGACAATAAAACCCTTTTGTAAGATAACTTCAGACAGAAAACTCTTCACTTACCACAACTGGACACATAAAAGTCCCACAGGAAATTCGTCAAAGAGACAACCAGTAGAATCCAACGGAAAAACATTATTCCCAGTTAGTGTTTTTGTAGTACAAATAATAAAAGTCATTAAACGTTGAATCCAACAGTGGTTGGAAAGCAAATGAGTCCACTGTGTCCGTTATTTTGGTCTTCTACTATAGTCGAACAATGTTGGCAGCACAGCCTGTTTTTCTCACACCACACATCCTCTCTAAATTTTTCCACAGTCAACTTGTTAGACTTAAAAGTGAAAGTGTGGCACTGTGTAGTTAACGGCTTTCAGAGGCGGTGCAGGTTTATACAATCCTCCTCCCTACACTGCTGCGTATTCATTTCAGAGACTTAACATTATCTGTGTGTTACCTCTGTTATCTTATTGAAGCCTATTAAAGAGGTTAAATACATCTAAAGTAGAACATTTATTGAGCTTGAATTAGTTGCGCTTCAGGGCAGTAAATTTGAGGCCAATCCAAGGAAGGCCTGTGAGAAAAGCACAATAAAGAAATGCTCTTGCAGCACAACTTGAAAAATGGAATAAAAGACACACACACATAAGATCACATAAGATAAATAATTCACAAAATACAAATCTATATCTACCACTAATACTTCAATATTTAAGATCAAGTAAAGAAAGAAAAATTGTTTAAATTGTGTTCAGTGTTTTGAGATCCACATGCAAAACTTAATTCACCTCCTTTGTAGCCTAATGAAGTGGCGACAGAAATCTAAAACAAAATGTCTATTTGAGTTTGGGTAACACACCCTTGGAGCCAAAAATTTCAATGTATCTGTATTTGGGTAAACCTTCTGGCTATTAACCTCAGGAAATGCATGGATGCATGCTCACAGATGACAGGCGTGGAGAGAAAAAAAGAGCAATTTGCACCACCCTTCCTCACGTCTTACTCTGGGTTATTACACCAGTTAAGGATCCTCACTGAATAAGTTACCACCAAGTAACCACAGGTACAGATATAGTGATATTTGCACGTAATATCTGTAGGTCTAAACATGAGGAACAAAACTGAAAGTTTGCAACTTCAAGTGGAGGAAGTTTTGTACTCATATCTAATGTGGAAACCGTTTTGAGTGCAGAGCTGTAAGCAAACATTCCTCAGCTTCCTGGTGATCTTTATCGCCCAGTTTCCTGACAGCACTTCCATGAATACTGGACATATTCAAGTACCACTCTACAGGTCTTTCATTCACACTTTATCAGTACTTACACACTGCCAACTGCATTATTTTATTATGTTTCAGCCCTGAAGGCAGAGTTCCACATCACAGGAGCAATCTAGGAGATATTTAGGTGTGAGTGCTTGAGAAAGAGCAGCAGAGGGACACAATGGGAACAGTACGATGTGTCATACAGAGTCTGACTTCAACTGACTTGTGTGTTCAGGGAATTGGAGGATATTGCTACATGTTCGTGATTACAAAACCATCTGAACTGCTTAATAAGGCAACCTGGCTACAAAAACAGGCTCTGCAGACATGAGCAAACACAGATCCTCAGCTGACATGTTATATGTATGGGAGATTTGTATAAATATGTACTGAAGCTACACAATGTTAGCCTTCCCTTTTGTTTTTGTACTTGTAAACTAATGAATCTCTGTAGACACGTTAAAATGCCCAACCTTACATAGAAATATACATTTACACCGTGGTTTTGGTCTCTGTATTTAATTTCCCCGTTCATGAAAACTGTACGGGGGTAAATTTTTATATATAACTCACCCACTTACATTTTATTACAACTAAATTTAGGCATAATTAAGGGAAGGCTGCTTTGAGTGACAGACTGTCTTCTGATAGTGTCCTTGACTTCTCAGTCAGATCCATCCCTCACTCCACCACAGCTCCAGCCTCTTACCAAATATGGTCAATTCTGACTCCCTAAAAAAAAAAAAAAATAGAACCACCGTGACGTCACCAGCTGGTTTGTGGACTCCTGTTTTGAAGCCTTAAGTTCAGCGTTTTGGCCGTCACCATCTTGGAACATTTACAATATTACCGCCTCCAAAAGTCTAAGACGACATCTAGTCGACATCTAGATATAAATAATGCCCAGCAGTTCTTGTTCCCGTCCCAAAGAAAACTACCCTCTGTTTTTTTTTTTTCAGAGTACCATGGCCTCAGACTTTGAGGTGTTGAATCTCATCCTGAATGCTTCACGCAGGACAGCAAACAGCTCCAGTTTGACTCAAAGAAAACCAACTTCAGGGATTCTTTGTATGAAAAACAGGATGGGACTCAGTGTCACAATCATGTTGGAATTCACTGACACCACATTTGGCTGCCTGAGATCTTCTGTATTCTTGCAGTAAAGACCAGGGAACCTCTCATCAAATTTGGAACTGGACATTTTTCAAATGTATTTTTTGGAGCTTTGAGCACCACAAGCTGAGGGCCATCTACTTCCATTATATTTGAGAGACAGCAGACATCTCTATGGCTGATATCTCCAACACTCGGCAACTCACACAGAACCTATCTAGATTGGTAAATAGCACTACAGGTAAAAGGTAAAACATGTAATTTTGATTTTGGGGTGAACTGTCCCTTTAAGGCTGTTTTTTTCACTGTAGTGAAATTTTACTACCAAACATGCCCACTTATCTGCACGGCAACTATAAGTCAGAAATGTAGTGTAATGCATTACATTAATAAATCATTCTGAGATACAAAAATGGGGACACAAAACTGAATTTAATTCAAAGACCAAAAAAAAAAATATACAAAAAAAATACACGTTCTGTAAAACCAGAAGTAAGAACCTGCTCACAAGAAACTTTGTGTAGAATAACAGTATTTAGGTTTATCCCAACAGTCCGATCACTGCTACAACTACAACTAAAGCTAAAACATCAACACCTTATTATATACCTGATGTGATACCAGGTCAGGCAAAGTTACATCTGTGATTACTTTCACGGGAGGCAACAGTTCCAGTGACGTTCATTTGGTAACATCTGACAGAGCCGCAGGCAGCAACTGATGGTGGGCTCATAAAACACCATGCCCGGGTCCTCAATCTTCACTTTTGTCTCACTGCTTGTCTGGGGCATGGAGTGTGCGAACAGCGAGGGTTTAGGAGTTTTAGCCAGAGTCTTCTTTGTCACACAGCCAATGTCGATGAGCGCCTGGGGAAGAGGCAGTGATGGTGATATATCAGCCGCAAAACCAGAGAAAATATTCTGCTTTTACATTAAATAATATTACATTACACTGACGCTAGAGCTGGGCTGGTGTAAAAATTTTCAAACTGGTTTGATATTAAGTCATGTGCTGAACTGGACAGGTATACCAATTTTTACCACTAGGTGTCCCACTTGACTCAGCCCCCTCTCCCCAGTGGAAAACAATGACACTGTGGGTCCATCCCAAGTCTCTTATTTTTATAGTGCTACTGCTAGCTCCTTGCTTGAACCGGAAGTCGTTCGAGGTCCGCCATCTTCTAGGCCGTCCCAAGTCTCTTATTTGTGCAGCGAGGAGCTAGCGCTAGGAGCTACCAGCAAGCTTGAAGCAGCTACGAGCTAGAATGGTTGAGAGCTTCCTATCCGGAAGAGTTTTTCAGCTCAACGCCATGATGTATAAATACCCGCCCTCTACATCTGGCACATTTGAACGAGATGGCGGAGAAACAGTACAAGAGTAAGTACCCGTTACATGCATTCTTTGCAATGAATCACTGTAATTCACGTACCTACTTCAAAGAGTAATGATATTTCATGCAAGATTGTTATGTTGCAATTAGGTTTATTTCAGTCACAACCCGTTGCGTTGTTCATCGGACTGTCGGTGATGTGCGGCTGCTACATGCAAAAGTGTGTGACCAGAGTCATGACAGCGGAGGGTGGGGGCTACTGTTTTGGTCAGCAAATATAATGAGACTTGGGATGTACCCATAGTAACGCCAGCTAGCAAAGTCGGCTAGGTAAGATAACTAGCAGTAATTTAAGAGACTTGGCACGGACGCTGTGTCCAAACAGCAATAAAGCGTCCAAATATCGTGTCGCATGATGAAACATCGGAGCGCTCTGTCCATATTGAACACATTAAATGTGAACTTCTATTACATCTTGTAAACAAACCACGTAAACATAAGCTGTGCACTCGAGATCAGACTGCAGAGTACTTGCTGAATTTCCCACTTTCCATTTACCTGCAGCAGGTCCAGCACCGCCATCGGCTGCAGCACATCCTTGTAATGCTCCACCAGTGACTGCTGTGTGAGTCCGGGTCGGAACATGATGTGGTACAGAATGGCCTCCAGCATGCCTTTACACACCTGTCTGTTCAGATTACCGTCGACCATGCGCCACGGCCGGCTGATGAAACTCACATTTTCACTGTAAGGATTAGAGGTTGGAAACAGAAAGAAGATAAAGATGATACACAGGAAAGGAAAATGCGTAACTGATTCAGTAAGAGAGTTTGTACTTACTCATTATCGCCTACAGCAGGACTTGTTGGTGAAGAGCAAGCTTCTTTATCTCTTTCATCATCTCTACCGTCCACTGTGGCTTCATGATCTTTCTTTTCTTCTTGTCTTTCCTCAGTTTCTACCTTCTCCCGTCCTGCCTCTTCCTCTCGTCCCTCTTCCGGCTGCATCTGCTTTCCTCCCTCATCCACCCTCTCTTTCTGCTTCTTCAGCTGTTCTTCCTCATTCAGTTTCTCTCTTGCTACATCACCTGACAACCCCTCCACAGCCCGTCTGTTCTTGCCCTCTCCTCTGTCAACAGCCCTTTTTTTTGCAGGTGGTTCCTCCGGGTCATGTCGGACCTCTCGCCTATTTCTCATGCGCATGAAGGGGATGTTGTGCTGCTTCTCCAAAAAGGGAAGTTTGTTGGATGTTAAGCGAGACTGGGACCATTGCTTTGCGTTCACAGTCAGCAGCCATGGATCAGCGTACTGCATGAGCACCCAACGGATGCCCAAACTTCCAACTTGTACCACCTGGCCTTCTTCTTGTAACTCCTGGGTCAAAAAGGGAAATTTAAATTAAGATAGAAACACAGAGGGAGAACAAACTAGGAAACTGAACATTCACAGAAGCTGTTGCCAAGCAGCAACTATAAAACCACTGACTATTAACGGTAACTAGGCTTTGAAGGGCTGCCAACTCTCACACAATGACTGAGTGAGTAAAACACCGTGGTCAAGCCAGCTGTGGGACCTGCACTGCAGTGACGTGAATGTGTTTACCTTCATGTACTGCTGCAGGCTCCTGGTGCGTCCGGACTGCGGCTCCTCCAAGTGTGAATGACTCTGGTAGAAGTCACGTATATCCACGCCATTCTCACCAGCTGCATGTAAGCTCCTCCTGAGCTGAGCACATGCTTTAATATCCTGAGGAGTGTATCCTCTCTGCTCAACCAAACGCCTGTCACACTCCTGCTCGCTGTTTGGTGAGGAGAAGGAGCGGATGGACTGGGTGAGGGTGGAGGGCAGCAGGGATGGACCACATTTAGTCAAGTCCAGTGGTGGAGAGTCTAAAATTAAAAAAATAAAAAATAAAGAATTACTCTCTGCAGATGAAGCTGTGTTTGTATGTGTTGTACATGTGTTGATGCTTACTCTCTATACTGAACACGTGGTGAGCAGGTGTGTTGCGCAGTTGCAGCCTCACAATACACGACTCCACCACGATGTTATCGTTGGTATTGAGGTTACGTATTTTGACTGGAAACAAAAATCATTTAACAAATCTGAACAGGGCTGCAACAAACACAGACAAAGAGCACGAAATTTCAATATGTTTTGGGTTTTGTTCCTGTAAGTAAGCTATAAAGCTTTTTTGTAGGTTTTACATTTGCTATTGTCTTTTGACATACTTGTAAAGTCTACTGAGACAAAAAAATCATAGTGGCCAAATAGGTTTTTACTCTTTATATAAAGATTAAAGTGAGATAAAACAAAGATAAAGTTTAATCCTGTGTGAAGTGATTCAAATAATGTTGCTGAAAAGCAGACTTTACTTTCTGCCATCCACCAGAGACAAGCAACACAGAAAACAACCATCTAAGAAAAGTGAATGAGTGAATAAAATCTAACTCTACCTATGCCAGGAGAGCAGTATCCACGCATCATCAGGTAGTTGGTGTGAGATGCTTGATGTGCCTTCACCTCCAGTCTTTTTCTCCCCTCACAATCCTCACCTTCATCATCATCATCGTCCTCTTCTTCCAGAGCAGCCATACTGGAGGACCACAGTTTATCTCAACATTATTATTTTGTAAACAGTATGAAAACCTCCAGAATCACAGTGAACGTTAAAGATGCTGTGCGATCTCATTTTGCACCTTTGTTACAGTCAGTGACAGTAAAGTACATTTACTTTAGTATTATACTTGTATTTCCTTGCGTATATCCATTTTAAATCTACTTTATACTCCTATACTACGACATTTCAGAGGGAAATACTGTACTTTTTACTCTACCACATTTATCTGAAGGCTTAAGTTACTTCTCAGAATAAAATTTTGCCTCTAAAATGATATATTGTTGAGGATTAAACTACCAATAAGTAACGCATATAAAGCATGATAGTTAAAATTTGCTCCACTTTGACCGACTACAACATTAGTAGTAACTCCCTAAATGCCTTTACTTTTCATACTTTCATTACTTTGTGTCATTTAGTACATTTACTTAACAAAACTTTAAATGTAGGACTTTAAAGAGTATTTCTAGTATGATATTGGTACTTTTAATTAAGTGAAAGATCTGAATATTAAATATGAATTAATTAATATCTCCTTCAGTCTGGTTTTATTACAATCTGTGCTTTACTGTTTCCAAATTTGTCTTAACTGTTGAAGTTGGTAACTTTTAACTTTTTGTTGTATTTGCTGAAACTGTCACTATATCCAAACGGTACAACATGAGACAGAGAACTGTGAAAAGAACTCATGTCCTTCCTCCTTATAGTGCTTCTGATGGCATTTATTTTAATCTACCGCGGCTGAACAATAACAACCAATCAGAGCAGAGGAGTCTCTAACACAGCTGTTAATCATGCCAGTCACTACTTAAAATAAGAAAGTTTGCTCCGGCTGCCATGTTTAAAACAGTTGAGCCAAAACCAAACATCATCCACTGACCAGGTCACAAACATTCTCATTTTACAGCTAAACAGTACACTAGAATATGTTTCTAAAAACATCTGAAGCAAGAAATAGGTAGCCTGAGTGTCAGACTGAAGCTCCCAGAACCTTCAGTCTGACATGGCTTCCATTGAAGGCGATTTACAAGGGGGAGGGAATTTGATTTTTTCCCTAACCAATCAGTAGAGATCAACGATTCACCCAGAATCTGACGTCATTAGTATCCATGCCTCGGGGGTGCCAAAAACAAGCGAGCATTGCCCGTTTAAAATGTCTCCGTCGTCGTGCACGCCCAGCTGCATCGCTGTTAAATCCAGTTTAGCAGCTTCCTTAATTTGGTCCTCCATTAACACGAGTAGTGGCGAAATACCTCGAGAGCATCATTAATGTGGTCTGTAGGATCTGTAGCGGTCGCCATTGTTGCTATCCTCACCAGTTACCCACTGGCGTACAGCTTGACATCAGCGTGGCGCTGATTGGCTAATCGCTAGACCCGCCCCCACCCCCGGCATTCATTGGTCCGTCCAGTGTTTGGACGAGATAAATCGCAAATTCATTGAAGTATGCCAGACCAGAGATGCAAGCCTACTCAGTTGAGTGGGCGGGGTCTATGGTCTGGAACCAGGCTAAGAAATAGGCAATGCAGTGACAGAATCTTGATTCATATTTGATCCGCGCTGCTCAGTTTGATAGTTTGACCACTGTTCACGATTGACAGCTGCATTAGCTGCAAAGTTTTATGAAAGTTATGAAACTGTAGCTTAAACAGCAGTGTTCTCATTATGTTGGGTACTGTTAACTGTAAATCCCCAGACAACCCATTGAAGTTTAGTGACATCTTAAACTATTTTAAGTTGCATTGTATGTTGTCAATTTATGTTTTTCTTTTGGTCTTGTTCTTTTGTGTTATGTATGCACTGACATTTTGTTTGTAAATAAAAAATTTTTTTTTTTCTTTCTTGCGGACTAGAGTGAGCGAGTGATGTCGATCCCCAAGTATTTAAAGCCATCTTGGCACGTTTTAAAGGGGGTAAGACTAAAGGGGCATGCCTCTACTTCAGAATTTAAAAAGAATAGTTTGCTATTTTGTAAATTTAACTTATACCCTGTGATTTTCCCAAATTAATTCAGGATAGCTAAAATACAGGGGAGTAATGAGACCGGATCAGAGGCATAGAGAAGCAGATCATCTGCATAAAGAAAAACCTTTAACTTTTGTATGCACTGACATTTTTACACAAATGAAGTTCTTCACTGGTGAATTATTTTGTTAGTTATTTTGATTTCCACTTGAGTGACATGCGACATATATACGGATGGCAGAATGACTTAAGGCAATGAAAACGTGATCAAGACAGCAGTAAATGGACTGTAAGTACACTGTATCCACTATCATGGGGCTGGGATTTACAGCAGATGTTTTCAGGTGATGAAACACTCCATGTGATACACATGAGGTTATAAATCTTGTATTTGTGCTTCCTCTCTGAAAAAATGCAGGTAAATTGAATTTGTGGTCCTCTTAGCAACATCTCTTTAGTGTCCTCATCACTCTGAAAAATCTCTTCTAGTCTATGAATACAATGACATGCAGTGATGTGTGTACACTCACCTCTTGACTACGTCATTGTCCACCAGGGTGCTGTCCACCACCACCATCTGTTTAGGTATGGAGATGTACACGTTCAGCAATCCCAGAGACATCAGGCTGAGAGAGACCACACAGGCTCCACCAGGAGAGTTCATAGAGAACTGCAGCATGTCTGATGCATCTGGAGGCTCCTCTGAAGCTTGTGGTGCCACATCTGAGGCATTGGCCACATCTGGTGTCTCTTCTTTGGGCAGATGATCGTCTGTCTCTCTGCTGGACGGATCTTCACTGGAACCAGCTGTGACGCAATCTTCTGGGTTTTTCTCTTTATCTTCTTTGTTTGTTGCCTCAGTTTTCTCATTGCTTATCTCCATCAACAACTCTTCTCCTTCTGTTTTACTCTGGTCACTCTCTCCCACCTTTGCCGAGTCGCTGTTTGCCTTTTCTGGTTGTGCCTCTGGTTCACTCACTGCTCTTCCTTCATCTTCTTTACTTTCACCTTGCCTTTTCTTCCTCTCAGACCCCGTTCTTTTCACCGTCACTTCCTCCCCTTTTTCTGATCTGCTCTCGGTTTCATGGTAGAACGTAGTAATTGGTCTGTCGTCTCCCGTCCCGTTGTTAATTAAACTCCTCAAGAAGCGGAAGGAATCAGTGCACAGAGAGTGAGGAAAACGCCACGAAAAACACCTGTCAGGACAGAGTGGGAGATGCTAGGTCAAAAAACTCTTCAAACAATATGCAGTGTGGAAACGATTTAAATATTTCTGTTAAAATGAGATCAAATATTTTAACCTAGTATTCCCAGGAACTAAACTCAGAAACAACATCAGAAGCTAAAAAGTTCCTACAGAGAATTCATGTTTGCGTTTACATGAAACAAGACAAAGTATTATCATGATGAAGCTGTTGGGTTTGAATCAATATTAAAAAAGAGACATGCAGAGCTTTGACAACAGTTTCAATCAGTTTTGCGTCATATGGCGTCATTACGGGGAAAAGTTAAGGTTTTTCATTTCCCCACAAAATTAAAATATGTCTTTCACATAAACATGAATCAAGCATATTATTAGTACAGATAAACCGGTCTATTCATAGTAAACTCATTAAATTTTAAGTACACAACACTATCCTGACCCGAAAAGATGCAGAAAAATTGGTCCAAGCTTTTGTTACCTCTAGGCTGGATTACTGTAACTCTCTATTATCAGGTAGCTCTAGTAAGTCCTTAAAAACTCTCCAGCTAATTCAGAATGCAGCAGCACGTGTACTAACAGGAACGAAGAAACAAGATCATATTTCTCCTGTTTTAGCTTCTCTGCACTGGCTCCCTGTAAAATCCAGAATTGAATTTAAAATCCTACTGTTAACTTATAAAGCTCTAAATGGTCAAGCTCCATCATATCTTAGTGAGCTCATAGTGCCATATTATCCCACCAGAACACTGCGCTCTGAGAACGCAGGGTTACTCGTGGTCCCTAAAGTCTCCAAAAGTAGATCAGGAGCTAGAGCCTTCAGCTATCAGGCTCCTCTCCTGTGGAATCATCTTCCTGTTACGGTCCGGGAGGCAGACACCGTCTCCACATTTAAGACTAGACTTACGACTTTCCTCTTTGATAAAGCTTATAGTTAGGGCTGGCTCAGGCTTGCCCTGTACCAGCCCCTAGTTAGGCTGACTTAGGCCTAGTCTGCCGGAGGACCCCCCCCCCATAATACACCGGGCACCTTCTCTCCTTCTCTCTCGTATTCTATTACTGCATCTTGCTAACTCGGCCATTCTGGATGTCACTAACTCGGCTTCTTCTCCGGAGCCTTTGTGCTCCACTGTCTCTCAGATTAACTCATACCGCAGCGGTGCCTGGACAGCGTGACGTGCGTGGTTGTGCTGCTGCTGTGGTCCTGCCAGATGCCTCCTGCTGCTACTGCCATCATTAGTCATTAGTCATACTTCTACTGTTATTATACACATATGACTATTGTCACACATGTATACTGCCAGATATTAATACATACTTTCAACATATTGTACCACAGTAGCCAGAACTATAACTATAATATTATTACTTTCAATAATGTTGTTGTAACCTACTGTCATTACCTGCATCTCTCTCTCTGTCTCTCTCTCTGTCTCGCTCTCTGTCTCATTGTGTCATGCGGATTACTGTTAATTTATTATGCTGATCTGTTCGGTACGACATCTATTGCACGTCTGTCCGTCCTGGAAGAGGGATCCCTCCTCAGTTGCTCTTCCTGAGGTTTCTACCATTTTTTTTCTCCATTAAAGGGGTTTTTTTTGGGGAGTTTTTCCTTATCCACTGCGAGGGTCATAAGGACAGAGGGATGTTGTATGCTGTAAAGCCCTGTGAGGCAAATTGTGATTTGTGATATTGGGCTTTATAAATAAAATTGATTGATTGATTGATTAATGATAAGCTAACTGTTACACGTGAATCCTTGAGCAATCATGTGAGCTAAGGTACTTATGATGGCAAGGTAAACTGGTAAGCTAAGGTTTACCAACTAATGTAACATCTTAGCCAATTAGATGTAAATTAATCCAAGTGTATGGAAATTACTGTGAGCCACAATGGATCGTTTTGTAACTTTTTGTGACATGTGCACAGATGGAGGCTAATGCACCAAACCATGCTACAGCTACTACTGACTTGGCAGCTACAGGCAAACACAAACAAGAAAAGACCCCAAAATATTCAGTAAATTATCTCAAGTGCAACTCAGTTTTATACAGTATATATAGTAGAGGGTCCCTGCTCTGTCTCTCTTAGAGCGAAGGTGACCTTGGCCTGAACAATGTTGAAGACCCCTGAGCCATATTAGATTTGGAATAATAATGGCAGGCAGTGATGCAGTGAGTCAAGGCACAGTGTGTTGAATGTGGTGAAATCCTGCCAAATGAGGCACTAAAACCATCAAAGCTCCAGAGACACTTAAAGACAAAACATCCGGGATGTGTTTGGAAGCCAACAGTGTCTTCCTAAGGAAAAGAGATAGGCTTCAGGCACAACAGAAAGTCGTCACAACATTAACAGCTGACTGACATAACACATATTTACAGCTCAGTTTATTTTGCCTCCATTTTATCCATGTTATTCGTTTTTAAATAATTTATTTGGGAAGGTGGTCCTGGGAATCTTTTTTTAACAATCAGAAGGGGGCCTTCAGTTACACAAGGTCGAGAACTGCTGGTATAGAAGTCATTGCAGTTTTGAGACTCTTCATCAGAAATTACTTCTCCATGAAGCAGAGACTTTTAATAGCAGGAACTACAGTACAAAAGCTTGTCAAGATATGCAAGTTATCTTCCCTCAGTGTACCTGTAGTAGGACTGGGACAGCTGGTAGGACATGGGCAGGATGGGCAGCGCTCGGTTCTTTTTCGGCCCAAACGGCTGGTTGACACGACGGCGGTTGACCAGACCCCTCTTCCTGCATTGTATGAACACTTGGCACAGCAGCTCCTGGTTATACTTACTGTACATGTGGAAGGTCTAAGAAAGAAGACAGATGGACAGTTGGTGTGTGAATGGGATTTTTGAGCAGTGATGCCAAAAAATAAAACTGCCCTCAAACCTTTAAAGATTGCCGTACCTGAAAGGATCTGGACGACTTCATCTGATTATTGGTCATGGCCAGAGTGCTCTGGATCAAGTTATGTAACACTATGGCATGAATGTCATCAGTGCTGTAATGGACACAAACAAACAAACAAACAAACAAACCCGTAACTACTACCATACAAATTCATTTTTTTTCAGTAGAAGAAAATCTAATTGAATCCTCACCAGTTGAGAGTGTCCTTCCATGACACCTGCTTTGCACTCTCTATTGCAGAGACCTTAAACCTGTAACACACACATACAGCGTCACACTCAGCCATCACTGCTTGTCTTAAGTCAGCATGTTAAACCTCCTCCTCCTCTTACCGTGAGAAGAGCTGCTCTTTTGTGTCAGGCATGATCATATCATGAGCACTAAGTAGCACAGTGCTGAACTTCTGTCGGAGCAGCCGAGCATACTCAGAGAACGATTTAGCACAATCCTAAAACAACACAGGTAAAAAAAATTTCATAGTTCAACTTCAAGCTTTCAGAAAAGAGCAACAATAACACCAACAAAACAAAAACACACCTCTGGATTGTTTGGATCAGCAGGTTTCTTCTCCTCCAACAGCCTCATCAGAGGTTTGTCCTGGTACGCCTCGGCCAGACAGATCCTACAACACACAGCTGATGAATAAAACTGTGGGTTTGTGTTTGATACATGTGCGTGTTTTCATCATGTGTACCTACCTGTAGTTCAGAAGAGTCTGAGGATTTTTGAGGATGTATCTTGTGCGACGCCCGACAGCTACAGATGTTTTATCCATTGATATCTCATACTCTGCCTGGAGAAGGTCTCTCACCACACAGTACGGTACGAATGGCCTTTTTAACTGCAACACATCAACAACATGCTGACTACGTTCACGTGCACAAAATATTCTGAACAACAACATATTCCTCCTCAGCTGTTTACATGGTTTATAAATACGAATATTCCACTAATATTCCTGCTTACTTATACTGCGGTTAAAGTGCCCTATCATGTTGTTTATTGTTTAATATATGGAAAAGTGGAACAGCTAGTGCTGCTTGTGTCATTTTGCTTCTTAGTATGGGGGAGAAAAAAAAAAGGATTTTTAAAAAGTTTTCCACTGGTGTCCGACCTGTTGGACTTTAAAAACATCATAATTTTGTTTAGAAATCTGTTTAACCTTCTTTCGAATTCATTTGTGACCGCTCAGATGTATGTACCTTGCTGTTGAGCAGGTGTGCGGCCACACTGCAGAGCATCATCAGTGAGTCTTCCTGTATAGACCAGTAGACTCTCTGCCTGGTCATCCTCTTCAGAGCTCGGTGGTCTGCCTCGTCGTGAGCAGGGGTGCGCTTCTTGGGCTCTTTAAAGGTGCAATGTTAAAAATATGATCAGAACTTAAGTTTAAAACATTTAAAAAATGAAGTTACATTATCAACAGAATGTGAAGAAATAACAGTTTTTACATCTAAGATGTCTCCGTATCGTGTTGCAGAGATATCCACTGAAATGAACATGCTAATCAGCTAGCCCCGGCTCAACCTGTCTTGTAATACCACTTGTACCTCAAGAGGTGATAGTGAGTCACTGTAGTGTCCAGTTTGCTCTTAGTCCAACATGAGGTAGAGCTACAGCCTCCAGTTAGCGGAACAGTAAACGCAAAGGCTACATTCACACTAACATGTTTTTGTTTTAAAACATGCAACTTTTTATTAGTGCAAAAAGATGGCTGAAGCTCTTGAAGAGCAACCTTTATTACCATCTCAACCACCTGCTACCGGATAGAAACCACATTGAGCGGCAAAGAGTAGAACAAAAAATAAAAAGAAGCGAAGTGAATTTGTACCATTTCTTTTAGACTAGAAAGTAACATTTAACGTTGCCTATTTACCACACTACCGAAAAACCTTTCTAATAGTGCTGATACATAGTTTTGATGTGTTTTCTTGCTATTGTTATCTTGCTAAAACTGAGCAAAGCTATAACATAAATTAAAGGCTGGCACCTCATATGAAGGTGCCATAGCAGTGTCATTCTGACTTGCTCTTAGAGATTCAGCAGTTTGGTTGAATTCTGCGTATTCTTGCCCTGCTGTTTGTTAGGAGGTGTTTTATTTCATAACTGATGACTGTAAATTTAGACTGTATAGACCCAGTAGTAGACCAATTAAATGCTGCCCCCCATTTCCTTGGAGCCTCTGGCCAGGTATTACACACTAAACCTTTAAGGCAAACAACAAACACAATGTGTCGGGTGTTTTCAGTCTTTAGTCCATCAGTCACATGTACCTTTTTTCTTCTTGCGCGGGGCCTTGACGACCTCCTTTTTGCTTCTCTTCCTCTTCTGTCTCTTTCCTCCGACCACCTGCTTGTTTCTGGAAGCAGGCTCAATACCCACCTGGTTACAAACACATAAGAACAGGAAACATTGTTTGTAGCCTGACCTCTTTGCTTTCGGCTGAAATGTTAGGCCAAATATCACAAACACCTGCGTCTAAACTGGATATTAGAATCAGATGAGTGTGTCATGCAAGCAACTTCTAATCCTGGCTGGGACAATCAGCTCTGCTCATTATTGTGCTGCACTGATCATAATGGAGACATAAAAAAGAGCAGGTGATGGTGTCTGTTGTTTAACTGTGAAAGAAGGGTTCTGAAAATTATATCTTCGGTAAAAAAAAAAAAGCTCAGATAACATTGTCATTGGTTGGGGTGTAAATCACAAGTTTCAATTACAATATGATGTTACATTGATGCTTTGGTCGATGATACAATATGTACTGAGATCACAAAGTCTGCCACGATTTTCATTTGATTCAATTCAAGCAAATGCGATCCATATAAGATGATATCAGTAAATATCCTCATTGTCTTTTTCTTGGCCATTGTCTGCCTGGTGCTATGCCACTGGCACTATTTGAATATTTAGGAAAGAGGTGTGCCCAGATGGAAATGGTGACGCAGGCATGCCATGTAAGTTTCAAAAGTTTAGTTAAAGTTTTCACTTAATTATTGAAGAAACTCCTTTCAAAAATGTAAAAAATTAAGTTAAAAACACAGCAGGTTTATTAGGTACACCTAGCTAAAACCTGTGCAGTCGAATACAGATGATTCTATCATTTTTGTCCAGCCCAATTATATCAGTGAGGGTATGATAAAAAACAACAAACACCTTTCAGTATGACAGCATTACAAACCACATGATCACACTGTTGCATTAGTTTTAGTTACAGTGGGTGCAACCAATAACCTGAGTGTACATAAAAATAATAAAACAATGAAACTAAAAAAATGACAGAACTCATACCTCTACAGTTTCTACCGTCAGTGGTCGTTTGGTTGTCAGGTACCTAGGTTTAGTACTTCCTCCTGTTACACACAGACATATGAAAAGTATTTCATCGATGAGTGGAAGCACAGTGAGTGTGCCAGTAACCTTGAAGTTTGAAGGTTAATTTTGAAATCAGAGGGAGTAAGGCCCTGAAGGTTCCACAGAAGGGTGATGGTCAGACATCAAAGCAGACAACAACAGCATCACAGACACTAAAACATTAAACTCAGATCATTTCATCTGTTTAAGTTTTTAATGCGGATTAAAAGCAACAAGTCAGCTTGTAAAACCAAGTTGTGAAAGCTCTATCATGACTGGACATGGAAAGTGGTTTAAAATGTAGAAATAATGTTCCAAGCAGCAGCTCACCAGCTTTAAATGCAATCCTCAGTGCATTTTTACTCAGCAGGCTCTTCAGTCTGATTTTGTTCTCCTTTGCCTCTAAACCACTCGGGGTCTATAAAAAACAACAGACACATATGCACAAACATTAGGCCTTATTTAATATTTAATATTGTCTCTGTCTACATGCACTTACACACTGCTGCATACCGTTTTGACAGAAAGGAGGTGATTGGTCCACAACCAGTTGCGTTTAAGATGAGCAAAGAACTCAGAGTCCAGACCTCCTGCTCCTTTACTGTCTCCTGGTATTGACCCGTCGTCACACACTTCTCGACTGCCCCTGGGTGAGTGTGTGAACAGATATACATCAGTACACCTTTAACACACTGGTGATTCTCTAAAAAGTATTTTCCTGTGGTAAAAGCTTAAATTTCAGCTTCTTTGATTTGATTATCTTATAAAAAACATGAGAGGAGAAGAACAAGAGGAGCAGGCAGAGCAAGTTAAATGTATTCATGCTGGAGCGTCGGTGGCTTAGTGGATAGAGCAGGCGCCCCATGTACAAGGCTGCTGCCGCAGCGGCCCGGGTTCGACTCCAGCCTGTGGCCCTTTTGCTGCATGTCCTTCCCTCTCTCTCTCTCCCCCCTTCACGCTTAAGCTGTCCTATCAATTAAAGGCTAAAACGCCCAAAAAATATCTTTAAAAAAAAAAAAAAAGTATTAATGCTGGCTACAGCTGATCAGTGATCGCCGAAAATGAACGAAAAAAATCTTTTTGAGCTTTTTAGTGTTCGATAAGTAGCAGGTCAGTCTGTCAAGTGTGCTCATGAATGACTTTCTCCATTACCTGTTATCATAGGGTTCTGCTAATGCTGTTTGCTATGGTGAGTGAACAAAAAGCAAGTGAATCGGACTCCACAATACGTGAGTGTTCTTTCATTTTCGGTGTGTCCATGAGCATGAGCTTTAAGTTGTAATGTGGAAACAATATGGATACTTTTTACAAAGAAGATGCTTTATCTTTTATTACACAGAGTGCTCCAACAACATCCTAATGAAAAAAGAGCAAAGGCAATAGACCATGTGAGCATTTTCCAGATTACTCAGACAACTAAATGAATGCAGCACAAGGCTGTGGAGATTACTGGGAAGTCTGCTACTTGCCCCTCAAGAATGACATATTGTTGGTCAGTGACATTCCTGTAATATTGTACTGAGCTTACATACCCTGACATACAAGCAGGATGCTGAAAAAAGCATTAAAACGAATAGTTTATCTTGATTATTGTAAACTTATACATGATGACTGGTAATGCATTGAAGAAAAGTTTTGTAAGGCCGACAACACTAGCTGCCAAAAGTGTGACGGAGAAACAGACAGGCTCAATACATATGGATGTATCAACTGGAAGGAACTGATACTCTGTAAACAATCAGTTCCCGCTTCACTACAGCAAAGTTTTTATCTTGTAGTAACTTTTCTCTTTCATGAACAGCTACAACTAAGTCAATATTTGAGCGAGATAGACACAAATGTCCAAACTACGACAAGAAACAGCTGAACTGATTTAGCAGGCCTGTACTATTTGTTTATTCATCCTGCACTGCACTGTAGCTGCACTGTAATTTTTATTCTATTGCTGGATTTGTCTTGTTTTATTTGGGCTTATTATTATGTTCTATTCTACTTTGTTTTAATTAACAGTCAAATGATTAAATCAATTTAAATTATATTTATGTGTATCTTTTATATTGGCTTATGTTTCTTTTATATCTCTGCCTATTTAAGCACTTTGAACTGCTCTGTTATTATAAAAGGTGCTGTACAAATAAACTTGCTTTGACTTACAGGGAAATAATACTTCACTTACTTCAGCAGGTACGCCAGTCCTGCAAACACGTAGCGGTCATGCACAAAGGAGGGAGCACTTTCTTCTTCTGCTGCATTTCTTTTATTGCGGATTACCCCTAAAACATGCAAACACAGAGAGATGGGCACATTTTTAAAAAGTGAAAAATATAAATTTCCATTCTGCTTTTGTGTGTGTGTGTGTGTGTGTGTGTGGGTGTGCCTGTACCCAGTGGTGTATTGAGGCAGACACACATCAGGTCAAACCAGTAGCTTTCCACGTCTTCAGCAGTGTTAAATTTGTACTGGCGCTTCTCAAACGGTTTGTCGGGCGACTCTGTGACCAGCCAATAGTGAGGCTCAGCGCTGGTGGTGTCAACAATGGTGGCGTTACGCCTCAGGTACACAAACACCTGGATTAAAGCAGTTTTTGGGGAAAAACATGAGACATGATTTTACTTAATTTTGAACCTCTATTTTACTGATATGACATTCATGCTCTATTTAAGTCATATACAAACAGTGTTCCTAGAGCTTGGCGCGCCACATTTTGTTGCTCGTGGGCAGTTAGGACAGTCCAATAGAAAACAATGCAATCAAACTGATTTAGTTGCTGACACTGCTTGTGTCGCATCCACTTGGGACACAGTGTAACCTTCGTAGCTTTACGTTGAGTATGTAACTTTAAGTACATAACATGACAGCGCCATACCTTGATGTTCTTACAGTTTTTCTGTTCTGTTTCTGTTTACACACTGTAGATACTTAAAAATATTAAATTTAGCATGTTTTGCATTCACTTGTTTTACACCAAACTTCAAGAAAAAATCAGGGACATTTATCTACTGCCCTTCTTTCAAACACAAACTCTGTGTTTTATGCAGAGATCAGATCAGTAGTCAAAGGATGGATATCTTTCCTTCTGTGTGGTGTATTTACAGCACTGACAGATTTGACTGTGGTTACTGTGTACCTGGTCTTTCTCCTTGAACTTCTCCACAGGACCAAACTGCAGCAGACCCATGTAAACCAACTTCTGCAGGTTCTCATGGAACGAAAAGATGTATTTCCTGATGTGAAGAACCAAAAAATACTCCATTTAGAATGTCAGGTATGACACATTATAGATGAAGTGAGAGAGAAACATGAAGTCACCGTTTATAAAGCAGCTGTCGTCTCATTCTGGCGGGCAGCGCTCTGATGAGCTGGTGTTGCTTTACAGGGTCATAGAGATATTCCTCCAGTCCTTCCACCTGTGGACACAAGTCAGCAAATATTTCTTTATGTATTACATGTGTTGCAAGCTGCGCTTTCAGAAACAGGCCATCGACAATAAATAAAATGTCCACATGTGCAACTTATAACACAAAATGGAATCTACATTAAGCTGCCAGTTTATTAGGCCCACCTATATGCCTAATATTTTGTGTTTTATTTCATTTGTTTTATCATTTACGTCAATGAGGTTAAACTAAATGTTAGAATCTTCTTAGTCTAACTCAGTACAGTTCAACAACACCACATTACACAGAAGGTAAGTGGGACTGAGTGCATTAAATCCTTACAAAAAACAAAAGTTTGTTTTCTTACCTTATAATTGATCTGTATGACCTGAATGAAGATGGAGAGAGGCAGGCAGAGCAGCAGGTCGCCGACCCTCGCCCAGCCACTGCCAAACTCCTTGTGCACACGGACAGGAGGCATGAATTTCTTCCATGACTCCTCGTCAGCATACACTATCAGAGACAGGCAGAAGATTAAAAGAAATCAAGGTGGTTAGTTGGGAAGCTGTTTATACAACAACATGCCTTTATTCACTATAAATAAATCACACACTGGTTTTGATACAAACAAGTTAAGTCATTAAAAAAACAAAATTTACTAAAGGAGTTATAACACGCGCTCTCTTACCTTTCATGTCAGACTGAGAGGGACCAGGTGTCACTTTATCCTTCTGCTCCACTTCTTCTTCATCACCTGATGATGATGGTGTATCCAAATTACACAAAGTAGAATCTGCAGTTTGTGCGCCATGGTTGTCTGGTGGTTTTGCATCAGCATCAGAGCTGTGTATGTCTGCTGGTGTCTCACTGGTCGAGTGGGAGTCAGGGGAGTTGTGTCGGAGCGGGTGCCCGTATATCAGGTACCAGAGGAAGTTATGAACAAGGCGCAGACGATGCATCTTAGGCTGGAAGCCAAAAGTCTTTCCCAATCCCCGAACTATAAAAGCAAAGGCAGAGAGAGGACAAAGAACACAACAATGAACGGTGGATAAAGGGGATATCAATACTATGAATATACAATCAAAAAGACACTTCAATAGAGCAGCAAAGAGGGCGAAGTTCCAAGTTTTAAAAACATTTTTCTAAATGTGAATTCAAATTCAAAAGTCCCCTTTTCAACTGGGCCCTAAATTCATGGAAACACTTTCTCTGACCCCGGAACTGACCATTCACTAAGCCCCGCCCCTTTGTGATGGTCCATCGAAGCTGTCTCTATGTGCCACCACTGCGCAGACCTCCAACTGTCGGACAGGTGGGGAGTTCCAGGGAAGTGGAACTGAACCCGCAGCTGCTGCAGCAAGGATACTTCCCCTGCACATGGGATGCCTGCCCCCCCCCCCCACTGAGCTACAGGGTAGGCCTTTATTCAGTGTTATAATCATTAAAAAGCAAAAGCAGCATGTGTATACATTCAGTAGGCTATATCTGCAGTAGCTAGCTATCTAACCCTACACTTTTCAGGGTTTGATTTTAGTTTTGGAACAGGGAAGAAACAGTATTCTCTCCAGGTAAAAAGTATCATTAATACATGACGTGCCCAAGGCGCAACGTTTTGCTCAAAATCCACAAATCCAGCCTGAAAATGAGGGAAATTTGAAACGACTGGGGGTGGGACTAAGCGAAGGGTCAACTGACACTGAAGAATAGACCTCCAGATTTCCATCCAGACAAAAGTATCTCCTCCCATTTTGCAGCTTTTCTAATATGCAGTGAAACAGAACCTGTTGTGGGCTTAAACTCATGGTCTGCTATGCTTTTGGTGCCGCCCGTCATGTCATCAGACCATTCTCCTTGTTCTCTGGCTTTCTCTTCAGCGAGCTGCAAACTGAGGGACAGAGAGGGATGATCAAAGTGACAGAAGGAAAGACAAAAAAACATACAAGATGTAACAACAACAACAAAGTTTTTCAGAGAGCTTGACTTTTAAATTTTAGATATAAAGGACACTGCTTCTAACTGCTGCAAAGCTTTTTACACACTTGATTTTCTCGCACTTATCTTATTGTGCTACAAGCTGGCCACCGGCTAGTGTGACTACGCTAAAACCATAAGCAGATCCGTAGGCAGAATGAATATAATCAAAAGTATAGTCAAAGGACTTAAGACCTTTTTCGGGGTATTTGGTTTGTGCTCACCGTACAGCTGTGTAAGAGCTGGAGATTCTGAAGCGGACCTGTTCAATGACTCGGCTCACTACGTCATCATTGGGCTGAATGGATGGATGAACAACCATCTCAACCTGCATGATAAAGAACATTACACAAAAAGAGGGGTTAAGTGGTGGTGCGATAACAACGATGAACAAAGATTAGCATCTTCTCTAGTTTTCTGTACATTTGTTATGTGTGTGGTGTTGCTCCTTATTATTTGTTTTCTATTTGTAAACAAGCCAAACACCAACTATAACCGATGTTTAGACATTTTTAACACGCCCCACACCACAGGAAGGAAAATCTGGCAAGATGATCTGTACAGCCATCTTACAAATCAGGGCTTTGCTGACGATTCTCAGGAGTGGGGATTGGGCCCAAACTCGACCTGATTTTCATGTAATATGTGTCCGGCATCAGGATAGCAATTTACTAGTTTCAAGCCTATGCTGAATGCTAACCCTCAGCAAAATGTCAAACTATCCCTTTCCTTTCATTAAATTTAAAAAAAAAATCTCCAAGGGTTATTACATTAATTTATCCAAATGTTTTGTAGTTACAACAACTTCAGATCAGCTACATGCCTTAAAAATGTCTGTTAATAAACAGGACCACAAGGGAACAGTTTCCTTTATTATGTGTGGTTAGTAGTTTTATTAACCCAGTGGATGAAATGAGGCTTGAAAAAATGACGATAAAAGGTGTGGTGTGTGTCACTTACATTCTTAGTGATCCCATCCTGTATGACGGTGGTCCTGTAAACCTTAAGTAAGCCTTCTCTGGACAGACTGTCGACGAGACGTAAAATAGTCTTCCTGCAACACTTGGAGCTGGACCCGACCTGCTTCTCATCGTCATTGATTATCTTCTGTAGCCTGGAGAAAGACAGCATGTTGACATTGTTGTTCCCGCTCTCACAGTGCGATAAAATGCTCTGAAATGAACCGATGACACTGAGGACAAACTGACGGGAAAAGACCCTCGATGATTTTTAAGCTGTTGACTGCCTCGACGATCAGGTTCTTCCTCCTCAGCAGGCGGTACGTCTCGTGGGATCTCTCCCAAACCTTGTGGGATTTTTTACGTGGAGGGGCCTGAAAGAGGTGGATTGTGTTGTTTTCAATACTCATTTCAAACAATGAAAAAAACACACTTAAACCAACTCATCAGACTGACCTGTGGTGTGCAAACATCTTTAACAACCACAATGTTGTTGTCCATTGGCTTACTGGCTGCATTCAGCCCCTCACTCTGGGGCGAAGTGCTGGAAGAATTTGAGTTGGACTTGTCCTCCTCAACTTGAGCTTGTTCTGACAGAAGAGATAGTCTGAATTAAATATGACTGGACAGAACAAAAGGGTGGGAATCTCTAGGCAGCTTATGATTCGATTCTGATTTAAAGGGGTACGGTTATGCCCTCTCTCTGTATCTTTTTATTTTCTGTGTTCAGAAGTTTATGGGCGTGTCCCCCCACAGTGCTCAGGTGAGGTCTTGGTAGAAAACAAGATGAAAATGTTACTTTTCCTTCGAACTTTGACTGCTGCTGTAGTTTAGTGTGTTTCAGCCAATTTGTGCAAATTACCCGCTCTGGGAGTGGATACCAAGTCAGATGTCCCACTGGTCATGGATTTGCTGCAGGCTGGGGTTTCACCTGAGTGATGACAGAAATGAATTAAACATAAAGCAACATAAAGAGCTGTAACTGCCCGTTAAACCACAATAGTGGAAACCGCTTGTCGTGTTCGATGGACTATGGGACTGTCCATCTGCCCAACTCTTGTTTACAGTGTTCATTTTGGTCTCTTCATACATGACAACACATTGAAACAAAAATTAAAACTACAGCAACTTTATTCCTATTATCTACTCCCATTATACTTAACCCGTCTGCTTCCAACTGACTACCTGAGGCTGCTGCTGCGTGGACACTGAAATCATGACTGAAAAAAATGTGCACACGTTTCATAAGCACTCACCTTCAGCTGGTGTGGGTTGTACCGCTGGGATCTCAGATTTAATTTGATTAGTTTCCATGTTGCTTTTCTCCCCTGCCGTCGTTCTTTTTACTCCTGCTTCACCTCCTTCCCCATCCACTCCCTCATCTGCTGCATCCACTTCTGCATCGCCACAAGTCTGCCCAGCTTCCTCTGCATCTTTGTTTCTTCCTCTGCCTGCCTTACGAACCTTCTTTGCTGCAGGACCTTTGGTGTTTTCTTTGGCTACAGACGTTGAGGACGATGGTGTTTTGACATCAGCATCTGATGTCTGTGGTGCTGAAGAGAAAAGAAGCTTCTGCCGTTCCTGCTCCTGAGCAAACAGTTGGAGCTGATCACTCCCGCCAACACAACTGTCAAGGGAAGTGAGCAGTACAATAAGATATGTCATGAGGTGAGGTGTTTAAGTAAGAATTTAGAAAGCTACACTCATTTACAGATACACACTTATGGCTGATATATTTCGTAGTCCTCTGCCGACCCTCGTCCTCCATGAATCCCTGCAGGGTGAAAAACATCACACATGCAAAATAATTAGTAGAAAAATGGAAACACTTTTACCATATATACACAATATGTGATTAAATACCACATATATGATACTATCCTATGTGGCAAATTACAGCCTCAGGTTGAATCAACACCTCTCTCACACAGTTTAAACAAGATTAGATTCTGTAAGGCTGTACTTGGGCACAGAGGTGCTTTAAGTTAAATGCAAATATCAGCATGCTAACATGTCCACGCTGTTGCTGTTTACCAGGCGTAATGTTTACCGTGCTGACCATCCTAATTTAGCATGCTAACACTGGGTAATCAGCACTCACAACATACAGCAGGGGCTGATGGGAGTGTCATTAATTTTGCAGGTATAATTATATATCGTGCCTCTCGTCGAAAAGTAAAAGAATGAAATCCATACTGAGTTCATATTGAGTGGAATGTCTGTACCAAATTTCCTGGCAATTCATCCAATAATTGCACCTTTCACTCAAAACCACAAATGTCAACCTCATGGTAGCGCTAGAGTAGAGGTCAAGGGATTACCAAAGTCAGATGCATCATATGGAGACCATGAATGTCAAAATGTAAAAAATTTCATGTCAGATCTGTCTAATAGTTGTCGAGATATTTCAATCTGGACCAGCTGTCTGACCAACAGAACGTCAGAGCCATCCCTCACGCCATGTTGGCTAAAAAAGTAAAATGAAGGCAGTATTCATTTTAGTCTGATCAAAGTAAAATCAGAGATTTGTTCCTAAACACATTATTAGAAAATACTGCAGGATTTTTGGCTTGATGATGCACTGGAGCCATCTTCATCATAAACCCGCCCCTAAACTATATAAAAATATGAGTGCATCACATCAGAGATTCTCCCTGATGTTTTTTTTTTTTTTTTTTGCCAATTTTCAACCAGCTGTGTCGTTGCAACGTGGGCAGCACATGCAAATGACCAATGCAGAACCTCTCTCCCTTTCTACAGACACATCTCCCACTATTTCAAGGCTGAGAATACTGCTTATTTTTTCATGATTTTGACATCTAATTTTAGATACCTTATGATTCAAATTTGGCTGGCTACTTAATGATATTTTTTCAGACTACATATTTATTTTTGCTTTACCCCGACTTTAAAGGAAAGAACCTCTGGTCACTCAGTGTAAGCACAGTTGCATCAGCAGCCTAATCAAAGATTAAAATGTTACCATTGCATGTCTAGTGCCCATCTATTCAGCTAAAAAGAAATTCCAGTCAAACAAACAAATCCATGAGCAGAACAAAACACACTTTTAGTGATTCAATCAGATCACCATCATCTCTGGTCATCGTAGCATTTCAAAGAGGAAGTGGTTTCTTTGTTATGGCTGACCTCTGCTGGAAGTTGTGTGGGTGGGACGCCCAAACATATCCGACAATTGAGAGTGCTCTGCAACGTGACTGCATTCACTAACTAACACCCCATTATGTAAGACATTTTTACAAACTCTCTGCTCCCGTAACTGCACATTAATGATTTTAACAGCCTTCACTGGTTTAGATTCACCTGCATTTTCAATCTGTGTTTCAAAGGAAGGAGTAATAAATAAAAAAAAACTCCTTCTGGATAAAAGGAACAAATTTATATTGATGGCAAAATAAATGTCTCTGTGTGGGAAACATTGTATTAACAGTGCAGGTCTTACCTTTATCATACCATCCCTCTCCAGCCTTCGGCAGATCATACGCGATTCCAGCTTGCCAACGTTCATCCTTAACCCAATACCACGCTGAGGCATTCCCTTTGTACCAGCGGATAACACTGCATCACAACAAAAAAGACACAGGCAAGACTTAATTATAAAGTTGGAAGAGAAAAGTCATTATTAGATAATTAAAGTGCAATCAATAACTGTTTGAACATTTCTTTATTGTCCTCTCTGTCCTCCTGAACACTGGCTCTAAATAGAAACAATGGCTTTATAATAATATATCAGATTTATACAAACCCTTTTATTTACCTGACACACAAAATCCCTGAAATCTGTTTGGCAAACATGGACAGTGATCAAACGTACCAATGTGATAGGCCTGTGTAAGGACATCGCTCTCCATGATTCGGCCCTCTGGAGGAAGAGCTCTTCCTCTCGTTCCACTGTCGTCTTCTTCGTCCTCGTCCTCATCGTCGTCATCCTCGGTGACACCTTTCTTCGTGTACGGCTTTAACAGTTTCAAACAGCGCACCATCACTTTCTTCCCTGGAGAGCAAAGTGAAACGATGAGGTGCATTTGTTAGGACAGTGACAAGTCTAAACCACTAAATTAAAACACATCAGCTACATGTGTTTTTGCTTTTCAGAAGGTAGTAAGTGGAGCACATCTGTGGAGTTTGGACCGTGAGTTGAAAGCTCTGGAGAAAGCTAGTAAGTGGCCTTTGAATTGGTATCTTTTTTTGTCAGGATACTACTTTCATGTCAAAAAATGAACTTTCATGCTCACCTGAATGTTGTATGTATAACATCACTACATTATTTTAAAATATTCCTACAGTAAGTAAGTTATTAGATTTCTGTCACTACATTTGTAACAAAATGAATGTTTCATCTTATCTTACCTGATATAAGACTACACCTATGAAGAACATAAAACTTTTTGTTGTATTGCACAGTAAAAAAATATACCATTGTGCAGAACAGCTGCATACATATCAAATATATGTGTGTGCGATGAACACGTACACCGTCATGCTGTGTTACTATGTACTGGTGCTTCAGTGGCACATTACCTTTCTTGTTAATACAGGGCCCGGCGCCGGGGTCCAAGTCCTCCAGAGGGTACTGGCAAAACTCAACCAACTTGGCAGATCGCATGTAGTGAAATGCCCGTTTCATAGTACCATCATCCACACTCTGCAAGACAACACACGGTTATTACCACATACAGGAAGACAAACACACACAGAGGCCGACAGACACTCACAGGGAGATACTCACAAGGTGTTCTCTGAGTGTGACCAAGGTGGCAAACTGACCAGGTGACTGCTGGAGAAGGTTGGACACGTACTCCATCAGTATGTCATACTTAGTCCTCCTGAAAGAGCAGAAGGGGTTGAGGAAGAGTTTCTTAAAGAGAGAGACAAAGACAGGGAGTGGCAGGGGGTACAGACTTAAGGTGCTCCTAAATCTTCATCCTACGTTTGTAAAAGCACAACCATCAGCTTTGTTGCTTGTAAACACCTTCAGTAGCGCAAAGATTATGCAGACTTGAGCTGCATGTCTATGACAGAGAAAAGACGCATTCAAGAGTACACTTTAAACTAAATGTTGCCGTCGACACAATAACAGTGCTAACATGCTAATAATTGCTATGTTCACCGTCTCAGCAGATCAGAAATACTTTCTTGATCCATGGGGAAATTAGCTTTTTACTCTTGGTAACGTGCTGCTTGGTTGGAAAGCAGTAGCACTTATGTGTAGAGTGTCACATAGCATGTCTGAAATTTAAGCCTACGTTGTGTAGAAAGATGTCTCAGCATATTATTGGTGTTTCCACTTTTACTTAAGATTGTCATTTTACAGACATTACAGGCAGCACTGCTGTCATCTTTCTTAGTTAAATGAAGCCATGCTTTGGATTTTTTCTCCCCCTCCCCCTCTAATCTTTCTTGTTGGAAGTTTCTAGCAGCTAGACGCATGAGTTTGGCATCACTGTTTTACAATGCACAACTGAAAACACACCAGGCTCTATAAAAGCACTTGATCAACTCAGAGGCAAATGACTCTGACTGATTGGATAGTTTGGAACTGGTTCTCAACTGGAACCAATTTTCGATTCCTATACCTAATAATAACTGTGTGTAAGTGTGTGTGTAAGTGTGTAAAGGAAAATTGTTTTAACAGCTAGACCAGCCTGGTAAGTTCAGAAAATTTCATCACTTCAGCCTTTAAATCCAGATAAAACCAACATGTATGATCTTACGAAATCAAAAATCTAAGACAATATCTAGCCCCATATCACAAAATCGATTTAACGATATATTGCCCAGCCCTAAACTACACTCTTGGGTAAATTAAGATTTTGACCAGTAGATTAAGTGTAAATGGATCACCACCAGCTATTACTTTTCATCCCCAGGACACAATTTATATGAACCAAATTTCACAGTTTTTAAAGATCCCAGTATTTCACACAAAACTACAAATGTAAACCCCATGGTGCTGCCAGAGGAACAGTATAGGGATCATCATTAGGATTCATACGATGGGGACGTGGATGGATGTCTGTAAAAATTTCAATGCAATCCATCTAGTAATTGTTGAGACATTTTGGTCTGGATCAAAGTGGTGGACTGACGGACAGACCATAAACAGACCTGTTTACATGGAAGCGTTTGAGCTGCAGAAGAATGGAGTGCTGCTGTTGTCCTGTCTTCAGTCGAGTGCAGTGAGACTGCATGCTGATGAGTCCATATTTGACAAGAGCTTTCCTCATGTAGTGCAACTTTCGGGCATCGATCCTGTTGAAACACAGCAATGACTGTTACACAGTGCACATCTGCAGCTTATAACAGAGTAAACACGGAGCAGCATCGACACTGTGCTAAATGGAAGTGTATGCGTACTTGAAAGAGCACCCATGGAGATCTCTTTGCAGCTCTCCTTGCCATCGAGCTCGGCCTACTCGCTCCAACACACAGTACGAGTCGTCGTTCAGTTTCAAATCAGGATCGCTCTCAATACCAATCAAGGTCCTGAATCGCAGTGTCTGAGATGCCACAACAACAAGCTTTCGGCCATATCTGAAAAGGTACAGGTTAGAAAGAAGCGGGGAAATTAGACAAATGTGCAGCTGTGCTTAACTCTTCAACAATGTAATTAAGTGAATAACTTTTGTTGTCAAAGCTTAGATATTTGTCTTAGTGTTAAAGTGAAAAAGACAGTGAATGGCTGCTGCTTACACTTATACACTATCAAACAAACTGTACAAACCTTTCAAAAGCCTCCTGCAAGTTGAGTAGTGGAGTGAGGGACTTGGAGCGGACAAGCTTAGTGATATCTGTCCTCTCCTTGAAGAATGCACACGAGCCCTGGATACCATTCTTGTTCTCTAGAATAATGTGGACTGGGTAGATGTCTTTGCATGTGCCAGAAAAGTTCTGTGTTGTTTCAATGCCTGTTTCAGGGTCGATATCTTTAAATCTGAAAACACACACATGCATGCAAACACAAAATTTACATCAGGACATCAAAACTCTAAAACAAAAAGGCATGTGGACTGAAACATAAAAAAATATTCAACAGAGTCCTTAATGTCTTTCTTCAAATAAACTGACACTCTTTAATCAAGAAATGTATACTACATCAAATACTTTCACAAAACCATGATGATCCCAGCTCCCACACTGCAAGTGTACAAACTTAAGTCTATGGGAAACAGTACTAAAAAACAAATAAACAAACAAACAAAACACTCCCACAATATTTTTTTTGTAGGGGTTTGCTTTCATTCAGCCACATGGGCATTTGTGAGTTTGGACTCTGATGTTGGGAGATAAAGCCCTTTCTTTATTTCTCTTAATCTGTTTCTTGCAAGTCTCCCACTTTATGGAAGTATAGTATTAAATCACTGAACTACTGCTATTAGATTTCCCAAGGTTGGGAACAGAAACCACGAAAAACAGCCTAAACCAAAGGATACAAACATATGTCCACATACTTTTGGCAAAATGGTGTGGGTTTCTAATAGTGTGGTTTTATTAAAAGTCATACTATTACAAAGACAGGACAACACATGATCTTTTGTTTCTAAAGGATCATTGAGGAAACTACATTCAGTCGCCTCTCAGTTACTGAAAAGTGATTGTGGTCAGTCACATGAGAGTCAGTGGAAAAATAATAGAAACACCTCTTGGTATAATTGGGCAATTCAAAAGCAGCACAAACTGTAACCTCCACAATGACCATTAAGTTGAGGTATGATTTATTGTAAGGCCGTTGTAGTAGACTATATTCACTTAAGCTGGGTGGACCTTAATAACTCCCAACTGAGTGTGTTTCTCTGGAAGAAAGCACTCCTGCTAAAAATGTTTACAGTGTGGCCTATAAATTATCTCAAATAACCAGGATGTCATTTAGAGGTAAGTTGGGGAAAACGGCATTTAAAAAATGGTGTTTAAACTCTTCAAAAACATAATACACTGAAAAACTTTTGAGGTCAAACCTTAGATATGTGTCTTACTTTTGAAGTGAAAAAGACAGTGAATGGGTGCTGAATACATTTATACACTATCAAACAAACAAACTGGCCGTGAAAGGCCTAACCCAATGTTCAAGGTATTGTAACTCTCTGGAGTCAGTAAACAGGCAGGTAACACCACAACCTGTTCAAACATCTCCTCTTTGGTAGGCCTTACAGAAAACTGCACGCCAAAACAATCAATCAATCAATTTTATTTATAAAGCCCAATATCACAAATCACAATTTGCCTCACAGGGCTTTACAGCACATGACATCGCTCTGTCCTTATGACCCTCGCAGCAGATAAGGAACCCTTTAACAGGGAAAAAAACGGTAGAAACCTCAGGAAGAGCAATTGAGGAGGGACCCCTCTTCCAGGACGGACAGATGTGCAATAGATGTCGTGTGTACAGAACAGATCAACATAATAAATTAACAGTAAGAACCACACAAGAACAATATCTTTCAACAGACTGAAACTATGATGAACACTTGACATCAATAATATGGTGTCAACAACCCTGTAACACCAAACATCCACTGTACTTCACTGTACCTAAAATTTAGAATTTTTATATTTTGTTTTGTAGCATGTAAATATCATCAGTCAATATGAATATAAGCACGCTGTATATACTGCCAACTCTAACTACCTGACGAAGCAGCCTGTCACATTAATAGCTCCATATTTATTCCAGCAGTATCTGCAATACTGACTTACTATTAGTGACTGTTAATACTACTAACTGTCTGTTACAAGTCAAAGGTTTATATTTAATGTTGTCTTGTTCGTCCTTGTTTCAGCTGTTATGTCTGTGTTGGTACATTGGGAGTAACAAAAATTTTTTATCTGGCCATCAAAGCTGTTTCTAATTGTTACTCATGCTGAGCAGAGCGTTAAACTCACCTGTCAAACAGCACCACATCTTCTCTCTCCTTCGGAAGCTGACAGACTTTCAGGTCTGTGTTGCTGATAATTGACCTCCAGATGAGCTCCTTGGTGCAGTCGTCGAGCTTGAGGGGAAACTTGGGCTTAGTATTTTCTAGTCGTATCCACAGGGAGGGAATAGTTATCCCGTCCAGTCCCTCCAAAGCCACTTCATCCACCACTATACTTAGCGCATCCATAGCATGCCACCGACTGAGCTAACGCTAGCAGCTAGCTAACACGCTAAGATGCTAATATGACAACAACGAGCTAAGCTAGCAGCCTGTGCTCGTTCCGGGCTTATAAATGCACCGAGTATTACAATAGATTGTCCGCGTACTGAAGCTATTTCGGAACTGATACCGGTATTCAATAATTCATTTTAAAAATGAAGAGAAATCTGTTCACAAAATTCTTTCTCCAACTTCCAACTGCGACGTCTCTGTGTGCGTGCTTACGTCAACGTCATACGTCAACTTTGACCTCACGTTATAGTTACGTCCTTTCTCAAATAACAAAATCCACCAGGTGGAGTTAAAGGACAGTTTGTGAATTATTTTCATCAGCACACTAAAGTAGAATATTTTATAGTTTTGAACAGACACATAACACACTGTTTAGTCCCACAAATATTTGATTTAAACGTATTGGTTTCTCAGAAGTGCTGAAAATGTGTACATATTTCTCAGTAACCATTAGCAACTTATAGTTATATCTAAATACATTTACTTGAGTGAACTATTGTACAAATTTGAGTTACCTGTGCTTACTTGAGTATCTCCATGGTATGTAACTTCATACTTTTATTCCACTACATTTTAGAAGGAAATATTTTGCTTATTACTCTACAGTCATTCAACTACTACAGTTACTCTTCAGATTAACATTTAGATAGATCAGATTTAGATCAAATTTACATTAAACTTAATGTGATCGCTTAATAAAGTATGCATTATTATGTTTGTCCAACCCATTATGAACAAGTATTCATACATACATGCAAATACTTTAAGCCATTCTCAATAAATTGGACATGAATGGTTGCCATGTTTTATCTTAAAACAAGGCACATCCTCAGTTTCCAAAGAGTTAAAATAATTCCTTTTTGCCACAACCATACCATATTGTATTGTCTTTTGTTGCATGAGGGACAGAACTAATAGATGTCGGGTTCCATCCAGGATGACAGTGCGTGGGTCTTTTGTAATATCTCAGTTGTATACTTCTGAAAAGTACTTAAAAATATCTGACATAAACCTGTTTAGCTTAGGGCAAGACCAAAAGAGGTGGCCCGAGGTGCCCTCTGCTGATTTATATTTTGGGCAAAGTGAAGAGACAGAGGGACAAAAGGAGTGAAGTTTAGCACGGGAGTAGTGCAGCCTGTGAAGCACTTACAAATGCAGTTACATTTAATATAAATACAACACTGACCAGAGCCATTTTGCATGATGAGTTCTTTTACTTTGATAATGTATGTACATTTTGTGGCAAAAAACTCTGTGTTTACTTAAATAAACTTTTGAATGCATAACTTTTACTTTTTAATGGGTATTTTTATAGTTTCGTATGTTACTTAGTAATTTGAATACTTCTCTCACCTCTGCCTGTAGCCTACACAATAAGTGGTCCGCAGTTTTTAGCATTTACATTGCAATAGTAATTGCAGTAGCCTACTATAAAGTCCTACATCAGTTTCACCTGGTTATTGTTTATCATTCTAGGTTGTAATTGCCATCAAGTTAATTGCCTTTAGATGAAAAAGTTTCTCTTTTACGATGAAGGATGATGGAATATTAATTAATTTCTTACTACATAACTTCTGTTTTTGTGTACAAGTCCATTTATAGATTCATATATTTTAATGCATTCTTGGTAAAAATGTATATCCCTATTGTCTAATGACATTCACATGCATTCAGCATGACTGTGCATCCTGGCCAGTGCTTGTAGTGATCCTTTACTTCAGTAAAAGTAGCAATGCTATAAAATACAGATAGATGCAATATTTTAAGTCCTGCCTTCAAAACTTTACTCCAGTAAAAATATGGAAGTATAAACAGCAAAATATACCTAAAGTATCAAAAGTAAATACTTAGTCATCACTGTATCACTACAAATTAGCTAAGGCTGGAAACCTGTATGCACTGCATCTATTTTATATTTTACATATGAAGCAGTATCTTATGCATTGTCTTTGTCAGTAAAGACCAATTATTATTTGACTAATGAGCATTAGTCAGATAATTAGGCATTAACACAAAGCATTTCAGTGTTAGATGTAAATGCATGTAGTTTGTCATTTTGTTTTAGGGAGTTTTCACCTCCAAAATAACTCCAGCTCTCATTTTAATGTATTAAAAAGTACAGCATTCATCAGCATTTATTTTAGAATTATAGTGAAGTAGAAGGTGGCAGAAAATATAAACACGTTAGTATAAGGACTTGGCTCACTGGCACAATTCAATACAACATATGCATCTTTAATGTTATTAGTAACACCTGTGCTTTTCCAACTATGACAAGTCAAAATATCTGCTGTGAAAGAAGATATTGAGGGGATAAAACACCAGGAGGCACCATCTTAATTTATGGCAAACAGGGAGGGTTACAAGGCAACATGCAATATTATGTGCTAGATTAATTATGTGAATAAGGACAATTAGGTGAAGACAGAAAATGATGCCAGAGAATTAAAAGAGAGGAAGGATTTATTCAACATCTTTATTATGAAGTACCTTTTTAAAAGAAATGTACAAGTGGAACCAGCACAGTGACATCTTGGCGTTTACCTTTGAAAAACAGAAACACCATGGACATGTGGTGCAGGTATGAAGACACATATGAAATGATAATGTACATATTTACAGCAGAGGATCTATCAGAACAGAAGTGAGCAAGCAATGACCGCAGCTAAAAATACAACGGGACTGACTGAAAAAAAAAACTTACATTAAAAGCATGGTTTTAATAAAGATATTTCGAGAGATAACATGATAAAGGCACTGTGTTTCACACAAATTGACAACACAACAGACGCAGTTGTTTGTTTTGTCCATCGAATTATAATCACAAGAGACGACTCATTCAACTGTCCCTGGGCGTTCTAACAAAACAGATAAAATATATCAGAGGGCCGTAGCAGTTCGCACATAAACATTAAAACAAAATAGATAATTCAACTCATCAGGAAAACATTCCTTATAAAGAACATGCTTGGTGATTATTAAAATTACATTTTTTTTTTTATAAACAAATACATATCTAAATTTAAAATTTCATACTGAAGGCATAATGGGTTGAAGTGAGGACAAATGTTTTTCCGATCCTATGTTTCCCTTACTGGGCAGAAACCCAGGACAAATTGTATTTGACATTCCTGAATGACGTTCGGTAGGTAGGACCTCTTTGTTGGATGAACACATTCAATAAACTACCAGCATAGATAACACGAAACACTCAGTCAGGCCAACAGTTTGAGATCAATACTGCAGACAGACATGACGACAGGAGCAATGACGGGTTTTTGTTGAGGATATAGCGGGTAAAAGTTAAAAAAGTCAAATTACATTCAGCTTACATAGCTGGTGTGTGATCAGTGCACTGTCTGCACGGTGCTTTATGATATTGTGGCCTTGAGGCCTTACTGCAGTATTGATGAGATGTCTGAAGAGATGGTTTGACATTTGGAGAAATACGCTTCTCTTCAGTTAAACTGATACAACTCATGTTTGTGCGCTAAATGTGAAGCGACAACGAGCAGCTGGTTAGCTTAGCTTAGCATAGAGACTGGAGACAGAGGGAAACAGCTTGCCTGGTTCTGTCCAAAGGGAACAAAACCCACCTTAAAGGCTTAACTAGTTCACACTTACATGTAACGTCTGAAAACTAAATTAATTTCTGAGAAATCTGACACAATTCTGGTAATTGATTAAAATCATTTTTCAAGCAGAAATGCCAAAATGATCTAGTTCAACTCTAAATTGTGCAGATTTTGCTGCTTTTTTCTGTCTTATGTGACAGTGAGCCGACAATCCTTAAATTTTGAACTAGTGGCCAGACAGAACAAGCAATTTCTTAGAATCTGTAATTAAATAACAATTTATAAACCAATAGACTGACAGAGAAAATTATGAACAGATTAATCAATAAAAAATAATTAATATTTGCAGCTCTAGTTTTGTACAAGTTTTACAAAAAGCAGGTAAATTGTTTCCCTGTTTACAGTTGTCATGCTAAGCTAAGATAACCAATCACTGGCTGCAGCTTTATATTTGCCATGCAGACGTGACAGCGGTATCAATTCTCACCTAACTCTCAGCAAGAAAGGAAATAATTCCCCAAATGTCAAACTACTCTTTTAAGATGAGCTGCAGATTTTATGAAACTCAGTGTTCAGCTACAATGTCTGAAGTTTGGGAATCTGCATGAGGAAGAAGATCCCCTTCTGCTCATGATGAAGATAATACATTTCATGCTTGTGGACTTGGACTGCACAGACACACGCATGTAGGCATACGGGACGCATGATATGCTCTTTGGCTGAGTTCAGGCGTACATGACACAGGCTTTCACACTCACCAACACGCTTCAGAATAAGCATTCTAGATAGTAATGGCACTGGCCAGGGAGGCAGGCATCTAGACTGAGCTCTCAGTGTAGCAGAGAAATATGACGTCTATGAGGTGACAGTGTGAGCTGTTCAAAACAAAATACTCCTTTTTCATGAGAGTTTTTGATGGTGAAAAATAAAATAAAAGTAAACCTATAATTAAAATGCATTGCGCAGGAGAACAGAACTACACACTCAAAGGTAAACAGTACAGAACTGAGGTGCAGGGATGTTTTACAGAGGGGGAGAAACAAACAAAATGGCTGCCCTGAAATGACTAATGAACTAGCTTCAAAACATACACAATAATACAACATTAAGTTGAGATATAACGAAATTAGGCTGCATTAATAAGTAATAGTACCTGCCTTGTACATACACAATTCAAATAAAATGAAACAAGTAGCTAGGATACTTGTCTTATCAAAAATATGTAGCTTTGGTAAACAAGTTATGTAGAGAACTGTCGTCTGAACATGTTGATGTGAGAGATCACTACATGACATCTAGGAATCAACGGGTGAGAACATTTCTGTTTTGAGGCTATGAAGTCAACGAGAGGAGAAGCAGGCTTAAGTTCCACTCCCCAAAAATCCTCTGTCCTCTCCTCGTCACCAGCTGATGAGGAACAGAGACAGCAAAAGGCAGCGAGACTCCCGAGTGGAACAAAACCGCTTTCTTTACTGTCCCGAGCACCGATTGAAGAGTTTCCGTGGTAATGTAGCAGCATCGTAATGGTCTGCGGAGGACAGACTCCTCCAGAGCAGAAGTGGAAGACTACTTTATCCTCTCTCCTCCCAGCAGTCCCCTCACCCTTTTCCATCCATCGCAGTGGAAGTGGAAGACTGGTCAGACATCAGATTTCAACAGCGCTCCTCGAATATCCACAGTGGAGACAAGACAGGTGAAATAATTTATGTTCCTTTCCTCCACTCTGGCCAAGATTCTTTGCTTTACGTGGGTTTGATCAAGGCGTGACGCCAACATCCAGATAGTCCATAAGAATATCCACCTCCTTAATACTCGAGCTTCTACCATGCAGCGCAATCTCCCCTCTGTCACACATTGCTCCTCCCATCTTTCTACTTTCTTCCCTTCGTTTTCTCACAGCGGAATTTCTATCCAACCCCAATGTTCTCTTCCTATCTCCTCTTTTTTTCCAAATCTTAAATCTTTTTCCCCAATTCTGTGTCTTCTTCCTGTTCCCAAATTTCAGTCAACCTTCTCCACCTTCCCGATGATCTTCTCCTCAAAGATAGGCAAGATGGCGTCATCGTCACGAACCTCCTCAAACACTACACCACAGTCAAACTCGTCACTCACTTTCTTAAAGTAGAACCTGTGCACAAACAAAAACCCAGACATGCTTGATTATTTCAAAGTCAAACACTAACAGAAATACTGTTTTTAAAATGGGACATTCCCACCCACATTATGCATCAGATGCTCTCACCTGTAATGGCCCTTTTTGGTAAGCAGCTCCTTGAACTGGCCCAAAGTCACCACACGGCCTTTGACTGATGTTCGGTATGGGATTGGCTCTCCACAAAAGTAGTAAGCGACTGTCATGTTCTCACACACTTGGCGCTTACCAGACTTATGCCTTAGAGAGAAAATGATCCGTGTGAGTAAGAATCCACGCAAACACAGACACAATTTAAAGCCTTCTGAGGCAAATATGATGATTGTGGGTTACACACATAATAAGAGTCGACACTTACCTCTGCTTGGCCTGCTGTAGTGCGTTCCTCCTCCTCTCCTCCTCCAGCCTCCTCCTAGCCTCCTCTAGCTGGGTGAGGGGGTTGGGAGCTGGGTTGGGAGGCATAGCTGGGTCCTGGATGAAAGGGTGCGAGGGCTGGACCTGGGTGGACGACGAGCCGGGGATGGCGGGGGACACTGAGGAGGGGTTGTTCCGCAGCTGGGCCGAAACCCAGGGGTGCACGGCTCCAGGTCGCTCCACTGAAGTTGGACGTGGCGACTCGTTACTGGTTCCCGTTCTCCTGGAGCTACTGGTGCTGCTACTGGAAAAACAACAGAGGAGGAGACGGGATGAATGTCAAAGGACTAAAAATACAAACGAGAGCTTTGCACTCACTGAGACTGATGCCAGTTCACAGCTCTACAAACAAAGAACCAAAGTAACTTTTATGCAGCAGGACTATGATTCCACTCGATCCTGCTTTCTGAAAAGTAACTGTTTAAGAAGCGGGCATGGCACGATGCAGAAAGATTATCTTCATGATGAAAAGGTGTTTATTAGCAGGCACATGTGAAGATGTGGCTTAAATGTTTGTGCACTTTTTGGGGAAGATTTTGTGGACATAAAAGCAAATTTTCCTAGAAAACATTCAAAATATATTTTATTACATATAATCAACATTTTTACACTGACTAAATTTGACATTTTACTAGACTTAGATCAAATGACTGCAACGTGAATGGAGGTCACTTGTAAAGATAAACCTAGAGAAAATTATCATCTCACTCATGCCATACATGCAGCTTCTTTCTAGCTCTGTTTTGGTTCTCTGGCCTGCAACTTCACTGTTACGGGTTTCACTCTTGGCACACTTAAAGCCTAATTGAAAAGCCTTGGCCAAACAAACACACAAACAAAAATCACACCCTGTATACTACCTATCCAGCATCAGGGGGAGGACAGAGAAAGTCAGCGTCTAGTGTGGCACATATGGCAGCTAAGGAGCCAGATATTTGGGAGACAGAAACAGGGCTAAAAGCAGAGTAAATATTTGATGTATATTCATCAGATGGACACACACACGACTCCAAATGAGTGTTGATGTTGGTTCTGTGTCTGCTGAGTGTGCAAATAAGCAACTATTTGCCAGTGAGTTTGCTGAATCACCTTGAATAGGTGACAAAACGTTAGTGTTAAGTTTACAGCTTGTTTCTGCCTCCCCTAAAGCGCCACAAAAAAAATCTGTTATGTGATAGTTGATGTTACATAATTATCATTATACACGCCAGGTTTTTCTGATCCAGTGATGCCTCTATTGTCCCACCAATTTGTATTTTAGACATTAAGCCTGGCACATCAGTTTGTACTGCACTTACCCATGTGAGGTCTTCCTTTGTCTGTCTCCTTCCATCATCCATTGCAGGATCTTCTGGTTTCTCTCCAGATCCTCCAGTGGTACCTGGCCCTCCATGCCACGCCCACTCTCATCACCTTTGCCTGACGTCTCTGATGTCTTCTTACAACCTCGCCGTGATAGCGTGCTACCTTTACTACTGCAGAACGAACAGGTGAAATACACAATTCAGTTGAGGTCATCTGAATCAAAGACAGCGTGTACAGTTTGCTGAGCAACAATATAATGTCAGTACATTCACCCACACTGCCTTACCTGTAACCCATGCCGTCAAGTGTGCTAGCTCCGGCCCCGTCAGCATAGTTACGACTTCTCCCTGCATACTGGTTGGCCGGGTCTCCGTTCCACATGAAGTTGGCCTGAGACCTAGAGCCCACCTCCTCCTGCCCTTCTCTTCCTCTGTGGTGATACAGCTGCTTGTGGTGATGCATACCTGAAACAGAGCGAGACTTATTAGTGACATGCTGGCCTCTGCTGGAGCTTCATTTGATACATTTGGAAAACACCTACACAGAATTTGAAGCATCATTCAAAAAAATGTTAGCCTCTTACCTTTGACCCCAGCAGGAGGCAGACTATGACCTCCCCCTCGGTGTGGCGGGTAGTGAGGCGGGCCGATCCCCCCGTCAGGTGAACGCGATGATTTTGGAGGAGTGTGTCGACCCCCTCCTCCTAAGGTGCTGTTGGTTGCCCCTGGTGACTGGCAGCCCGGCGTCTTCATCACGCGCTGTACGTGCTCATCCAAAATGGATTCCGGGTCGTCGTCATGGGAATCCTCCATGGCAACCAGGCCGCCGTAGGTGGCGACTGTCGCCGTGTTAGCAGTGGTCTCTGAATAACGGGCGCCGTAGAGAGGTGGGAACGATGAGGGGAGGGGGAGTGGTATGCTATGAGAAGACATGGAGGTTGTCACGGAGATGTCAGCATCGTCACCCTCTTCTTCCTGTTGGGAGAAGGAGAAAAGTTTTTTATCTCTGACTGGACATGGGCATCGTATAGATCAGTGGGTACACACAAAGACAAGGATGGCATTAAATTAACTGCCTTTATCAAACTTGTATATGCAGTAAATTTTAGTGAAATAATGCAAAAGTTATTTGGTAATTTCTTATTAAAAACAAATAAGAGTCCATTGAACATTACTGTGACAGTTTTACAGCCCATGGTTTAATTTGGCTGAACTCACTGTTTTGTTGTAATTTTAAGTCAACGTTTTATTTTTACACAGATGTTTTGCCCCCAACGGGGGGAAAAGAATAAACATGGCAATGTGTTATTTTGACTGATTTCCTTATTAATCTGTATGCACAAATGACTATATTCATGAAGCATCTGTTCTCAATGTATGCAGCTTGCTGTAAGGTGACACAGTATGCAGCTGGTGATGACAAAGCTGCGGATCTGAGTATACTTGGGCAGAAAATATCAAAAGACCTAGAGGCACAACAGCTAAACCACAGAAAACATCAAGGTTTCATGTAAATTTGTGGTAGATAAAAATTCTGAACATGGACTGGGATCTGCATAACACCTTTCTAGTAGTTTGGCCACTCAAAGTGCTTTCACACCACTTGTCATATTCACACAGTGATGGCTGATGCTACCATACGAAGTGCCACCTGCTACTCAGATTATTTAACATTAACACCTACTCCTACTCCAATTGCACTGCCATAGGAAGCAATCTGGGGTTCAGTATCTTGCCCAAGGATACTTCGGACTGGAGGGGCCGGGGATCAAACTGCCTATCTTCCCATAAGAGGCAACCTGCTCTACCTCCTGAGCAACAGCTGCCAAAAGTAGAATATGATTTTAACATTTTTTACAATTACAGCTGTAACGGAATCAGTAATTTTCAAGTTGACTGTGAGTCACTACATTTGGCCAAATATTGGCCTGTTGGAGGGAGTGAGATTTAGGCCCCGTTTATATGACAACAATTTCAACTGAAAACGGTACACTTTAGTTGCGTTTTGGCCGATCGTTTACACAACAGCGGCAATTTGGATGCCTCAAAACGCAACGTTTTGAAAACGGCGTGCATACTACAGCGTTTCCAGTGATTTTGCGGCTCTGTGTGAACGGGGATCGTTTCAATAATGTCATCATATGAACGCAAAAGTTTTTTAAAACGCAAAGGACAGACTTTTCCGTTTTTAGAGAAACCGTTTAAAATGTCCAACAGGGCCTTAGAATATGACAGTTTTTGTGCTTCCTGCTTCAGGGTGTCTACAGCTATCAGAAAACCTTTTGAGGGTAATTTCTTACCAAATTCGATAGAAATTTGCCATTAGTTAAGTGCAAGTATAAAGTGTAAATACAGTGAAGGCAGTCCCTCCAGGATTTTGTGGGCTGTTTTTGGGATTGTAACAGCCTGAAATACTTGTATTCAAATCAGCTTTTCTAAGAAATTATGAAGCATGTTATGATGTTTATAAGCAGTATTTGCAATGAAATTGCAGGGGCAAGTGTTTCCCACAGAATTAGAATCTATATGCGATGGTAGGGGGGCTGGAGGCAGCAACAGCCATTTGAAGCAGCGCTCAGAGACCATCTGTGTAGGCTGCACTCTGCCTGCTCTCTCTGCCCAGTTAGCACGACCCAGCACAACACAACGTAATCTCATCCCTAATATTATGCTGCAAGGGCAGAAGCCCCCCAGCTATCATTCAACACCAAGCCGTTAATTTACCACTGACACCGAAAAGCTCAACTCTGTCGTCACACCTGTTAACGGCTGAAAAGCGTTAGCCATGTGAGGCTAACAGTTAGCCCTGTCACTATGTGAATGACTCTCTCCCAGACACAGAGCTCCAGTCCTGCAGCAGTAGCCTCATGATAAAAAGAGAGAGTGAGATAGGGGCGGAGCGAATCAACTTGCTGCATAGAGCTCTACAGTGAAATGAGATTTTACCTGTTCTAAATAACTATTCAAATTTGCAGTAAAGCTGCAGTGATTGGACAAAATTGCACGGTCGTGTTCACAGGGATTGGCTAAATTTCTGTTATTTGTTGCAACTGCACCATCACAACATCCTGGGGGGACTGATGAGGTTCAGTGGTAGGTTTAAAGTTTGCTAACATCAGAAACATCGACTTTCACACAGAAGAGCTCGACTCATTTTGACTCATTTGTATCCTGGTCAAAGTTCAGTTTTTACACAGAGACTGCACTACGGGGTGCTACGAAGTCCCTTCTTTATGCCTCCTTTGCATTTTTGTACAGAACTAACCAATGCAGCATCATTTCGCCCCAGTGTGTGATTACACACCACATCCAAAGATCACGGACTCAAAAGAGGCGTGATGGGTATAACATATAACACAACAGCACTGGCCTCAATTGTGACATAAAACATAGTTGTCAGCAGCACATTAACATGACAATAACAATCATTTACCATCTGTGTTATATGGTGGCTAACCTCACTCGGGGGGTTAGGAACTCCCAAATCTCACTGTTTTCTCAATTTGCGGACATTTACAGCCACTCTTCTCCCTCTGAGTTAGTTGCTAACTGCTAACGACTACGTTTTTTAATCTCCAGCAGTGGGTCGCACGCATAACACATCATCAAAACATCACCAACGCCCTGCCCATGGTCCCGCAGCTTAAAGGTGAGACCTCTCTACCCCGACATTCTGTGATCATTCCTTATATACAGCAGAGTGAGGCTGCATACCGGCCAATATTCCTGCCTCAACCAGGCAGGGTAAAAGGGCTATAAAATCCTAGTGCAGCATTAGTGCCTTTACTGTGAGCCAATCTGCCAACCGCACCACACAGTTTCTCATTAATAAAAACCTAAACTCTACAAGTTCTCAAGACTTCTGAGGAAACACCAACATCAGCACCATGTGAATAATTGGAATGAACCACAGCTTAACTCAGTGTCACAATCACCTCACAAGGAGCACAGTAATACACTCACCAGTCGTACTCTCTTCAGCCTCTCTTCGAGTCTTTCCTGAGCCTCTCTCTCTCTGAGAACCGTCTCCAGCCTGCTGATGAGCTCTGCTGCAAACCTCTCAGGCTCTACATGGATGTCCTTTGGCATGCGGTACGTGCGCTGTATATATAAACACAAACAATTACTTGCCACAGATTTCTATACACAGCTGCAGCTAAAATTTAGTAAATAAGCAATCATATTATTGAAGAAATATGGGCAGGAAAAACTGTAATAAACATTAAATGGCAAGAAAGGAGTAGGACACTTTAGAGAAAAACAAATTATGGTAAATTAAGTCACCAGGGTTCATGTCACCTTAATGTTGCATGAACAACTATGAATGCTGACATGCGGCTAACTGAGAGGTGTCTTTATAACTCACAGGTATATGAGGTAGGGGCACACGTCCATTGGCTTTGGCACTTTCATGCATCTCCTTTCGATGCTGCTTCCGATATCTGTATGGAGGAATACCATCTCTGCACACAGACACAGAATAAACAACCATCAAACGCAGATCTGAGCAGCTCATTCATTCTGAAAAACCAGCGTTGTCATTAAACACCATAAAATCCAGTAACTGAATTCATAAATGTGATGAGTCATTCTGGGTTCATCTGCGTGTACTCACACACTGCTGTCGGTCAGTGACAGTGTGTCTGCATCGCTCGACATGCTCTGTTGCTCACTGTCATTGGCACTGGTCGCTGGAGCACGAGCGTAGCCCATGTTTGCGTAGTACGGGTTTACCGGCTCCCTCCATGGCCTGAGGATGAGCAGAGAGATTATGATGTAGTGAGCTCACATTCAAATGTTTATACATGTACACAGTCATGCACACGCAGGCAAGGGTCAGCAGGAAGCTCGGAGCAGCGCATGAAATTTCAATTGTTTTCCCACTACATTAAACACAGTTACTCTGACCAGGACATGTCTCAAGATTTTTTATGTTTAGCTACTTCAAACTCAGTATGATTAGGTTATTGGATGTTTTAACTATCTGATTAAAACTGTGATCATTTTTATTCAAAATTCAGATAATATTTGTCTTTTTCACACAATTTTTTTAAAAAAACAATCAGATTTCACTTAGAAATCAATATATTTCTAGCTTCAAAACAGATGCAACAAGTTAAATATTGTTCAAGTTGATTAAAAAAAGGTGTTTAAAGTCAGATGACTTATCCTGTACTAAGGGCATTTAGAAAGGTTTCCTCAATCAAATGAGACTTTAGCCGACTCGCCACACTGGTCATATAAAACTGCACATCACCATCTGTAGTTGTAATAGCTAATTAAGGGAGATGAAGAGATGTGTGTTTAGATATCAGACGGCAAAGCTTTTGCTTTCATTTCCAAAAGAGTGTGGCAGAGGTCTAATTCATTCATCTCTCCCTCGTACTCCTCCTGATCTAACTGTAAGGGAGGTATGTGTGTGAAGCCAACAGTCTAGCAGTAGCTCTGGATCGTGCTAAACTCTACGCCTGCTTGCGTTTTAGCGGCCCAAATTGGTATCATTACTAATGTTGGCTATATGTCCATGAAAATGATTCAATACTCATACAAAAAATATGTCAGGTGGGAAATGATACAAACTCTAAGACATCACTGTCTTCTTTATGAATCAGAACCTTGACACACACGCACACACCTGTACTCCCTGCTATCCGGCCTCCTCCTGCTGGTCGAGGATCTCTGAGGTGCTGTCTGCATCAGCAGGCTGTGAGTCAGCCTACCAGCTGGTGTGTCTCCACACTCCTCCTCATCCTTCTCTTCCTCCACCTCCCTCACTCCTCCTCCTCCACACCTGAGATCAGATTAAATTAGAACTGTGAGTCAAGTATCAGAAACACTCATTATTTCAAACGTTACAAGAATGTTTTAAAGTTGTGTTGGTGTTTCGCTGAACAAGTCAGAAAGGTCTGACAGTGATTGTGCATCATCTCACCTCCACTCCTCATCCTCAGCGAGTGTGGGTAAGTACCCAGGCACAGACTTGGCTGGCCCCGATGATGGGCTCTGATCACTGGGGTTAGGCTTGGGGCTCTCTCCTCCTGTCCGTGTGTACTCCAGGTACAGATCCGACTTCAGGAACAAAGGGTAGGTGTTCTCCTCCATCATGCCCTGTATCTCTGTCTGGGCCTGGAACACACAAAGACAGTGGTCATATATCAGGACAAGAAGTTTTAATTATTGCTGCCTTTAAATGGAACGCGTGAGCTCCTGGTTACCACATGGGAAGCTGTGTACACGATACACTTACTGTTCAAGTGGCTGAGAGCAGCGCTGCTAGACAACGGCAACATGCACGCTACTGACAGTATCTAGAAGAAAAACTTGAGCGAGCTAGTGAGCGGATCATGTGATGCAGGAGATGCAAAGGCATAATCATAAAGATGAAGCCATGGGGAATACTGATATTTTCCTCAGACATATAACTTACTTGATACGACTAAATTTACAATATATTTACTCATCATCTGCCGAAATACTAACGCTCATAGCCTCCACCATTTCCGAACATGTCAGCAAATATGTCACAACTTGTGAACTTGGTGTGAAAGGTTGACCTAGCTTTCACAACTCTTCCCTTGCATTTCAAAATAAAAGTTTAACACAGGTTACTATGATCACTATGGGCTTTTATAGTTAACTAATACTCACTCCAGACCAACACAATGACACTAGGTAAACCCATATTTATGTAACTGACTACCTGGCTAGTCTCACTTAATCCACACTGACACACAGAGGTGTGCTATGAGTTATGACCACATGGAGGTCAATCTCAATCTCAATCATCTGATGTGGTTTTGAGACAGTCCTCCTGTCTTTCCTAACCAACCAAAGGTCCTCAAGCAAGTTGCACAGTATTTGACTTTGGTTTGGTGAAGCCGTGTTTAAATTAGGGATTTATCATTCAACTGTCAGCAATAGAAAAGAAAGCAAGAGAGAGAGCGTGCGGGAAATCATTGGCAGCAAAGAAAACCAAAACTGAAACTATCCTCATTTGGTTTATTATGGTAATTATGTAATCTCATTCTGTGTAATTTGGTTGTTTAGTGGTGATGTGTGAGGAACTGCAGTCAGAGACTTGAGTCTCCGTTAATGAGACCTGTGATGAAGTCTTGCATGTGTGTGGTCTGAAGACACACTCAGCAAATGCACCTCAAATCAAAGAGCAATAAAGACGGCAAGAATGACAGAGATCAAGGGGCGAAAGAGAACACAGGTGGGCGAGTGAGTGAAAACCTAACCTGAAACTAAAACTTAACTTGATGTGGTCCTTTATTGTGGTTTAATTACTTGAAAAAACATAGATCTGTGCTTTGGCAGTGATAAGGGTGAAACTGTAGATTGATGTATTTTCATATGCTATTGAAGTTTAACTACAAGACTGAAATAGCCCTAAATGACCACAAAACATGTTTAGGAACCCAGGAAACTTCTGAGGTAATCAAGAACTATCTGACTGCAGACAAAGGTCTGGTTTTAGTTCCTCTGAATGTAGCTGACAGGTTCATCACAACCCTTGAGCCTGCTACAACAGCAAACATCTCCCCATCAACATGATTAACCTTCCACTGAATACACACACGCACACACAAACAAACTCACTCTCTATACTACAAGAGAAATGCAATGTGGCATGTTCTTAAACAAATACACTGTCTCCAACTTCTGGCCTGTTCAAAGGCCTGCTGCACGGTGTGATGGAAGCAGATGTGGCCATCAAGTTCCTCAGAGCTAGATGTACGAACACTGACATACAACTAAATCAAGATGGCTTTCTAAGCATGGGCCAAAAACACTTGGTCCCAAACTGTGTACTGAAGAGAAGCGTTTAAAGTTGTGTGTGTTTTCAGGACCCGTTTGCAGACAGCATTGACATCAAAGCCAGTTGTGGTACTTTTTGGATGTCATACATTATCTTGCTGTATCCTGTCAGGCTGCAAACAAATGCTGGTTTACCTAGAAATGCCACTTCGCATTAGCTGATAACCCAACAGCCTAAAATTTCGATCCCTTAGTCCGGCTGAAGATGACCATTTCAAAGAACTGACACAGACAAAATGCAGCCTTTAAGAAATCAATAACATCTTCCACTGGCCTGCATAAGCCAATATGCATAGCGCATATTAGGAACGATTACAAAAATGAAATCAGGGTTTTAATTACCTGTTCAAACATTGCAGGATCTGGATGCGGCCTTCCTACACAGTCTCTGATGAAACTCTTGGTGGCTGCTTTGATCTGCCTGGAGACAATCCCACTTCCATCTACAATGTACTTCCTGTAGATGGCCTTGGCCAGCTTTGCCCTCTTCTCTTGGCTGGTCTTCCTGAACCCCGAGCAAGCAAACCAGAAGTCGAGAAGGTCCGCACACCCTTCCTGGCACAGGAAGTTTCGGAACAGCTGGATGCCTTCTTGATCATCTAGGAGAGAGTGAAGGGACTCTGCCCACTTCAGGTAAGGTGGAGTTGGTGAAGCCGAGCCCTCAGGTTCATACCCCAAGTCCAGATCGGGGCGCCGCGGGGTCGCGGACGACGAGGAGGGAGTGTAACTTGATGGATCCCCCATTTTAGATGACGAGGATGACGGGGGATAGCCCAGCGTTTGGGAAAGGGTGTTTGGACGGGTGTTGGCTGACTGGACGGGGGGGTCCACATCAGATCCCTCCTCACCAGGAACTGGGGGTCGTGGAGCATCCTCGGTAAAGTGGGTAGGGCCGCTCAGGGAGGCCACAACCCCACCACCGCCCCTGTACCCATGTAATTCTCTGACAACACTCATGTCTCTGATTGCACAAGGCAGAGGTCAGATCTTCCCCTCTAGCAATGATTTTGCTGGCAAACAATTCACCCTGCAACAAAGACAAGAAAAGCAGTTAGCTGATGCACAAAGGAACATTATCACTGAGATAAGATGGTAGAGATGGCTGCCTGATCTCTCACTGCCTCCACTGTCAGACCACACACATACATGCATACATGCAGCAGCATATACAAGCTAGGAAATGAGAAGATGAGCAGAGCTGATACATAAAAATCAAAGAGCAGGATATAAACAAATGTTGGCTGAGAATGAGGGAAATCTAATCACAGAAACTACACATATGGCTAGAATGCTAACTTGCTATGCAAACATGCTAACCAATCAAAGCTAACCTGTGGTGTTATTAATATCATCATTTTACTGAATCTGACGAGTCAGACTCCAGTTTGACCCAAAGTAATGTCATGTTGTGAGGGTAAATTTCCAAGCTGAAGTTCACCGTTAAGTTTTAGTCGCCACTTCACCAGCTAGCTTAAAAGGCAGCGCTAACAGTTGTCAAAACAAAGCTCCCACTTCGTGTGGTTACATCTCATTATCTAAATCACCAACTAACGTTAACAAGCTAAGACAGCTAGCTAGCCTCGTAGCAATGCCACCACCAATGCCAGTGCTTTGAAGTGAGAATCTCATTCATCTTGGCCTGCAAAGACGGTGGGGGATGGGTACAGAAACAAACTCTACAACCACACAAGACGGGCCTGCGTGCAAAAACACTTCAACACCAGCCGACTTTATACATTTATTCGTGTTGAGCAAACTCGTAGGGAAGCAACGCCAACTTTTCCCCGTGACAAACGCCATCAAACCTGCCGATCTAACATCAAACAAAATAAGAAAGCGAAGGCACGTTTTCCACTCTACTGGCTGCAGCGCCAGCTAGCTTGGTGTGTTAGCTAGTTTTGGTTAGCTTGTTAGCTTAGCTAGGTACACTAACGTCCCGTGTTTGCCACAAAAGTATCCGTCCTACCGTCTCTGAAAGCCCGATCCCCGTAATCCACTGCATTGGGGATACTGGCGCGAACTGTGTGCTCCAAAACGCAGCATATGGAAAGCTTTCTGATATTAAATATTAACGAAAATGACCCGTCGACTGCCCCCTTAACTCCCCATGGTGGCTGGTTTCTGAGCAATAATACAGAGCGAGAGAATACGTGCGTGCACGCAGACGCTGTGGAGTACGTTTATAGAACTAGGGCGAGCAGAAGCGACCCACAGCGCGCCATCACTACAGCAGAGCTGAAACAAGCATTTACATTTCTTTAGTCTTTACTGTAGTTAAACTGGACATACCACAGTATACAAAGACTTTATTAGGAGCAACAGACCTGCGTTCAAAATTTAAAAGTATTATCAGCAAAATATAAAGTAAATCATTCAATATGCAGGGAGCACACAGTATGTATTGCATATTATAATTTACATTATTGGATTATTATAACTGTTGCACTGGCATGTAAGCAGTATTTGAATGTTTTAGCTGATTGTAGGGGAGATAATTGTACCTGTGCCATTTACTGTGGGCTGGTTTAATTTACTGTAGAACAAAGCAGTGTGTTCTACAAGTAATTATTATGGCTGCGATCATTTTCCTTGTTGATTGATCTGCCTATTTTCTGGTTAATTCTTTAATTGTTATGTCCTTAAAATGTTAGAAATTAGTGGAGCCTGCCCTGTGTAATTTCCCCCACACAACATTTGCACGTGGGGCTCAAGTAGGGAGTAAATGAACTGAAAAATGGGCCCTATAGCCCCGTTTCCACCAAGCAGTGCGGTACAGTACGGTACAGTTTCATGCGCTTTTTTTCCTGTTTCCACTGTGAAAAGTTGTGGATGGTACCAATGGAACCGTTCCGTACCATTCCCATTTTTGGTCCCCCCTCTGTTGGGGTACCTAGCACACACATCTGGTACTAAAAGGTGGAGCTGTGAACACTGCAGTCCGGTCACTCTGCTCAGGGCTGAGTTGTGTCGGGTTTTGAGGCTCATGTAACCACTGTTCATACCATGGAGAGTTTTAGTAGTAAACTGTAACTATAAAAATAAAGGATGTTTTGCTGTCTCTTGCAACAGCTGGAGTGGAAGAAAAGATAACTTAATTCACTGGGCCGACTGCCGGCAACTTTTAAGGTGGAACGTTAACTTGTAATGTTACTCAATGTATGAGGTGACAATGTGAATCCATCAACCCATCTTAAATATTCCACATGACAACTTTGACCATTACTTTAGTTTTTTTTTACACTTTTAGTAATGAGTGGATCTTCAAGTGTTTATATATATTGATTTTGGCTGGATTATGTGAACAGCATATACTTTAATCCTCACTCGCAGAAAAAAAAAAGCATTACAGAGCGTCGTTCCTGTGGGCCACGGCAACACTAAACGCCCGAGCTTGCCTGCCAGGGACTAAATGCACAAACCTGCTATTTCTAAATATCCCACCGAGAGAGACTCACTGCAGTCTGTTTTATTTTGTTCGTCAGCAGCCAGCCTCGTTCTGTGGGTGATAAACAAGGTGCAGACTTACATCTGTGTCACCAATGATGAGAAAATACAGAAAGTGCTGTGTGGTGCAGTGAGTGACAACAACCCCGCCCACATATGAGAGTACTGTTTGTCTCTGTTTGTGCTTAAGAGATTGTCTAGGGTTCAATAATGGCCCAATGCCAGTTGCCTACATGGATGGGTGTACCCAAATGGGCCATGCATAGGTAATGCTTGGGCTACCTGGGTACCAAGTGGGTATTTGCCCATGCACACACGTGAGCACGGTCCACAGAGAGGCAGTTAGAGCTACAGGCTACAATGAGGCTAAAAACAGAGTTCAAATGACGTTTTTCCAAACAACTTTTTATGTTGGGGCTTCAGGACACTTGGATCACTACGGACGAGCAGTATGGAGATATTTTGTGGTTTCAATTATGTGTTTTTTGGACTTTTTAATCTGGGGTGCCCAGCCAGGTGGAGTTGTGCTGCTACCCACTCTCCCCTGGGATCTCCGCAAGGGATGTGAGGACTCTAAAACTTCACCTGAGCCTCCCTCGGCATTTGGGTGAGTAGATAATGGCTGAATTTTCATTTTTGGGTGCACTACCCTTTTAAAGGGTAGGAAAGGGAGGGAATTAAGGTGTTGCAAGAGGAGTTGAGGAGCAGGCTAGCAGTTCTTAGAAGGGCGGAGCATCTCAGGAAAAAGAGGAGGAAGAAGGAATATGCTAGGACAGGTTTTTTCAGGGACCCTTTTAAGTTTGTTAAAGGATTGTTCAGCCAGGAAAAGGGAGGGCAGCTTAAAGCAGAAAGGTTAGAGGTTGAAGAATATTTGAGAAACACGTATTCAGATTTGGAGAAGAATAGGATAGTAGGTTTCCCACCTGATATCCCTCCATTAGGAGGGATAGAGCATGAGATGGATGTCAGGCCACCTAGGTGGAAGGAAGTTCAGGAGGTGGTCAGGCGTGCAAAGGCTTCTTCGGCCCCAGGGCCTAATGGAGTCCCCTACCGGGTTTATAAAAGTGCGCCTGATACCCTTAAATTTTTGTGGAAACAGCTAAGAATAGTTTGGGAAAAACAAATTATACCAAGAGCATGGCGTAGGGCAGGGGGTGTCCTCATTCCTAAGGAGAAGGAGTCTGTGGACCTTAGCCAGTTCCGGATGATTTCTCTCTTGAATGTGGAGGGGAAGATTTTCTTTAGTGTAGTAGCGCAGAGACTAGCTAGCTACTTAGAAAGGAATAGCTTAATAGATACCATGGTGCAGAAGGCAGGAATACCAGGTTTTTCAGGGTGTTTAGAGCATACTAGCATGATCTGGCACCAGATTCAGGCAGCGAAGATTAACAAAAGGGACCTACATGTAATATTTTTAGATCTTGCAAATGCGTTTGGTTCAGTACCGCACAGCCTCATTTGGAGTGCGTTTGACTACTTCAGAGTGCCACAGGTAGTTGTTAACTTAGTGAAAGCATATTTTCAGGATATTAGGTTGTGTCTAAGTACAGCAGGTTTCACAACAGGTTGGCAGAGGCTAGAAATAGGCATCATGGCAGGGTGTACAATTTCTCCATTAGCATTTACTATGGCAATGGAAGTAATCATCAGGGCTTCTAAGTGGGTGGTAGGTGGGGAGAGACGGCAGAATGGGTTGCATCTTCCACCAGTTAGGGCTTACATGGATGACATGACACTGGTGACCACAACAATGCCATGTACAAAGAGGCTACTAGAGAAGGTAAATAAGAACCTCAAGTGGGCCAGCATGAAAATCAAGCCTAGTAAATCTAGAAGCATCTCGATATGTAGAGGGAAGTTAAGTGATAGGAAGTTTGTCATAGATGATGAGGACATCCCAACAATTAGGGAAAAGTCAGTAAAGAGCTTAGGTAGGTGCTACAATGTAGAGTTGAATGATAAGGAACAGGTGGTGAAATTTAGAAAAGATGTGGCTGAAGGATTGGATAGAATAGATAAATCAGAACTTCCAGGAAAGTTGAAGTTGTGGTGTTTGCAATTTGGGCTATATCCTAGGTTAATGTGGCCATTGTCAGTTTATGAAATTCCAATATCTGTTGTGGAGAGAATGGAAAGGTCGGTTAGCTCCTACATTAGGAAGTGGTTGGGCGCTCCTAGGTGCCTAAGTAGTGTTGCATTGTACGGAAAAGGGATACTTCAGCTGCCAGTATCTAGTTTAACAGAGGAATTTAAATGTACCAAGGTCAGGACAGAGCTCTTGTTATCTGGGAGTAAGGACGTGGTAGTTAGGAGTGTGGTTCCAAATCCAACCAAGGGGAGGAAGTGGAACCCAAGATCGGCAGTTCAGGAGGCAGAGGCAGCTCTTTGACATGCAGAGATTGTAGGTAATGTTCAGTTTGGCCGGGGAGGCCTGGGGCTTGGCTCAGGTAAACCGGTATGGAATACAGCAGGCCTCAAAGATAAAAGAAAGCTGGTTGTAGAACAGATACGCAGACAGGAAGAGATAGTAAGGGGTGCAAAGGTAGTGGCCCAGGCTAAACAGGGACAGTGGTTGAATTGGGAAAGTGTAGAGAAGAGGAAGCTTAGTTGGAGGGACCTGTGGAGTATGGAGGAGAATCGTATTAGATTCCTGGTAGGGGCTACATACGATGTGTTACCAACCGCCCAGAACCTAAAACTGTGGGTAAATGAGGACCCATCATGCCCATTGTGTTCACGTACCGCAACTTTAAAGCATATTTTGTCAGGCTGTAAAGTTAGCTTGTCACAAGGCCGATATACATGGCGACATAATCAGGTGTTGAAATGTTTAGCTGCAGGCATCGAAGGGAAACGAAGACAGGTGAATTCAGAAGGTGTTAAGGATAGGGGCTTAGTAATTCAGTTTGTCCGTGAGGGAGAGAAATACAGAAGGGATAAGTTAGTGAGGAGGCAAGGGTGTGGCCGCCTAGAAGGTGCTTGTGATTGGGAAATGCAAGTAGATTTAGGGGGAAAGCTTGTTGTTCCTCAGGAAATAGTCTGTACCAGGCAGAGGCCTGACTTAGTGTTGTGGTCAGTGAGTCAACAGATAGTTTATTTCATTGAGCTGACAGTTCCTTGGGAAGACTCAGTGGAAGAAGCCTATGAAAGAAAAAAGCTTAGATATGCAGACTTAGGAGCAGAAGCTGAGCAGCGAGGATGGAAGACTAGGATTTGTCCAGTGGAAGTGGGGTGTAGGGGATTCATAGCAAGATCAACTGTCTCACTCCTGGGGGAACTCGGAGTGCGGGGACAGAATTTGAGGAAGACAGTGAGGGAAATGTCAGATGAAGCAATTAAATGCAGCCAGTTTATCTATTACAGAAGAAATAATGTCAGCTGGGGGCCAGCAGGGGGAACTACTAAGCAGGGCACATAACTCCTTGAGATCAGGTGGAGAGATCCACTTCCTGTCAGGAGAAATCCAGGAAGAGGAAGTATTTAAGTGTGGGAGTGGCCTATTGGAATCCATTTTGTTTGAGGCCATGCGGCAAGGTGAGTGTGCTTGCTGATCCTGTAAGTCCAGTTAGCTCCTTTAACTTTAGCTTATATTGTAGTTATGCTATGTAGTGTGTGAAATAGAGTATGGTGAATGTGACAGGAAAGCTAGTATCAGCATTGCTTCTGCCTGGAGCTCGCATGTATGGAGCCTGGGTTTGGTTGAAGATGGCAGTGCTGTTTGGGCTGAGAAAGCCATGTGTAAGTAAGAAGGAAATCCAGGAAGAGGAAGGTTATTTAAGTGTGGGAGTGGCCTATTTGAATCCATTTTGTTTGAGACCATGCTGCAAAGTGAGTGTGTTTGCTGATCCTGTGAGTTCATTTATCTCCTTTAACTTTAGCTTACATTGTAGTTATGCTATGTAGCGTGTGAAATAGAGTATGGTGAATGTGCTAGTAAAGGTAGTATCAGCATTGCTTCTGCCTGGAGCTCGCATAAACGGAGCCTGGGCTTGGTTGAAGTTGGCAGTGCTGTTTGGGCTGAGATCACTGTCCAGCCTCCTGGAGGTGTCATTGTTGTGAGGGCTCGTCCTGGGGAGGTAGACTGTACAGCCTAACCCGGCGGGGGAGTGTGATAGCCTAACAAGGCTTCCTTCCCTGGGTCTACCTCCTCTGTGGTAGTATAGGTAAGGTAAAGGAGGTTGTTCGGTTAGTGTGGGGAGCAGTGAGACCTGGCATTAGGGGAGTGTCTCTGGGACGCCAGAGATCACTGTCTAGCCTCCTGGAGGTGTCGTGGGACTAACTAGACGAAACACCGGTGAAAGGAGGTTCCCACCCGATGACCCCAAAGACATGCTAGTTATCACTGCTCACGGGTCTGTATAGTTAAGCCTTGCCATAATAGCTTATCGTAGGGCTTAGGAGGATTATTCACTGAGCGCTGATCCCTTTTTTTTTTTTTTTTTTTTTTATTATTATTAGAGCACAAACTTCTTGTGTTTATTTGAATTAAGTCCAAGAACTTTATAACTGTATAGGTACTGTAGTTGAGTAAATGTAGGCCTGTGTACTGGCAGCGATGGGAAGGCTACTTTTGAAATTTAATGGGTTACAGATAACTAGTTATCCTGCTAAAAATGTAATAAGAAACTATTTTAATCGCTTTATCAAATATAATAAGTCATTACGATTGATTACTTTTTGATTATTTTTCTAGCAGACGTTTTAAACTGGTCAATGAAGTTGAAAAATGTCTGGAAATAGGCTATGCCAAATAAAGCATTTCTGCACAACAAAAAGATGCAAAGCAACAACATGAATGTTTGTGTATATTCTACATGTAAACTTTTTACTGAGGAGAAAATATTCAGATGCATCCCTTTGTAATCACCAACATTTTGATTAGTAACACAAATTTAAAATAATTTTTTTTCTCATGGTTACCTTTATTTAGTAATTTTAATGACATATAGCTAGTTACATGTAACTTGTTACTCCCCTGTACCGTGTACCGGTAGACTAGTTACTCTGCATCACTGCAGGACACTGAGCTTAACGTTTGCAGCGTAACGGGGAAATACAGTACTTGCATGAACAGTGGTGTGGCGTTAATAGTAAATACAAAGGCTGCAGTAATCAAGGAATTATTTCTAACAATTCCAGCAGACAACATCCTGTTATTATTATTATTATTATTATTTTAAATTCTAAACACATCTCTCAATCCTCTGGTGACCATTGCTAAAACAAGTGCTTACTTTCATTGGTATGTATATATGTATGTTTACACACACACACACACACACACACACACACACACACACACACACACACATTGTATGCTTTGTATTTAAAATTTTAACCTGCAAATCTATCTAGTATCTGAAGTTGTCACATAAATGCAATAAGATAAAAAGCCAACATGTTGTAGAGTGAAACTATAACATAGCATACAATTAAAAAATATTCATGTACAGTACAAGTACCTCAAGTGTAATAGATGAGTAAATACATTTACTCTCCACCACTGACACTGCATTAATGAAGTTTGCTATTAAACGGGTTATAGATCATAATGTTTCTATCTGTCGCAGCTCTATGTCAGCGTAACGAGATCTTGCCCAACAGCGCCCCCTCAGACACCAACAGGTCACTGCACAATTTCTCACATGAAATTAATTGCAATACAAACGCTCGTCTTCTAGTAGAGTCTAATTAACAGTTATTACAGGCTGAATGATGATTTGAAGCACATAAAAGACAGAATGCATTGAAACTCAAAAATAAAAAATAAAAATGACAGAGCCATGTACATGAACAGCTCCACAGACAACATGAGCAGGTACTTTGCTGCGGGCAATCAGCCGGTCCTCATTGCGAGATAAATCTGAGATCCACATGCCGGTGAGAAAACACTGAGAAACAACAGCTCACAGCGGATTGTCTTACCTCAGGACAGGTGTTCAGTTATCGCAGCCCACCTCCAATGGAGCAGTGACTGACAGGACGGAGAGAGCGCACAGCTGCCACCTGAGCATCCTGCTTGTCACTCGCCTCCGCTGGGCTGTCAGTCAGGAGCACCGAGCTGCCACCGGTGTGTGTGTGTGTGTGTGTGTGTGTGTGTGTGTGTGTGTGTGTGTGTGTGAGAGAGAGAGAGAGAGAGAGAGAGAGAGAGAGAGAGAGAGAGAGAGAGAGAGAGAGAGAGAGAGAGAGAGAGAGAGAGAGAGAGAGAGAGAGAGAGAGAGAGAGAGAAAGAGAAAGAGATTAGACCACCAATAACAGCCATTAATTTCCTCTTAATGTTGTCAATAGCTAAACACCCCTTACAAAAAGAAGCACGTGAATTTCCCATGTTGAATATTGAATAGACTATTCAGTGAAATAAGAAGTCGTCACATGCTGCTCCACATGCACACTGTGAAACTGATGTTTTTCCACGTGATGCTTCACATTTCACATTAGAAATATCATAAAAACCACGTGGTTTAATGTAACTAAGTACATTTAATTAACTACTGTACTTAGAAATGTATGTGCATATTTGACACATATATCTGTTATACATAAAAACAGGCCTTTGTTTTTACATGATATGATGCATGTTTACCCCACTAATTGACCCAGTAGTGCAGCTACTACTACTACTACTACTAAAGCTCTTCCATTTAGTTGTTGGTATAATTTAAAAAGAATATTATAATATTCTATAATAATTTAACATTTTTGAAAGAGCCATTTTGCAGTATAAGTAATTTACTTTAAAAAAAATACTTTTTATTTATTATTCCTAAATGTAAAAATTACATTTAGGAACAAAAGAAAATGAAAAAAGAAAAACAGTGCATAGGGGAAATAAACCAAATATGAGCTCATGGGATGTTTACAAAGACATAAAATCTTTTACTAATTTAAAGTAAGGTGTCATATATGTTACACACAATAATCATGTGAGATCTGTCTCATTTGCTAAATAAACGCATCACTTTAGCCACCGTTTTTCTCCAAATTCTTTTTGAAGTTGTATGGAATAAGTCATCTGTTCCAAAAGATGTAGGTGCTTAAGAATATTAATAAAAAGGCAGCAGTGGGGCAGTTTTTCTGGAGCCAGTATTTTGTAATGGCCTTTTATACTTGCTGCCAGCAGGTTCAGTCCATTAGGAAACTGTCCGAGATAAAGAAATGTGAATGTTGTACTAATACTTAAACCCAAAGTTTGATTGATTTTTACCTTTGATACTATAAGTACATTTTGCTGATAATAATTATGCACTTTTACATAAGCAACATTTTATATCCGATACTTTTATCTTGGGATAGATTATTTTTAGATCATGGTATTTTTACTTTAATTTATGTTTCATACATTTTTCTGTAAAATCTAACAATACAAGCAAGCCTACAGGAAGTGTAGAAATAATAGGAAAAATACTGCTTATAATAAAGAAAACCATCTCACTAAAAGGTCCATTTAGTGGCTGTTGTGAAGCTTTTGATCACATCATGCGATCTTTAGCAGCAGATGGAGTTTGCCACAGTTGTCACAGCCGGCCCGTGGCCATCAACCTGTACAACTCCTCTGTCAGAGTGTCGCTGCTCTGAGTCAACAGACTGCCATTTGGACTTTATTCATCTACTGCGTTTAGAATTCATAATTATCTATTGGGTGCAATTATTCAACTGTGCAATATTTTTCAGTATATGACTTTATTCTCACCAGAACCTCTAATATGTATATATTTATTCAACATACAGTGAACATAACTGTACATATTTATTTCTTATGTTTACTCTTGGTTTATTCTTGTTTTATTCCATTGATGTATATATTAAAGTTGAAATTTTCACACTTATAGCCCTAGCACAGTGACAAAATATATTATTTCAAATATTTTGAATATCTTATGTATTAGTATTAAACACGGTAGCATAATGCGCATTTTCATTTCTTTTTTATTTCATTTTATTGCTTGATATTTACATATCTTTATCAGTACATCAGAGCAACTGTAACGAATCACAATTTCTCCTCGGGGGTCAGTAAAGTATTTCTGATTCTGATTCATTATCCCACCACTTGCTTTTTCCAAGTTCAAGAATGACCTTTGACCCTCAGTTAATTACAATGCTTAAAGCTACAGCTGGTTACTTTCATGAGAATAGCTTTTGTATAATATAATCTGTGGGGAAAAAAATCATGTTCATCCTCCTCATTTTAATGCTTGTACAGACATTTGCCAGGATCTCAGCTAAAGTTAAACAACCAATCAAAACCAAGGAGTCCGGCACGCAGATGTCAATTGTGTCAATTATTGCTGGTGAACTGTGGTCAAACTGTCAAACTAAGCAGTGCTGATGAAATATGAATCAAGACTCTACGACTGCATTGCCTGTTTCTTGCCTCAAATGCTTTAAGAAACATATTTTGATGATTTTTTTTCCCCACAGATTATCTGTCTCATATGCTGCTGTGTGAATATAGTGACAGTTTCAGCAAATTTGACAGAACGTTAATTTTATGAAAGTTACCAACTACAGCTTTAAAGAAATAAACGTGGCTCATTGTTTTTAACACTTATTTCTACAGAAAATCAAGAATAGCAGCATAAGTTAAAGGTTAAATCCAGCCAAGTCTCTTCATTTCTACAGAGTCAAATTGAGCTGTGCAGGATTACAGAAAAAAAACTACAAGAATACAATTCTGATGAACGAAGACTAAATCAAACCATGATGTGCAGTGATTAAAGTGGTTTACCATGCCTCCTGTAAGTCACACAGGCTAGCTGTCCCATGTGGAGAAGGCAGGGTCAGGTGGCTCAGGCGAGGTCCAGACATCCGTCCTCATCTCTGTCCACTTGTGGATGGACAGTTCTTCCATAGTAATCTGAACCTGGGGAACAGAAAAACAAGCTTCCAGAAACCAAACAGAACTGTAGACATGTACTCACATCCAAGCTGTAGCTCTCATTTATATCAGGTTTACGTCACATTAAAAATCCCGGCCAGTAATCTTTTCCTCTTCTCATATAAAACCAGGGACAACAGCAACATTTAAAAAGGTAATGGTGCACAATTTGTCTCCATTACAACTCACAAGATTCACCGACAAAACAACTGTCTTGTACTAAACACGTTTTCCAAACAAATACAACATGCTAACGTTTTTAGCACAAGCCTATGGCATTTTACATTGTATAAATTAGCCTAGCAATGAGCAGAGGTTTCCTCTTCTCATATGAAGCCAGGATAAATCTCTGATGGATAAATCACACACAAGACTTAAAATGCTATTTTATTGGAGGCTTTATTGTCTTCTCGATTTATAGTTGCTTATCTGCAACAATACAATACAACTGATATGCACACAATATGGCAGAAAATTTAACATTAACTATAACGCCAAAAAAAGTAAAGTCATAGTTGTGAGATCTAGAGAGGACAAGAAATCGTTTTTTCCTGCCTTCCACCTTTCAGATGGATCCTTAGACATGTCGAAGGAATTGAAATATCTTGGACATGTCTTCTCAGATGATCTTATGGATGACACTGACATCCGTCGTCAATGCTGTAAAATATATGCACAGGCCAATACGTTGTTGAGGAAATTTTCTATGTGTTCTGCAGATGTTAAATGTGCTCTGTTCAGGGCTTATGTCACCCCGCTGTATACAGCTCATCTCTGGTCCTCTTACAGAGTGAAAAGTATGCAGAGGCTTAGAGTGGCATATACTGTAATAATGCCATGAGGCTGTTGCTCCGTGTTCCTAGGTGGCACATTGCCAGCCAGTTATTTGTGTACTCTAATGTACCAACATGTCAGGCACTGTTACGAAAGTTAATGTTTAATTTTATGTGTCGACTGGATTTGTCAGAAAATAGCATTATTATGGCCTTAACCTGCCCTATGATGGGCTATCTGTTCACATCCAGGCTTCGAAAGCATTGGCATGATAGCTTGCACCTCTTTTTGAACAAACAGTGATGAATTACTTATATGAAAGTATATATTTTTATTTTTAACGATGTATTTTAAATGTATGTAATGGTTGTGTGTATGTGTGTGTGGACCATTTGAGTCCGTAATAAAGATTATTATTATTATTATTATTATTATTATTATCTGTGAAATTAAAGTAAATACAAGCTTCGTTTCCACTGAGGGAAATGGTTTGGAGGTCTGTGTCATCCAGACGTGTAGTTACATTTCTGGGGAGGTGCACGTCAGGCTATGGCGTAGGCTCCATGTCGATGCAAAGCCTACGCCCCTAAGTATAAATTCCACATTAGAGAGGACCATATGGCAAAAAGAGAGGAACAATATAAATACGACATTGATAAGGTGACATTAGAATAATTACATTATGGGATTTTGGTCTGTTTAGTAAGATAGCTTTAAATTGTGTGTTCTCAGGGTCTTAAAGGCAAATTTAGGCTCAAGCAAAGCATCGTTCTGGACTAATTGAACTGTTTCACTCACAGAAAAACAACAAATGCATGTATTTGCTTGGTCATATACAAATTATAAATGATTTTCTGTATCAGGATTTTCTTTTATGTAAATAGAGTGTACCAGTATTCATTGCAAAATATTGATGTTTTGCACAGAGTTATTAGAAATACAGTATTTCTGTCAGTATCGCCCACACATCTAGAAACAATTTGAATGTCTTTGACAATCAGCGTGTTCAGCAAGAGGTCTAGAAAAGCCTTTCAGCAGGCACTTATGAGGACAGGCAGGGTTGTCTGAGAAAATGATGATGAAATGTTTCTCTGTGTGTTTGATTGGCAGGCTTTACATGCCAAGCTAAACACGCTTCATTATGGAAATGTATTCATATCACTTTGGCTTATATCCTCAACAGTCAACAAACACACACACACACACACACACACACACACACACACACACACACGCATACACAGGTTCCTGCTGCAACAGGCTGGTGTTGTTATGGTTGCTGCAGTGCCCCCAGAGACAATGAGGAGAGAGGGAGGGGAGACAAAGAGAGAATACTGAGGAAGATGAACTTGACCTTTATGATGTCTTGGTGAGGAGGGGTTGGGGGCATGTTGGTACTTATGAATCTATAATGAATCTCAGCTCTGTATGTGTGTGTGTGTGTGTGTCTATGTGTGGGTATAGCAGAGGTCTGAGCTCTTAGCTGAAGAAAGGTCATCAGTCAGGGGGGGCACTCATACACCTGGCCGCATGCTCCCCTTCCTCTTTCTCTATCTGTCTGTCTATCTGTCTAACTATCTATATGAATCATCAGAGCTATACGATGTGTTGAAATATGCTCATTTGCTTTCTTGCCAAGAGTTAAAATAGATTGTTGATACCACTCATACCATCATCGTATGCTGAGGGCGTTTTCAAATTAGGTGTGAATGATTGGTACTGTGCCTGAGTACAATTGTCTCTCCCCTCTCCTGCTACTCAGCCTTCACATTAGTAACGTTGGTGCGTATCCATGTGCGCTTGCGTCATCATCTACATGAAATTTATTTATGTTATCGCTGCAGCGTAGGAAAGCATGCCAATCTTAAGATCCCAAACCCAAACAGTGGAGTCGACCTTAGCCTTATGCCTACTTTTGTTTATAAATTGGAGGCAATGTCAAGAGCGATCCACTCGCCTGCCTTCCTACTTTATCACCCACGACTGCTTTATCACCCAGAGGATGAGATCAGCTCGAGCTGCTCGCATATGCAGATCTCAGAGGAGACTGGAGGCATTGAGAAATGCTTTTGCAACTCTACTCCCTGACTGTTAACTCAAGTTAAATAGCAGTCCACTTCCATGTTCTGGTACAATTGGTTTTCACACCTGATGGGAGCTGCACCTGAGCACACATGAAGCATACTCAAGACCACCTTTTCAAGTGGACCCAGGGATGGATCGATGGACTGTGCTTGGTACACCATGTTCAAACTAATCAAATGAACTGGACTTTGGGGTCAAGTGCACATGGATTTGGGCCCAGGTCCCTGATGTGAAAGCCTCCTTATGCTGTGTTCGCACTACAAGAAACCACACAACAGCATGACCAGCTACACTATCACCACTTTGCCACTGAAGTGTTGCTAAAGCACTTGTTACCATGCAACAAAGCACCTTGATTCAATGTCATCGAGCTTAGCATAAAGACTGGAGGCAGGGAACCAGCTAGCCCGGCTCAGTCCAAACAAGGGTAACAAAATCCACTAACCAGCCAATCTAAAGCTCAGTAATTAAAACGCTACCCTTATTAAATCCGTACAAAAACTGAAGTGTTAAAAAGATGCAATGTGGGTTTTACGGGAGATTATGAGTCAGACTGTTTGCTGGTTGCCTGGCAACCTTGCAGTGATGGCAGGACTCAAGACTATTTTTTTCTTTGTGGCTTTGGGGATCAAGTCAGGTTAAATTGTGACATCATGTAAGACTTTAATTCCTAGTTTAAAGTATGATATTACCTTCCTTTTTAGTTAAAGCTAGATTTCAACATCATCAGCAAACACAGTCAAAACAGTTATATTCAGTATGTGTTCAGCTGACTTTAAGTTAATTCTGATATACATTTCCTGTATGCAGCATTAATCTTGTTGTCATGACAGGTAGTAATTCATGTTTTGAACAGCATGTCACTAAACTTGTCAAATCATGTTTCTATCACCTCAGAAATATTACTTAAATAAGAGTCTATTCAACTTTTAGAGATACAGAAACTGTTGTACATGCTTTTATCTCCCTGCATCTTGATTATTGTAACAGCCTTTATTCCTGTCTTAATCAAAAAACCTTGCAACGACATCAGATTGTTCAGAACTCAGCCACAAGACTTTTAACCAAAACCAAGAAGCACAACCACATCACACTGGTTGTAGCCTCTTTACATTGGCTCCCTGTTTGTTTAAGGATTGACTTTAAAATCTTATTAATTATGTTTAAGGCTTCTCATGGCCTGACTCCAGATTACAGTTCAGACCTGTTAGTCCCTTATGAACCTCTGCATAGTTTGAGATTCTCGGGCAGAGGTCTTCTGCTTGTCCCAGAGTCCAGGCTGAGGACCAAAGGGGACAGAGCTTTTTGCAATCAGGGCCACGAGGCTCTGAAATGACCTTCCCAAGGATATAAAGCTATCTGAGTCACTGGCTTCATTTGAGCTGTTTGTCTATTTCATTGCTATCTAACTGGTGTTATTTCCCATTTATTATCTTGATTTTAGCTTTGGCCTTCCTTATTTTATCTTTCACTAGATCAATCAATCAATCAATAAATCAATCATCAATCAAACTTTATTTATATAGTGCCTTTCATACATCAAGCAACCCCAAAGCGCTTAGATGACACTTTATGACACATTATTTGTTTTATTCTTCTTGTGTTTTAATTGTGTTTAAATTTTACTGTACAGCACTTTGTAACTGTGTTTTGAAAGGTGCTATATAAATTAAGTTTAATATTATTATAATGAAGATTTCAAGGCTTGTGATATCTTGTATGTCTTTAGGGTTGGGAAATTTAACAATACATATTCACCACGAAACAAGTAAAGGATAATATACAGCGAGTGGGTCATTATTTCTAAATGAAGTCCTGGATGATTCAAGGATGATTCAAGACCCCTCCACATCGCCTGTCTGGGTTCATTTCACAATAACCCGCTCACTATACATTATCCCGCTTAGTATATGGCTTCTTACTAAAGAGATCAATAATTTGACACAAAATATTGATTTAAAAATGATTTTACTGCTTTAGCTATACGTCTGTGATCAGAACTGCATCCATCAATGGTCTGCTGTTTCTAAATAATAGAATAATAGAATTGAGTATTCAACAAAGCCATGTATTAATATACAATAAATTAATCATCCTTAAGAGATTTTGCCAAATAGTTTATACTGGGGTGCCCCTCCCTTAAATATCTCTGGTTGTATTGTACTTTATCACAGGAGACATTTTGGCTTGTCATTGTAGGAAAAAGCACAGATGTCATTAATAACGATGGCTTGACGGCAGTGTGACAGAGTGAGCGGAGAATGTTGCAAATCAATGAATTTTTATGCCCATCTTGGACTTTTGAATAATTTCTGCATCAATGTACATCATAAATTACCTTGATTATTCAAGTATTTTTTCAGTTTCTCAAGTGAAATTCCAGAGAATGTATAATATCACAACAAATATTTTGATAATGCCTCATAAAATGATACACACTGTGGTAGATTTGATTAATGTCATGCATTGTTCAAGAATTCAAGGTTTAATTAATGTCATCATAAAATACAGGACTGCACAATGAAATGCTGCTGTTAGTATTTTTTGTAACACATACAAAAATAATAACTGCTTTGGCTAAAAAGTATCCGTAGCAGAAAATGAAAATAAAGCAGTACAATGCAACTGGTACTGCTTAATTACACAGTCAACCATGATTGATCTATATCCATCAACTGATGACCCTTGCTAGCCAGTTTGATCTATTTGCACAGTTTCAATAAAAAGACAAAGAGTCCCATGAATTACTCTCCAAATATTGTCAAGTATGTGATGTAAACAACCATTTCCAGTGAAGATGAAAGTGGGTTATTAATTCTTAAATTGAGGCAGCCCCCTTGGACTAGTGAGCCGCAGCTTTTTGTCAGTGTGTTGATCCAGCTCAGGGGTCCCTTTGTTCCAGCTGCCACAGCAGATTTGGGCGTCTGTACGGAGGCCTGTCAGAAACAGGCTTATCTCTTGGGGGCCTCCCAGCACAAAGACCCATTTAGATGCTCGTGGAGAGTGAAATCTTCATTATATACCTCTTGAAAGAGAAACAGACCTCTGCTTTTTAAGAAAATTAATTGGAGACAAGTATTTTGTTTGGCTGCTATGAATTCTCCCAAACGAAGGACAAGGAGAATCTTGTACAGTGAAACCTTTTATTATGTTAGACATTAATTGAGTTGGGAGATAATTGATGTTTCAGGTCTGTTTTTGTTCGTGCTGACTTCAAATGTAGACACAAAGCTATGTCACAGAGCTATCAAGGACACTGACAATTGAAGCTAATGTCCGACACCTCTATTTTTGTCTTGATCCAACAGATTTTTCTCTACCTTGAAATAATCCAAGTAACACTCGACGGCAAGACAATGCGTGCAATAAAGAGACCACTGTATCAATATCACGGGTTTTCATCCATCCATGCAATTGTCCATTCATGTGGCTCTATATCATCCTTCCTTCCATCCACCTATCCATCCATCTGCTGGCCTTTCCCAGCCATGCCTGTAGTAAGAGTGTCAGTATATCTGCCATGGCGTCCTGCTGATGTGTATTGTGACGGGGCTGAATACTCAAGCTACCAATATGGCCTGCACCAATACTGGATTAGCCACAGTGGATTAGCTGCCTGCCCTCCTGCTGCTTATTCAAATATTGTTTCACGTATTGTCATCATTGGGGCAGAGCTCTGGCCCAGTAGCCTGCAAGCTACAGAATATTCTCAAAGAAAACCAGAAAAAAATGTCTTTGCTTTTCCCCTATTTCCCCACAAAAGCGTCGTATTTCATTTTTCAGCAAATGTGGAATTTGGGCCACTGAGGGTTTGGGAGGAAACGTCGATGGGTTCGGAGAGCGTCTGCAGCCCTAGAACGGGGAGAAAAGGGAGGATGGAAAGATGATGGAAAGCAAAACCAGACCAGGGCCAAAATCAGGCATGAAAGCGTGCCTTGATCTTTGATACATGGTGTTCTTCTTTTTTTCTCCTCTCTCCCTTTCTCTCTTTCACCCTCACACATACACTTGGGAGTCAAGGCAATTGATGTGCTGCCTTTGATGGCAAAGAGAGGCCTATATTAACAGCCAAAAGACCATGATGAAAGGGGCTGAGAAAAAGGAAGAAAATGGGTAGAAAATGTGTTATTAGAAAGAACGGCAACTCATGATAAATACTTGGGATGGAGTGATGGTAACCAGACATCGGGGTGTTGAGGGTTTGATGGTTTAACGGCAGCGGAGGAAAGGCTAAGGTAGACGGAAGGCTTACCGTGCTAGCCCGGCGGTAGTGGTGGCTGAGGTTGGCTTGGTGGTTCCAGTATGTCATGCTGGTGGTCATCCTGTTAGAATAAGGGAAGTGAATGCACTTGCTGCACGGCCAGGGTTCCTCCTGGGGATTCGGAGGTCTGGACGCCAGTGGACGTCCCATAGTAGGAGCAGTCGCCATCTTTGTCCCGTTGTTGTCTTGGTTATCCTCTCCTGCGTCTTCATCCCTCCCTCTCTCCTTTGATCATGCCTCCCTCCCTTGCTCTCTGCCGTATGACATCATCACGCAGCGGTATCGACAAGCATCAAAGAACCTCTGGGCAGGACTGTGTATCTGTCGGTCTGTGCATTTGAAAGGGGTGTAAATATGGAGCATAAAGAGTCTTGTAACCCCCCCCACCCGTTCCCCGCATCCACTGTTCTCCTCTCCCTGCAGATGGATGGTTTATTGGGCCAATACAAAACTATACACACACATGCACACACCCACACCACCCATCTCTCAGACGGTTGTATCCCGAGGCCCCCTGCTGTGCCTGTAGCGTTTGATGATGTGTTTAACGGCTTCATTCATCCCAAAGCTTGTTCCTTTTCCCCACCATTGTTTTCACCCTGCTTATCCGTCTCTCCAAGCTGTTGCAGCAAACACGACTGTGTCCTTTGGTCAACTTTGTGGCTAAATGACAGTTAATTCCTTCTCAAACTGATCTAGCAACACTGCTCCTTGAGTCGCCACCCCTCCTTCCTCCCACTTTGACTCTCATCCCCTGCTCTTTCTCTCTTACCTCTTACAGCTGGTCGGTACCATTTCCAATCCTGTTAAAGTTGTATGTCCTCTCGAGGAGCCCTTCTGTCTGTCTGTCATCTGCCTGAAAATCACATATACATGTTTCACTGTCACACTCTCAATCCTCTGCGGCAGCTGTTATCCAATCCAGTGAGATCTTACCCCCCAAAAATACACATAATTAGCACCAGAATGAGAAGCTTTGGACCAAACATTCATGTACCAGCAAACAGAATAAAGCCAATCAACTTCTTATCAGCAGAACTTTGACATACTTGTTATTTGAATAACAGTTAACGAATCTAACTTAAAAAGAGAGCAGTACTTACAGAAATAGTGAGGTTCAATGTTTTCAGGATAGCTGACAAACAGTGTAACAGAAAAGTTGTAATGCACTGTTTTGTATTATTTTTCACAATAAGTCTGAATATTTTACCCCAACTTAACCACATCCCACATACATACTAGTTTTAAAAGTTAGGATGGCAGCTACTTCTACCAGCTGAGCTAAGCTAGTTATCTCTCAGCCAAAGTGATTCAGTTTTTAGCTATGATAGCTACATTTAGTTATGTGGAATAAAAATCTGAATTACCAAGAAGTCAGTTCATCAAATTTGATATTTCTCAATTACAAAGAGAGCTTTGAAAAAAAGAAAAAGAAAAGAAAAGTGCATTTAGATTCAGCCAGGTTAGTAGTGGCTATCTCCCCAGCTAGCTTCCACTTCTATATAGTTTGTTATCTTGTTTTAGCTCGCTAGTTAGAGCTAATTCTTTCTGTGGCTTAGTTTTGAGCTTTCATTTGTGATTACTGTAAATTTTAAACTCTATTTTTATGGTAAAACCCCTGACCAAATAAATACAGTGTTTTGGCTTTGTGGTGCAGTCATATACTGTATAAATAAAGGTATATCACACTGTCTTTTGCTAATAGCTAGTAAGCTAATATAAGCTAACAAACGGGTTCAACCTTATTATGTTATATAGTGTGTAGTTTAGCCCAAACACGCCCTGTAATATGTTTGAGAGGTTTTGAAAACTTACAGGAGTAGAATACATTCCAGTTTCAAATACATAACATATGGTAAAACCCCAAAAGACATCTGTGTCTGTGTGTGTTACATTAACACATATGTTGGAATATTTGCACCAGTGGGAACTTTTGCTAATTGCCTGCGTAATATTTTTGCACCTCCTGCACAAGGCTGTACAGCTTATTCTGAAATGGCTACACTGCACGTTTATGTTATAATACTTTCCAAAAGTATCTGTCATATTATTTTTATTGTAATTTTTCTATTCCATATGTATGTTTTTGAGTGTTGCAGTACTTTGCATTATTTTTATTCCTCTTAATGTTTATTGTATGTTTTATGAATACACCACATAACCAAAGCAAATTCCTTGTCAGTGCAAACCTACTTGGCAATAAATCCTTGTCTGATTCTGATTTATAATGTTCGTCTTTTGTTGAAGTTGTCGTAAATGTATAAATCTAATTATACCTCATATTATATATTTTATTCTACCCCCTAAATGTTATGGAAAAAAGTTACAAACGTCTCCCAATATAATGCGGTCCACTGCAACACCACCTATTTAACTATGACCAGTAATAAAGATACAATTGAATTAAGGCATTTCTGATAATGTTACCAAAAACTGAACGCTATAAATTTGTCAAAGTATTGGACTGCATTATGCTGTAAAGGTGTTCCTAATAAATTGGTCACTGAGTGTATGTTGCCTGTAGAAATTTCTTAACAACTATATTTACTTCATGATGCTATTCAAATGCTGAGTACTTGTGTATTAACACATCTAAGTGTAAATTCATGCAAGTCTCATTAGTAAAATAGGGCTTTGATCCACTTCCTCTAAGCACTGATCATTGCAAAGTAAAAAGAAAGAAAAGTAATTAAAGCTTTCTAGAGTCACACAGCTGATGTCCCAGTTCCACCTCCTCTCCATAGTCTCCTGTTCCTCTATTTCCCCCAGCTTTTTATTCACGTCTTTACTCTGCACGCTGCCCTGCTGCCACTGTGCCCCCGTGTCCCCTCTCCTGTCTAACTAATTGTCAAGGTTCTTGTTAGTATTATGCTAAAATGCGTCTCTGTGTAGCAAAAGCCACCCAGTGATATGGAAAGCACCCTCAGCGAGGATTATACTGCTGATGAGAATGAGTGAGTGAGTGTGTGTGGAAGGAAATAACTGCTCCTGAATTTCTTGTTCACTCGTGCTCTCTCCTCTCTCCACCTCAGCTTGACAAACTGTTTCTTGGCTTCCCTAAAAATCTCCCTCTCGTCCTCGTTCCAATCACATAAACAGTGATTTACATTCAAACAGCAAGTTCATCCCAGGTAATAAGAAAACTAATTTCACAATATTAATAGAGCCCTTAAAAATGCCCACTTATTTCCTGCACAAATTACTTCCCATAATCCTAATCAACTAAATCCGTCTGCTGATTGCTCCCCTCCTGCGGGGACAAATAGGAATGTTTGGAATCAATATGAGCACTCTTGGCCTACCTGTAGGATTGTTGGGGTAACAGCTAATAGCAGCGAGCTGACAGGCTGTAGAGGGTTGATAAGCATTTCTCATTATTGAACCCCATTCACATAGCTGGCTGCCACACACACATAACACATACACACACACCGAATCTCTCAGAGAAATAGATGTCCTCCGAACCATATTCCCATCGCAACAATAGATATAAATAAATAAATAAATCATTGGTGTGTGTGCATCTATTGACTATGCATGTGTTTGACAAAAGAGAAAGCATCTGGAAAGCTACAAACTGACACCTAGGGATGGAAACAGAAAAGCCTCCCCATACAATAGCTCTGCGGTAAATACCAGTTTGACAAAGCTCATAATCGCTTTCTGTTGAACTGTCAGACGTTTGGGTTCAACTCAGTGGTCATTTTTGAGGCCATAAATTGTTGTTAAATAAACACCGCATTCAGTGTCCACCAGCGTTCATGTTGGTGGACAACTTTGCCAAGTGCCCAACCCATCCCCAGAAAGATGTTAGTATTGTATATTTTGCCACACCACAAATGTTACATTTGTACATTATTTTGTAGTGAATACTTATCGTGTGTCAACAACATTGTGGTGAAGGTGTGGTCAGATTTAGGCACAAAAATCACTTGGTTATGGTGAGGAAAAGATCATGTTTTGGCTAAAAACATCCACATTTGGTGGAATAAAAGCAGCTGGAAATGTAGGGACAGGATGGTGAAGAACACCCAGGTTGGAGGGCTCAAACATGGCTGGGAAACACAGAGATGTGTTGGTAAAAGACACCCAGGTTTGGTGCCAAAGGCTGCTGGGAAATGCTGCAGAGGGTCGCCAGAACACAGCTGATGTTGTTGGTTTCAAACAATAGTCTGCTTGGCAGGCATCTTGCCTAGTGACATGGTTTTCACCAAAATCCAACTGTTAACATGTATGTTACATTTGGATTATGTATGTTATTATGTTGCCAAATAATTGCCAGAAGATTGTAGCTAGATAGTGTGGCTCAAACAAATACATTAACACCAAACCAGCAGAGCATGTTGTGGCAAGATGATAGCGCTTTTGCCTTTGCATACGGCTTTAAATTGACCCCTCCATCATGCTGCAGATGTTCAATGATTTTACACAACGTTTGTATTTAGCTTCTTTGTCCCTTTGGAATCCTTAGCCAACCAGGCTTTATTTTTTGGATTGTTAAACCAGCCATCGTAAAAATTGCATTTACCCATCGTGGCTGTTTAGTCCATCCTTTTATGCAGAAAGTTAGATGATGAGCTGCTGTCAAATATCCAACCTGATCTCAGAGAGGAAGAAAACTAACTGGTGCTACCTAGTATTATTTCCCCTAAACATATTGAATAAATAACATTATTTTATTGGTCTCTACATATTTTTAGTCTCTTTTATAAGTGAAAACAATAATGAGTAAAAAAAGTTAAATAATTTAATTTTCATGGCTTCTGAGCAGCCTTGATTATTCACTGTATCAGTGTAAACGATGATAAACGCAGCTATAAAGGCATGGTTTCCTTACACAGAGAAGATCTATACTTTTCTGATAACTACATCATTCACTGCATGACCCATAAATGTTCAGACATGCTTAATATTTGGTTATTTGTGATGCTGTGAATATATGCAATGAAAAGAATTTGCTTAATTTCCTTTCAAACTAATTTGGTTGTGGATGTCTGCATTTGGCTCAGTTATAAGGCTCTTGGGGCAGAGCTGTTTTGCAAGCTGTGATGAACAGGTACAGAGGCAGCACTCTCTCTCACATTTTGCCTGCACTGGCTGTCTGCTCCACACGCCCTGAAAAACACTCTGCTTATATGATCAGGTTATTTGTAGAAATTCAGAATTTTATATTTTAGAAAACAGAATAGGAGCAGTAGTCTGCAAACACAGTTCGTTCCACATAATCTCTTTTCTGTTTTTTTTCCACACTTATCCAGGCCTGAAAATGACTGAAATCAAATTCCATATTTTCCCATACTGCGTCAGAATCCTGCATGCACAATATCAGGACCCTGAAATTGAAGCAGCTAAACTGAATTCAGCCATCATTAATGTTATTACTTATACCTGTGCTTTGCTATTGTGACATGTCAACATATCGTCCTTGACAAAGGCCTTTATAAGGCTTGTGCTGAAGTGATTCTGGTAAGGTAACGTATTTGTAAGGTAACATGTGGCTATAAGTACACATTAACTAAAAGTATAAATACAAACACACCAAAATCCCATTTATGCTTGTATAAATACTGATAAACTTCAATTAACAGCCCAGGCTATTATTTGCTTAAATCACTGAAATCAACAGGCTTACATTTGGGACAGGCATCTACATGGGACAGGCCTTTAATTCCTTACACACAAAACTGTTGCTCAGCAAAGATCAGGAAATACAATCAAATTGTTTATTTAAACCAGTATGAATATTGTATAAAAATTAGGCTTCAGATAATATATCAATTATGAATCATTCATTACATCTATAGCTCCAACAGACAGCACATCAGAGAGAAATTGAGTTACAGCACTCGAGGATTACAGCACTGAGCGTACCGACACAACACCGACTAAAGGAATTTGAATAACTTACAGGGTAATTGAGGAATGGAAACATAATTTGAGGTAGCCAACACCCTGGGTAGCCAAAAAATGAACTGCTTGGCAACCAGACCAGGCGTTTAATTGAGACAGGCCTTTATTTGTCAAAATGTAGCCGCACCAGGCTAGTAAAAGGGAACAGGCGTTCAACTGGGAATAGGCTTTTAACTGAAGTTTTATGTTATCAATCTTGTTGTGTTTGAACACTGGTTTCCAAACAATGGGCTGGGATCCTTCCAATCTGCTTAATGATGGAAAGGAATGGGAATATGAGCAATTAGTTCCTTCACAAACTGTTTTCTGAAAAAGTTGGAACAGTTTTAGTTATTTAACAGGACAAATTTCCATATCTGTGTTGTTGTCTGAGCTCCTTACTCTGGTTTGCAGTGGGAGGAACTCTGCTCGAAAAGGGGATGTCATGTACCTTCATGCAGTGATCACGATTAAGCAACACTTGAATGAAAAGTGATGATATTTGTGGGGTACTTTGCTTCTATTGTCAGGCCATTGTCAGTCACATTTCATAAAACCACACTGACGCAATTCTAATGTGGCAGATTAGCTGTGATAGAGTGATAAACTCCTAATGAATAATAACTTAAGATGTTTTTTCAGACTTTATTATTTATCATTATAAGCGTATTTAGTAATAAATATGGAGGGTTATAATGCAATGCTTAGTGCAAATTTTTAGAGGCTTCAGAGGTTATTTTAACCACAGGTACGTGAGCAAAAGTAGTCCTCAAAAATCCTTGAAGCTCAACAATTTCAGCCTCGATATGTTCATTCGGCACTGTGAGAGAGAAGGCTACAGTTGTGAGGGGGCTGAGAGCATTGTCGGGGTAAAGTGAGACAAATGAGACCCTGGAGAGTACTACTTAGCCACTCATAAAGGTCAGATATGGAGCCACACCAATGGATGCTAATCCTGACCCCGGGGACTGTGTGCACATGCGCCTGTGGATGCAATTGTTTCACAGGCCTGTGACATTTAAACCTGAATGAGCGTACAATCCTGGGTGACAGAACAGTGTGTACGTGTTTGTATGCCTACTTGGCTGGAAAGCAGCGGGCTCTAGTGCCAACTGAGGTTTAATTAGAAATGGCCTTGGGGGCAATTAAAACATCAGAGGCTGTTTTTTCCATATAGACAACACCACACTGTAAGTGCTATAAATATTAGCTTGGTTTTGATTGTGCTGTTAAACATTTAAAACTGTCAGCTTCTATAGGATGCTTTTTATGACTTGAATAAAAGATTTCAATAACCTTAATTTGTTACGCTTTTTTTTTTAAAAAAAAAAAAAAAACATTCAGCAATCATAACAACAGTCTTGTCATCTGTAGGAAATTATGCTTTTATTATGTTCTCTATTAAGATTTCACCTGACAGCAGAGGTATCATTAAGATTCCTTCACTGTGATGTTCTTATGAGGCATAACTGTATGTTCGCCATTATGTAGGCTAGTCACACAGTCTAATTGGTATTGCACTAATAACACACTGGCAGGCTGAAAACATTCAATCCTTTCCCCCTTGTGTCGCAGCTATAAGCTTGTCAGCAGGTCACACTGATTGGGGCACCTGAGAGCCAGTGAGAATGCAATTTGTGAGTTTTAGCTGAATGCGGTGGAGATAACGACTGACAGGTCACAGCAACAGTTCAGCCCAAGTGTAATGAGCAGAGAGAAATTCACAATTCTGTTAACGCGTGTGTGTGTAACTGTGAGAGTCCTTACTGTGATTAATGGCCATCACTGAATGCAAGCACTGTGTACGAGATGCTGGTTATAGTGCACCATTTTGTGCTTTAGAGAACATTTCAACGTTTCTGTCAAATTTAGAATCTCAGTTTTGGCGTGTCTACACTCAAATGTACAAACAAAGCCAAGTTCTCCTGGTAATATCTTCAAAAGACAAACCATTAAACTGTTTATGACCTTTGCAGAGAGGCTCAGTGGGCTCAGAGGAGAGACCCAGGATAACTCTACAGAGATATGAGCGCACCAAACCTGTAAACTGAATAAATGTAAAACTTGTGCAAGTGTCACAGATGCAAGACCTGAGCGAACACAGAGGAACTCGTACTTTCATATGTTTAGCCACAGTAGTGATGCTGCCCCCTGGTCAGCAATCAGTCTGATGGTGGGTCCATCTCTTTGGTTTAGACTAAAATATCTCAACAACTATTTGAGGACTACCATGGAATTTTGTGGAGACAGTCAGGGTCCCCAGAGGATAAATCCTACTGACCTTGATCCCCTGACTTCTCTTGTAGGGCCAACATGAGGATGACATTTGTGGCTTTGAGGGAAATGTCCTAAGAACTCTTGGATGGATTGAAATGTGGTACCATCACTGAGTTCCCTTATAACTTTGGTGATCTCTGACTTTTCTTCAAGTGCCACCATCATTTAACTTGTCCTGTACTTTGGTCTGTGACCAAATACTTGCAAAACAAGACATCCCCATCAGCCCTAGCTAGCCTTTGTCTTTAGTGCTAAATAGCATGTTAGCATGATAACAGGCTAAAACTGAAACACTGAGCCTGGTTAACTTACTATACTTCCAGTGGCCAAAAGTAACTAAGTAAATTTACTCAAGCACTGTACTTAAGTACAATTTTTAGATAGGCCTACATGTACAGTAATCAAGTATTTCCATTTTATGATACCATATATTTCTACTTCACTATTATGATGTATTATTACAGGTAAATCTTCCCAGTATATGAAGCAATTAAAATCATCCTCACCCTTACTAGCTGCAACATTTAAGTAATAAACACATTAACGCATCAGTAATCATAATCCATTATTCTGTACTTTAACCTTAAGCATATTTTGATACTAACACTTTTGTATTTTTACTTGAATGAATTTTGTAGGACTTTTACTTGTAACAGAGGTTGTTTTCTTAATATATAAAATTGTAGTATTAGTACTTTTGTTCAAGTAGAAGATCTTAGTACATCAGCTTGTTAGCATGCAGTTAGCATTGGTCAAAGCATTGCAATATAGTCTGTAGATATTTTATTAATTTATACTTCTTCTTTTTTCTTCTTTAACCCAGAAAGATACTGAAACACTCACTCATGCTTTCATTACCAGCCGTTTAGACTACCGCAATTCCTTTTCACTGGACTACCCAAAAAGTCAGTAAGAAAGCTACAGCTAGTCCAGAACACTGCAGCCAGAGTGTTGACTAAAACAAGGAAAATGGATCACGTTACCCCACTGCTGAGGTCACCACACTGGTTACCTGTATAATCTTTTAGAACTGATTTTAAAGTTCTTTTACTTCTTTATTAAGCTTTAAATGACCTTGTCCCTCCATATGTCCAGTCAGATCACTAAGGTTCTCCACTGCTTTACTTTTAAATGTTCCTCATATGTCCCATAAAAGTACTGGTGATAGCTCTTTGTTTTTACGCCCCTAAACTGTGGAGTTCGTTACCTCTGGATATTAGAATAATGCACACTCTCGCAGTATTTTTAAATGTACATTAAAGACCTACCTTTTTAATCTGACTTTTAATGTGGAGTAACATCATACCTTCTTTTATCTCTCCTGTTTATTCTATTTTACTTATTTATTTTTATTCTATGGAATTTTAATCTTCTTTTTTTTTGTTGGTTTGTTCTGTTACGGTTGGTTTGCTTTGTTAATATTTTATTGTCTCTTGTCTGTGTCATGTCAGTTTTGCCATGTGAAGCACTTTGGGCTTCATGGTTGTATGAAAGGTGCTGTATAAATAAAATTGAGTTCATTGGTTGATACTGTTATGTTTCATTTTGTGAGGGATCATCCTGGACATTTCTCGCAAAAATCCGATTAACAATAAAACACAACAAAATATGCCCAAGATAGTAGTGGTTACTGTTCTAGTTTATCACTTTTCGTCTCTCAAATAGGCCTACATGTGAATCCACCACATCTGTCATCACACTACTGTCTGATACACCATCTATGAAATTAAAAGGTGTATAATCATCACACTAAGTCTTTATTACTCAAAGCTGCAAAAGCTCTAGAAAACGATTAACAACAGCCATTTATAGCAGAAATTGATTTGCTGAGAATATTAGTAGATTGCATCAAGGATTTTGATACATTTCTCAGCTTGAAGCGATAACCACTGTACACCTGTCACACAGATTATGTCTCTCTACAAAATGAGGGACTGACTCCATCTTGTGGTGCAAAGAAGAACTGTTCAGTGATGGTGTGGGTATTATCACACAATGTCAAACAGGACATTTAACTACACGATGGGAAAACACATACCCCAGACACCTGGAGGTGTGAAGTAGCAAAGTAGTTATTTCATTATGTTATTTAAACACCTCTTTCCTCTCATCTACTTCCCCCTGTCGTGTGAATCACTGAAGCATGTTGTACCATTAAATGAGGATATGCAGCAAAAAGTCAAACACAGGTAACTTTAATTCAGGGACTGCTTCAGATAATAACAGTTACAAAAACCAGATTACTAAATGTGACACACCAGTTAAACAGCTGAATAAAAATAGCAAAAATAAAATGACACTGAAATTAAAATCAAATTCTGTTTAAAAAAAACTGAGCTGATGGCCGTTATGCTACAGAACAGTGATATGTACAGTTAATTCAACATCGCTTATTTAAAAATGGACATCTCAATGAAGTTGGTACAAACGTATCAACGATATGCTTACAAATATTTTTAAAAAGACATTAAATTATATTCTGAATGATTCTTCCAAAACCATCGAGGAGTCATGTTAGCAGTTGTGAAAAATAAAATGGACATAATCTTGCTTTAACCTGTCACTTAAAACAAAAACACTACAATGTAATGAAACTTAAGATTATGTTTTTTTAAAACAAATTCAAAATCTGTCAATCGGCTTCTCAAAAATGTGGGCTCTTACTCCCCGTCACCTTCACTCTTATCAGCCTCCTTGTTGTCTTGTGGCACGTTGTTGTCGTCGTTGTCTTCACCTTTCTTCTCCTCTTTGTTTGTGTCCTCTGCATCCTGTTTCTCGTTTAGCTCAGCTGTGTTTGTATCTGCTTTTGCTGTGGTCACGTCAGGCTTTGGTGTGTCCTCTTTCACCACCTCCTGCACATTGTACTTCCTGTACAGCGTATAGTCCTTTACAACACTGATGCAACACACTGCCTTGATGACCTCCACAATGATTGTCAGTTCTGGGTTGGTCAAATCAACTTTGTTCTTTGGGTTCAGCTTCCCCACGAGTCCTGGAAATAAAAAACGTTCAGTGATGATCAAAAGGGTGAAATTCACTTTTCATTTATTTATTTTTTCATCTGACAATATTATCAGACCATATTAGCTGGAACTCTACCTGCGATTGATTTGATGATTTCGTCTCTCTTGTTGTGGCTGCTGTTGCGAGCCTTGAAGGCAATCTGGTAGGTGCCACAGTTTGGGGTTTTGAACCAAGGCTCCAGGAAAGTAGTCAGGTACTTCACCATGTCATCCTGGAAGGCCTTACATGTTCCAGTTACCTGGATGAGAAGATAACAAGGATAAAGACACTGTGGATGACAGGATGGAGCTGTAAATTATGTTAATCTTTACATATTCTTTAACAATAAATTCAACTGTTATGAAAGGGATCAAACAACTGCATCTTTTAAAGCTCATGCATCATATCAAACACAGGTAATCTGAAAATTGTAAATTTAGCTTCTTACCGGTAGCATCCGAAGTATCACACGCGACTTCTTCTTCTTGGTGGTGTGGAGATCGGACAGGATATGATGTACCAACTTGTCAGATTCTAGGAGAGGATGAACAAATAAACACAAATAACAACACTAAAACATTACAAGTCACATTCATGCTCTGCTCAATAAAGACACTTACCCAGATTGTGAGTTTTGATGAAGATGACGTTGTTTGCTCCGCTGTCCAAAGCCTGGAAGCGCCTCTCCTGTTTCGCTCCAGACGCTTTCAACTGTGCCACCTCCTTCTTCAGGGCTTCATCAACATCTTCTTCATCAGCATCCTCTTCTTCACTGCTGCTCCCATTGTTTTCTTGCAGCTGTGATCATGAGAGTGGCACTTCAGTAAAGCAATTCAAATAAGTTGTTTACTCCTAAAATGCCAGTTAAGTACTAAAAAATGAGTGCAATGTGATATTAATTATATTACTTTTTTGTCAACACATTTGATAACGTGGAACCAGCTAAATTTAGACAATCTTTGTTGAAAGATTTAAGGATTTAATAAGTTATCCAAATTGTTTTCAATTCAATTCCTGTCAAATGATGAATCGAATTGTTTTTGCACTTTACCAAATCACCACTTTTCAGTTATTTCGAAATTACAGCAAAACACTAAGAAATGCCAGTTTTAAACACCAAACCAGCTTGACCAGTTTAATTCATATCTACTGCCATGGTAAAGTGCACTATGAAAAGCTTTTTTCTCTGGCTACTTTCATGCAATACACATAACCAATGTGCATTTCAAAATACAGTTAAATATGGAATTTCTCAATTGTGGGATTAATAAAGGTGTATCTTATCTTAAAACATGCACTTTAGTCTGCACTTTCCCACTACAGCAGGGTGCAGGTCACTTGTTCCAACTTACAGTAACTTAAACGTAAAAAGGCCCAGTAAATAACTAGCAGATAAAGAGATCTGATATGTGTAACAGGGGACATTAAAGCACTCTTGGACTCACCTTCTCGGGCCCATAGAGCTTGTCGGCGTATTCATTGAGCAGATTGAAGGCCTCCGCGGTGCACTTCCTCTCGTTCATGTTGCATGTGATGAGGATCCCCTGCATGCCCACCTCCAGCTCCCGGGAGCCTTTCCACCGCTTGTTGTGGTGTCCGGCCGCGTACCGCTTCTTGCTCCGTTTCCTCGTCTCGTTGGACACGGCCGACATGTTAGCACACGGGCTTTCGTTATAAATACAAACCTTGTGTTTGAGCTCAGCAGCAGCGGGCTACCGTCTTGTTTTGGTTCCTCCCCCTCGGCTCTGTTAGCCGTTAGCTTCACGGTCCAGGAAGAGGTTTGAGGTGTTTCACAGCTGCAGTGACCACAATGTTAAAGCCTTGTAAAGTTTAACTAACGTTATAATCTCCCCGCCCACACGTGTGTTCAAGTCGAGACTGTGGCTGTTTCAAAGAGCGATGTCCCATTCAGTCACAACATAGCACGTTTTTGGTTGCCCTGTACGGCGAGTGAGGAGGGACAAAAGTCTTCCGTCAATCATCACTGTATCCTGTATGACCATGTTGGCTGGCTGTCTTTACAGTTTAGTAGACTTTTTCATTTGCATTCTCTTGTTTACAAAGCTATTATTAGCTTACTTCCAGCATATATATTTTGTTCTATGTTGTCTGTCTGTAACTTTATGTTGCTGCCAGGACACTCTTGAAAAAGGGATTTTTTTTAATCTCAAGAGGTTTTTCTGGTTAGGTTAAAAAAGAGTTCATGTTCTATTGGCAGGGACAAATGCACATGTTCAAAATATGGATGGGGACTGTGTTACTTTATAAAAACTGGTGGTGGGATGATGCCAAGTACATTTACTCTAGTCATATACTTAGATTTTTTTTGCCTCTTTATACTCCAATACATTTATATGACAGCTTTAGTTACTTTGTAGATTTATATTATTAATACAAAATAAAAATAAAATAATACATTATGTATTATTATAGATCAGGGTACCTAATAGTAGTAAATAGATAATAAAGTCATTAAAATTAGCTCGACCTTCCCCAGCTGCAACATCCAAGTGATTAATCCAGTAAAATATATTATTCTGAAATGGGCCATATTCTGCACCATGAGTACTTTAACTATTGGTGCTTTGAGTATATTTTGATGCCATGCAGAGCTTGTACTTGTAATATTTTTTGCGCCATCTTCCATTACTAATAAAATCAACCGTCTAGCCAAAACTGAGAGCAGAATTAAGAGATTAATAAATGAAATAAAATCAGGATTAAAAGAATCATTCATTATGTTAACATTTTATTTGATCTCCATTACACATTTCCAAAATAGTATAATTACTGTACAATACACAGAAAATAAAGGGTTTTTTTAATCAGTATTCATTATTGGTTGGTTATTTTTTCAGTAAAATTCACATCACTACATACCATCATATCAACTAATTTCATTTGTCAGTTGGCATTTTTCATGAGCACTTTCACATCCTTAAAAGTATGAAAAAGTTTCACAAACAGCCAAACATTCAAAAGTATTCACAGCATAATGATGAAGTATTGTAGGAGGAAGCCTGAGAGCCCTGAGCAAACCGGGGTTGAAAATACAAACTCCACACAGGACGAGGTGAGCTAATTTATTTGATAGCCAATTAAATGTCCAAACTGGTGTCATTAAATTAATGGAGCATTTACTATGTCAATAAAAATTACAGCTTTGATTTGTGCTGCTGTATGAAGTTCATAAAGGGAGATCTTCTGAGTGGTTGTGTGTATGGTAGAAACAAATTAACAAATAAAACATAATTATTGAGGTATCTTTGTGGCAACTGTTTAACAGTGCATTGGTAACATCACAAAGTCTGTGTGCCTGAGACAGAACACACACTCTCAGTTTTATTCTCCACGTTAACAGCTCTTTCTCAGCATCGACCTCTGGGGCGGCTGCCAGCTCAGAGTCGAGTTGATCTGACAGAGTGAGACAGAGGAGCCGACGGCAGGAGACGATACTGGACTGTTCTTCATCAGAGCTGACTCCCACTTAAAGAACTCACATCCCTTCTGGATCCTGCCTCCGCTGCCTGACCGGTGGACTGGACAGCAGTAAAACCCTCGCCCATGGTTCGGCCCTCCATTGGATACAACCTGACGCTTTGCACGACGCCCACACGCACACAGTGGGGATGTGATCCTCTGCCCTCCTTTCATTGTCACAGAAACAGAGGAACGATTTGTGCATGAGGAGAGTGTGTTGGTCGACAGAGAGGAGAGGACATTCCTGGAGGTGCTAAAAGAGCCACATGATGAGGGATGGGAAGGTATTGCTGGGTCGGTGTAGATGGTAAAGGAAGATTTTGGAATCTCTTTATGATTTGTGTGTTGTGTGACAACTGCTTTGGGCCTGGCAAATGAGGTATAAGGGGTGGAGGTCTTTTCTGGAATGAAGGGCTTGTGCCTGAGTAGAAAGGGTGTGATTAACTGAGAGTTTTTATGTGGCCCATAGGACTTCTTGTGTTCTTGTGGAACTGTTTTATGCTGATTTGATTTGGGTTCCCGAGTCACAGTTTTAGGCACAGCAAAATAAACATTAGGCTCTGAGACCGCTGAATTCTGCCTGATTTTATTTAACTGATTAGACACATTAACACTGGACGTCATCTTCTTTGTAAGTAGAGACGTCACTGATGATTCACTGATTATCTTAGGAGTTTTAAAGCTGTTTTCAACGCTCACTGTTCCTCTTATATTGTCCCTTAATGTGACCTGATCGCCTGGTGAGTGTGTATCATCAGGCTGTTCCCACACATGACATCCACTGTCAAAATCTGATACATAACCAACTTTAAATTCTCCCAGTGTCTCACTGATGACATCATCGTCATCCTCTAACACCACATCATCATATGAACCACACCTGTCCTCTGTTTCCACAAAGATTTCCACTCCTTCTTCTTCTTCCACACATCCTACTGCAGCTCCTGGGGGGTGGTTGGGTCGAGGCAGGTTTGAAATGCAGTCCACAGTAGTAGAAAACAGAACAAGGCTGTTGTTGTTATTGGGAGGTGAGGGACGATTCATCATAACTGAAGTGGAAATATTAGCGGTTACTGCTGTGACTGACCTGCCGCGTCCCCAGAGTGGTGTAGTTGCACCATTCAGCAATGTCTTTGGTGCGATCAGGCTTTGAACAGAACTTGAGTTTTCCTTTGTGTCTAAATCCCTCTTAATGTCCTCTGCACATGATTTTATCTGACATGATTCAGGAGGAGTCTTAGATGATGAAGGTTTATTTAATGTGTTTTCCTCTTTATTGTTGATGGGTTTTTCTTTTTTGCTTTCTGTCGCTGTGTTTCCAAACATGGGTCTGACCACTGATGGGGTCTACAAGAAGATAAGATGAGAGATATGATCAGTAACTCAGAAAATATCACCCATTCTGATTTTTCTTGAAGCTAATTATGTACAAGTCATGAGTATCAGCATTTATGATTTGCAGTCAAATTATGTATTTGTTTATTTATGTGTAAAAACAGACTGTACAACAAAAAAATTCAACAATAAAAATTCTACATGGTGGATCGGTCTGAACCGAACAAGCTTCATCCATGCAGATTCCATACAGTCATCATCCATAACAGGTTTTGCTTGGGGGGGTTAAAAGGAGGCCCAGGGATTTAGGAGCTGGGATGCGACGCTGGACGGCGGCCACTCACCCTCTCCAGGCTCCTAGTGATCTTCATCACACACCCATCCCTCATCATCCTTGCTGCCAAATGAGCTGTATTACGGGAGTCATCCAAACCTGAGGAAGGAGGGGAAACAAGACACAAGGGATAAGATTAGGCATTTTCTATGTACTGTAGATATATAGAGCAATTTGACAACATAACATTTGTTTTATTTTAATACCAGAATGTTCTCTTCCTGAAAACTGTATTCCCAGATCTTGCAGCGCCCCGTTGAGGCCTTTGGGTTTCCGATCATAAAACAACTGAATTCAAAAAGGAGGGTTAATCACAGCATGAGCAGTGCTGAAACAAATAGGTCTTGTCTTAGTGCTTAGTTAATTGATAGAAAGTTTTATCAGTGAATATGTGGATAATCAAACTTTAACTGGTCACAGCTTCTTACATGTGAAGCTTTGCTGCTTTTCCTGGTTACATGTCATTAATAACTGAATACCTTTGGGTTTTTTGGACCACTGGCCAGACCAAATAAGCAAACTGAATACTTTACTTATGATAGAAATTTGCCATAACTATAAAATGTCATTCATTTTACAGTCCACACAATTAAGAAAATATCCAGTGCCCTAAACAGTTGCAGAAATAATTGTTGCTTTGTAAAGACAAAGTAACTGAGCTTTTGCCTACCCTGTAGGTGCTTCTCAGGTCTATCCAGCTGTTGAGCACATCAGGTTTGTGGAGCTGCTTGCGTTTACATTCGTAGTGCAAACAAACTCCAAGATCCCAGTCTGACACGCAACGCAGATGCAGGCATATTAAAATGAATAATGTGTGTCTTGGTCAAACTTCTCAATTTCATTAAAAAAAAGCTACAGGGTAAAAATAAACCATGCTATTGTGCATTCTAGTCAATATTTAGTGTGATCTTATCTTCAGTGCAGGTAACATCCTCAGTAACTATGGCAGAGACCGAGCATGATGACTTTATGGTAACTGAAAGAGGGTTACCAAAAGAGATGTAGACCAATGCAGTTGACTTTTACCTGACCATGTGAGGAAAGTACACAGTTTTTGAGAGGGTGAAGGTGCAGAGGATCTCTGCTGTCTGTTGGGAAAGACCACTCCCTTCTCGAGCTGCAGGTTTTGCAGCCAGCGGCTGAACCGAGAAAGACAGATTTGAAGGGGGATCCCTGCCTCAACTTGCATCTGTGAGACAGAGAAATGAAGCTGTCAGATATAATGCACAGCACACGGCACCAGAGAGTGCACTGATATGTTTGTAGCAATGTATCTATGTGTTATCATCAACACCTGTGTGATCCCAGTCAGCTCTGTGCAGAACTCAGACAGCATTGGGTGCTCTTGGGGTTGAACATAAGTATGAAACTCGGACTCGACCTCTCCTGTGGATGTGTTCAGCAGAACAGCAGGAAACTCAACTGTGTGGAGGGGAGACAGGAAAGAGGGACATGTATGTTATGAGTAACAAGGGTGAGGAAGAAGAATGCCCACATCACATCTAACATTAAAGGGCTACTTACTAATTTCCTGGCCGTAGTTGTTTTTCTCTCTCCAGCAAGTGGACTCAAAATCAATCACAATCAGGTATGAAAATATTTGATCTGAAAGATATCAGACAGTATCAAACTGTGGAAAGTGCAGCTGTGTATTCCAGTGGAAAAATTGCACTGACAAGGAGATCATGTTTACACATGAGCTCTCTGTATGCACATATTGAGTACAAATAATCTTACTTACTCGATAACAAGGATTTCTTTGACCCATTAGAGGACTGACTCCGCTGCCTCAATAATCCCAATTCTCTGTGGAGGCAGGAAGAGATTCATGAGCCTCTGATCTAAGTGTAGTAACGTTACTACAACAAATACTAACTTCTACCAGCGTCATGTGCTGTTGCCCATTTCAAACACAATTAAAGTTGGCAACAATATGAAATAACATTCAAGCACTCGATAAAAAACAAATGTAGGACCTATCTTACGTTGGTTCACGTTACTAAAAGACTTAAAGCTACTGAATGTGTCGTTTCTTTGTGCTCCGAGTGGCTAACGCTGAACGCTAACGGCTAGTGGTTAATCCGTTACTTACTTGGCCAGTTTCTTTGTAGACATAATGTCAGCAGTTAGCAATTAACTTCGTGTGAAATAAAATTAACTCAATGTGAAACAATTAAAAGGTATTTAGTCCTGCTCCAGAAGGCAGCAACAGTCGCGCTGTTTTTTTTGAATGTCCATCCATTAGTCTGAGCTCGATTTGCTGGGGCTGCTAGTCAGTAAAACTCAACTGCAGAACAGTCGATCACAGAAAATCTGCGAGGTTGGACCAAAGATACTGGATCATCACCGTCTTTGGTTGAACCAAAGATACTGGATTACTACTATTTTCCACCGTCTGTGGTTTAACGACGACTTCTTCTGTACATGGTGCATTCTGTGGTTGCATGTTATTGATTCCTCTGACTGACAGTGTACACATAAACCAGTTGGGTGTTTTCCTATTTTCTGTAGTGACCTAATTTAATCCTATTGCATATTACCTCCTCCCTCCTTGTCCTTCCCATATTCCTGTCTGTTGACTTTATATTACTGATAAAGCTATATAAAAACCTTCCCCTTGTTTCATTGTCCCACCTCCCCTGCCATTCCCCCATTGACTTATTCCAGATTATTGTTTTGATCTCTGATTTACTTAACGAAATGTGTGTATTTATGGTGTCCTTTTGTAGTGCTTGTTTAGCCAGTTTATCCACCTCCTCATTCCCTTTTATACCTGCATGTGCCGGTACCCACATAAATTCAATACGCATACCTTGCTGTATGACTCTGGCGTGTACTTGTAAAATCTGGAACAGGATATCTTGACTGCTAGATATGAAGGCTGTCAGGCTGCTCAGCACTGAAACAGAATCAGAGCATATTAGGGTATTTCCTGGTTTGTTTTTTTCTATCCACTTCAGTGCCAAAAACACTGCCCACAACTCTACAGTGTAAACTCCCAAATAATCTGAGGAACGCTTTACCACATGAACCTTTCTGCATGGAACAGAGAAAGCAGCCCCTGTTGTTTGCTGCTCTGGATCTTTAGACCCATCTGTATATATCTGAGTGTACTGAGGGCAATGCTGGCTAACATGAGCTAAGAAAGCTGACACCAAGTCTATCTTCCCTTTCTCTGTCTTCCTGACGTCCAGGAGGTACAAGTCTACTTGTGGTGTAATAAGCTTCCATGGTTCAACTTCAGGAGTTACCACTGTTGGGCTCACGTAGAAATTTTCCACCCCCATATCCTCTGCATACTGGTTGCCCACCCACCCGAAGCTAGCCTTTTGTCTTTTGCCTCGTTCCCAGCACTCCTGCATTACCACTTTTGTGGGTTGTTGCTCTTGGTGCCCCTTGAGGCTAGCCCAGTTGGTCAGCTGCTTTCTCCTAATGTCCAATGGCATCTCTTTCCCCAGAACTTGCAGGGCTGGGATGGGGGTTGTTCTTACTGCTCCACAACACTGCCTCAGAGCTTGAGCCTGAATTTTATTCAGTCTCTCTAGCAGACTTTTTGAGGCTGAACCATAAACCACACCCCCATAATCAAACACTGACCGGATCATTGTCACATAGATGGCTTTTAATGATGACAAGCTAGCGCCCTGTCCCACCCCACTTAAACACCCCATGATATTTAAAACCTTCTGGCATTTCTCAACTATTTTAATTATGTGATCTACCCATGTCAACTTGGAATCAAAAAGAATTCCCAAGAATCTTAAAGCATTCACCCTCTCCAATATTCTTCCATACATCTGCAGGCTAACATCAGGAAAAGCTCTCTTTCTTGTGAAGACAACTGTATTTGTTTTCTCGACTGAAAATTTAAATCCCCAATCATATGCCCACTGCTCAACTTTATCGATGGCTTCTTGCACCTTTCCATTAATATGCATGATGTTCCTACCCCTTTTCCACAATGCCCCATCATCAGCAAAAAGAGATCTGCCTATGTCTGGTTGAATCTGAGAGAAAACATCATTAATCATAATTGAAAAAATTAATGGGCTTATTACACTCCCTTGCGGGGTGCCATTTTCCACCACATATTGACTCGATATTTCATTTCCTAGCCTTACCTGGATAGTTCTATCTTTCCACATCATATTATAAGCTTTTTCAACATCAAAAAATACTGCTATAACTGACTCTTTATTGATTTGTGCATGAGGTTTTCACATGTTCTGCTTCCAGTGGTTGGCAATTATAATTTCTAATATCAGTGTCCGGGCTGTAACAAGTAGTCTCAATATCATTGGTGGCTCATAAAAAGGCAGCAATAACTACACGGCTGTCTTTTTTTTGGTGTTTAAAGGTCCCATATAATGCTTATTCATAGGTTCATACTTGTATTTGGGGTTTCTACTAGAACCTGTTTTCACGCTTTAATTAAATAACATATATTATATTCCTCATACTGTCAACCTGAATGTACTCATATTCACCCTAAGTCTGAAACGCTCAGTTTGACCACCCGTCTCTTGAAGCTCTTCTCCTGAAAAAGCCCAGTCCACTTTGATAGGTCAGTTTTATCAGGTCTTGATGGCATTTTAATAAAATGTACTTCTTCAGTCTCCTCATGATGAGACATTGTTCTTCATTGATTTCGTGAACGCATCTCCACAGAAGTTTCAGCTGTGTTTATTGATCTTCAGGTGTGATTTGAGTAAAAAACATTTTAACCACACTCTGCAAACATGTGACTCCTCACTTCCAGGGTTCTTGTGTGTTTTGACCATGAACCAGAACTGACATGTCTCCTACTTGTTTTTAAAACACAAGGCCACTTGACTGTGTGAGATCTTATATGCCTTTTTACTTGAGACACATCAAAGTTTCTTTTCCTGCAGCTCTTGGAGAGTTATGACTTCTCACCTGTGTGGATTCTCATGTGGGTCGTCAGGCTACTTTTACATCTCAAAGCATTCTCACGTAAATGGCTTCTCACCTGTGTGGATTGTGTATGATGTTTGAAATGTTACTCTGATCGTCAGTGAGACAAAAGAAATCCACCTGAATTTAAGACAACTTTTTAAGGCCTTATATTAAGAAAACTTTAAATCATTTCAAAGGACCCGTAGACACCCTGACAAAAGATCACAGTAACAGGACAAATCTTCTGGGATCAGTTTATTACTGTGTTCACTGCAAAATCAGTCATACTTTTAATTACAGGTTCCGCTCACATTTTCATGGACAATATTTCAAAACTTTTTCAGGACCTTTTTCTTTCCACACTTGCCCGGCATTTTTCAAACATCAGATTCAAACTCTATGTCAACATAATTGGCAAACAGGAAGGGAGAGACAAACTGAGGGAGAAAATGACAAAACACACCTGATGGTAAACAAACATTGTCACGCATCGGCGCATATTAGTGATGCACCTTTACACCTGTGTGCGTTCTCATGTGGACTGTCAAGTTACTGACAGTTCTGAAGTGTCTCCCACATGTTTTGCAAGTATACGGCTTCTCCCCTGTGTGAATCCTCATGTGGACTGACAAGGAACCATTACATCCGAAAGCTCTCCCACATACTTTACAAGTATGTGGCTTCTCACCTGAGTGGATTCTACAATGCCTTTTCAATACTGATGCGTCACTGAATCTTTTCCCGCAGGTCTTGCAAAGGTAGGGCTTCTCACCTGTGTGGTTTCTCATGTGGATAATCAGGCAATGTTTCCCTGTAAAACCTCTCCCACACGTTTTGCATATAAATGGCTTCTCACCTGTGTGGAGTCTCATGTGCTTTGTCAATACGGAGACATTCCTGAATCTTTTCCCGCAGGTCTTGCAAAGGCACGGCCTCTCATCTGTGTGGATTTTCATGTGGACTTTCAAGTCACCATTACGTCTGAAAGCTCTCCCACATACGTTACAATTATACGGCTTCTCATCTGAATGAGTCCTCATGTGGACTTTCAAGTAAGAATTAAGTCTGAAAGCACTCCCACATACTTTACAAGTATGTGGCTTCTCACCTGTGTGGATTCCACAATGCCTTTTCAATACTGATAGGTCACTGAATCTTTTCCCGCAGGTCTTGCAAAGGTAGGGCTTCTCACCTGTGTGGATTCTCATGTGGACTTTCAAGTCGCCATTACGTCCGTAAGCTCTCTCACATACATTACAAGTATACGGCTTCTCACCTGTGTGGGTTCTTATACGAGCACTCAATGCTGATGTGTCATTGACATTTTTCCCACATGTTTTGAAAGAAACCGGCTTCTCACCTGTGTGGTTTTTCAGGTGTCTTTGCAATTTTGACTTGCACTCAAAAACTTTCCCACATACATCACATTTTAAAGGCTTTTTACCTGTATTTAAGTTGATCACAGCAGAGGTGTGTGGACTGTTACTGTTAATTTCACTTTCATGATGTCTTTTCTCTGCTTGAAGCTCTGTGTTTCTAGTTGATCCTGAGTCTCCATGCTGGTATTCTTCCTCATCTTGGCTCTCAGCTACATGAGAGTTGTGAGAGAGCAGCTGGTGGTCACTGGTTGCTTCTGATATCACAGAGCTTATAACTGGTATGATGACGACAGACTCTTTCTCTGCTGCACTTTGAGTGTTGTCATGAATGAAGTCCACAGTCTGATCTTCACTGTGCTCACTTTCCTCATCAACAGGAGTCAACATAAAGCCATCAGTCTCCTGCTTCAGTACAAGCTGCTCTCCCTCCTGACTGCTGCACACTTCCTCCTCTTCCTCTTCCTCTTCCTCTTTAATCTGTGGAGGCTCTGGGTTCTCTTGGTCCACACTGGACTTGCTCTCCTCAATACAGAGCTGCTGCTCAGGGACAACCTCCTCCTCCTTACACACGTGTTGCTGTGGGAGCTCTGGAGGGACACACAACAACACCAACAGCATACTAATGTGATGCTACAGCAAATATACAGACATGGCAGTAAATTAGTTAAATCAAGTTTCACCCACCTGTCCTGTGTAACTTTATTTCAGGCTTCAAAACGATATCCAACAGTCTGCGCTGACGATCGATCTCTTCCTCGTACTCGACGATGGTTCTTATAAAAACTCCCAATATTTCTTCAGCAGCAGCAGTTAGTCGCTCCTTGACAAACTCTCTCAAAGACTCAGCTGAACACATTGTTGTCTAATGTAGGCTACAGTAAATGTGGCTCGAGGTTTAAATCATAGAGTAACCTCCCGAAGTTAACTCAGTCATTTGGGAAACGCGACTGCCGCCTTTGTCTTGTTTACTTCAGCTGTATGTTACACTTCTTCTTCTTTCTATTTAATGGCGGATTGCAAGCAACGTTCATGTGCATACCGCCACCTACTGTACAAGAGTTTGTAGCCTCATATCCCCTCCTTTACATTCTGCCCATCAATCTTGACTCTGTCAGAAAGTTGAACAGTGCTTTCCTCACATCTCTGATCTTATCTCCTTCTCCCTCTGTCCCTAATATTCCAGCCAGACTCCACTCACGCCGTGCTGCTCTCACTCTCCTCTGCAGCCTCTCTCTCTCTCTCTGATGCATACTTTACACAGTACATTATTATATGTTCCACATTTTCCATCACACCACATCTCTCACATTTGTCAGTATTCTTTTTCCCCATTACATTCATTATATCATTCGGACCAGTATGACCGACTCTAAGCCTCATCATGACAATTTCCTCTCTTCTGTTCCTTTCTTTAAAGATTTTTGTCATGACTGATTTTTGTATGTTATAATAGTATTTTCTTCCTTTCTGGTCATATTCCCATCTTTTTGCCATATTTCCAAGCCTTTTGCTTTAATAATTGCTTTACCATCTCCTTTTCCATAAGGTACTGTGACTGTTATATTCTTTTCTAGTGCCCTTTTTGCTAGGTCATCAGCAGCCTCATTTCCCTTCAAACCTGTGTGTGCTGGCACCCAGCAGAACTGGACCTCAGTGCCACCCTTGTGAAGCCTGAGCAAACGATGCTGTATTTCAATGAACAAGTCTTCCCTGATTATGTTTGCTGACTGTAAACTTTCCACCATAGCCGTAGAGTCTGTACATACCACCACCCTGTCTGGTCTGACCTCCTCCACCCACTGTAGGCTGATAATTGCTGCCACCATTTCTGCTGTGAATACTGACAAGTGATCTGACAGGTGCCTTGACATTCGTACTCCAAACTCCTGTACACCCCTGCTCCCCCACACCCCTTTGGGTTCTTAGAGCCATCTGTAAACATTTTGAGATAGTTGTAGTACGTATTTCTCAGGTAATCACGTTTTCTCCACCACTTCATTCATAGGTTCATACTTGTATTTGGGGTTTCTACTAGAACCTGTTTTCACGCTTTAATTAAATAACATATATTATTTTCCTCATACTGTCAACCTGAATGTACTCGTATTCACCCTAAGTCTGAAACGCTCAGTTTGACCACCTGTCTCTTGAAGCTCTTCTCCTGAAAAAGCCCAGTCCGCTTTGATAGGTCAGTTTTATCAGGTCTTGATGGCATTTTAATAAAATGTACTTCTTCAGTCTCCTCATGATGAGACATTGTTCTTCATTGATTTCATGAACGCATCTCCACAGAAGTTTCAGCTGTGTTTATTGAGCTTCAGGTGTGATTTGAGTAAAAAACATTTTAACCACACTCTGCAAACATGTGACTCCTCACTTCCAGGGTTCTTGTGTTTTTTGACCATGAACCAGAACTGACATGTCTCCTACTTGTTTTTAAAACACAAGGCCACTTGACTGTGTGAGATCTTATATGCCTTTTTACTTGAGACACATCAAAGTTTCTTTTCCTGCAGGTCTTGGAGAGTTATGACTTCTCACCTGTGTGGATTCTCATGTGGGTCGTCAGGCTACTTTTACATCTCAAAGCATTCTCACATGTTGTCCAAGTAAATGGCTTCTCACCTGTGTGGATTGTGTGTGATGTTTGAAATGTTACTCTGATCGTCAGTGGGACAAAAGAAATCCCGTGCTAACAAAGATATCGTGGTTTTTTTTAACTTTACTAAAATCATTAAGGGTTCATTTTCTGAAGTCAGCTGCTGTAGTGTACCTCCTCTAAATGTGGTCCGGCCAAACTGAGCTCTGGTCAACCTGCATTCTGATCGCGGTGGCTTCTGCGTGCATCTACACCTCCAGTAACATTGCATTTTTCTTCATTCAGTCTACAGGCACAGATCACAGATGTAACAGGCACAAGGTAAAAACAGTTTTGCCCACATTCTGCTGTCACTGTTGACAAGTTGCTCATATGCACCAAAGAACGCGGTGTCTGCAGATATAACCAAGGTAAATTTCAGACTTTTTAAGACATTTGTAATCCCACCTTATATGGAATTTAAAACCATCTCATGGCTGTCATACATGCAATTTATTATTGCAATATTCAGAGAATTACAGCAAGGAAAAAAAAATATTTTTCTTCGGTCTGTACAATGATTGTAAACTGTCATTGGGTCTGTCAGGCTGGAGAAATGTTCACAGTAATGTGACCAAAGATATCTAATACCCATTGAATCTGAATTTAAGACAATTTTAAACTTTTTAAGGCCTTATATTAAGAAAACTTTAAATCATTTCAAAGGACCCGTAGACACCCTGACAAAAGATCACAGTAACAGGACAAATCTTCTGGGATCAGTTTATTACTGTGCTCACTGCAAAATCAGACATACTTTTAATTACAGGTTCTGCTAACATTTTCATGGACAATATTTCCAAACTTCTTCAGGACTTTTCAAGGACTCATGAAGATTTTTTTTCTTACCCCACTTGCCCAGCGGTTTTCAAACATCAGATTCAAACTCTATGTAAACATAAATGGCACACAGGAAGGGAGAGACAAACTGAGGGAGAAAATGACAAAACAATAACAACAGCAATTGAATATAAAGAATATGCAATAGGTGTATTTCTTGACCTGAAAAAAGCTTTTGACACTGCTGATCACAGCTTATTATTAAAAAAGTTATTTTAATATGGAATTAGAGGGGTTGCTTTAACATGGGTAAGTAGTTACCTGAAAAATAGAAGTCAATATGTTCATATTTATAACGTCAACTCTAATCTGAAGGATGTCACATGTGGGGTTCCACAGGGATCTGTTCTGGCACCATTGCGATTTATATTATACATCAATGAAATATGTGTAATCTCCAAAATAATGAAAACAGTATTATTTGCAGATAATATAAAGATGATATAAAGCTAAAAATCAGTCACTGCCACAAAATATTCAGAATTTGTTCCAAGCAAGAGACAAACACCACAACTTGAGAGGACTGGATATGTTCAATAAACCCTTGGTAAGAACCAATTCCAAATATCACAGCATCACAGTCCAAGGAGTCAAAATATGGAATTAATGTAGAGATGAAATGAAAAACAGCAGCACTTTAAACAAATTTAAAAGATTGTTCAAAAACAGTAGATTGTATGAATATGAAGCACAGCTGGCATAGGAAGTATCTTCCTTCCATGGGTATCCAATCCACACTACAACTAGGTTTTCTCATATCACTTACATATAGTCAGAATCAGAAGTATTCCAGCTCGCATTTGTGATTGTATTTCTTTGATTATGTATGTATGCATGCTAATATGCATCTCTGAATCTATATTTAATTGTAGCAACATTACTTGAAATAAGGGGTAGGTCAAGATAAGTGCATAACTTCTACCTACTCCTTTTCGAACGCTACCCCTGTTACTATGATTATTTTTTTTATTTTATTTTGTATGACTGATTACCTTATTGATCACCTACGTATTGTTCTATTTTATTTATGTTTGAAATAAAGATTCTAAAGAAAATAAAAGATGGTAAACAAACACTGTCACACATCGACGCATATTAAAGCTACATTAAGACGCCAGCTGCAGAAAATGAATTTGCCATTATGTTACATTATATGGAGGGTTATCCACTGAAATCATTCTAATAATTTCATTATACACAAACAAGTTCTGTGACTTATAATGATTTTGACTAATTCCATGACTTTTCCAGGTTTTCCATGACTCCTGCAAGTATAAAATTCAAACTTTAAAGCAGTCTCCTCCTTTTGTTCTTTATCTCACTAGTTTAACTTTTCCAGACCTGCAATTTCAATTAAAATTCAGGATTTGGACTTCACTCCCCACTTTTCTTAGCATGCTTTATGGAAGAGGCCTCTGAAAGCTCTGTCACATGTTTTGCATCTAAACAGTCTCTCTCCTGTATATGTGTGACATCAACTGGAACCTCTGTGCTCAAGTGATGCACCTTTACACCTGTGTGCGTTCTCATGTGGGCTGTCAAGTGACCGACAGTTCTGAAAGCTCTCCCACATGTTTTGCAAGTATAGGGCTTCTCCCCTGTGTGAGTCCGCATGTGGATTAACAAGACACTATTACGTCCGAAAGCTCTCCCACATACGTTACAAGTATGTGGCTTCTCACCTGTGTGAGTCCTCATGTGGACTAACAAGTCACCATTACGTCCGAAAGCTCTCCCACATACGTTACAAGTATGTGGCTTCTCACCTGTGTGAGTCCTCATGTGGACTAACAAGTGACCATTACGTCCGAAAGCTCTCCCACATACGTTACAAGTATGTGGCTTCTCACCTGTGTGAGTCCTCATGTGGAGTAACAAGACACCATTACGTCCAAAAGCTCTCCCACATACGTTACAAGTGTACGGCTTCTCACCTGTGTGAGTCCTCATGTGGAGTAACAAGACACCATTACGTCTGAAAGCTCTCCCACATACGTCACAAGTATACGGCTTCTCACCTGTGTGAGTCCTCATGTGGACTAACAAGACACTATTATGTCCGAAAGCTCTCCCACATACATTACAAGTATGTGGCTTCTCACCTGTGTGAGTCCTCATGTGGACTAACAAGACATATTTACGTCCGAAAGCTCTCCCACATACATTACAAGTATGTGGCTTCTCACCTGTGTGGCTGTTCAGGTGTCTCTGCAACTTTGACTTGCACTCAAAAACTTTCCCACATACCTCACATTTTAAAGGCTTTTTACCTGTATTTAAGTTGATCACAGCAGAGGTGTGTGGACTGTTACTGTTAATTTCACTTTCATGATGTCTTTTCTCTGCTTGAAGCTCTGTGTTTCTAGTTGATCCTGAGTCTCCATGCTGGTATTCTTCCTCATCTTGGCTCTCAGCTACATGAGAGTTGTGAGAGAGCAGCTGGTGGTCACTGGTTGCTTCTGATATCACAGAGCTTATAACTGGTATGATGACGACAGACTCTTTCTCTGCTGCACTTTGAGTGTCGTCATGAATGAAGTCCACAGTCTGATCTTCACTGTGCTCACTTTCCTCATCAACAGGAGTCAACATAAAGCCATCAGTCTCCTGCTTCAGTACAAGCTGCTCTCCTGCCTGACTGCTGCACACTTCCTCCTCTTCCTCTTCCTCTTTAATCTGTGGAGGCTCTGGGTGCTCTTGGTCCACACTGGACTTCCTCTCCTCAATACAGAGCTGCTGCTCAGGGACAACCTCCTCCTCCTTACACACATGTTGCTGTGGGAGCTCTGGAGGGACACACAACAACACCAACAGCATACTAATGTGATGCTACAGCAAATATACAGACATGGCAGTAAATTAGTTAAATTAGGTTTCACCCACCTGTCCTGTGTAACTTTATTTCAGGCTTCAAAACGATATCCAACAGTCTGCGCTGACGATCGATCTCTTCCTCGTACTCGACGATGGTTCTTATAAAAACTCCCAATATTTCTTCAGCAGCAGCAGTTAGTCGCTCGTTGACAAACTCTCTCAAAGACTCAGCTGAACACATTGTTGTCTAATGTAGGCTACAGTAAATGTGGCTCGAGGTTTAACTCATAGAGTAACCTCCCGAAGTTAACTCAGTCATTTGGGAAACGCGACTGCCGCCTTTGTCTTGTTTACTTCTGCCGGATGTTACGCTTCTTCTTCTTCTTCTTGGAGTTTAACGGCGGTTGGCCACCTTTACAACGGGCATTACCGCCACCTTCTGACCCGGGCGTGGGTCAGGCTCCAATAACCCTACTTGCTCATTTCCTTGCCCTAAGTAAATAAATAGAAATAAATTGTTTAACTAACTAACTAAATAAATAAATAAATAAAATAAAAACTAAATTAATTAATTGGATGTTACACTTCTTCTTCTTCTAACATCCAATTAATTAATTGGATGTTACACTTCTTCTTCTTCTTTCTATTTAATGGCGGATTGTAAGCCAAAGAGCATGGATACCAAGAGGCGAAGCTCCGTTGAATTTTTGCCAACAGCCACTAGGGGCGCTGCCGCCATTTTGGACTGTTGAGCTTGGACTGTTGCGCCCAGACAATATGCAAGATGTCAAGGAGAAAGGAGAAAAAAAGTAAAATAAAAAAGTGTAGTGCAATTAACTGCAACAACTATCAGTGGAACACCCCGCACCTGGCCTTCCACCGTTTCCCGAAGGATCCCGACAGGTAAGAACTCCTGGGGTGTAAGTTTTGAAGTGTTTTAATATCAATTTAATATGCCAGTTTTGGAGGGAAGGTAAATATAAAATACATATATATATATATATATATATATATATATATATATATATATATATACATATATATGTATTTTTATATTTATACATATGTGTGTTACCTTCCCTCTATATATATGTATATATATATATATATATATATATATATATATATATACATATACAGTACAGGCCAAAAGTTTGGACACACCTTCTCATTCAATGCATTTTCTTTATTTTCATGACTATTTACATTGTAGATTCTCACTGAAGACATCAAAACTATGAATGAACACATGTGGAGTTATGTACTTAACAAAAAAAGGTGAAATAACTGAAAACATGTTTTATATTCTAGTTTCTTCAAAATAGCCACCCTTTGCTCTGATTACTGCTTTGCACACTCTTGGCATTCTCTCCATGAGCTTCAAGAGGTAGTCACCTGAAATGGTTTTCCAACAGCCTTGAAGGAGTTCCCAGAGGTGTTTAGCACTTGTTGGCCCCTTTGCCTTCACTCTGCGGTCCAGCTCACCCCAAACCATCTCGATTGGGTTCAGGTCCGGTGACTGTGGAGGCCAGGTCATCTGCCGCAGCACTCCATCACTCTCCTTCTTGGTCAAATAGCCCTTACACAGCCTGGAGGTGTGTTTGGGGTCATTGTCCTGTTGAAAAATAAATGATCGTCCACCTAAACGCAAACCTGATGGGATGGGATGGCATGTCGCTGCAGGATGCTGTGGTAGCCATGCTGGTTCAGTGTGCCTTCAATTTTGAATAAATCCCCAACAGTGTCACCAGCAAAACACCCCCACACCATCACACCTCCTCCTCCATGCTTCACAGTGGGAACCAGGCATGTGGAATCCATCCGTTCACCTTTTCTGCGTCTCACAAAGACACGGCGGTTGGAACCAAAGATCTCAAATTTGGACTCATCAGACCAAAGCACAGATTTCCACTGGTCTAATGTCCATTCCTTGTGTTTCTTGGCCCAAACAAATCTCTTCTGCTTGTTGCCTCTCCTTAGCAGTGGTTTCCTAGCAGCTATTTGACCATGAAGGCCTGATTGGCGCAGTCTCCTCTTAACAGTTGTTCTAGAGATGGGTCTGCTGCTAGAACTCTGTGTGGCATTCATCTGGTCTCTGATCTGAGCTACTGTTAACTTGCCATTTCTGAGGCTGGTGACTCGGATGAACTTATCCTCAGAAGCAGAGGTGACTCTTGGTCTTCCTTTCCTGGGTTGGTCCTCATGTGTGCCAGTTTCGTTGTAGCGCTTGATGGTTTTTGCGACTCCACTTGGGGACACATTTAAAGTTTTTGCAATTTTCCGGACTGACTGACCTTCATTTCTTAAAGTAATGATGGCCACTCGTTTTTCTTTAGTTAGCTGATTGGTTCTTGCCATAATATGAATTTTAACAGTTGTCCAATAGGGCTGTCGGCTGTGTATTAACCTGACTTCTGCACAACACAACTGATGGTCCCAACCCCATTGATAAAGCAAGCAATTCCACTAATTAACCCTGATAAGGCACACCTGTGAAGTGGAAACCATTTCAGGTGACTACCTCTTGAAGCTCATGGAGAGAATGCCAAGAGTGTGCAAAGCAGTAATCAGAGCAAAGGGTGGCTATTTTGAAGAAACTAGAATATAAAACATGTTTTCAGTTATTTCACCTTTTTTTGTTAAGTACATAACTCCACATGTGTTCATTCATAGTTTTGATGCCTTCAGTGAGAATCTACAATGTAAATAGTCATGAAAATAAAGAAAATGCATTGAATGAGAAGGTGTGTCCAAACTTTTGGCCTGTACTGTATATATGTATGGCCTCTTGGACCATTTATATCAGAACTGATTACTGCTTTAGCATTAAAATATATCATATTAAAATAGCCTATATTATTATTATTATTATTACTGTCCCCTTACTGTACAAACTGTAAATAAATCTTTATTCCTGACTATGTGACGTCACCATTAATGTGTTTCTAGTTAAAATATTGATTTTTATTTTTATTTTTTGGTAGATTGGCTTATGGGGTGATCTTGAAGGAGTAATTAACTTAATCTTCTCATAAGTGGATGTAATATGTAGAGATGCCTTCTCGGCCGTTTTTCTTCTTTTTTTTTTTTTTAAGTCTATATTTTGCTTTACAAAAACGTGAAAAAGCAGCTGTGACCAAGCTATCACGAGGTGAGTAGCATTGTAAGCATAGGCTAATTAATAGCAAAATACTTCAGATTGTCTGTGTGTTTTTGTATGCAAGCGGGTCTGCTGCGGTCTGCTGACAGTCCAAAATGGCGGCGATAGGACGAAACCATGAGTCTGTTGCTATGGGGTGTTCTATTGAGCTTCGCCTCTTGGTATCCATGCTCTTTGGTTCAGGTGCATACCACTACCTACTGTAAAAGAGTGTGTGAACAAGTCTTCCCTGATTATGTTTGCTGACTGTAAACTTTCCACCATAGCCACAGAGTCTGTACATACCACCACCCTGTCCTGTCTGACCTCCTCCACCCACTGTAGGCTGATAATTGCTGCCACCATTTCTGCTGTGAATACTGACAAGTGATCTGACAGGCGCCTTGACATTCGTACTCCAAACTCCTGAATGTACACCCCTGCTCCCCCACACCCCTTTGGGTTCTTAGAGCCATCTGTTAACTTGATTTTAGTGAGAAACATTCTGAACTCAGAAGTAGTTTTCTGTCATCCCCTTCATTCAATCCCTCATTTGATGAACACAGTGTAAGCAGATGTTTCAAAAGTTGTAAACCTAAAAAAGCCCAGGTCCAGATAAACTACATAGTTGGTTGCTTTTAGTCTGTGCAGAGCAGCTGGGCTATATTTTTAATAATATTAATATTTTTAAATCATCAATTACGCAACAGAAAGTACCATCCTTGTGGAAGCAGTCCACTGTAGTACCTGTGGCAAAATGTAACCAACCCAGAGCTCTTAGTGATTTCAGGCCTGTTGCTTTGACCTCCTTGGTCATGAAAGCATTTGAAAAACTAGTGAAATTAGAGCTCCTCACTAAGACTGAATGCTGTCTGGACCCTCTCCAATTTGCAAATAGAAATGGGAGGAGTGTTCAAGATGCTGCTATCACCTTACTTAATTTGCTTTTTAAAAACCTGAAGGGAGCAAGAACCACGCTAGGCTGCTTTTTGTTAACTTCTCATCAGCCTTTAACACTATCCAGCCACATATGCTTGTTGAGAAGCTAGTTAGCAACTTTAGCTTAGATCCAAGCTTTGCTGGCTGGGTCCTTGACTTCCTTACAAATAGAATTCAGAGAGTTAAGGTGAATGGTAAATTGTCTGACACACTTACTTCCTCCACTGGCTCGCCCCAAGGATGTGTACTTTCTCCCCTTTTATATATTCTGTACACAAATGAGTGTCGTAGCTGCCATGCTGACAGACATATCATTAAGTTTGCTGATGATTCAGTTATTGTCAGCCTCATTGGGGATGATGAAGTCAGTCATGGTCCAGTTGTCAACGATTTTGTTTCATGGTGTGATAATGCTTTTTTACAACTGAATGTCACTAAAACTAAAGACATGTGTATCTATTTTAGGAGATCTCCCCCAGCTCCACAGTGCAGTGTTGTCAAGGGTGATGCAGTGGAGTTTGTTACCAACTATAAATATCTGGGCACTCTGATCGATAATAAGCTGAAACTTCACTGCAATACTGAAGTGCTGTGCAGGAAAGGCAAGCAAAGACTGTTTTGTTTGAGAAAACTTGCCAAATTTCAAATTGATAAGACCCTGAAGTCTCTGTTCTATAGAGCATTCATTGAATCAGTGTTATCATTTTCTATTGTTAGCTGGTACAGTAACCTGGGAATCAAAGAGAAAAATGCCCTTGACAAAATTGTAAAGGTGGCGAGTATGATCGTGGGAGTGCAGTTCAGCAATCTGAATCAAATTTTTAACATGCAGGTGCTGAACAAAGCTACATGTATTCACTGTCAGAACGACCATCCCCTTAACACAGAGTACAAGATGTTGCCTTCTGGTCTGCGCCTGTGTGTTCCTACAGCCACAAGGAACGGGTATAAAAACTCCTTCATCCCAGTCTCTATTCAAGCCCTGAATGATGTCAGCAGAAGGAAGTAGTCACTGTTAGGTATGTGGACGTGGGGGCACATACAGAAGATAATAGACCAGACATGGTATTTTACTTTTTATTTTATTTTTATTTTAAGGATAGGGATAGGAGGTGGTGTTGTTTTGGACGACAGCATTGATTTAGATATGTCATTGTCGTGGCTTGTCTACTCATTCTGTACTCATATACATACATACATATATATATATATGTATGTATGTATATATATGTATTTCTCACATTCATGATCATGTTCGTGTACTCATACATGTATTTATTGTTGTAGGGTTAGGTAGGTGGCAAATTGATTATAGTATGAAATGTCTTTGAGGTGATCTGTGCTTGTGAATATTGTTAGATGTTTGCTGTTTTTTAAGATTTTACTTGTCTGTTGCATGTTTCTATGTGTAGTTTTGTCATTTCTATGCCTGCTGCAACCCAAATTGCCCATCCGGGACAATAATAAAGTGAACTGAACTGAACTAAATATTTTGACATATTTCTCAGGTAATCACGTGTTTTCTCCCCCACTTCATTCAGTCAAGATCTTAACATTTATATCCACCTTTGCCTCAGGGTACATCCATGGGGGAATCGCACTAACTGGACTGGGCTGTTTGAATTCTAGTGCATCCAATCCATACTTTCTGGCCCATTCATTCCCTGTCCATCCAAACCCACTACTCTGGAACTTGGAATATTCCCAACAGTCCTGTATTACTTGAGCTGCGGGGTTCTTTTCCCTACTTCCTTTAAGCTTAATCCAATAAGCTAATGATACTTTCTCTCTCTGTAACTCTAAAGGTGTCTCTCCTGCTTCAATTAAGAGAGCATTAATGGGAGTTGTCGTCATGGCTCCTGTGCATATACGTAAAGCTCTGCACTGTAATCTGTCCATTTTTTGCAATGTTGTCTGAGCTGCTGCCCCATATATTATACATCTATAGTCTAGTGTCGACCTCATAAGTGCCCTATATATGTCAAGTAATGCCTGTTTGTCTGCCCCACAATCACATCCGGCCACCGCTTTCAATAAGTTTATGACTTTTTTACATTTTGTTTCTATGTATTCCACGTTTTTTCCATGTATATTTATTATCTAGCCATAGACCCAGATACTTAAATTCAGACACCATCTCTAATGGCTGCCCATACGTTTTAACTTTTCTACCTCAATTTTTCTCTTATTTGTGAACACCATATAACAGGACTTATTTACTGACATCTTAAATGGATGTTACACTAGTAAGTTCCCACAGTGAAATACATGAGGTTTTCATGTGTTCCACTTCCAATGGTTGGCAATTATAATTTCTAATATCAGTGTCCGGGCTGTAACAAGTAGTCTCAATGTCATTGGTGGCTCATAAAAAGGCAGCAATAACTACATGGGTGTCCTTTTTTTTTGGTGTTAAAAGGTCCCATATAATGCTTATTCATAGGTTCATACTTGTATTTGGGGTTTCTACTAGAACCTGTTTTCACGCTTTAATTAAATAACATATATTATATTCCTCAAACTGTCAACCTGAATGTACTCGTATTCAACCTCACCCAGTCTCCTACTTGTTTTTAAAACACAAGGCCACTTGACTGTGTGAGATCTTATATGCCTTTTTACTTGAGACACATCAAAGTTTCTTTTCCTGCAGGTATTGGAGAGTTATGACTTCTCACCTGTGTGGATTCTCATGTGGGTCATCAGCAGGGGCAAAAATCCCATTTCATAAGGCCCGTTTCCACTGAAGAAGTTCCTGGTACTATTTGGGGGGCAGGAACTACTACAGGAACGTCTTCTCGCTCGGCCCTCTCAACCGCCATGTCTCCACTGAGGGAGCATAGTAGGAGAAAGGTTCCTGTAAAGTTACCGGGCTCTGTATGTGACGTAATCGTTGCGTGACCATTTTGACCAGGGCGATGTAGGGACGCCGTTAGCCGTTAGCCGTTAGCCGTTAGCAGTGTCTGTAATAACTCCGGTCATGGTCCGTGAAAAAAATATTTTTTCCAGCGGATGTTTTAGTTACAATATGATTGAGCTAACTGGAGTAGTTTCATGTTGTATCTGACAACGGGATGCTTTTAGCAGATGACGTCCTGATGTTAGCTTTGCTGCTGCTGTTGGCTGTCCCTGTCAGCTGATGCTTTCTAGGCATCGTGATTTCCCAAAACTGAATAAATACCACACATAGCAACACAAAACTGCTTTGCTAGCTCAATCATGTTGTAACTAAGATATCCGCTGGAAAAAAAAAAATTTCACGGACCGTTTATTGACTTATTACAGACTCCACTAACAGCTAACGGTTAGCCAAGCTAATCTACGATAACCATGTTGTTATTTACAAAACGCCACATCCTGCCTTGAGTATATCCAATCAGCAGCATAGTCGCACGTAATGACCGCTCCTCGTCAGTTAAACTGCACATCTTTCATGTTTGTCTCACTGACAGGTGGAGAGCCTACAAACAGGTACCCATTAGCTACGAGCCGCTCCACCACTGACTGCTCTTGTCCTGTCCTCTCCCTCTTCTTTCTCTCCTGTCCTCTCTGAGCTTAATCATTAGCTTTTAGCTTAGCAGCACTTGTAATTGAGTAGGCTTTTGAACAATGCAGACAGTTTATATTATCAGCCTGGACCTGGGGCTTGTTGTCACAGTAAATGGATGTGTTGTAACTTGTGTAAGTTAAACTGTGTCTGTGTGAGTGAACATCTTACCCTGCGATGCGGGCAGCGGGTCCAGCCACACGCTGCTACTGCTGTCAAGTAGCCCCGCTTGTTGAAAAGAGTGTGGGATATACCACTACTAGAAATGGGAGGGGGGGACTAAATCTTTTAAGATTTAAATAGCACATTATTGCGCGATTATAATGAGCACCGCTTACATTGTGCTTTCAATAAATACTACTGCATTGTTTAAAAATTATTAATTGTGTTTCAAATTATTCTAGGGGGAGGGGCAGCTTTACTGAAGGGGGAGTCATATCCCCCCTGTCCCCCCCGGGATTTCCGCCCCTGGTCGTCAGGCTACTTTTACATGATAAAGTATTCTCACATGTTGTGCAAGTAAATGGCTTCTCACCTGTGTGGATTGTGTGTGATGTTTGAAATGTTACTCTGATCGTCAGTGGGACAAAAAAAATCCCGTGCTAACAAAGTTATCTTTTTTTTTTAACTTTACTAAAATCATTAAAGGGTTCATTTTCTGAAATCAGCTGCTGTAGTGTACCTCCTCTAAATGTGATCCGGCCAAACTGAGCTCTGGTCAACCTGCATTCTGATTGCGGTGGCTTCTGCGTGCAGAAGCATTGCATTTTTCCTCATTCAGTCTACAGGCACAGATCACAGATTTAACAGGCACAAGGTAAAAACAGTTTTTCCCACATTCTGGTGTCACTGTTGACAAGTTGCTCATATGCACCAAAGAACACGGTGTCTGCAGATATAACCAAGGTAAATTTCAGACTTTTTAAGACATTTTTAATCCCACCGTATATGGAATTTAAAACCATCTCATGGCTGTCATACATGCAATTTATTATTGCAATATTCGGAGAAATACAGCAAGGAAAAAAAAATATTTTTCTTCGGTCTGTACAATGATTGTAAACTGTCATTGGGTCTGTCAGGCTGGAGAAATGTTCACAGTAATGTGACCAAAGATGTTTAATACCCATTGAATCTGAATTTAAGACAATTTTAAACTTTTTAAGGCCTTATATTAAGAAAACTTTAAATCATTTCAAAGGACCCGTAGACACCCTGACAAAAGATCACAGTAACAGGACAAATCTTCTGGGATCAGTTTATTACTGTGCTCACTGCAAAATCAGACATACTTTTAATTACAGGTTCCGCTCACATTTTCATGGACAATATTTCCAAACCTTTTCATGACTTTTCAAGGACTCATGAAGATTTTTTTTTTCTTTCCCCACTTTCCCGGGGGTTTTCAAACATCAGATTCAAACTCTATGTAAACATAATTGGCACACAGGAAGGGAGAGACAAACTGAGGGAGAAAATGACAAAACAATAACAACAGCAATTGAAAATAAAGAATATGCAGTAGGTGTATTTCTTGACCTGAAAAAGCTTTTGACACTGTTGATCACAACTTATTATTAAAAAAGTTATTTAAATATGGAATTAGAGGGGTTGCTTTAACATGGGTAAGTAGTTACCTGAAAAATAGAAGTCAACAGGGTCCACTGTTCCACAGGGATCTGTTCTGGGACCATTGCAATTTATATTATACATCAATGAAATATGTAATCTCCAAAATAATGAAAACAGTATTATTTGCAGATGACACCAACTCATTGTGCTGTGGCAACAACTTGGAACAGCTTCTGGATGATGTGGAAAATGATTTAAAAAAACTAAAGAGTTGGTTTGACTACAATAAACTAACACTGAATTTTCTTTCTCTAATAAAATTTCTTGGAGGAATAACTGATAATAAACTATGCTGGAAACCACACATTAATTATATTAAAAACAAAATATCAAAACCAGTTGCAATCCTTTACAAAGTTAAAGATCTCGTGTGTCAAAAGTCATTATACCTTCTGTACTGCTCATTTATACTTCCATACATAACTTACTGTGTGGAGGTGTGGGGGAACACGTACAGTGCCAACACCAAACCAATATTTACACTACAAAAAAGAGCGATAAGAATAGTAAACAAGACCACCTACAGTGAACCGTCAAATCTACTCTTCATCAAACTAAAAACACTCAAATCTAAGGATTTAGTCGACCTCAAAACTGCACAGATTATGTATAAAGATAAAAATCAGTCATTGCCACAAAATATTCAGAATTTGTTCCAAGCAAGAGACAAACACCACAACTTGAGAGGACTGAACATGTTCAATAAACCCTTGGTAAGAACCAATTCCAAATATCACAGCATCACGCTCAATATTTACCTCTGTTACTATGATTGGTTTTTTTTAAATTTTATTTTGAATGACTGATTACCTTATTGATCACCTACAGTCTGTTCTATTTTTATTTATGTTCGAATGTGTGTGCTGCGTTCTTGTCCAGAACGCAGCAGCCCGCCTCCTCACTGGAAAGCGTAAACGCAAACACATCACACCAATCTTGGCCTCGCTCCACTGGCTTCCAGTGCGTTTTAGAATTGATTTGAAGATTTTATTGATTGTTTTTAAAGCCCTAAATGGGCTGGCACCCCCTTATTTAACCGAACTCCTGCACTTTCATGCTCCCTCCAGAGCCTTAAGATCGGCCAGTCAGCTATTACTGGCTACTCCTAGGACTCGGCTGAAGACCAGACGTGACAGAGCCTTTGGGGCGGCTGCCCCTAGGCTCTGGAATAGCCTGCCCCTGCGCATTAGGTCTGCCCAGACCCTAGAGGTTTTTAAATCTTTTCTGAAAACCCACTTCTTCTCTCAGGCTTTTAACTCAGGTTGACCTGGACACCCAAACATTTTATCTTATTTTTATCTTATTTTATAACTCTTGTATTTTATTTTATTGTATTGTATTTTATGTATCTTATGGTTATTATTGTGGTGTACTATTAGGTACCTCATTGTATTTGCTTGTTTATTTCTATCAACCTGTTCAGCACTTTGGTCAACCTTGGTTGTTTTAAATGTGCTTCATAAATAAAGTTTGAGTTGAGTTGAGAAATAAAGATTCTTAAAAAAGAAAAAAAGAAAAAAGATGGTAAACAAACATTGTCACACATAGACGCATATTAAAGCTACATTAATACGCCAGCTGCAGAAAATGAATTTGCCATTATGTTACATTATATGGAGGGTTATCCACTGAAATCATTCTAATAATTTCATTATACACAAACAAGTTCTGTGACTTATAATGATTTTGACTAATTCCATGACTTTTCCAGGTTTTCCATGACTTCTGCAAGTATAAAATTCAAACTTTAAAGCAGTCTCCTCCTTTTGTTCTTTATCTCACTAGTTTAACTTTTCCAGACCTGCAATTTCAATTAAAATTCAGGATTTGGACTTCACTCCCCACTTTTCTTAGCATGCTTTATGGAAGAGGCCTCTGAAAGCTCTGCCACATGTTTTGCATCTAAACAGTCTCTCTCCTGTATATGTGTGACTTCAACTGGAACCTCTGTGCTCAAGTGATGCACCTTTACACGTGTGTGGGTTCTTATGTGGACTGTCAAGTTACTGGCAGTTCTGAAGTGTCTCCCACATGTTTTGCAAGTATACGGCTTCTCCCCTGAATGAGTCCTCATGTGGATTAACAAGGCACTATTACGTCCGAAAGCTTTCCCACATACGTTACAAATATGTGGCTTCTCACCTGTGTGAGTCCTCATGTGGACTATCAAGTCACCATTACGTCCGAAAGCTCTCCCACATACGTTACAAATATGTGGCTTCTCACCTGTGTGGGTTCTCATGTGGGCTGTCAAGTGACTGACAGTTCTGAAGTGTCTCCCACATGTTTTGCAAGTATACGGCTTCTCACCTGTGTGAGTCCTCATGTGAACTAACAAGTCACCATTACATCCGAAAGCTTTCCCACATACGTTACAAGTATGTGGCTTCTCACCTGTGTGAGTCCTCATGTGGTCTAAAAAGTGACCATTATATCTGAAAGCTCTCCCACATGTTTTGCAAGTATACGGCTTCTCACCTGTGTGAGTCCTCATGTGGACTAACAAGGCACTATTACGTCCGAAACCTTTCCCACATACGTTACAAGTATGTGGCTTCTCACCTGTGTGAGTCCTCATGTGGACTAACAAGTCACCATTACGTCTGAAAGCTTTCCCACATACGTTACAAGTATGTGGCTTCTCACCTGTGTGAGTCCTCATGTGGACTAACAAGTCACCATTACGTCCGAAAGCTTTCCCACATACGTTACAAGTATACGGCTTCTCACCTGTGTGAGTCCTCATGTGGACTAACAAGTGACCATTACGTCCAAAAGCTCTCCCACATACGTTACAAGTATACGGCTTCTCACCTGTGTGAGTCCTCATGTGGACTAACAAGACACCATTACATCCGAAAGCTCTCCCACATACATCACAAGTATACGGCTTCTCACCTGTGTGGCTGTTCAGGTGTCTTTGCAATTTTGACTTGCACTCAAAAACTTTCCCACATACGTCACATTTTAAAGGCTTTTTACCTGTATTTAAGTTGATCACAGCAGAGGTGTGTGGACTGTTACTGTTAATTTCACTTTCATGATGTCTTTTCTCTGCTTGAAGCTCTGTGTTTCTAGTTGATCCTGAGTCTCCATGCTGGTATTCTTCCTCATCTTGGCTCTCAGCTACATGAGAGTTGTGAGAGAGCAGCTGGTGGTCACTGGTTGGTATCACAGAGCTTATAACTGGTATGATGACGACAGACTCTTTCTCTGCTGCACTTTGAGTGTCGTCATAAATGAAGTCCAGAGTCTGATCTTCACTGTGCTCACTTTCCTCATCAGCAGGAGTCAACATAAAGCCATCAGTCTCCTGCTTCAGTACAAGCTGCTCTCCCTCCTGACTGCTGCACACTTCCTCCTCTTCCTCTTCCTCTTTAATCTGTGGAGGCTCTGGGTGCTCTTGGTCCACACTGGACTTCCTCTCCTCAATACAGAGCTGCTGCTCAGGGACAACCTCCTCCTCCTTACACACGTGTTGCTGTGGGAGCTCTGGAGGGACACACAACACCAACAGCATACTAATGTGATGCTACAGCAAATATACAGACATGGCAGTAAATTAGTTAAATCAAGTTTCACCCACCTGTCCTGTGTAACTTTATTTCAGGCTTCAAAACGATATCCAACAGTCTGCGCTGACGATCGATCTCTTCCTCGTACTCGACGATGGTTCTTTGAAAAACTCCCAATATTTCTTCAGCAGCAGCAGTTAGTCGCTCCTTGACAAACTCTCTCAAAGACTCAGCTGAACACATTGTTGTCTAATGTAGGCTACAGTAAATGTGGCTCGAGGTTTAAATCATAGAGTAACCTCCCGAAGTTAACTCAGTCATTTGGGAAACGTGACTGCCGCCTTTTTCTTGTTTACTTCCGCCGGATGTTACACTTCTTCTTCTTTCTATTTAATGGCGGATTGCAAGCAACGTTCATGTGCATACCGCCACCTACTGTACAAGAGTGTGTAGCCTCATATCCCCGCCTTTACATTCTGCCCATCAATCTTGACTCTGTCAGAAAGTTGAACAGTGCTTTCCTCACATCTCTGATCTTATCTCCTTCTCCCTCTGTCCCTAATATTCCAGCCAGACTCCACTCACGCCGTGCTGCTCTCACTCTCCTCTGCAGCCTCTCTCTCTCTCTGATGCATACTTTACACAGTACATTATTATATGTTCCACATTTTCCATCACACCACATCTCTCACATTTGTCAGTATTCTTTTTCCCCATTACATTCATTATATCATTCGGACCAGTATGACCGACTCTAAGCCTCATCATGACAATTTCCTCTCTTCTGTTCCTTTCTTTAAAGATTTTTGTCATGACTGATTTTTGTATGTTATAATAGTATTTTCTTCCTTTCTGGTCATATTCCCATCTTTTTGCCATATTTCCAAGCCTTTTGCTTTAATAATTGCTTTACCATCTCCTTTTCCATAAGGTACTGTGACTGTTATATTCTTTTCTAGTGCCCTTTTTGCTAGGTCATCAGCAGCCTCATTTCCCTTCAAACCTGTGTGTGCTGGCACCCAGCAGAACTGGACCTCAGTGCCACCCTTGTGAAGCCTGAGCAAACGATGCTGTATCTCAATGAACAAGTCTTCCCTGATTATGTTTGCTGACTGTAAACTTTCCACCATAGCCACAGAGTCTGTACATACCACCACCCTGTCTGGTCTGACCTCCTCCACCCACTGTAGGCTGATAATTGCTGCCACCATTTCTGCTGTGAATACTGACAAGTGATCTGACAGGTGCCTTGACATTCGTACTCCAAACTCCTGTACACCCCTGCTCCCCCACACCCCTTTGGGTTCTTAGAGCCATCTGTAAACTTGATTTTAGTGAGAAACATTCTGAACTCAGAAGTAGTTTTCTGTCATCCCCTTCATTCAATCCCTCATTTGATGAACACAGTAATCAGATGTTTCAAAAGTTCAGAGGTCCAGATAAACTACATATTCGGTTGCTTTTAGTCTGTGCAGAGCAGCTGGGCTATATTTTTAATAATATTTTTAAATCATCAGTTACGCAACAGAAAGTACCATCCTTGTGGAAGCAGTCCACTGTAGTACCTGTGGCAAAATGTAACCAACCCAGAGCTCTTAGTGATTTCAGGCCTGTTGCTTTGACCTCCTTGGTCATGAAAGCATTTGAAAAACCAGTGAAATTAGAGCTCCTCACTAAGACTGATTGCTGTCTGGACCCTCTCCAATTTGCAAATAGAAACGGGAGGAGTGTTCAAGATGCTGCTATCACCTTACTTAATTTGCTTTTTAAAAACCTGAAGGGAGCAAGAACCACGCTAGGCTGCTTTTTGTTAACTTCTCATCAGCCTTTAACACTATCCAGCCACATATGCTTGTTGAGAAGCTAGTTAGCAACTTTAGCTTAGATCCAAGCTTTGCTGGCTGGGTCCTTGACTTCCTTACAAATAGAATTCAGAGAGTTAAGGTGAATGGTAAATTGTCTGACACACTTACTTCCTCCACTGGCTCGCCCCAAGGATGTGTACTTTCTCCCCTTTTATATATTCTGTACACAAATGAGTGTCGTAGCTGCCATGCTGACAGACATATCATTAAGTTTGCTGATGATTCAGTTATTGTCAGCCTCATTGGGGATGATGAAGTCGGTCATGGTCCAGTTTGACAATGATTTTGTATCATGGTGTGATAATGCTTTTTTACAACTGAATGTCACTAAAACTAAAGACATGTGTATCTATTTTAGGAGATCTCCCCCAGCTCCACAGTGCAGTGTTGTCAAGGGTGATGCAGTGGAGTTTGTTACCAACTATAAATATCTGGGCACTCTGATCGATAATAAGCTGAAACTTCACTGCAATACTGAAGTGCTGTGCAGGAAAGGCAAGCAAAGACTGTTTTGTTTGAGAAAACTTGCCAAATTTCAAATTGATAAGACCCTGAAGTCTCTGTTCTATAGAGCATTCATTGAATCAGTGTTATCATTTTCTATTGTTAGCTGGTACAGTAACCTGGGAATCAAAGAGAAAAATGCCCTTGACAAAATTATAAAGGTGGCGAGTATGATCGTGGGAGTGCAGTTCAGCAATCTGAATCAAATTTTTAACATGCAGGTGCTAAACAAAGCTACATGTATTCACTGTCAGAACGACCATCCCCTTAACACAGAGTACAAGATGTTGCCTTCTGGTCTGCGCCTGTGTGTTCCTACAGCCACAAGGAACGGGTATAAAAACTCCTTCATCCCAGTCTCTATTCAAGCCCTGAATGATGTCAGCAGAAGGAAGTAGTCACTGTTAGGTTTGTGGACGTGGGGGCACATACAGAAGATAATAGACCAGACATGGTATTTTACTTTTTATTTTATTTTTATTTTAAGGATAGGGATAGGAGGTGGTGTTGTTTTGGACGACAGCATTGATTTAGATATGTCATTGTCGTGGCTTGTCTACTCATTCTGTACTCATATACATACATACATATATATATATATATATGTATGTATGTATGTATATTCACATTCATGATCATGTTCGTGTACTCATACATGTATTTATTGTTGTAGGGTTAGGTAGGTGGCAAATTGATTATAGTATGAAATGTCTTTGAGGTGATCTGTGCTTGTGAATATTGTTAGATGTTTGCTGTTTTTTAAGATTTTACTTGTCTGTTGCATGTTTCTATGTGTAGTTTTGTCATTTCTATGCCTGCTGCAACCCAAATTGCCCATCCGGGACAATAATAAAGTGAACTGAACTGAACTAAATATTTTGACATATTTCTCAGGTAATCACGTGTTTTCTCCCCCACTTCATTCAGTCAAGATCTTAACATTTATATCCACCTTTGCCTCAGGGTACATCCATGGGGGAATCGCACTAACTTGACTGGGCTGTTTGAATTCTAGTGCATGCAATCCATACTTTCTGGCCCATTCATTCCCTGTCCATCCAAACCCACTACTCTGGAACTTGGAATATTCCCAACAGTCCTGTATTACTTGAGCTGCGGGGTTCTTTTCCCTACTTCCTTTAAGCTTAATCCAATAAGCTAATGATACTTTCTCTCGCCGTAACTCTAAAGGTGTCTCTCCTGCTTCAATTAAGAGAGCATTAATGGGAGTTGTCGTCGTGGCTCCTGTGCATGTACGTAAAGCTCTGCACTGTAATCTGTCCATTTTTTGCAATGTTGTCTGAGCTGCTGCCCCATATATTATACATCCATAGTCTAGTGTCGACCTCATAAGTGCCCTATATATGTCAAGTAATGCCTGTTTGTCTGCCCCCCAATCAATCAATCAATCAATCAATCAATTTTATTTATAAAGCCCAATATCACAAATCACAATTTGCCTCACAGGGCTTTACAGCATACGACATCCCTCTGTCCTTATGACCCTTGCAGCGGATAAGGAAAAACTCCCCAAAAAAACCCCTTTAACGGGGGAAAAAAACGGTAGAAACCTCAGGAAGAACAACTGAGGAGGGATCCCTCTTCCAGGACGGACAGACGTGCAATAGATGTCGTACAGAACAGATCAGCATAATAAATTAACAGTAATCCGCATGACACAATGAGACAGAGAGAGAGACAGAGAGAGAGATGCAGGTAATAACAGTAGCTTACAACAACATTATTGAAAGTAATAATATTATAGTTATAGTTCTGGCTACTGTTGTACAATATGTTGAAAGTATGTATTAATATCTGGCAGTATACATGTGTGATAATAATCATATGTGTATAATAACAGTAGAAGTATGACTAATGACTAATGATGGCAGCAGCAGCAGGAGGCATCTGGCAGGACCACGGCAGCAGCACAACCACACACGTCACGCTGTCTAGGCACCGCTGCGATATGAGTTAATCTGAGAGACAGTGGAGCACAAAGGCTCCGGAGAAGAAGCCGAGTTAGTGACATCCAGAATGGCCGAGTTAGCAAGATGCAGCAATAGAATACGAGAGAGAGAGAGAGAAGGAGAGAAGGTGCCCGGTGTATTATAGGGGGGTCCTCCGGCAGACTAGGCCTAAGTCAGCCTAACTAGGGGCTGGTACAGGGCAAGCCTGAGCCAGCCCTAACTATAAGCTTTATGAAAGTGGAAAGTCTTAAGTCTAGTCTTAAATGTGGAGACGGTGTCTGCCTCCCGGACCGTAACAGGAAGATGATTCCACAGGAGAGGAGCCTGATAGCTGAAGGCTCTAGCTCCTGATCTACTTTTGGAGACTTTAGGGACCACGAGTAACCCTGCGTTCTCAGAGCGCAGTGTTCTGGTGGGATAATATGGCACTATGAGCTCACTCATAGATATGATGGAGCTTGACCATTTAGAGCTTTATAAGTTAACAGTAGGATTTTAAATTCAATTCTGGATTTTACAGGGAGCCAGTGCAGAGAAGCTAAAACAGGAGAAATATGATCTCGTTTCTTAGTTCCTGTTAGTACACGTGCTGCTCCATTCTGAATTAGCTGGAGAGTTTTTAAGGACTTACTAGAGCTACCTGATAATAGAGAGTTACAGTAATCCAGCCTAGAGGTAACAAAAGCGTGGACCAATTTTTCTGCATCTTTTCGGGTCAGGATAGGCCTAATTTTCGCAATATTACGCAGATGAAAAAATGCAGTCCGTGAGGTTTGTTTTAAATGAGAATTAAAAGACAAATCTTGATCAAATATTACTCCGAGGTTTCTTACGGTAGTGCTAGAGGCCAGAGCAATGCCATCTAGAGAAACTATGTCATCAGATAAAGAGTCTCTGAGTTGTTTGGGGCCAAGAACAATAACTTCAGTTTTGTCTGAATTTAACATCAGGAAATTGGTGCTCATCCAGGTTTTTATGTCTTTAAGGCACTTATGGAGTTTAGTTAATTGATTACTTTCTTCTGGCTTCATCGATAAATACAACTGAGTATCATCCGCATAACAATGGAAATTTATAGAGTGATTTCTAATGATGTTACCTAAAGGAAGCATATATAGAGTAAATAGGATTGGTCCAAGCACAGAACCTTGCGGAACTCCAAAACAAACTTTGGTACGTAAGGATGATTCATTATGAACGTCAACAAACTGAAAACGATCAGATAAATAAGATTTAAACCAGCTTAGTGCAGAACCTTTTAGGCCAATTAAGTGATCCAGTCTCTGCAGTAGAATTTGATGGTCAATTGTGTCAAACGCCGCACTAAGATCTAATAAAACAAGTACAGAGACAAGTCCTTTGTCTGAAGCAATCAGAAGGTCATTTGTAATTTTAACTAGTGCTGTCTCAGTGCTATGATGCACTCTAAATCCTGACTGAAATTCCTCAAATAAATTATTATCATGGAGAAAATCACACAGCTGGTCTGCGACTACTTTCTCAAGGATCTTTGACATAAAGGGAAGATTAGATATTGGTCTGTAGTTGGCTAACACCTCTGGATCCAGGGTGGGCCAATCACAACCGGCCACCGCTTTCAATAAGTTTATGACTTTTTTACATTTTGTTTCTATGTATTACACATCTTTTTTCCATGTATATTTATTATCTAGCCATAGACCCAGATACTTAAATTCAGACACCATCTCTAATGGCTGCCCATACATTTTTAACTTCTCTACCTCAATTTTTCTCTTATTTGTGAACACCATATAACAGGACTTATTTACTGACATCTTAAATGGATGTTACACTATGGTTCCCATGGTGAAATACATGAGGTTTTCACGTGTTCCGCTTCCAGTGGTTGGCAATTATAATTTCTAATATCAGTGTCCGGGCTGTAACAAGTAGTCTCAATATCATTGGTGGCTCATAAAAAGGCAGCAATAACTACATGGGTGTCTTTTTTTTTTTGGTGTTTGAAGGTCCCATATAATGCTTATTCATAGGTTCATACTTGTATTTGGGGTTTCTACTGTTTTCTACTAGTAGAATGTACTCGTATTCACCCTAAGTCTGAAACGCTCAGTTTGACCACCCGTCTCTTGAAGCTCTTCTCCTGAAAAAGCCCAGTCCGCTTTGATAGGTCAGTTCTATCTTGATGGCATTTTAATAAAATGTACTTCTTCAGTCTCCTCATAATGAGACATTGTTCTTCATTCATTTCGTGAACGCATCTCCACAAAAGTTTCAGCTGTGTTTATCGAGCTTCAGGTGTGATTTGAGTAAAAAACATTTTAACCACACTCTGCAAACATGTGACTCCTCACTTCCAGAGTTCTTGTGTGTTTTGACCATGAACCAGAACTGACATGTCTCCTACTTGTTTTTAAAATACAAGGCCACTTGACTGTGTGAGATCTTATGTGCCTTTTTACTTGAGACACATCAAAGTTTCTTTTCCTGCAGGTATTGGAGAGTTATGACTTCTCACCTGTGTGGATTCTCATGTGGGTCATCAGCAGGGGCAAAAATCCCATTTCATAAGGCCCGTTTCCACTGAAGAAGTTCCTGGTACTATTTGGGGGGCAGGAACTACTACAGGAACGTCTTCTCGCTCGGCCCTCTCAACCGCCATGTCTCCACTGAGGGAGCATAGTAGGAGAAAGGTTCCTGTAAAGTTACCGGGCTCTGTATGTGACGTAATCGTTGCGTGACCATTTTGACCAGGGCGACGTAGGGCGTAGGAACGCCGTTAGCCGTTAGCGGTGTCTGTAATAACTCTGGTCATGGTCTGTGAAAAAAATATTTTTTCCAGCGGATGTTTTAGTTACAACATGATTGAGCTAACTGGAGTAGTTTCATGTAGTATCCGACAACGGAAGGCTTTTAACAGATGACGTCCTGATGTTAGCTTTGCTGCTGCTGTTAGCTGTCCATGTCAGCTGATGCTTTCTAGACATCGTGATTTCCCAAAACTGAATAAATACCACACAAAGCAACACCAAACTGCTTTGCTAGCTCAATCATGTTGTAACTAAGATATCCGCTGGGGAAAAAAAAAATATCACGGACCGTTTATTGAGTTATTACAGACTCCACTAACAGCTAACGGTTAGCCAAGCTAATCTACGATAACCATGTTGTTATTTACAAAACGTCACATCCCGCCTTGAGTATATCCAATCAGCAGCATAGTCGCGCATAATAACCGCTCCTCGTCAGTTAAACTGCACATCTTTCATGTTTGTCTCACTGACAGGTGGAGAGGCTACAGACAGGTACCCATTAGCTACGAGCTGCTCCGCCACTGACTGCTCTTGTCCTGTCCTCTCCCTCTTCTTTCTCTCCTGTCCTCTCTGAGCATAATCATTAGCTTTTAGCTTAGCAGCACTTGTAATTGAGTAGTCCTTTGAACAATGCAGGAGAAATGTTGCAGACAGTTTATATTATCAGCCTGGACCTGGGGCTTGTTGTCACAGTAAATGGGATGTGTTGTAACTTGTGTAAGTTAAACTGTGTCTGTGTGAGTGACCATCTTACCCTGTGATGCGCGATGTGGGCAGCGGGTCCAGCCACACGCAGCTCAGCTGCCAAGTAGCCCCGCCCGTTGGAAAGAGTGTGGGATATACCACTACTAGGAATGGGAGGGGGGGACTAAATCTTTTAAGATTTAAACAGCACATTATTGCGCGATTATAATGAGCACCGCTTACATTGTGCTTTCAATAAATACTACTGCATTGTTTAAAAATTATTAATTGTGTCTCAAATTATTCTAGGGGGGGGGACAGCTTTAGTGAAGGGGGAGTCATGTCCCCCCTGTCCCCCCCGGGATTTCCGTCCCTGGTTGTCAGGCTACTTTTACATCTCAAAGCATTCTCACATGTTGTGCAAGTAAATGGTTTCTCACCTGTGTGGATTGTGTGTGATGTTTGAAATGTTACTCTGATCGTCAGTGGGACAAAAGAAATCCCGTGCTAACAAAGATATCGTGTTTTTTTAACTTTACTAAAATCATTAAAGGGTTCATTTTCTGAAGTCAGCTGCTGTAGTGTACCTCCTCTGAATGTGGTCTGGCCAAACTGAGCTCTGGTCAACCTGCATTCTGATCGCGGTGGTTTCTGCGTGCATCTACACCTCCAGTAACATTGCATTTTTCTTCATTCAGTCTACAGGCACAGATCACAGATGTAACAGGCACAAGGTAAAACCAGTTTTGCCCACATTCTGCTGTCATTGTTGACAAGTTGCTCATATGCACCAAAGAACACAGTGTCTGCAGATATAACCAAGGTAAATTTCAGACTTTTTAAGACATTTTTAATCCCACCGTATATGGAATTTAAAACCATCTCATGGCTGTCATACATGCAATTTATTATTGCAATATTTGGAGAATTACAGCAAGGAAAAAATTATATCTTTCTTCGGTCTGTACAATGATTGTAAACTGTCATTGGGTCTGTCAGGCTGGAGACATTTTCACAGTAATGTGACCAAAGATATCTAAGACCCATTGAATCTGAATTTAAGACAATTTTAAACTATTTAAGGCCTTATATTAAGAAAACTTTAAATCATTTCAAAGGACCCGTAGACACCCTGATAAAAGATCACAGTAACGGGACAAATCTTCTGGGATCAGTTTATTACTGTGCTCACTGCAAAATCAGTCATACTTTTAATTACAGGTTCCGCTCACAGTTTCATGGACAATATTTCCAAACTTTTTCATGACTTTTCAAGGACTCATGAAAATTTTTTTCTTTCCCCACTTGCCCAGCAGTTTTCAAACATCAGATTCAAACTCTATGTAAACATAATTGGCACACAGGAAGGGAGAGACAAACTGAGGGAGAAAATGACAAAACAATAACAATAACAACAGCAATTGAAAATAAAGGATATGCAATAGGTGTATTTCTTGACCTGAAAAAGCTTTTGACACTGTTGATCACAACTTATTATTAAAAAAGTTATTTTAATATGGAATTAGAGGGGTTGCTTTAACATGGGTAAGTAGTTACCTGAAAAATAGAAGTCAACAGGGTCCACTGTTCCACAGGGATCTGTTCTGGGACCATTGCAATTTATATTATACATCAATGAAATATGTAATCTCCAAAATAATGAAAACAGTATTATTTGCAGATGACACCAACTCATTGTGCTGTGGCAACAACTTGGAACAGCTTCTGGATGATGTGGAAAATGATTTAAAAAAACTAAAGAGTTGGTTTGACTACAATAAACTAACACCGAATTTTCTTTCTCTAATAAAATTTCTTGGAGGAATAACTGATAATAAACTATGCTGGAAACCACACATTAATTATATTAAAAACAAAATATCAAAACCAGTTGCAATCCTTTACAAAGTTAAAGATCTCGTGTGTCAAAAGTCATTATACCTTCTGTACTTTTAAACAAATTTAAAAGATTGTTCAAAAACAGTAGATTGTATTAATATGAAGCACAGCTGGCATAGGAAGTATCTTCCTTCCATGAGTATCCAATCCACACTACAACTAGGTTCTCTCATATCACTTACATATAATCAGAACCAGAAGTATTCCAGCTCGCATTTGTGATTGTATTTCTTTGATTATGTATGTATGCATGCTAATATGCATCTGTGAATCTATATTCGATTGTAGAAACATTACTTGAAATAAGGGGTAGGTCAAGATTAGTGTATAACTTCTACCTACTCCTTTTCGAACGCTAAATAGTTACCTGTTACTATGATTGTTTTATTTTATTTTATTTTGTATGACTGATTACCTTATTGATCACCTACATTTTATTCTATTTTATTTATGTTTGAAATAAAGATTTAAAAAAAAAAAGAAAATAGAAAAAAAGATGGTAAACATTGTCACACATCGCCGCATATTAAAGCTAGGGGTGTCAAATTATCGCGTTAATTGCGATTAATTAATTACAGTCATATTTAGCGCGTTTTGTTTTTTTAATCAAGTTAATCTAATTTTTAATCTCTAACTTTACTGTGTCTGTGTGCGAGTTGCTTTTTTATAAAATCCATTTGTAGGCGTTGGGCTTCTTGTGCTTGAGTTGTTGGGGGTGCAAAACAATGGTCAGTCACACCCTGAAGTGGACATTGATTGACTGTCATTGTGTTTCGGCTTGTTTAGCATAAACTGAGAGGCTCCCATTGTAGTTGGGAGGGCAAGGTGAGGAGCAGTGAGTAGCAGAGAGGACACGTGAAAATGGAGGAACATGTGAGAGTTGTTGGTCCAATGAATGGGAAATTTACATTTCAAAAACGCCCCAAACGGCACCATTGATAAAGGTAGAGTGATATGTTTTCTTTGTAAAAAGGAGTTTGCTTACCACCGAAGCAGTTCAAGTTTAGCCTACCACATCAACGCAAAGCACCCAGTCGCGAGTGCAGCCACAACTAGAGGCGAAGACGTTAGCAATTTAGTGAGCCATAGCAAAGCTCTTCGCCAAACTACACTCCAGGAGAACACCCGTGTATGAGCAAGTGTGCGACCGACAGGCTGATGAACATCCTTGCTAAGTGGATAGCGATGAACTGCAGGCCGATAAACATAGTGGAAGACGAGGGGTTAACAGAGGTGTTGCAAACTGCGTCCAATGACCCATCATACAAGCCACCGTACAGGACAGTGACGGCCAAAATCAGCAAGATGTACGACGGCAAAAAGAAAAACAAACTTGAGATTCTGGTGGAGGATTCGCCCAACTGTGTTGCTATAACCGGAGATCACTGGACCTCAGCTGGCAACCACAGCTATTTGGGGGTGACCAGACACTTTATTGATGGTGAGTGGAACCTCAACTCATTTGCACTGACCGTCATGAAAACAGAAACCAGGCACTTTGCTGATAAATGCGCTGAACAGTTCCTCAAGGTGGCAAATGACTGAGGAATTGAAAACAAGATATCCACCATCTGTACCGACAGCGCAGCAAACATGCTGGCTGCTATGAGAGCCCTGGATGGCAGTGGGTTTGTCGGTGTACTAGCAAAGTGCGGCAAGAATGTTGGCCATTTCAAACAAAGCCCTGCAAGCACCACAGAGCTTAACCAGCAACAAGTAGCACTTGGACAAAAGAGCGAGCAACTTATACAAGATGTACCAACGAGGTGGAATTCGACACTCGCAATGGTCTCATGCCTCATACACAACCAAAATGCTTTCCAGGTTACGTTGGACCAACAGAACAACCACAGATTGGTCATGCCAACCGAAGCTGAGTGGGGGAAACTGCAGAGGCTGGAGGTCCTGCTTGAACCATGCAGGTAAGCCTGAATAAACACCTGTCCATTTTAATGAAATGAACTACTGTCACATGTGCAATCTAAAAATGAATAAACATAAGGTAGTTACTTTTAAGGACAATTAAATTGGAAATCAGTTACACTTTCTTTAAATATCTAGCAAAATTTATTTTGCAAACTTATCCACCTCTGCAGGTATGTGACTGAGCTGCTGGGTGGTGAGGCCTACGTCTCCTGCTCCATAATGCTGCCTGCTTTTTGCCATCTGGACCCTGTCATGGACATCACTGATGATGATCCAGCCTATGTGGTGAAGTTCAAGAATGCCTTCCAGAGGGACCTGGCAGCACACCGAGCTGATGCCAACAAGACATGGTTCAAGGTGGCCACAGCACTGGATCCTCGTTTCAAGTATTTGAAATGTCTTTGAAGAGAAAAGAGAGAACAGGTAAAGACTATAAGGATAAGCTGGACTAATGAGTCCAATTTAGGCCTACTGCACTTAATAGTAATGACAATCATTCATTCATCCACCCGTCCATCTATCCATTCATTCATCCACCCACCCATCCATTCATTCATTCAGGTGTGGACCAGTCTGGAGAACATGCTCCAAGCAGCAGAGCCCAGAAGAGCAGCTACTCTCCAGCCCTCCACAGAGGATGATGAACCAGCTCAGAAGAGGAGGAGCGCTCTCCTGCTGGGGTCCGACTCTGACTCAGAGGAAGATGGAATGGAGTCTGGAGAACTGCAGCGCTACAGAGCAGAGCCCAGCATCAGTATTGATGACTGTTCCCTGCAGTGGTGGTATGCTCTCTCAGGAGCCTATGAAAAGCTGTCAGCCCTAGCATGCAAATATTTGGCCTCCCCGACAACCTCCGTACCTTGTGAGAGACTGTTTAGCCTCGCAGGCCACATAATGCAAAAGAAAAGGGCAGCCTTGCTCCCAGAAAATGTGACCAAGCTGGTCTGTCTCAGTGACTGGCTGAAGAAGAAGAAATAAGAGGCATGAGGTCAGCGTAGCTGCTATGTCCTCTGTAGCCTACTAGAAGTGATTGCTTGATGTTATTTCAGCACTTTATTTTGCGATGGTGAACAATGTCATTTTTGGTGTGCTAACTTACAGCACTGTGATTGATGGGTCTGTTTTATTTATTTTATATTATCTGAAGCAGAGGAAAAGCAACAAGTTCAGTGTTCAATACTTGTATTGCTCAGAAAAGTGTTCTTACTGTTTTTTAATGTGTTAACTTACAACACTTTATATGGACCTGATGTTTTATTTTATTTTTTATAGTCTGAAGCATTCTCAGGAAAACAAGTTCAGTGTTCAATAACAGCCCTAATTACAGCAATATTTTGCCCCTTGGTGGTCGAAACTGAAGGTTGCAGGCAGCACTTGGGAATAGTCTAAAATACAGTGGAATGTAAATGGCTAGGACTGCATCTGTTCAAGTCTGTTAAAAACAAATAAATGACTTTATAAAGCCACTTTTTTTTGTTATATATCAATCTTTTGATCTGCCACAATAGTGTAATGAATTTAAATGAAAATACCTCAAGTTGAGGGCTTTTCTCAGCAATTTTTAGGTGAGATTAAAAAAGAGATTAATTAGCAGCAAGGGCTAGCGCATTTTGTGGCCGCGGCAGCTAGTCGCGCTGCCAGCTGCCGGATGAGCTGCCTCGCCAGCTGCCACCACCGCAGCAGCAGACGGTATTTCGGCAGCTGCTGCAGCACTACCTCTGTTTTTACTTACTGCCACAGAATGGCAGGTTGTTTGCATGTGTTTATAAACGAAGTTGCCTTTGTCAGCGGTCAATGTATATTAGTTTGTATATTATACAAAGCTAGATCCTCATCATTCCACCTGTTTTAAACTACAAATTACAATAACGAACTGCCTCACTAGCCTCCGAGGCGCTGTCGAGGCAGCTCCCGAGGGCAACTGACGGTACTTCGGCACTTGCCAGTTACATCTTCAGGTGTTCCCACAGCTGCCAGTGAGTTGCCATGGCAACTGCCACTGTTTTACCTACACTAAAGTTATGCCCTTGATGTTTTTAATTTCCAACTATTTTTCAGACCCAGATAGAACACCAGGAAGTCCAGCCAGAGCACTGTTCCCACCTGCTTCAAGACTACAACCCCACCCACCCACAACACGGACTGTTGTGGGTGAAGCCTAGCCTACAAAAGTGTGAAATGCAGAACATCAAGGCTGAAAAACTCTTTCATCCCCTTTGCCATCAGACTCCTCAACAGATGACAGGAGTCACACCCACGGACTCTCTCATCACTGTAGACTACATTTTGCACATAATAATCTGCGCATTTGATTTGCACATTGTAATTTGCACATTGCATTGCTAACATCAGACACTTCACTTTTATATATACCAGATATATAAGATTTGTATTCTTTATTTATTGTAATTTCTCTTTTTTTCATACTGTAATTTTATACTATTGTACAACTTGGCATCAGTGTGGACAGCAAAGAAAAAATTTCATTGCACAGAGAAACTTGTTTTTTCTTGCTGTACATGACAATAAACACTTTGAATCTCTTGTTTATTGTTTGAAATAGCTCTAAATACATGGGTCATTTTTTCATACTTATATGTCAAAGAGATGGCGCAGTGGGATAAGCAGGCGCCCCATATGTAGGGGCTACAGTCCTCACTGCAGCGGCCCCGGTTCGAGTCCCGCATTGGACGGCCCTTTGCTTCGTGTCTCTCCCCCTCTCTCTCCAAGATGAGGACTATCTAAGATGAGGACTATCTAAGATGAGGACTATCAATAAAGGCATAAAATGCCCAAAAAAACAATATTAAAAAAAGTAAATTTAGCCTTTTAATAAATAAAGTAATGAAAAATAAAGATTTTTGGAAAGTGAAAAGATGTATAGCCTATAGTAACATAGTTATATAGTTAGAATGCATTCATTTCAAATATAGCCTAAAGAAAAGGAACATTCAGGCATGTATGACATTACATGAATACAGGTAATTTTGATCCATGTTGTGCATGAAAGTGCTAATTAGTACATTAGATACACACAAGTACATTAAAAATTCTCCAAACATGACAAGGCCACACACTGGAAAAGAGCGATGTAAGACCTACACAATAAGTTGTTATTCCTGTTTTGTTTTTTGTTTTTTTTCCATGTCTATTACTCCCCCAGACAGAAGACATTATCCAGAGAGTAGAAAAAGTCCTGTCAGTAACCCCACCATTGCTGAGAAGCAGCTCTTCCTCACGGACGTAATTTTGCCTGAGGTGAGATAAAGAGAATATGTAACAACTTACTTAGTAGTACAAGAATACAATTCACAGCATGAAATTCTGAGTAATGGTATCTGTGTCTTAAGAGTTGCAAATGTCAAAAGACTTTGGATATAGATATAGAGATATATCTATTACTCTATGGTACCATTAAATTCTAATATAATTCTCTAGCTGTTGGAATCAAAATTATAGTGCTTAAATCTATAAGGAAGAAACATATGTATACATGGCTAAATTCAATATCTTTTAAGTTGACAGTTATTCTCATAATTTCTTTGGTTGGTTTTGATTCAGTGGCTGCAAAAAAGTCACAGCATGTCCCGATACCAAGCTGAATCTGTGCTTCTGAAGAGCACATCTTCTAAGGATGACAAAAGGTAAAGGGCGTTGGCTACGGTTACATGATGCCTTCTCATTCGGAATGAAATAAATCTGAATGAAATCATTCGGAATTAAAGTCTTTCCAGGTAGTTTACATGGGAAATATTCATTCCGAATGAGGGTTTACATGGGAGATCAGTTCAATCGCCTTTATTCAGGTCTGTGCAAGGTTTGGGCGAGGGAACGTTTCTGATTGGATAGGGGGCGGGGCGGATGCTACGTGTTTACGTTTACTGGAAGAAAACACTGTAGTCCTCGCTCCGGATAACAAGATGCTTGACGACGCCGTTCTTAGTGCCTTTTTCGGGCGTGTTTTGCTTATATTCTTGAAGCAGCAGTACGACAACAACCATGTTCTGCTAATGCTTCATCTGTTGAGGAGGAGAAGGGAGGTAGAAGGTCGAAGAAGGGAGACAGAAGACCGTGCTGTGGCGAATGGAAACCCTAGAGTGCAACAAGTCCGACTGCTCTATCTCAGCCCGTTGCTATGCAGCCCGTTGCTATGCGCGCTATACACGTCATCGCGCCAGAAGGGCAAGGAAACGAGCATGCGCAGAAAGACCGGAATGAACTTAAAGAGGAATGAGTGTATACATGCACACAAAATTCTTTCATTCGGAATGACGAACGGAATAAACCACCCCCTTTAATCGGATTTAATTTTCAATCGGAATGACCGTTTTTCAATCGGAATGACCGTTTACATGACCACTTTTAATCGGAATGGCCTTTCATTCCGATTAAAAGTGGAATTAAACTGTGCATGTAAACGTACTGATTGTGTGTAGGTGTACATGCTAAATCTCTAAATCCATTCTGCCAGTCATGAACCACAGTACTTTTGTAGGTTAAGTTGACATCACTGTAATGATGGCACCAGTGCATTTACAGATCATATTTTTTACAGACCTGGAGAGATCACAGAAGGTGACTCAGAAAGCATGGATGAGGTAAGACCTTTTCTATCCCAAACCCTCACAGCTATAGACCCATTAAATGCTACTGCAATTTTATTATTGAAGTGGCTTTAGTTGCACGAGACAATAAAAACAAAGCTAAGCATATATGATCTCATCCACTCCACACATTTTTTTGTTGCTGAAAGTAACATTGCATCTTACTGTGAAATGCTTTACACAACTATAACTTATTATTTTGCAGCACAGCCTACTTGACTTGCAGAAAGGTGACACATTGTGGTGGAACTTTAACAAAAAATTATGACCCTTTGGTTTTTTGTTTCTATGAATTGCATGCATGTAAAGGAATAACAATGGAATTATATACAAACCAAGAAGACAAATGAGGTTTAAAGTTTATTTTAATGAAACTTAAATAACAGTTAAGTGTGGGGTCTTAAAAACAAGACAAAACAGTTCACAGAAGGAAGTACTGAAATAGTTAACATTACCAAACTTATGAAAGCCACTTTCACATAAAATATACAATCTTGCTTTTATCGTAAGGCAATATAGCACATTCAATACTGTGAACAATGGTAGCCTACTTAATAAAGAGTATCTATAAATCTCTGGTTAGGGAGTTTGTTGACAATAAAGTATTAAGCATTTCTAATTATATCATCAATTTGTTAATTTGCTGTAAATTATAAGCAAGTTTGAATCATTACTTGGTAATATCAATATACAATGAATACTTTGACCTTGTTTTCTTGTTTACTGCAGAGCATTGTTTTTTTGAGAGACTGCATAGCTGCTGCTGAGTGCTGTCGCAAGACAAAGTTTGATGGAAGGCTTGAAATATCAGCGGCCCTTTCCATGGACAAAGAGGAGCAACCTAAAATCCTCCAGGACCTTCGTAGTTGGGAAGATGAGCATTATGTTGATTCTCCAGCAGAAATGTTTACTTTCATTTTTCAAAAGAAAACGGACTGTGACAATTTCTGGACACAAGTTGTCGAGGTGAAGAACTACAAAGTTTTTGCCAGATTTGAAGAACAAGACTGATTTTTTTTTCTTTGTGGACCATGCAATAACAGTGCAATATACCCACTTAACTTTTTTTTTTTACTTGGTGTGAAATATTTTATTACAGTATTTCTATTACAGATTGGATAAAGGCGTTACATAAAAATCTTAACAGCTGTATAATCTCTTTATTCCTCTTCAATGATACAAAGCCTGTAGTACATGATTGGAAAATGCTGAGGTCAACAGCTGGAATGATCTCGAAGCAGTGTGTATACATACATACTCATTCATACTCATTCGTAGGGCACCATAGGCAATCGTCAGACAAATACACATACAAAACAAACATCCTCTACCCTACACTAGAAATCCACAACCCCAATAACCATGAACAACACACAAGTGCTCCTTATATAAAGTGCAACATCTTCTCCACAGAGGTTCAATTATTAATTTCACTGTTTATTGATGAGTACTCTCCTGACCAGCACAAATGATCTGTGAGCCCTTATTATACATACATACATACATACATACATACATATATATATATATATATATATATATATATATATATATATATATATATATATATATATATATATATACATACATATACAGTAGTGGCAGCTGCCTCGGAGGCTAGTGGCAGCTAGTGTAGGTAAAACAGTGGCAGTTGCCATGGCAACTCACTGGCAGCTATGGGAACACCTGAAGATGTAACCGGCAAGTGCCGAAGTACCGTCAGTTGCCCTCGGGAGCTGCCTCGACAGCGGCAGCTGCCACTACTGAGGCAGCTGCCTCGGTGGTGGCAGCTGGTGAGGCAGCTGCGACTAGCTGCCACAGCCACAAAATGCGCTAGCCCTCTCTCTTAATTAGATCAATTAATTACAGATCATAATTAATTGATCTCTCAATTTTTTTAATCTCTTGACAGCACTAATTAAAGCTACATTAATACACCAGCTGCAGAAAATGAATTTGCCATTATGTTACATTATATGGAGGGTTATCCACTAAAGATGATTCTAATAATTTCATTATACACAAACAAGTTCTGTGACTTATAATGATTTTGACTAATTCCATGACTTTTCCAGGTTTTCCATGACTCTTGCAAGTATAAAATTCAAACTTTAAAGCAGTCTCCTCCTTTTGTTCTTTATCTCACTAGTTTAACTTTTCCAGACCTGCAATTTCAATTAAAATTCAGGATTTGGACCTCACTCCCCACTTTTCTTAGCATGCTTTATGGAAGAGGCCTCTGAAAGCTCTGCCACATGTTTTGCATTTAAACAGTCTCTTTCCTGTATATGTGTGACTTCAACTGGAACCTCTGTGCTCAAGTGATGCACCTTTACACCTGTGTGCGTTCTCATGTGGGCTGTCAAGTTACTGGCAGATCTGAAGTGTCTCCCACATGTTTTGCAAGGATACGGCTTCTCCCCTGAATGAGTCCTCATGTGGTCTAACAAGACACTATTACGTCCAAAAGCTTTCCCACATACGTTACAAGTATGTGGCTTCTCACCTGTGTGAGTCCTCATGTGGACTAACAAGTCACCATTACGTCCAAAAGCTCTCCCACATATGTTACAACTATGTGGCTTCTCACCTGTGTGAGTCTTCATGTGGACTAACAAGTGACCATTATATCTGAAAGCTTTCCCACATACGTTACAAGTATATGGCTTCTCACCTGTGTGAGTCCTCATGTGGACTAACAAGACACCATTACGTCCGAAAGCTTTCCCACATACTTTACAAGTATACGGCTTCTCACCTGTGTGAGTCCTCATGTGGACTAACAAGACATTATTATGTCTGAAAGCTTTCCCACATACTTTACAAGTATGTGGCTTCTCACCTGTGTGGCTTTTCAGGTGTCTTTGCAATTTTGACTTGCACTCAAAAACTTTCCCACATACGTCACATTTTAAAGGCTTTTTACCTGTATTTAAGTTGATCACAGCAGAGGTGTGTGGACTGTTACTGTTAATTTCACTTTCATGATGTCTTTCCTCTGCTTGAAGCTCTGTGTTTCTAGTTGATCCTGAGTCTCCATGCTGGTATTCTTCCTCATCTTGGCTCTCAGCTACATGAGAGTTGTGAGAGAGCAGCTGGTGGTCACTGCTTGGTATCACAGAGCTTATAACTGGTATGATGACGACAGACTCTTTCTCTGCTGCACTTTGAGTGTCGTCATGAATGAAGTCCAGAGTCTGATCTTCACTGTGCTCACTTTCCTCATCAGCAGGAGTCAACATAAAGCCATCAGTCTCCTGCTTCAGTACAAGCTGCTCTCCCTCCTGACTGCTGCACACTTCCTCCTCTTCCTCTTTAATCTGTGAAGGCTCTGGGTGCTCTTGGTCCACACTGGACTTCCTCTCCTCAATACAGAGCTGCTGCTCAGGGACAACCTCCTCCTCCTTACACACATGTTGCTGTGGGAGCTCTGGAGGGACACACAACAACACCAACAGCATACTAATGCGATGCTACAGCAAATATACAGACATGGCAGTAAATTAGTTAAATTAGGTTTCACCCACCTGTCCTGTGTAACTTTATTTCAGGCTTCAAAACGATATCCAACAGTCTGCGCTGACGATCGATCTCTTCCTCGTACTCGACGATGGTTCTTATAAAAACTCCCAATATTTCTTCAGCAGCAGCAGTTAGTCGCTCGTTGACAAACTCTCTCAAAGACTCAGCTGAACACATTGTTGTCTAATGTAGGCTACAGTAAATGTGGCTCGAGGTTTAACTCATAGAGTAACCTCCCGAAGTTAACGCGACTGCCGCCTTTGTTATGTTTACTTCCGCCGGATGTTACACCAGTAAGTTCCGACGGTGAAATACATGAGGTTTTCATTTGTTCCGCTTCCAGTGGTTGGCGATTATAATTTCTAATATCAGTGTCCGGGCTGTAACAAGTAGTCTCAATATCATTGGTGGCTCATAAAAAGGCAGCAATAACTACACGGCTGTCTTTTTTTGGTGTTTAAAGGTCCCATATAATGCTTATTCATAGGTTCATACTTGTATTTGGGGTTTCTACTAGAACCTGTTTTCACGCTTTAATTAAATAACATATTATTTTCCTCATACTGTCAACCTGAATGTACTCGTATTCACCCTAAGTCTGAAACGCTCAGTTTGACCACCCGTCTCTTGAAGCTCTTCTCCTGAAAAAGCCCAGTCCGCTTTGATAGGTCAGTTTTATCAGGTCTTGATGGCATTTTAATAAAATGTACTTCTTCAGTCTCCTCATAATGAGACATTGTTCTTCATTCATTTCATGAACGCATCTCCACAGAAGTTTCAGCTGTGTTTATTGATCTTCAGGTGTGATTTGAGTAAAAAACATTTTAACCACACTCTGCAAACATGTGACTCCTCACTTCCAGAGTTCTTGTGTGTTTTGACCATGAACCAGAACTGACATGTCTCCTACTTGTTTTTAAAACACAAGGCCACTTGACTGTGTGAGATCTTATGTGCCTTTTTACTTGAGACACATCAAAGTTTCTTTTCCTGCAGGTCTTGGAGAGTTATGACTTCTCACCTGTGTGGATTCTCATGTGGGTCGTCAGGCTACTTTTACATCTCAAAGCATTCTCACATGTTGTCCAAGTAAATGGCTTCTCACCTGTGTGGATTGTGTGTGATGTTTGAAATGTTAATCTGGTCGTCAGTGGGACAAAAGAAATCCCGTGCTAACAAAGTTATCGTTTTTTTTTTAACTTTACTAAAATCATTAAGGGTTCATTTTCTGAAGTCAGCTGCTGTAGTGTACCTCCTCTAAATGTGGTCCGGCCAAACTGAGCTCTGGTCAACCTGCATTCTGATCGCGGTGGCTTCTGCGTGCATCTACACCTGCAGTAGCATTGCATTTTTCCTCATTCAGTCTACAGGCATAGATCACAGATGTAACAGGCACAAGGTAAAACCAGTTTTGCCCACATTCTGCTGTCATTGTTGACAAGTTGCTCATATGCACCAAAGAACACGGTGTCTGCAGATATAACCAAGGTAAATTTCAGACTTTTTAAGACATTTGTAATCCCACCTTATATGGAATTTAAAACCATCTCATGGCTGTCATACATGCAATTTATTATTGCAATATTCAGAGAAATACAGCAAGGAAAAAAAAATAGTTTTCTTCGGTCTGTACAATGATTGTAAACTGTCATTGGGTCTGTGAGGCTGGAGAAATGTTCACAGTAATGTGACCAAAGATATCTAATACCCATTGAATCTGAATTTAAGGTGTATTTCTTGACCTGAAAAAAGCTTTTGACACTGTTGATCACAACTTATTATTAAAGAAGTTATTTAAATATGGAATTAGAGGGGTTGCTTTAACATGGGTAAGTAGTTACTTGATAAATTGAAGTCAATATGTTCATATTTATAACGTCAACTCTAATCTGAAGGATGTCACATGTGGGGTTCCACAGGGATCTGTTCTGGGACCATTGCGATTTATATTATACATCAATGAAATATGTGTAATCTCCAGAATAATGAAAACAGTATTATTTGCAGATGACACCAACTTATTGTGCTGTGGCAACAACTTGGAACAGCTTCTGGATGATGTGGAAAATGATTTAAAAAAACTAAAGAGTTGGTTTGACTATGATAAACTAACACTGAACTTTCTTTCTCTAATAAAATTTCGTGGAGTAATAATTGATAATAAACTATGTTGGAAACCACACATTAATTATATTAAAAACAAAATATCAAAACCAGTTGCAATCCTTTACAAAATTAAAGATCTCGTGTGTCAAAAGTCATTATACCTTCTGTACTGCTCATTTATACTTCCATACATAACTTACTGTGTGGAGGTGTGGGGGAACACGTACAGTGCCAACACCAAACCAATATTTACACTACAAAAAAGTGCGATAAGAATAGTAAACAAGACCACCTACAGTGAACTGTCAAACCCACTCTTTATCAAACTAAAAACACTCAGGATTTAGGATTTAGTTGACCTCAAAACTGCACAGATTATGTATAAAGATAAAAATCAGTCATTGCCACAAAATATTCAGAATTTGTTCCAAGCAAGAGACAAACACCACAACTTGAGAGGACTGGATATGTTCAGTAAACCCTTGGTAACAACCAATTCCAAATATCACAGCATCACAGTCAAAGGAGTCAAAATATGGAATGAATGTAGAGATGAAATGAAAAACAGCAGCACTTTAAACAAATTTAAAAGATTGTTCAAAAACAGTAGATTGTATGAATATGAAGCACAGCTGGCATAGGAAGTATCTTCCTTCCATGGGTATCCAATCCACACTACAACTAGGTTCTCTCATATCACTTACATATAATCAGAACCAGAAGTATTCCAGCTCGCATTTGTGATTGTATTTCTTTAATTATGTATGTATGCATGCTAATATGCAACTGTTGGGAACATAAATTTGGGCTTCACACGGAGGCACCAAATATGTAGGGATTTAATTGGCTATCGGAAATAATTAATAATTATTGTCAATAATTAATAATCATGTCAAATAATGTGACTTAATTAACATTAAATCACCTCGTGGGGCACCATTCCCGTAAAGGGAAAAATGATAGCCATTTAAAGATATCAGTCTCAGAAAATAGGTTAAACTATTAATTTGGAGTTTGATTAATAATTAAATTAATGACAACAACCAAAATTAACATTAACGCCTGAAGGATTTCGGAGTTCTTGACACAGCAGCGGTTGACCATTCATTCACTCTTGTGCAACATTAAACAGACAGCAGGTATGATTCCAAAGAATTATATTTATTCACAAACTAGCAAAGCAAACCAAAACACACAAATTCTAACTAACTATATACAAGCTTGGTGTGTATATGTGTGTGTGTGCAAGAGAGAAAAGAGAAAGACAAAGGCGGGTGTGGTGATCAAGGAGCCGTTTGGCCTACAAAACAAAATGGTTGACAACAGGGAACTACAAGATGGCCGAATCAAAGCTGCCTTCAGGTTGGGGGAGGTGTCTGTCTGACCGTGTGGTCAGGACAAAGACAAAGGAAAAGAAGCGGGAACTTTGAGATGCCTGTTTGGGTGTAGCTCTGTTGAAAGCCTATTTGTTAATGAGTCTATGTGAATGTGATATGTGTTGCAAACAGTCTGGATTAGTGCAGAGATTGTTTAGTTGTGTGCAAGAATCTGCTTGTGAACAGTATTAGCAAACTAAACACTTAGCTTTGGCGAAGCCAACTAATCAATGACCTAACTGCAAACAATCACAACAATAACTCAATGACAGCATTAAATCACATACAACAAGTTAAACAGTCTTGCTTAGCTTGTAAAGCTGTGATAAGCTATGCCCAGTTGTTGCATTACCAATCCTTGAATGGATGGAAGAAAGAGTCACTTGGTGGTGTGCTGCTTTGTTAGCTAGCAGAAGAAGGCTGGGAGATGGTTTCAGGTGCAGTCTTTGTTGGGTCCTTTGTTCCAAAGGTGAAACTCTGAGGAAGCTGGACGCTCAGGGTTTAGCAGAGTTAGACGCTGGGTGCTAACTCACTAGGTTTTCTTCGTTGCTGGAACGCTAGTTGCAAACCTTGTGTTTGCAAGAGAGTCTGTGATCAATTGCCCTCCCTTTAGTGGTTTGGGCTATGGAGCAAGGGTCTGGGTCTCTGTGCTGGTCCAAGCAAGAGAGAGAGATCTGTTGGGAGGGAGCAGATCTTTGCAGGCCTGTGACATCACAGAGTCAAATGTTACTGTAAAAGTCCTGTCCAATCAAGTTGTGAGACTTGTGTCTCACTGAGGTGTGAGGTGAGACGTCCTGTGGAGATGGGTGTCACCTAGCTCTCTTTGTTTGAAGACAAAGAGCATGCAGAGGAAAAAGCCTTTAAATGTCCAGTGATGATTTTACCAAATGATAAATCATCTGTGGTCCTGTGAATCCCAACACATCTCTGAATCTATATTTAATTGTAGCAACATTACTTGAAATAACGGGTAGGTCAAGATAAGTGTATAACTTCTACCTACTCCTTTTCGAAGGCTAAATATTTAACTCTGTTACTATGATTGTTTTTTTAATTTTATTCTGTATGACTGATTACATTATTGATCACCTATATTTTGTTTTATTTTATTTATGTTCGAAATAAAGAATCTAAAAAAAAGAAAAAGAAAAAAAAGATGGTAAACAAACACTATCACACATCGACGCATATTAAAGCTACATTACGACGCCAGCTGCAGAAAATGAATTTGCCATTATGTTACATTATATGGAGGGTTATCCACTGAAGATGATTCTAATAATTTCATTATACACAAACAAGTTCTGTGACTTATAATGATTTTGACTAATTCCATGACTTTTCCAGGTTTTCCATGACTCTTGCAAGTATAAAATTCAAACTTTAAAGCAGTCTCCTCCTTTTGTTCTTTATCTCACTAGTTTAACTTTTCCAGACCTGCAATTTCAATTAAAATTCAGGATTTGGACCTCACTCCCCACTTTTCTTAGCATGCATTATAGAAGAGGCCTCTGAAAGCTCTGCCATATGTTTTGCATGTAAACCGTCTCTCTCCTGCATATGTGTGACTTCAACTGGAACCCCTGTGCTCAAATGATGCACCTTTACACCTGTGTGCGTTCTCATGTGGGCTGTCAAGTGACTGGCAGTTCTGAAGTGTCTCCCACATGTTTTGCAAGGATACGGCTTCTCCCCTGAATGAGTCCTCATGTGGATTAACAAAACACTATTACGTCCGAAAGCTCTCCCACATACGTTACAAGTATGTGGCTTCTCACCTGTGTGAGTCCTCATGTGGACTAACAAGTCACCACTACGTCCGAAAGCTTTCCCACATACATTACAAGTATGTGGCTTCTCACCTGTGTGAGTCCTCATGTGGACTAAAAAGTGACCATTATAGCTGAAAGCTCTCCCACATACGTTACAAGTGTACGGCTTCTCACCTGTGTGAGTCCTCATGTGGACTAACAAGACACCATCACGTCTGAAAGCTTTCCCACATACTTTACAAGTATATGGCTTCTCATCTGTGTGAGTCCTCATGTGGACTAACAAGACACTATTATGTCCGAAAGCTTTCCCACATACGTTACAAGTATACGGCTTCTCACCTGTGTGAGTCCTCATGTGGACTAACAAGACATATTTACGTCCAAAAGCTTTCCCACATACATTACAAGTATGTGGCTTCTCACCTGTGTGGGTTTTCAGGTGTCTCTGAAATTTTGACTTGCACTCAAAAACTTCCCCACATACGTCACATTCTAAAGGCTTTTTACCTGTATTTAAGTTGATCACAGCAGAGGTGTGTGGACTGTTACTGTTAATTTCACTTTCATGATGTCTTTCCTCTGCTTGAAGCTCTGTGTTTCTAGTTGATCCTGAGTCTCCATGCTGGTATTCTTCCTCATCTTGGCTCTCAGCTACATGAGAGTTGTGAGAGAGCAGCTGGTGGTCACTGGTTGCTTGTGATATCACAGAGCTTATAACTGGTATGATGACGACAGACTCTTTGTCTGCTGCACTTTGAGTGTCGTCATGAATGAAGTCCAGAGTCTGATCTTCACTGTGCTCACTTTCCTCATCAGCAGGAGTCAACATAAAGCCATCAGTCTCCTGCTTCAGTACAAGCTGCTCTCCCTCCTGACTGCTGCACACTTCCTCCTCTTCCTCTTCCTCTTTAATGTGTGGAGGCTCTGGGTGCTCTTGGTCCACACTGGACTTCCTCTCCTCAATACAGAGCTGCTGCTCAGGGACAACCTCCTCCTCCGTACACACATGTTGCTGTGGGAGCTCTGGAGGGACACACAACAACACCAACAGCATACTAATGTGATGCTACAGCAAATATACAGACATGGCAGTAAATTAGTTAAATCGGGTTTCACCCACCTGTCCTGTGTAACTTTATTTCAGGCTTCAAAACGATATCCAACAGTCTGCGCTGACGATCGATCTCTTCCTCGTACTCGACGATGGTTCTTACAAAAACTCCCAATATTTCTTCAGCAGCAGCAGTTAGTCGCTCCTTGACAAACTCTCTCAAAGACTCAACTGAAGACATTGTTGTCTAATGTAGGCTACAGTAAATGTGGCTCGAGGTTTAACTCATAGAGTAACGCCTTTGTTGTGTTTACTTCCGCCGGATGTTACACTATTAAGTTCCGACGGTGAAATACATGAGGTTATCACGAGTTCCGCTTCCAATGGTTGGCAACTATAATTTCTAATATCAGTGTCCGGGCTGTAACAAGTAGTCTCAGTATCATTGGTGGCTCATAAAAAGACAGCAATAACTACACGGATGTCTTTTTTTTTTGTTGGTGTTTAAAGGTCGTAGTAATAGTAGTAATCCAATATCTTGGTTGAACAACGAACCTCATTTCCGGTTTTACCATTTTTTCGTCAAAACAAAAGCATGAATTTCCTCAGTCCATATAAAACAACATGAATAAAAACATTTATAAGCCTATATAGTGTCATTGTGACCAAATTGATCGAAATCTACGCAATTTCAGCTATGTTTATTGACGGAAATCTATTACCACAGTCAATACATGCGTTTATTTTTTTAGTTACAAACCGGAAATAGCGCTTGTAGTTTTTGTTACTTTATAGCACTACTGTAACGTGCAGCAGTTCCTGTGAAACGTGTTTTTAGCCTCTACAGGGTCAGAATAACATGCATGTGGAAGCCGCAGGACAAATAACATCTGGTATGTAATCATATTTTTCTTGTAACTATTGTCAAGCGTGGACCCATCCTGTACATACTCTCAATTTATAATGTTATAGCTGTAACTTATTCTTTAAATATATTAGCTAGCTAAGAGTGTAGTGTTTCCTGTGTAACTTACTCTTAACTCACACTTTAGTTTAAATGAGTTTAGTTCACTGTTTCAGGGTGGAATGTGCCACACTGGAATCAGTTCACTTAGCCTACACCTGCAAACAAAATGCTTAAACTTACTGTATTTTATTTACTAGACAGTTTCAGCACTAATAAAGCAAACACCTTATGATACAGTCACTACTAGATATGCTTTTAATGCACATGTCCTCCTAATAATGGGATAAAGTACCATAGAATTTAAGCCACAACTTATCCTATTAATCACTGTGTTGCTTTACAGCTTAAGTAATCTAAATAACCAAATCACCAGCATGTTATTCTACATATTCTGATAAATAAATACATAAAATAAAACTAGGTTTTACCTGGTGAAGGATGAAGTTGCTCCAGAATATCAGTCAGTCAAGTAGTTGCTGATTGGACTGAGTAATTTTTGATATTTTTCAATACTTATGCCAATATAATAGGCTACCTATACTAAAACATAACTTGTTTCAGTGCCGCACATTGAGGAATATATTTCTATATTATTTTTTACACAAACCCTGCTCTGTTTTTTGTTTCAGACGTCTATGATGGAATTTACCTGCAGAATTACTTTGAAGCTTCTTTTCTTCATCTCCTTCTCAGTGTTTATTGTTTTATAGTGTTAAGGTTTTATGTTTTCTTAATACAAAGCAGCTGCTGTCTAAAATACAGTTTAAGATTATAATTTTAATAAGGAAATACCTGATCAAAGAATAAGTTAACAGCACTTACAGCATAATTGGCAGTTTTGATATTTGAAGCTACAGACACATTTTAGTCAATTTCTAAAAAGTATTGAGCTTTAATTCAAAGACTAGTCGGCCAAACACAGGACTTCCTGTTCTACCTTCATTTAATTAAATCTTAGACGTACACAAAGTCCTGCTTAAATGATAGAGCTTCTGGATGATGTGGAAAATGATTTAAAATAAACTAAAGAGTTGGTTTGACTACAATAAACTAACACTGAACTTTCTTTCTCTAATAAAATGTCTTGGAGGAATAATTGATAATAAACTATGTTGGAAACCACACATTAATTATATTAAAAACAAAATATCAAAATCAGTTGCAATCCTTTACAAAGTTAAAGATCTTGTGTGTCAAAAGTCATTATACCTTCTGTACTGCTCATTTATACTTCCATACATAACTTACTGTGTGGAGGTGTGGGGGAACACGTACAGTGCCAACACCAAACCAATATTTACACTACAAAAATTCCTGTTCTACCTTCATTAAATTAAATCTTAGACGTACATAAAGTCCTGCTTAAATGATAGAGTTTGACATTTGACAGTTAGGAGACAAAGTCATTTCAAATGTCTTTTTAAAAAAATCTCCCAGCTTAAACATGGAGCCTTCTGCAGCAGCAGGATGCAACGGAAAGAAAAGAAAGAACACCGCCCCCACAGCACATGAGGAAGCCAAGAGATTAAAAATTGGTCAGGAAAGTGAGGAGACGCCGGAGTATGGACATTCCTCCCGCTCACCGCAGATCGCTGTGCTGCTCGACCGCCTTCAACAACCAATTACACCGAATGAGCTGACAGAGCTGCTGCATTATGCCGCTCTGGGGAAAACAGGTGGCATTAAACAGCCCAGGTAATGACTGTGGAAGTAAGGTGTAATCTACTTCATCAGTTGTATCCAAATAACTCTCTGTAATGCACTTTTACTGTGTCCCTGTGCTCCGGCAATAATCTAAATGATCCTTTTAAAGTCTACACCACTTAAACTCTCAAAGTCTTCTCATCTTCTTCCCCACTGTGTCTCCTGTAGTTGGTGTCGCCTCCACCATCAGAAGAAGATTAAAGCTGTGAATGTGGTGATCGTGGAGGGCCTGACCCAGAGTCACTTTTACAAGCACTACCTCAGCTTGCGACACCTCAGGACCAACTACACCACTGTAAGAACAAGAAGAGATCTATACATATATGGATGGTGTCAGTGTTTTGGGTTAACACTGATCCTTGTTGTTTATCTGCCTGGATTAGAGGGTGACTTTTACTCCATCACCTACCGACCTGGTGTCAGGAATCTTCAGCAGTGAAGTTCCTAAATCGGATGGTACATCTTTTTCTCAAAGACAGAGTGAGAGCAGTAAACTGGACAAAGGTGAGAGTCATGTGTGGATGTGTTTTGAGTGTCGACTTTGGTTGTCAAAACATGATGATGTAGCCCACACAACTTTACCGTTTCCCAGTTTTTTTAAAGGCTGCTAAAGAGTTAAATGTTTCAATATTTCCTGGACTTTTTAATTTGTTCTGTGTGACGTAATGAACAATGATTGTTTCATATCCTCACTTTAATCAACTGTTAGTCAAAATAATCTTATTGTGTGTAGTTAATGATCCTCTGAATGCTCTAATTTTCATCCCTAGAATATTGTCACGTTATAATATTGTGGCATGAAGTCAAAACATTACACCACTCAGCAGTAGTTTTGTTTTCCCCCAGAGTTTCTACTCTTACTGATTATTGGGTGTGTGTGTTATTGTGCACTGCTGCAGCACTGTGGTGTCACCCAGTAATCACCAAGTTTGGGACACAGAAGAGAGGACTGACTGCATATGTTCTCACTGAGGAGGAGATGATCAAGAGACACTACCCACTCAAAGGTGACTCTTTTTTTTATTACATCTGCAGTAAGCAGGATAAATGAAGTATTTCCTTGCTGGATGCTTTCATGTTGTTGTTGTTGTTGTTGTTTTTTCTTACTGCCGACTGTATCTTAGAAATCATGAAGCTGTGTTTTCCCTGTCCTCACTAAAATGTGCACCTAGATTTTCCTACCATAGATACATTTTTTTAATCAAAAGCTCAATTTTTGGGGGTCAAAACGTGCTGGGTTAGTGTGGATGTGGTCTCACTCTTTCTTGGTTGCTTTCTGTGTCTCCATCTCTGTGATCTCACTTCTTTTTTGTTTTTGTTTGCACAGGAATGCCAGGCTTTGAGGAGTTTGTGTGCACAGACAGTGTTGACAGCGTGACTGACAGCAGCCCTCTGTATGGGCTTGACTGTGAAATGGTGAGATGCTCCCGGTTATATTCTTCATTCCCATTTCATTGCAGAATCCAGTTATGTATGTTCAAACGATCAACACAGCAGTATGTGCTGTGACAAATCCATGTTTCATACATAATGCAGTGTTGCACAAGTGCAGTGTTCTTGATACGCCAGTTTTACAGTTCCATTTTAAGTGATATGTTACGAGTACACCGGCTATACCATTGCATCAAGTTTAAAAAACAAAAAGTTTCCCTTTGGAGAAGTCTGCGTAAACGATCCCCACCTCTAATGGGCACCTGTATTGATTCTCAACCTTCTATCCTCATTAAAGAATCATTACTCTTGTGTACCTCTTTAAAGTGTTTGGCCATGGAGTGGTCTTCCTAATCGCATATTTATGTTCTGACAGTCTATCTTTTTGTGCATCCTACATAAAAACAGTTGCATGGGCATGTTAGACCAAACCATGTCTAAACTGTCAAACAACCTGTTTTTTATGTCCTCTCCTTTAGCGCAGACTCCATTTATTCAGTATTTCTCAGCCTCTTATAATGGTGATATTATTTCTTTTGTGGATTTTGTGAGAAAGATGTTTAAAAGAAGTTTGTGTCTTGAGTTATTTGAAGGTTTCTATCCCTGTTCCAGCTGTTAACCAGTGTGTCCATGTTGTGTTTCAGTGTCTAACAGAAAAGGGAAATGAGTTGGCTCGTGTCTCTCTGGTGGACAGTGATGGAAACTGTGTGCTGGATGAGCTGGTGAAACCTCAAAACCGAATCCTCAACTACCTCACCAGGTACACACACATACGCACACACACTCACAGACATACACTTATGTATTAAAGCAAGCACATTTTCAAGTAGTGTTTCTATTTTACACCTGTTAAACACCAACGCAGCATTGTAGCAACCACAAAACTCACAGACCAAGTCATTAATTTTTTATTTTTTGTAACCGCTTATCCTGTTGGGGGTTGCGGGGGGCTGGAGCCTATCCCACCTGACATTGGGCGAGAGGCAGGGTACACCCTGGACAGGTCACCAGACTATCACAGGGCTGACACATAGAGACAGACAACTGTTCACACTCACATTCACACCTACGGACAATTTAGAGTCACCAGTTAACCTGCATGTCTTTGGACTGTGGGAGGAAGCTGGAGTACCCCGAGAAAACCCACGCTGACACAGGGAGAACATGTATCAGTACTCATGGGAAGCTTCTCGTCCAATCACATCACTTGATCAGATTAAAATGTTATAACACATTTTTGTTCCCCATGCTGCTGGGTCCCTTCTGACAGGTTCTCTGGTATTACCGCAGCGATGTTGCGACCAGTCAGAACCACCCTGCGAGATGTCCAAGTAAAGCTCAGGACGTTGTTGCCGAGCGATGCAGTTTTGGTGGGGCATTCACTCAACAACGACCTCATGGCTCTGAAAGTGAGTTGCTACTGACAGTTTGATTTCTGCTTGTAACAGTGTTATCATCAGGACAAGGTTGAGTCCTGAGTTAAAGATGTTACAGATTACTGAACAGATTTTTGTTGCAGAACTTTTCCTCTTTCCTCTCCCATTAATCATCTCATGATCCGGTGAAATGTATCTTGCCCTTCTTTGGAGAGGCTGGGCCCTTAGGCTGAAAACCATGGGACTGAAATACAATATTGTAATAAAGTGGTGTATAAAAGTAAATCTCTGGTGTATCAATTTAAAAAAGCTTTGTACAGTAAGTTAGGAACTTTATTGTCCAGTATAAGGGAATGTTTTTGTACCTTTATCACACTCAAAAAATGAATAAACAGACATTGGGAGCACCAGGAACAAGATATCTGTAACATGTCAGTAACTCATATCAGTTGTTTAATAAAAAGGCAGAGAATTGCATTGTCAAAAATGTCAGTATTTCTGGATTTTAAAATAGTGATTTTATTCCCTTCATGTCAGCAATCATTTTAAAGTAGTCACAAAAGTTTGAAGTTTCGCCCTATATTGTGTTTGTGTCCCTGCAGCTGATCCACCAGCATGTAATCGACACCTCGCTGCTGTACAGGAGAGAGTTTGGGCAGAGGTTTAAGCTGAAGGTCCTGGCTGAGACAGTGCTGAAGTAAGCTGAGTCTGTCTGTGTCTCCCTGTCTCTCTCACCCAGCACGGCTTATAATTAAATTTTCCACTTGTGTCCCAGGAGGCAAATACAAACTGAAGAGAACAGGGGTCATAATCCCATTGAGGATGCCGTGGCAGCCCTGGAACTGGCTGAGTACTTTATTAAAACAGGACCACGTCAGGTGACACATCGCTTCCTAACACACACACACTTACGCACACACATACAATTTATATAACTTGTTCTGTGTGTGCCTGCCGTCAGGTTGTAGAACTTCATCTGGAAGAGCTGTGGGGATATACGATCGTGGAGGAGTCCACTGACTGTGCACCTGCACCCACACCAAGTCTCAGGTGCACTACATTACATAATCTGTACACCTCTTTCCACTCTTTACATTTGACTGTAGTTATTCAAACCGTGTCCAGACTTAGTCAGATGAACTGTATCTTTACTCTGGGTTTTTGCCTCCATGATGGGTCAGCAGTTTCCACGCCTCAGGATGGAGCTTTTAAAAATGCTCCCCATGGTGGATCAATACGAAATACAGCCTTTTGCAGTGGTGAAATATAGCTTTTGAAAATGTCTACTCAAATGTCTATGATTTAGTTGTCCCATGGAATCATTTTAGCTACAGCACAAGGGTGTATGAGGTTAAACACCATCACTGAATCTAAAATAATAGACTTGTGGGAGAAATACATCTTCTGTCACTACTTACAGCTTTAAAATCCAATCAATAAATCTATACAAGGATTCTGTTCTACATTCACAATGTGAAACTCATCTCATCACATGTTCTGCTGCAGTTATATCTGACATATTCTCCGTCTTTATTTCTCCTGCAGGTTTTCTGACATCCTGCAGACACTCGGCCGATCAGTAGCCTTTATAGGAAAGCGTTCTGACATCACCCTGGATCCTTCCAATCAGCTGTGGCACAGCTCTGACAAAGAGGTGAGACGAGAAGTTTTCTGGAACCGTCTACTGCCTCCTGACCTTTAAATAACCTTGGTTTTCTACCCAAAATATGTATTGATCTATTTTTTATTTGTGGTACATATAAAGCAAGTTGTCATAAATGGTTTGCTGGTCTCCATTCAGATGTGAATATCTCCAAGCATTTGGTTTTTGTGAATAATCTTTGCTGGAAATTCTGCCTAATTTGATTACAAACTATAAAGTGACAAAGAGATGAATGAAGTTGTTCTTTTTGTCCAAGAGATGACTTAAATTAAGTTCGGTCTGTCTGTAGCTTATCTTGCGTACTACTGGACCCATCAGCCTAACAATATTTTGTGCACAGTTGTGACTGCGACATCAGCAGTGATTTGGGCATTGTGCCGGTCCGTTGTGGTAAAAAAAAAAGGAGCTGAGCCAGAAGGCAAAGCTCTCGATATAGCAGCCCCTCTGTGTTCCAACCCTCATCTGTGGTCATGAGCTTTGGTTGATGACCCAAAGAATGAGACCGTGGATAGAAGCGGCCAAAACAAGATTTGTCTGCAGGTTGACTGGGCTCAAGTTCAGAGATAGGGTGAGGAGATCAGACATCTAGAGGTAGCTCACGGTAGAGCCGCTGCTCCTTTGCTTCGAAAGGTGCCAGTTAGGGCGCTTCAGGCAAAGGCCAGATTTTTTGGGCCATGACAAACCAACATTTTGCCCTTCGTTGTCGCTCAAAAACTGACATCCATAGAAAAGCTTGGTCCCATTTTGAACCGGAGCATCTGCGGATTAATTCCATACCCGATATGTTATGATCCACTAAAATTAGACACGATGTGAGAAGTATAAATTCCCATTTTTGTTATCTTCGCCACCATATTGACTGTAAGAGAGTTGGAGGGACAGTTGGGTGAGATTCAACTGTTCTTTGTTTGGGAGGTGAGGAAAGGTTTTATTGGACGTTGTGTTTGAGGTTTGTCTCCATAAAGCCTGCCTACTCTGGTTATACCTTGATAATGTAACCTGTATATTGTGTCCTTTTACTTTACTGTCATGCATACATGCTGGACACAAAGCCTATCCTGCACTCCCTGTTCCCCAGACACACCTGTTATATACTATTGGTGAATATATGTGAATTGTAGCCCTTTTCCTCTTTTTCCTCCACTCACTATAAGTCCTGCACCTTTCTTCTGTTTCCTTTACATCCTCCCGTTAACTCCCTCCTTTCCCTCTCTCTACCTCTTTTACTTTATCTCGTTTCCTTCAGGTGCTGGCCTCTTTCAGGAGACAGACCAAGTGTCCGTTCCTCTCAGTGCTCCAGTTCTCTTCCCTCTCTGACCATCTCAAGAAGTGCATCCCTTATCAGGAGCGCCAGCACCAGAGGGTGAGGCATTCATTCAGAACGTCTGATGAATTTGAAGTGTCCGAGTGTTGTTTTAACGTACTGCTAAATCTGTGTGTTTATCCTGCAGGTGTGTGCAAACCTTCGAGATATGTGTGTGGTGTTTGCCGGGCCCTTCCCTGCAGGATTCTCGGAGAGAGAAGTGAGGCGGCTGTTTTGTTGCTGTGGACCGGTTCAGAAAATCAAAATGTTGCAAACCGCAGTCAGGGTATATCTCAACTACATGATCCTTAGTTTACAATTAATATACTGTGTTTGTATTTCTGTCATGGATGAACACATCATCCACTGAATACCTCTTAAGACGTGGTTATAATTACTGCTTCAGTGCATCTTAAAATAGAACTGTAAAAGCTGTTTTCCCTGCTCTTGGATGTGCTCTATTAATCTCACCTATATTTTCTGACAATGTTTGGTCTCCAGGTTCATGCAGAGGTAGAGTTTGAGCTGCTGGAGGGAGCTATGCTGGCTTTAAAAACTTTGAATGGACTTAATGTGCAGGGACAGTCCATCAAGGTAACACTCTTCCCTTTTACTGTCACTTTTTCCCTTTACATTATGGTTAAAGTTATTTCAGAACCTTTGTAGTCGGCTGTATCTCCAACATGTGTCTCTTGTGTGTGCCTTTTCTAGGTCCAGAGACCTGTCTACGAGTCAATGCTAGACTTAGATCTGACTCTTGATGCTTTGACGGCTGACAGTCTGAATGCCAGTCATATCTATGCTGTGAAATTAAAATCCAGTATGGTTGAGGGCATACACACTCCTGTAAGGGTCAATGGACACACATCAGAAGCCAAATGTTTGGACATTACATTGGTTAAATCAGCTAACAGGTTGCCCCCAGCAAAAGTAAACGGTCAACAGTTGCAGCCTGCAACCACCACAAAGTCTAAACTGTCTGAGGAGATGGTCAGAGAGACATTTGGTCACTTTGGTTCGGTGGAGAGAGTCGTCCTGCCTGCCAAACACGGAAAACATGCAAGACATGGATACATAAGTGAGTTAAAAGTTACTATCTCTTGCCTCATATGTCTGGAGTCCGAACAGTTTCTAACATGTGTCTGTGGTTGACAGAGTTTGAGAGCTCAGAGGGCAAACATGCAGCCCTCGGCTCCTCCGAGGATCTTCGTAAGGAAAACTACCTCATCTGTCCATCCCTAACTCCACCCCACTTACCCTCGTGGGCTGCCATGACAACACCAATCACCATGGAAGATCCTGACATGGAAGCAGCAGAAGACGAGGAGAGGACCCACATGCACAACAGGTCTCAGGTAGGACTCCAGCTGGTTGTTGTTATTGATGTCTGCGTGTTTTAAGTCGTGAATTGCAAAACTGATGTCAAACTCATGTGTCTACCTGCTGGAAACTTGCAACATGAAGGAGTCATGGCGGAGAGAAGGAAACGGTTCCAAATTAATAAAGAATCGGCCCAATACGCAGAATCCCTGATGGTACGGGTATCAATAAAAGCTTACCAGTTCTCATTCCTGCACATTCCCAAAGTCACTGTTTTGAAAAAGGAGTCAGTGCCGGTGAAAATGGCTGCTGTCTGTGTTGTGTTCAGACAGTTTAATCTCTTCTGCCCCACTGGTGTTGAGACTCTGAAGAATAATCGGCTCTCCATTTTTCATCCATCTGGAAATGTTTTTTCAGCCACACGGGGGTACTGGTGTAGCTGTAGTTTTATATACTTACTTTTATACGGTTGCTTGAGCATCACAGTTACCTTTCAGCTGGCAGGCTCAGCCGATTCTCAGTAGATATTTTCTAGACAAAAATCTCAGAGAGAGAGCTGAGCTTTTAATATTTAGGCTGGCTTTGTGCGTCTAATTTTGGTCTGTCTCGCTTTCTTAAAGAAAACATTCAAATCTGAATGTTTACACAACCACAGAAAGTGACAATGCTTTTGGGCTGGTTGGAATTCACGCACAATGCAGAGAGTTGTGAAGTGCACCCGAGGCAGAGTAATTGCTGCATTTGTGATCTGATCTTTCAGACCCTTACAGTTTATGATTTAGATAGAGAGAAAGATAGAGAGGAAATTCTTTTCCCCAGCTAGTGGTGTATGCAAAAACACAGAATTAATACACGAGAGACAAAAACGTGGGTTGGTATTAAACACAAGAAAGACTTAAAAGAGCTTGTGTAGCTGTGGGAATAGAGCTCTTGCTGATACGGGCCTTACACATGGGATAGTCTATACCTACATCCAGAAGGACGGGGGATAAAGTACTGGTGGAGTGGATCATCTGGGTCGTGAGTGCTTTGCGGATCAGGAATGGGGTGACACAGTCAGATAGGTGATGGGTAGGAATACCTGAGTTTGCTAGCTCAATGAGTAGTTAGCTTTAGGAGTTCATTCTTGTTGGTGACTGTGAGCATATGGAAAAAACAGATGGCACAGAAGACGAAGATGGGGTTGTACCGACAGGGGGTTCAATTTACAGATGGCTGTAAGTCTTTGCTAACAACATTACTGTCCAGTGTAATGCCAAGGTATCTTAGAGACTCCACCACCTCCACCTTTTCCCCTCTGATGGTGAGACCAGAGCAGGCCAGTGTTTTGGGGGGCTAAAGGACAGTTCTTTAGTTTTTGGGATGTTAAGATGGAGAAAATTATTGTCACACCACAAGCTAAAATGGGATATGTATTTGTTCATAGGCCAAGAAAGAGTCACTGTTATTAAGTAGTGTAAGGATTGCTGTGACATCTGCATATTTAAAGTAGAGGGTAGCGGTGGTGGACGGACTCCGACAGTTATTCGTAGATGGTGTGTAAAGAAATGGACTGTGTACACACCCCTGTGGAGAGCCACTGTTGAGAGTAATGAAGTGTGACCGTGATTTTTCAACCTTTGCTGCTTGAGGTCTGTTGGAGAGGAGGTTATGGATCCAGTGAATAAGGGGTGATTGAACTTCTTAATTACGTGATGACGCTGAATTGTGTTAAAAGTATTTATTAAACAAATGTAATAAAGACTCCAATGTGTGATCTGTGTAGGACCAGGAAATGGATAACATGATGGGGAAGCTGGACCGCCGCCTGCGGAAGCTCTTTAGATCCCTCCCAGAAGGCACCTTGTCTGTGGTCGTGCTGCGTGGACACACCAGGTGAGAACTCTTGCGGAGTTTGAGAAAAATCTGCTGCTTAATTAAATACTTACACACCCTTTTTCTCTTCCACAGTGCTCATGGCCAGCTTCCTGGTTTGTGCCTTATGGAGGTCAAGCAAGGGTCATGAGGAGAACAGAGACCCCATCCTCTGTGGGAGTGAGCGCTGCGTAGTTTGACTATTTGACCGCAGTTCACAGGCAGTATTTAACATGACTGACCGCTGTGTGGGAGACTCCTCGGCTCTGATTGGACTCTAGATCAGACCGTTTCATGTAAAACTGTGTGGATGTTGAGTTTCAGCAAATTAAAAAAGATATTTTTATAAAAGTTACCAACTGTAGCTTTAGTGATGGCTCCTTTTTTTTTTAGTGTCCCAGTAAGCATGGTCTATACAAGGATGATGAAATGGGAGCAGCTAAATGGAATTCAGCCATCATGTTTTATTTTTTTAAATGGCTGTGGCATTTGCATAGAAGTATGACTGTACAGACGAATTTGGGTTGGTAGACTTAAATTTTTAGATCATTAGAGTGTAAAATACTAAAGAACAATGCAAGTTTTTAATAGAAGTTTCTGTTCAGTAAGGTCAGTGTTGTCCCATTATTTCTAGCAGAGTTGGAGAGAATACTAAAATATTTCACCTGAATACAAATAATACTTTTTAAATATCAAAATGTATCCAGAATTACTTTGAATACTTTAGTCAATTCAATTTTCTTTCACCATTTCAACAGGACCTCAGTTGTATACTGTCCCAGGGCCCCTTTGTCATCTTTAACAAAATATATAGTCATCAAATTACAGTTTAAATTACCACCAGAAACCTTTAACAGTAGCTGTAAATAAGGGAATTTGAATGTGCAAGTGTAAACATTTCACAGTCCGTAACAATGGTGCTCTGAAGTGACTAAGTGTGAGTTTGAGAACAACAAAGACAAAAAACAGATACTAAGAAACATTCTTTAATTTTTCCCCTTTTCAAGGAAATATTTAAGTATTTTTAAACTTTATCTCATACAAAAATGTATACGTCTTCTTAACGTTTACACCTTTTGCATTAGAACATACTTTGACATTGTTGCAGGTTGACAGTTACAAAACATTTAACACAAAAAAAAGGTAAAGAAAATTAATTCTGTACAAAAAGAAAACAAGCACCTCTTATGAAGGATCAAAATGCCACCAATAATAAACATCACATTATCATTGATAAGCTTATATATGTCTGATAAAATTGGGGAGGTTGACAGAACTTATACATTAGTTTAAAAAATGGGGGGGAAAAAAAACATTTGACTGCATTAAAATACTAAATGACCCAGACGTTGTAAACTACAGGACCTGTCCGGGGCTGTTTTATCTCTCAGGGACTATTAAACAGATTCACAGGGATACAAAGACCGGAGAAAAAGAACATCTCCCTCACATGCACAAACTCGCACACAACTCACACTCTCAAAATATAAGACTGAATGGAGGTGACGGTGTCGTTAAAAATGAAGAATGTTTTCAAAGTGACAACATGGCTGTGGTGGCAGATTCCAGTCTGAACAACACATCAGAGAATAAATGAACATTTCTGGAGTTTAGCTTTTAAGATTCTAGTGAAGTGTGTATGTGTGTGTGTGTTTACCCGAAAGAGTTGCCTGCTCCTCTGATATAAGATCAAAATATGGCAGCTGTCGTTATGGCTTGTGTTCTCTCTTTCAATAGTCCAGTCAAGTAGCTTGGCTGGTAGCTTTGGACACGGTATCCACAGCTGTTGAGTGAACGAATGGATTTAGGGCGTGCACCAAGACCTTACAGGAGAGCGCCCCAAGTGCTTAAGAAGAGACTGAGCGGGACCTCAGTGTGGGACAGTGGCCTCTCCACTCCTCACCTCTTGCTACCAAACTTCTGGGACCTCAAACAGTGACGTTGTAGATTCAGCACCTGTACAGAAGAGGAACAGACATGCAAAGATAAGGACAAGAACGGCACTTTACGGATCTTCATTTGCAGGTTCACGCTGAAATCTAATTGGGTACATTTAAAAGAGGGTTAGGGGGATTTAGGCACATAGCGGTGACAACTGCATACTGCAACACGCTAAAAAATCTCCTGGTTAGATTCTGTTCAGGAGGTTTTTACCAGGAGCCAAATATCTGCAGAGGTCTCTTCTTCTCCAATACAAATGACCCCGGGTCATGCTAAGGTAACAAAAACTTGCTGGCCTCCGTAAAAAAAAAATAAAAAAAAATATAAAGACACTTGTCCTCAGCCTACCCCGTGCTGCTGGCTGAGTAGAAAAGGTACCTGCCATCTGATCTTACAACTCTTGTCAGAGATGCCATCATTGAATGTGTCAATGGTACTATACATGCTGCAGGACAGTATTTATGAAGACGAAATGTCCACAGGTTTTCAACATGTCACAATTATCTGTGCTGTTTATCAATGGATAGAAAAGGGTGTCAAAGTTGTTTCATTCAAGAACCACATTGATGGGACATTAACGTTACTAATCTAAAAAAACAAAAAAAAAACAAAAACAAAACAATGTTTAATGAATACAAGATTAAACCTGTAATAACTGTTTTTGGCAACTTTGGGGCAGCAGAAACTAGATGTAAACACAATTTTGGTATTGCACTTTTTAAGTATGTCACTTTTTTTTTTCATGGCAGTGTAGCCACATATATAAACTTTCTTGATTCCATTTGGGATAAACGCTCTGAGTTTTGACACTGCTGTTTTGGTCATGCTTTAGATGATGCAGACAGGAAGTGAGTTAGTGAGTTTCGCTATCGTCATGCAGATTTTGGCCATTATTTCTCAACAATTTGTGAATCTGTATTTTGTCAAGTCATGCTGCATTTCGCTCCTCCTTCCTGTTTACACTGTAACCGTGGATCTACAGATGATGGTAAATGCATTACGTCTAAAACTGAGGAGCTGCAGTTATAAGGAGCGTCTTCTCCATTCAAACTGTGTCAACCTGATTCAAAGTGCCATCAAACCCTCGCACTGACAACACACCTTCAGACTTCTTTTTCTTGTTCTTTTGACCTTTCCTCCCATGGGCTGTCGGAGCTTGTTGCCAGGTGACCGTCCCCTCAGCATCACTGCCTTCAGGAGTTTGCCTCTCATCATCATCAGGGATTGGACTTGACCCTGATGAATCTGATGGCTCTCTGCAGGGCACAGCAGCCGTTAAGAGACTTGTATCACAGCAAACAGAACAGCAACAGCGTAAATGTTCATCTCTGTTTTACTTACGCCGTCTTGAGCCATCCTTCTGAGGTCTTGCTCTCAATAGCTTCGGCATTTGCCTGCCCACTTTTGTCTGGGAAACACAATGACAACCAGTATATGAGAGCCTGAATTAGACATCCTTATACAGTTTATACACTTTTATTTATTTAGCAGGGACACACTTAAATGTGTAACACCAAGCATCACAAGGCTGAAGCTGGCAAAGTCATCCATGTGGGAAGAAAATGACAAATCATTATGGATAATTGACAAATGTTGAGACTACAAAAGGCACAACTGAAAAAAAAAAAATCATATTGCTCATTACAACATCAGAGTAAAACCAAAAATGAATCCACCAAATGTACTGCATGAATCATGGAAATCCGGTAACAATTAGTGTTATTTTATGTTGCAAAATTCTTGCCAAAGAGCAAAAGACGTCCTTCGTTAACTAATATGAAATGCAAAACTATCCCTAAGAAATATATTGGGAGAATGTTGTCGATCAAAAATGCGCCTGACTTGTTCATTCTGCAGCAGGTGGCCAATGATAAGATGTGTCTGATAAATAAATCTGATGGTAAACAAATTACCCAGCCTTTATTATTCACAATACCACCTGCCCTCTCTCCCTCAGGGCACACTCAATCTCCGCTAAGTACTTTTCTTAGGAAAAACCTGCTTCATGTTACCACACTGCAGCAGGAAAGTAGCTGTGCACACATGCGTTCACACACCATCAGTTTTCATCTTCTTGCTGCCTGTGCTATCCGGGTATGAGTAGTGACTCCAGCCGTCTGTAACTGGAGTGTCTCCGAGCCCCTGCTCTCCCTGAACGGGGCTGATGCTGCGTTTCCTCAAACCCCTGGAACAAAAAATAAACCATACATGCATCAATATAAATAGAGACTGTGCATATCTGCAGATACTCCCATACTGAGAGGTAAATACATTGAAGATGCAGTGTATATCAGTGCAGGTGTACCTGGGGTATCCAAAACCAGCAGAAGTAGCAGAGGTGTAGTGAGGTTTCACCCAGCCGTCCTCTCCCCAAGATCTGGGTGTCTGGCCGAGCTTCTCCTTGTCCTGCTGCTTACCCTGGATGTACTCTGCATACGTCTGGATCCTGTAACTCTCTGCATAGCGGCTGGTGTTCATAGCTGCGTGATGAGATGAAGATGTTAGCGGGTAAGCAGGCTGCATCAACCTTTTCTGTCCTGTCGTGTGTGTTTGTATTCAGCTAGGATTTGACACTCACCTATCTGCACCTGGTCTGTCTGACTCAGGGACACAAATGCTGATGTGTCATCTATCCATGAAACCTGGATGTTTCCTGTGAGGATAGTAGAGGTAGAGATTAAGTAATAAAATATGGGTCATGCTTGTGTGCAGGCAGAATTATCAGGCAAAATCATGTCTTACCAAAGGCACTGAAGAGCTGGTAGAGGTCACTAGTCTTCCACTCTTTTGGGAAGGTGACGTACAGGACATGGTCTCTTTTAGGCTGCACTGTGGGAATACAGGGAAAAACAGCTATGTGTAAGGGGGGGGGGGGGGGTGTTAGATTTAATTCAAAGCTGTATAGAGCACAATGTGGCAGCAGGGATATGTATCCTGTGTACACAATACAAACAAGACAAGGAACTTCTTGTGAAACACTGCACCACAGTGCTACTAACATTCAAAAACTCCATAGGGTTCCTTTAAAAATGTGGCATGTAGTCAGTGCATAAATCCTGACATATATTCCTGCTGTGCAACAATGTCTTACTCACAGTCTGGTCCTGTGATGTTGAGGTAGGGAATGTCTATTATCCTCATCAGGAAAAGCCTTGAACAAAAAGTATTACATGTATGCTTTAAAAATATTTTTAGCAGTTTATTAAAGACAGGAGCAAATACAGTGAGTTTAAGTGCATCTCTTACTTGTTGAAGAAAGGCTCAATTAGTTTGGAGCGAGCAGAGATGTAAGCTTTTGGTGGAGTCAAGAAAGAGCCTGTAAAGAGAGTGTTGAGCAGACCAAGTCAAACAATGCTTATTTTGAGTTTTCTAAAAATTTATTTGCAAACCTGATTAGTGGGATTGTGTGTTACCCAGGTAGTTGGCCATTGAGATGAAACAGAGGCCAGTGATGTAGGCATCGTACCCGGCCTCGTGGAGCTGCTCCTGGGCTGTGTCATAACTGGGGAACCCCTCTGCCGTTTCTAAAAAGGAACAGAACAAAGAACGACAAAAAAAAGGTGTCAGCAATATTTTGAAGGTTGGGAGTGGTTCAGGCAAATGTTAGAGTATTTACTCACCAACTTGTGGTGACTTGAAGGGGCTCTCCTTCAGCTGTTTCTCCAGCTCTGCCAGAGAGGTGTTCGTGATCATTTCCTGAAACATCAAAGTAAAATAAAACTTGTTAGTCATCTGTCCCCCGCCGCCCCCCCCCAAACAATAGCTATTGAGAGACACTCAATCTTCAACAGAATTTTGGACATACATTAGAACTACTTGTTGGCTTGGTGCTGACCAGTGATGCAACTTCACCAAAGATTCTGCCACTGCTTTAGAGGCTATCTTGTCAAAAAGCCCCAACTACTTTTAACCTTTGCGTTTTAACTTTAATAATAATAATGTCCAATCAGTTACTGATTTTACCTTCCTAAAATATCTTAATCACCAACAACAAATTGACACCCCTGGTATTCAACATATACCTTAAAAGGCTGAGTGGAAGCCATCAGCTTTGTGTCCAGAAGTCTGCAGGTGGATAGATAGCCATTAAGGTGTTGAATAACAAGAAGTACAGAAAATCATCTGTTGTGAAGAGGAGTAAAATAATTTAGCAAAAAAGGAGAGGACTACATGCCTTGGGAAGACACACATCGTGACCTCTTTAAAGTCTGGGAGATCCTGAAGAAAAGAGCATTGATGCAAATAATCAATAAATCACATTACCAAGTAATAATCTGCCATGTCATTAGCTAAATTGTTCTGATGTTTTTACCTCTGGCAGAGGGCAGTAGAACTGGTGGATGGTGTGCATCACATCCAAGAGCATGTTGTGACCAACCACGAGTTTACCCTGTATGTGGGATGAAATGGGCGGTCAGATTTTCCAAAGCCAAAATATTTAAGAACAAATGCAAAAACAAAAAATAAGCAACAGAAAGATGCCATTTTGGTGCAATAAAGAACAGTAATGATGCAATGAACAATGGGTCATGTATTCCAGTTGCTAATTAATTAATTTAAATACAATTCTTATGATTAGAATCAAAATTTAAGATTTTTAAGATTTTACAGTTTGACTGAAAAAGTTGAAAAGACTCACAGATTTAGAGATGGCATGGATGACCCTGGAGAAGCCAACAGCATCATTTAGCTCCTCCTGTTGGCAATAGAGAGGTGTGGTGCAAAAATATTAGAATCAATATCTAGTGGATCCTTCAAGGGAAACTTTGCCCATTTTCATCCAGCTCTGTGTCATCACAGTGTGTGCAGATGAACAGTGTTTAAGGTCCCTTCTGGAACTCCTCGGTCATTTGCTGGCAAACTTTAATGACATGTTTTTGCGTCACCCAGCAGACTTTTGCCAGTGGATAGGCTAGAAGATCTGGGTGCTCGCTGCACTGGGGAAAACCAGCATGTTCATCTGTACACGCTGCTTATTTTCAGACAGCTCTATGTCATAGCAAAGTTTCCCTTTAAGTTCTTCATAATGAAAGACAAACTTGTGTGAACACACTGCTCACCATTAGGATAAAAATGTGACTAACTCTTTAATTTAATGTAAATCTTGATGCCAAACTCACCTGCTCTCTCTCTTGTTTCTGCTGTTCCCTCCTCTTCCTCTCTTCTTCATCTACCTTGCTGACCTGGATGTATCGCTCCTTCTGCACATATAAAAAACTTGTATCACTATTTTACATATTTCACACAAGAATGAAGGGGAAGACTGGTGGAAATAAAACTCTGCACCTTGTCTGTTTCCACAGTTTCCACATGTAGCCCCTTGGGGAATCTGTGAAAACAAGACAAACCTTAATCTTCACAAAAAAACAATAAAAAAACAAAACAAAAACAAAACAACAGCAACAGCAAAAGTGTTGCATGGTACTCACTTCCAGTTCAGTGTCTGGTATATCAGCTTCCTCTGAAACCTGGTGGGGAAATATAAGTATAGGTAGAGATAAGAATATCATACAAAATGTACATGATTAATACAAATTCTGTGTGTTTTGAGAGAAGGACTAGCGTACCCAGTGCATGGCTCCAAGTCCAAGGTCTTCTCTGAGTTACTGAAGAGGGCCTCAACTTTCTCTCTGTGAGGAAATGATCAAAACACAACAGGGCAGACACTTATGATGGGGTCTCCTTCCAGTTGGCAATGCCCCGTATACTTCAAAGCCACCTCAGCTGGCTCTTACTAATGTGAAGGACTTAAGATGCTGCCACTATACACAGTCCTCATACACAACCCTGTCAGCACTCACAGCTCTTCATACCACTATGGTCTGAAACAAGAGCCACATTACTGCCTTCACTGTACATATTTTACACAAAAATGTACTCCATATGTTCTGCAACACTTACATCACCCTGTTGATGAAGTCTTTATGTTCCTCAGGGACATGTGCAGGGCCTTTAGAGGAGGATGGTGAGATGTAGGACGGCGTACCTACACCATTAGCATGCTGATTTCTTCTCTCCTCTGTCTGCTCCCTCAGCTGGGCTTCCTCCTCTTGGTTTAGGTATGGGATTCCTTTGAAAAACAGTCTCAGAGTTATGTCTCTGTACTGACCTTAAGTTCTAAGGCAGCTCTACATGTTCACTTACCTAGACAACTGCAAAGCTAGATAATTTATTGCATTATGTCATTCAATCACATTAAACTTTGTCATTTTGAGTTCATGCTCTGAAAGACTACTAACAGACTACAGTAAGGTGAAATAAGTTTGCTGTTTTCTTGCATCTTTTAAACATTCTCTAACATTACCACTGGAAAAAGGTTGAGGGTGAACCGGGACAGTTAGAAGTCATAGTTTCTATAAAGACTAGCCTAACAATCAGATTGAAATGCCATTTTGTGGGCAGTGATTCAGTGGTTTGGATCCAGACTAACAAAGGACCACTATCTCAAGTCTGAGAGAGGAGCAAGTGGCCTGGGGCCAGCTGTTCCAGTATGACAGATGATGACAGCTTTCCTAATTCCCACACTGAGGCAGAGGTACTGCTCAAAAGTTTTAAATGCTAATTCCAGTGTGAATGTTTCTCTACTGAATCCAAAATGTTTTTCTGTACCAATATTAGTAAAACTTCAAGTGTTAAATGTCTTAAAAACATATCCATGTACTTTACCTAAATTAACTGCAATATGAAATCATTCAGAAGATATATACACCAAAATAAAAACTGACCAAGCATTCACTACCGACTTTCCAGAATGACTATGTGATGCTGTAAACTAAAATATTGAGGTTTAGTACTGACCAAAACAGTATTACACTGTCACTTTTTGATGCACTCACCATGACAGAACACCTTGTTGAAGTCAAATCCTTGACTGGCCAGGAAGTCAATACTGGAACTCTGAAATGACAAAGATAATCATCTGTTTTCACAACTCTCAAAACAAAAAGCCAAAAGGCGTGTGATCTTTTTACAGCTGTGCAGGTTTTATCAGGCACAATCATTTTTAAAACCACCCAAGTCATAGTCACTATTAAAAACTTCTCAGTTCACACAGAAGGACCCAATGATCCCAAGGAGTTACTCGCACTTACTTGACAGATGAACTTTACGTCTGGGGACGTCCTGTTGAACGGTTTCGGGAATATATAAAAATTAAAAGGCTTTGTGATATACCTGCAGAGATGGAATACAGGAAACAAGGATTAGTGAAATCATTCCAGTAGCTGGCAATTTAATACAATAACCTGCGTGCAAGTCATACAAAATCTGAATCACTTTAATTGCTATTTGACAAATGTTTTGGCATCCAACATTGCTATGAGGGAAATGCATGTAAACTGCTGCTTGTTTGGAATATCTTAAACTGAAATTACAATAGAAGATAAAACGTGTTTACCATAAAGCCATGAATCAGGCTGGATTACCCTGCTAGGTGACTCCAGTGCAAAAAGTTTCTATTAATCCAACAGTTTCTCTTTGCTAGAGTATCATCTGGTTCTAGTTTGTTGTAGAGTACTAGATTCAACACATGATTTAAAACGGATGCATCATCAGGGCAAATGTCCTGATGAACAATGGCTCAAGGATTGATTTTGACAAGACAGGGCCTCAAGATCTGGTATTAACACAGAGCCCACCTTGAGGCCCTTATCACGTCAGTTGATATTTGCTTGAGTGTTGGATATTCGCAAAAAAGAATTCTATTTAATTAGTTAAACTAGTTTTTGGGTCCCCTGTAGCTCTGGAGCCCCAGGGCAGCTACCCATCTGGTAATCCAGCCTTGCTTAAATTAAGACATGGTACAATGTGTACTTGTGATTTGTTGGTGTGAAAACACACGCACATTTATTTTGTTCAGTTGTTGAGTCCAACACTGTCTCCAAAAGAACTCAGAACAAGCTGGCTTTTTCTTTGTACCGTACAATGAACCAGTCTGCTCTCAAAATGTTTAATTTTTCTTCATATGAATAGTTAGTTTGAGAGTGTTCTGTCTTCTTTAGAAGATGGTACTTCTAATTTGTCCCCAAATATCAATGTCAGCGAGTTTGTTTTTTAGATAAACTATGACCCCCGGATGTTGCATCCCCTTTTTTTCATGATTAATGGTGACAGTGTGGTAGAGATGGATCTTGTATTATGTATGGTGTATTGTATGCATTTGTGTTGGACTACTTTCTATAAAGCAAATCACACCTCAGGGACATTAAAGGTGCAATATTGTAAAACTTGTAAAAAGTCAGATTTCCATTTTTAAATTAAAGCAGGTATAGCTACACAAATACTGTGAAAGTATCAAAACGCTAAATCCACAGAGTAATGTACACAGTCCATACCCTGAAACTGTGCCTTGAAACGAGTCGTCAGGATTTCAGTGAAGTTGTAATGTCACAACTATATTATATAGACCTTCTCAAACTTCAAACATCAACATTCTAAATGCGTCCTGAGTCTCCAACGCAGCTCTCAATCATGTCAATCGGTCCATGAACTGTGGTCAAATTGTCAAACTAGGCAGCACTGGTCAAATATGAATCAAGATTCTGTTACTGCATTGCCTATTTCTTGTCTCAAATGTTTACAGAGACATAATTTAGTGTACAGTTTAGCTGTAAAATTAGAAAGTTGGTCCAGCAGGTGGGCGGTGCTTGGTTATCTGGTAAACTGGATCCAACATAGCAGCCAGGTCACAAACGTTCTCATTTTACAGCTAAACCGTACACTAAAATGTGTCTCTGAAAACATCTCAGATGAAAAACAGGCAATGCCGTAACAAAATCTTGATTCATATTTGATTTGCACTGCCTAGTTTTAACAGTTTGACAGCTGCTCCTCTGCTGTGATTGGTTGTTTACATTCATATGCAGTAAGGCCATCACAAATGCTACAAGGCAACAGAACAGGTTACCAACAGTTACCAACTGTAGCTTTAAGGAGAGAGGTGCTAAACAGAGTGTTTCAGACAAAGGGTAAATCCAGGTATATTCAGGCATGGAGTAAGAGGACAAATAGTGTTTTTTTTTAAACATTACATCATTAGACGTGTCCTAGTAGGAACCCACAGCACAAGTATACACCTGGAAATTTGCATAATATGGGACCTTTAAGGTTTTTTGAATCTTGAATAAAATCTATAATTATGCATTTGTTTGGCAGATACTCACTTTGACTTTGTCTGGTCGTACTTGAATGTACATAATCCGAACTGGAACAGCAGAAACTCCATGGAGTGCTGGAGGACACACACACACACACACACACACACACACACACACACACACACACACACACACACACAGTGGGAGAATTAAAATGAGACGAACAGATTGGGTTATGGAGGGAAAGCAGGATGGAGGTGTGCATTACTCTGCTAACCTTTTTAAGCTTTGTGTATCGCTCCTCCGGTGTGTCCAGCCCGTTGGTGAGTGCACTGACATTAGGACCGTCGCTTATCCCTACAAACACACACATATATGACACATAACGTTATCGCAATTTACATTCACACCGCTGACTATTTCAACCCCAATTCCTGCTTCAACGTTACCTGAAAATTCTCCATCGATGGCAAGGAAGTCAGCCTCGTCTATCGCGCTGTACACCGTGTTTAAACTGTCCTTATAATCTGGAGCAAGAAAGGTAAAGTGTATTAACATCAGCAGCTATGTTAGCGTGATGGGGGGCGCGTGCTAGCCAGCAGGGTAGCACAGCAACCCGCAGCCTTGCAGCTAACAGTTACCTAGCTAGCTACATAGCAACACAAAAAGCAGAGGAACAGAAGAGGTTAGTCAGGTTTAAAAATATCTCAGGTCATTACTCTGCTGTGCGTTATCAAGATGTCCACAGCTAGCTCAAAATACAGTGAGAAAAATGTGGCTGGCTACTTACTCTGGCGTGTCACCTCCATCCCTGCACAATGACTGAACCCGGCTGACAGCTAACGTTAGCTAGCCTACGTCAACTGGCTTTTAACCGTTTTACAAACACTTCCGGTGCCAGGAGGCACGAGTCTATGGTTCGTACGAGCTGTGGTGTTTTAAATGAGATATATTAAAGTTTACATTAAAAATAACATATCTTATAATAAATATTATAGGTAATTTAATATTTTACGTGTTGGTTAAGATGTTAGATGGGGAAATGAAACTGAATTGATTTTGAGGTGCGTTTTACTGCCTTTCTTTTTATATTCTTGATATTTTTGGTTGAAAATTTGGTTGTAAATGTGTGTATTCATACCACCCATTCAAATAACCCCAACTAAAGATACACCCAAAGTAAGAGCCTAAAAAACAAAATAACAATGACCCTCTCATATTTCAGAATCAGAATACTTTATTGATCCCCAATGATAAATAGTTGGGACTATTTCCGGACTACTTTATTTCAGTTAAGGTCATAAAGGTCATACTGTTCCAGAGAAATTACATTTGTAGAAATCAGCGTAGTTGTTTATTATGGTACTTTTTGCCATATTTTGTTTCTTACTCTTACTTGCCTCATTTGTGTGATGATGTATTTTGCTTGGCTGCTGTAACACCACAAGGTCCCTTTGGAAATCAGTGGTGGAAGAAGTAGCCTACACAGATCTGCTACTTAAAGGAGTGCATCACTAACAACATGACCATTTGTATATAATTTGGTCATGTCGTGTTATCTTCAATTCCTGAAGAAAACTTTTCTTTTACATGCCTCCACAGAAAATGGTGAACATATTGATTCACTGATTGATTGGGGGCCAGGTTTAACAACAGCAAAACTATATCTCACAACTCGTGCAGTATGAACCAAGTGTCATTTATCCAGTTGTATGCTCTGTGCTGCCTAAGAATGTAACCACCCCATTTAAAACTGAACTGAAAGTGAAACTTATGCTCTCTTCAAAGCCAGACTCCATTATGATTTTTTAATATTTATTTACTTATTGCAAAAATGCATGTGTTTGGGTCATACAAAAGGTAGATGAGTGAAGTATTCCTTTAAATAAAAGCAGAAAACCATATTCTAAAATACTCCATTACAAATAAAAGACCAGAATTTAAAATGTTGCTCTGAGTGTTATCAGCAAAATGAACTTCAGGTATCAAAAGTAAAAGTACTTATTGTGCAAAACATCTCACTTAAGTGTCACAATATAATAAAATATCAATATAGAATAGTAGCCTACCTGTAAAACTTCAATTAAAAGCCTTGTCCCAGTTAAACACCTTGTCTCCTTTACTAGCCTGGTGTGGCTACACATTTTGACAAATAAACACCTGTCTCAATGAGAGGCCTGGTCTGATCGCCAAGGAGTTCATTTTTTTTTAATAGAATATCTTTGGATGTATAAAAGCGGGTTGTTGACTACCTCAAATTATGTGTCCATTCCTCGATTACCCTTTGAGTAAAAGGAATCAAAGGCCTGTCCCATAAAGACGCCTGTCTCAAATATAGGCCTGTTGATTTCAGTGATTTAAGCAAATAATAGCCCGGGCTACTAATCGAAGTTTTACAGTTTTTAATTTTTTATCACAGACAATATGCCTACACATAAGCATTTTAATATTGTAGCTATCAGTGTGGAGACAATTTTAGATTCTCTTTATACTAACTGCTAGATTGGTAGGCTCCAATACTGCATCATATCATATGCAAAATGCTTTTTATGTAAAAAGTAACTTGTAACTATAAGTATCAAATAAATGTAGTGGGTTAAAAAGTGTGGTATTTCCCTCTAAAATGTAATGGGATCTTTACAGTCTATGAGCGGAGGAGAAATATAAATAAGTATAGAATAGAAATACTCAAAGTACATAGCTAAGATAAGGCTACATCAAATTAAGGATGCAAGATGCTTTCATAATGCAGCTGTACTGTAACCTTATGCAGGAACATCGACCTTTTACTCCTTATGCTTTTCATGTACACAGAATAACACATTTATGAATTTATGGTCACTACTTTAATATTCTTTATGGTCAGAGGAGGCTGGACCCATCAAATCTGAGGCAAAGGCAAGGAAACAAGGACAAAATCCATCGCAGTCTATCATTATGTAATGCACCTCCACAAAAACTGCCTTGAATATGAGCAGGATTTGTGGCTCTCACTGTGGATCATAGTTGGATCTGCTGCATTTATGAGTTGAAGTTCCTGATGTGATTTAAGGTGGTGTCTCTGAAGTCAGGCTGGCGATACCGCTGCCACCGAGTTCATGAGAGGCAGAGCAACCCCTGATATTATTATCCACAATTTGTATGCTAAAATCAACATAAAGAAGTATTTTTCATAAGAAGACGTCTTTGCAGTAATGCAGGGGTGAGATATTCCCGCCACTGAAATGCAAAGATGACATTTCAGAGAGTATGGACAGGAGGAATTTTTCTCGTCTTTAATGTAGGGAAACAGGAAGAAGCTTCATCTTTCATGTCTGATGTTTTCTCCAGGGGTGTAATTTTGTAGAGTTATATGTTTTTGACAGTTTTTTCACAGATATGCAATATAAATTCTTTCCTGTAGCCTTCAGATGTACTGTATGTCAAATATAGTTATCTGTGCATGCAGTGAGCTGCATCCTGTATGCCTTAGATTTTTATTACTATTATTATTTAGTTGTATTATCCTGTGGGCCTGGATGTAGACAGGATATTCACTTCCTCTAGATTATTATTATTATATTCTTTTAAGTTGACAAGACGCAGAGGAAAATATAATTACAAATTCTGCAAACTGAGATCAAAATAATTCCATAAAAGCATCTCACTTTAGAACAAACAAAAGAAAAAGCTGAAGAGAGAGGAAACAAACATCAGGATGACAAAGATATGAGTGACATGGGAAAAAATAGATTATAGCAGAGCACAATGTGGTGACAAATGCTTACATAAGTGATAAATGACAAGGCAAATTAAACAGATTTAATTAAATATGGTTGATGAGTGGAAGTGAGAGTGGGAGGCAGCGTGTGCGTGTGTGTGTGTGTGTGTGTGTGTGTGTGTGTGTGTGTGTGTGTGTGTGTGTGTGCTGAACTTTAACAGAGGGCACTTGAATCACAATTGATCCATGGGATGCCTTTATTTTTGAATGACCTTTAAGGTGTCATTTCACATTTACTGCTGTTGTGGGTTTTTCAGCCCACACACTCTGCGCCAGAATCTGTGATGTGTTGCTGGGAAAAAAAAACTGCAAACATATTCAGTCAACTTTCCCCAGCTTGTTGTTTTCAGGTCTGTTACACGTGTGAACAGAAATGTCATCACAAACAGCTGAGCTAAACCTGCATGAGTTTATCGTTTTTGTGAAAAACACGTCCCCCTAAAAGGTTTTCCTACTCTTTTCACCATCAGACATCAGTGTGCTGATCTGCCGAGTGAGTCAGAGATGAGACACTCACTCTTGTTCGACTGCACATATCCACTATCAGTCTCAGAAAATCAATTTTTCTGAATGAATGAAAATGACTTTTGCTCCCTGCTGAGTAGTGAAAAGTATTATATAGAGAAACCTTTAAAACAAAAAAATGGGCATTTTAAGCCATTAAGGCACAGGTTTATATGTTCTGAAGTCTGTCTGAAAGCATTGCTGATGTTCCCATATTGCATTGAGCTCATTTTTGGCAGTGGTGAAACATAACTGTGTAGGCGCAATTTTTAGATATTTGTATTTCCATGTTAAGCTGCTGTATACTTCACTTCATTTAACCTCCTGAGACCCTGTGTCCTCACATGAGGACATCATATTTTGGGTTTACTTGACCTTACTCTTCATTCAACTTACCTTAGACCTGTTGTCCTGGTTTGTGGACACTTTTTTGTGCCATCTAGTGGTAATGAGACCACAATCTAATAATCAATGTAAAAACAAGATGGCAGCCATCTCTGCCAAGTCAGTCTACAGCTGATCCCGACACAAAAGTGGACAAGGTCCAAAACCTGATCAGATTTTATGATTGAAACTTGTGTATTTATGATTAATAATGTTGGTAGTTTAATATGGCAACAAGTTTGACCAATTTTAGCAACAGTAACAAGCTAAGACCCTGTTAATTAGGAAGTACTCATTTGAAGACATTGGGACTTTATTGTCGTTTCATTTGTGGACATTGGGACTTAATTATGGTTGACAATATTTTATTTTTCATACTTATCGGGTCCTACTGATCCCAAATAGCATCGGAGAAATTAAATTAAAAATACATATCAAATGAAAGTCTCAGGAGGTTAAGAGGCAAATATTGTGCTCTTAACTCCATTACACTAATTTAAAAGCTTTAGTTACTTGTTACTTTACAGACTCATAATAATTAATAGAAAATCTAATCAACTTATATATTATGATATATTATTATAGCATAAGCTACTCATAAAGTAGGGTCCAGCGATATGGAGAAAATCAAATATCACAAGATTTTTGACCATCAATATTGATATTGCGACAATATTGTAGGGTTGATTATTGGAGCAGCTGATTGATGGAAGGCAGTCAGCTGATAGATCACATGATTCCTTTCTATGCAACCAATTGGCGAATCTCATTCAGGGTGCCCTGTTTAAACTGCTCTGGCCTGCCTACTGTTGCTGCTTCCTCTGCAAGCCGCTTTGCAACCTGCCTCCACCCCAGCTCCTCCTTTTCATGTTGTGTCAGACTCATCAATGTCATTTCTGTTTGTCATTGATGCTGCTCTGTTCTGTTCTCGGGGGGTCTTTGCTGCTGCTCTCCCTGCTTTAGGCTTTCCATGTAGGCGCATGGAAGGGCAGGGAGGTTTGCTCTCTCTGTCTCAGGCTTTCCTTGTTTGCACGTTGAAGGGCAGAGAGGTGTGCTGTCTCTGCCTTATGGCTTTCCACATAGGTGCGTGGAAGAGGCCTTTTGTGTAGGCCCAAGGAAAGGCAGAGGGGCCCCAGAATACCGCCAAATATAATACTGAAAATGGAAATAAAGTTTTCTTTGACTAAAGTGTTCCTGACTGATATCACTTTACTGTAATACAGCCTGTAAAACCAGAAAAACACAACACATATAATGATATCCAAAATCTAAGACAATATCTCGCCTTATATCACGATATCGATATTATGTCAATATATTGCCCTGTCATAATATAAAGTAATTAAAATGAAGCCCATATTTACCAGCTGCAACATTAAGGTGATGAACACACCAGTGCAGTAATAATTATGATCCAGTAATATAATAAACTCTATACCTAAATGGGCCACAGTACATCTGTACTTTTAATTGTAGTACTTTATGTTTGTGATGATAATACCTTTGTACTTTTACTTGAGTAAAATTTTGGATGGATGTTTGGATGCTGGACTTTCACTTGTAACAGAGTATTTTTACACTGTAGTATTGCTACTTTTGCTTTAGTGAAAGATCTGAATACCTCCTCAACCACTGATTTTTAGTTGCTGTAATCATTCCTGCTGTCCATAGTGGATACAAAGCGCTTTCAGTGAAAACAGTAGGGGACAAAATCCTATGTAAAAATCACTTTGCCCAAAATTTCCTAATATTATTGTTAGTCTGCTGCGGCTCGGTGAGGAAACACTGTCTGTGGAAACATAATTTCATACACAGACAGACAACAGTACATTTTGTCCCCCATCTTTTACACTGAATTCTCCTCAGTAAGGGATCTCTTTGCAGCCCATATGTACAGCAGGAATGATTACACCAGAAACGATCTATCATGGCCATATGTGAATGTCGGTATTGTTTTAAGACAGACTTCAAAAGGATGTGAACCTGTCCTTTAATGGACAGCGACAGTGGAGCGATGACAGGAAAGGAGAGGAGGGAGAGACAGAGATGAGGAATGACATATGAACAGAAGTGCCCAGCTGGATGCAAACTGCTGCGATCACACACACTTTGTCATTAAGGATGAAGGTCAGCTGTGTATATAATACCATAATATTTATTCATACGTTAGGTAATATGATGTGTGTTTTACAATTGCCAACATTCACTTACGTAGCTCTCAGCCAGATTTACCCACAGTGGCCTTGGGGCAAAAATATGTATGTAGTCATTCCTGTCACAGCTGTCAATCACGTTCTGTGCACACACTACACATGACGACAGCGTCATTATATTTTGCCTGGAGAAAAAACCTGCCCTGCTGTGTTGGAATATTAAGTGGCCACAGGTTCATGGTGTTTATCAAATTAGTTTATGGTCATTTTAGTCAACACAAATACACTTGCAGGAATATATACCGGGTTTATAGTCTGATAATCAAACTGAATTGCTGTTTTGTCCCAATTTTATTATTCAGTGTTCATGTCGGCCATTTTCTGTCTACCCTAACCTAATCAGCAGTGAGTGACATATCTTCTCCACCGGCGTCATTTTCAGTGTATCTAAAGTTTCGATAGGAGTTGTTATCAGCAGTTTTTGTTTTATAAGTCAGTGAAACACACATACTAATGTAAGACTTTTTATTTCTGTAAGTTTACTGAGTTTTCTCACTAATCTCATCCACACTTTGGAGAAACCTCAGCTAATACTGTTGCGTTGTACATATTTTAAATACTCCAGGTAGATTTTAACTTCAGACATACTGTCACCCACCATCATCAAGCCTGTATCCCCCTGCTCCCTAGTTTGATTTGATGCAACACCAATGTGGGAAAAGGTTACTTTTGAAATGTAACAGGTTACGTTATAAGTAATGTAACTCACCACATTTGATTGCTTTATTATTACTTTTCTAAAAAAGATGCAACAGGCTGGAGCCTATCCCAGCTGACACTGGGCGAGAGGCGAGGCACACCCTGGACAGGTCACCAGACTATCACAGGGCTGACACACAGAGACAGACAACCATTCACACTCACATTCACACCTACAGCCAATTTAGAGTCACCGATTAACCTGCATGTCTTTGGACTGTGGGAGGAAGCTGGAGTACCCACAGAAAACCCACGCTGACACATGGAGAGCATGCAAACTCCGCACAGAACGGCTCCCTCCTGGGCTCTGACCAGGAACCCTTTTGCTGTGAGGTGACAGTGCTAACCACTACATCACCGTGCCGCCCCTTCTTACATTTATTTTGTAATTTAATTAAATGTAAATTGTAACTTCCCAACACTATGTAACACAATCAAGCAGTGCCAAAAGCACAGCTTTTTGATTTAGATGTCATATTGCAACTTGTAGACTAAAGCTTCATGGCAAAACCAGGCTTAAAGCTGCACAGTTTCTTGAACATTACCCTTCTTATACACCCATTGTAAATATTGTTTTGCTGCACCTGCATACCAGATTTCTTTGTGATGACATTTACATCCATTTTTACTTCTGCCCTTGCGAGTAATGAAGGTTAAACAAATCTAAAACATTCCCAAACCTCATAAAGTGCCCATCAGATTTGAAAATATTCCTTGGTTGAACTAAAACCTAAACTAGACAGCCACCACCACCACCACCACAGGAGGGCACTATACTCCACCATTTTAGATAGGTTGTTATCTCGCTTTTGGAGAACAACTCCTCTCTTCCCTTACACACACACACACACACACACACACACCTGCATGTGGACGCTTGAGCTCACTATAAAGCCTCTCTGCTCCCTCCATTTTTTTTTCTTTTTCATCAAAGCACCTCATAGCTTTTACAGTCAAAAGGAGCACAATAGAGAAGTCACAGGCTGGGCAGAGTCAGGAAGTGAATGAAAGAATGAAATTCAGTCAGGGTGAGGGATGAGTGGTGGGATGGAGAGGCAGTATGGGTGGAAGGGAGAAAGGGGAGCTGCAGTTTAAGGTAAAAGCAGGCTGAGGGGAGACCATTATCTGTCAAGTGAGCCTGTTCGTGTGTGTGTGTTGTTCGTTTACTGATCCAATGAGTAGCTTTTTGATGGAGTACACAAAGACACTGAAGAGAGGCCACAGGGGATAGACATATTAAAGAAGGAAAATATGTTAGTGAAAGAAGCAATCAGGAAGGTTGGATGAAGGTCAAGGGTGATGAGAGGCTGGAGGTTTGTAATGCTGCAGGTGTACAAAAATCTAAAGAACACACAGTGAAGTATCATAGGTGGAAAAAAGTGGGGTTGTAATGTGACAGTTAGTGGTTCAATAAACATTTTCTAGGCTGTCACACACATAAAAGCGTACACATACACACAGAGAGAGGGGAGCTCACATTTTTTGTAACCTGCTCAGACAGTCGTGTTATTGCTCTCCTAATCATGCGTGAGATTAGGTGGCAGCACACAAGCAAAAACCTGCTGTTGACACGTCCTATTCCATTTCATCACACACATGCGCACACACGCTCTCTGTTTTAACTGGTCCTCAAGTGAATAGAAACTGATTTGCTTTCGGGCCAAATAGAGGAATGAATAAGTGTGGTTTATCACTCCATAATTGTGGGGTGTGGATGGGAAAGGAACAGAGACGTGGCTGTGAAAGGGATAAAAGTTTTTCAGAGTTGTGGAAGTGCAACAGATAAGTAAGAACAAAGAATAAATTGATTGCAATTTAGGAAGAGGAGCTTTGCTGGCTGCCTCTCTCTGGTCTGGTTCTTTGTTTAAAAAGAACTTGTGGGAGGATGAGGGGTTTGACTCGGATGAAAGGAAAAGCTGGAGTGAATCTCAGCTGTGGAGACAAGGAGGAGGAAGTCTCACTCTCCGAGGTGAGACTCATAGAATTTGTGCCCACAGTTTTCCGTCACTAGTGTACAGAAATGGCTTCGCTTATTACATCTGGGACTCTAAATTTATCTCACATAATCACAGAAGTGCGGCTAATTCTGTAAATGACTCTTCATCTCCAGCTATTTCTGAGTTCCCTATTGTTTGCTGCAGATGCGACTGAGATCTCAAGCCAAACACATATGTACAAAAGCAGAATCCAGTTTTTGACTCGGGGTGAGTTTTGGGCACAGCTCACAGGCACGCAAGGATAAGAGAGACTCAGTTTTTAGTACAAAGGCAGAGCACAGGGTACACAAGAGACATCAGACAATGCATATCACTTCAAATAAACTATACAAACAAAATTATATTACAATATGTGCAACTGAGTAAAAAGTTTAAACCAAAGTAATGCATAGACTAAAAAAGAACAAAATTTAAAATAATATAGATTTTTAAAGTAGCACTTCTTAGAAATTTGATATTAAATGTCCTGTATGCAACTCTATAGCGCCTCCTGCAACTCAAGAGCTCAAACTGGCTGAAGAGAGGATTGGAGCTATCTGCCAATATACTCCTCGCTTTCCTCCTTGTCCTTTCTGTAAAGAGTTGGGTCAAAGGCTTTTGTGGCTTGCCAACGATTTTACTTGCAGGTGTCACAATCTTAGAGAGTTTACTCTTAAATGTACAGTTAAGGTGACTGTACCAGACAGGAAGGTGAAATGCTAAAACACTCTCAACCATAGTTTGGTACACTCATTCTCAAATCTGTTGACTAACACCACAGGCCACAAAGTTTTCTAAGAAGATAAAGTTGCTGTGAGCATTTCGTGAAAATATCCTCAGTATTTTCAGAGAAGCTCACATGGGAGTTTAGAACCAAACCAAGGTATTTAATTTTCCAGAGTTTCAACACGTTGACCATCGAGTGAAACCGGCTCTGTCTTCAAATCTTGTTTCGTGCAAATAATCAATTCTTTAATCTCATATGCTGATGTTTTTGCATAGAGCCCCTCTAAGAAATAGACAAATGATGTTACGTAAGGTGATAGGAATTGCTCACATTGATGAGCCTACAGACAATTACAGTCTGACTGTACAGATCCCATCAACTCTATAAAGAATTTTAGCATCATTCAGCTCATTGTTTTGGTTTTACAACAACTTTACCACTTTGGTTCAGCCTCACCAATGCTGTTTTCAGATGCAGCTGCTTTCATAACGGTTTATGAAAATTAGCGACTAGCTACTGAACATAGTAAAGCATTGAGCAGCTAAAAAATTATATATTTCCCTCAGGAGTTGGTGGAGACCAAAACAGAGCTAAAAGGAGAGTGACTATTAGACCTGAATAAATCAGGTAGACACAAATAAAACTCTGAATCAATGTTGCTCTGTATCTGCTAGATGTACAAATAAAACCACTGTTTACTAACAAGTTCACTATATCAGCTAAATAAAGTTAAATAATGTTGTGTCTACAGCTTGCTGCACAACAAAATGAGCCTGGTCTGAAGTTGTTGAAATTTGGCGATTGAGCAGTGACTTGCAGCATCAGAAACCAACGAAAAAAGGTGTGATAGGCGGTCGGTTGCCGTTATAGTTTAACGGCACCCGGTGGCATCAGGGGGAAATGTGGTGGGACAAGGACAAAATTTAAGGTGGCGAAAGTCTGACTGGGGTGAGAGGGAGGGGTGGTGAATGGTTCCAACAAACATCAGCTTTCACCCGAGATACTAGTTTTCGTGTCCTGTAACATTCTAAAGCCAAATCCTGCTCTTTCTTTCTAACCCGAGCCATGTTTTTGTTGCCTGAACCCAACCATGTGTGTTTGTTGTTTAAGGAAAAAAAAGTCAATTTGCAGTCTTGTACGATTATTTTGAAAGAGACTGTATGTAAACAATGAATTTCCTCTGAAAACAGAAGTGTATTTTGAAAGAAGACAATATATGTAACAGGCAGAACTCTAACAGCATCCCAGAACATCAACAACCAACACACCCAGGGTACCTTGCACGTCATATGTGGATGTGGAAAGTCCATGACCAAACGTCAATATGTGATGAGGTCAGAGTGAGAATGTGTTGACAAAACCTCTCCTCTCTGTCTTACCCTGAACATGGACTGTTAGCTCATGTTAGAGCTGCAGGAAAAGACGTTGTCACTCAAACAGTACATGCAGTGATACTTAGCTCATGGCCCATGGGCCAAATGTGGCCCACATATGTTGCAGGGTGGCCCACTGACCATTTCCTAATTCATAATTAAACTGAACTGATTCACACTGGGATTTTATTTGTACTTGTATTTATTTTGGTAAATAAATTGCCAAAATGCAAAAAAAAGCATCAAAATAGAGCTTGTTTATCAAAAAACAAAAGTCCCAGAAGATCCCTCACCCTCCTGACTAAGCCCTGAATGTCCTCAAATCCAGGAAACACCCTTGCCTGCGGTGGGCTGCTTTGACTAGACTTACCTTAATAATTAATTTCTTCATCTGATTAATTTGTTTATTAACTGGCCTGTCATTTTGCAAAAGTGAAAGCAAGTTTAGTATCCCTGAGTATGTGCCCATTTGTAATGAAAGCATAAAACTGACATTTTTAGTTAGCCTACATTTCACTGAGTTGTGGCAGTGTGGCTTCAGTCTCAACGGTCATATGAAAACTCATGTGAGGTACAATGGGTGTTAAACCCTAAAATTATTTAGGATCTCGCTTCAGTGCTTGCAAGACCCAAAGTAACAAAACAGGGCCACAGGAGAATTTGGCTGCAATGTCAAAGCCAAATTAAGAGCCTCAAAACTATCTTTAGAAGCTAAAGATGTGTCTGGATAACATTATATACTGAGCGGTGTTATACACCAAATTCAGCTATGATCCACTAAAGCGGTGTTATGATGCCATATGAGCATAAAGTTTGTTACCCCTTTGGCATGGAGGTGATAGCAGTTGTTCTGTGTTACACATGAAACAGACGTCAACATGGGGATTTTATTGACTATAACTTCTAATAGAACCCTCACACAGATGCGCATTTGCACACACACACACACACACACACACACACAGAGTTGAGCATTGGATGATGATAATCTCAGCCTGTGATGGCACTCACTGCCACAGTAATTTTATGAATCACTTCCAATTTCCCAGGCCTCTGACTCTGCAGGATAGGAGGCAGTTACCATACAGTTTTCTAAAAAACTGCCCGTGTTATCCCCATTATAATATCCAATACTTTCTCTAGCTGCAAGATACTGTGGAGATAGATAGATAGATAGATAGATAGATAGACTTTCTAAACAGCTTGGTATTGCTATTACACTGTCTTTCATCATTCAGCTGAGAGAAAAGCCATGCACTCCTGCTAACTTTCTCTCTTATACACTTTCTTTATCTTGCACATGCAGACATGCAGGTACACGCACACACACACACACACACACACACACACACACACACACTGATGCACAATCCTTGCCAGTGCTCAAAACATAATTACCAATAATGTGAAGGTTTATAGAGACTGATAACATTCAGATGTTACAGCCTTGAGACAGCAAACAGTAACAGCAAAAAAGGAGGTGGAGCATCTTGTGAAAGGCTTGTTATATTATTATGATTGGTGTCCAGCCACTGAGCAGGCTAAAATGCCATCGACCAACCAGGTAACTTAAACCTGGACTGCAGTACTGTGTTGTCACGACACTGGAATTTGTAGCTTTAATGCAGTACCTCAATATCTTTTTGATGACACAGGGAAAAACTGACATTGAGGGCATACAATTAAATTCAAATAAAGATTAATAGCAATTAAGGTCATAATATTACAGTTACAACTTTTCTTTTTTAATAGCAGAGCAGAGCAGAATGACTGTAATAAATATTAACAGTAAGAGGGTGTAAGAAAGTGCAGCTGAGAGCAGTATTCAGAATGAATGTGCATCAGTAAATCAATATTTTTGACAACACTATTGCAGTAATTTATTTTTTGACCACCTGCGGCTAAACAGAGCATGGACATATAATCACCTTATAAAGCTGTTTTTGTGTGTGTGTGTCAGCAACCTGTTGCCTGTTTACATGTTTAAGAGACACATTAGCTTTCATTTGGAGTTGTGGTTCTAGTTCAATATTCACTTTTGCCCTGGTCCAGTCTCAACCAACTCCTGAAGGAAATATCTTTCTCTTAAGCCTTTAAATGCTCCACTATGTTCACCTGCTGGTTGCTGACTTTGCCAGTCTGCTGTTTGGTGCTGAGCAGGTGCTGTACAATTGCTTATTAAAGCATTTTGCCATAAACAGCTGCCTGAAAACTAGGCTAATGAGAGCCACGACAGTGAATCAAAATAGTTTATTTGTGGAACGGAAAATAGAAACAACAAGCTGAAAGACACTAAAATGCTCCAAGAGCTGAGGGAAACTGTAGGATTAAGTGATAATTCTTAGTAGGCTTGTCACAATGTGCTACTCACACAACGTGATTTTGCCAAGTAGGACCTGCTCCTGGATAAACATCCAACATCATGTTCTTGGACCAACATTGCAATCAACCAATCATAGCCCTCTGTCATCATCAGCGTGTGTTTCTTTAAAAATTCCTTTGTGCTCTTCAGATTTAAGCTAGTTTGGGAAATTGAAGTTAGTACAGTTAGACAAAATCCTCGGTAACACTGAACAAAAACCGTGTAAGCTGCCACAGGGTTAACAATTAGCTTGCTAAGTAGGCATACTATGCTAATGAGTAAACCTGCCAATAGATTAGAATATTGGCAAGTTAGCTTGCTAAGTAGGTAGGCCATGCTAACAAGTAAGCTTGCCAATTGGCCAGAGTGTTAGTGAGTTAGCTTGCTAAAAAGGTAGACTGTGTTAACAAGTAAACTTGCCACTTGGCCAGAGTGTTAGTGAGTTAGCTTGCTAAGTAGGTAGACTATGCTAATAAGTAGGCTTGTGAAAAGGCTAGAATGTTAGTGAGTTAGCTTGTAGGTAGACTATGCTAACAAGTAAATTTGCCACTTGGCCAGAGTGTTAGTGAGTTAGCTTGCTAAGTGGGTAGACTATGCTAACAAGTAGGCTTGTGAAAAGGCTAGAATGTTAGTGAGTTAGCTTGCTGAGTAGGTAGGCTATGCTAACAAGTGAACTGTTCAGTAACAAAGAGTTGCTCCTTTTTTCCCCATGTTGATCCTGGATAGATTTGGTTAGGTTTATCCATGACCATCATCATCATCATCATCATCATCACACTGATTCTGGATTATTTGTATATGCTGACATCAACATAGCAGTGATGGTCCTGGATCACCATAAGCAACTCTATCCAGGATCTACATAAATAAATTATCCACAAAGCAGTCAAAGTCCTTGATCCTTGAACACTAGCTCTGCAGTCCTTAAAAAATAGTTTTGAATAGGTTATTAAAAAAGAAGGTAGGTCAACTGCAAAATGACATCATTCTTACTCGTAATGTTAATGAACAATGTCTGAGCCAATTAGCTTACTTGTTAGCACAGTCTACCTAGTTAGCAAGCAAACTGATAAACCTGTTGTAGCTTGCAGGGTTTCTGGGGTTTGGAAAACTATCATTAGCTCTGAAGAAGCAAAGAGGAATTTTTAAAAGAAACACAGGAGAAGCACACTGATGATGTCAGAGGACTATGATTGGTTGATTACAATGTTGGTCCAGGAATGTGATGTGAGATGTTGATCCAGGAGCAGGTCCTACTTGGCAAAATGACATTGTGCTGAGCTACTCCTTCAGTATTACCCATGAAATTGTCAAATTTGTCATTTTTATATATTATAATGTGTGTGCTCTATATTATTTACTTTTGTGCCACTGTCATCAACAACAACAACAGGTGTGATCCGACAGCCTAATCAACATTTGTCAGTATCCAAGTATGGAGAGCATCTCCAGCGGTACAGACACCAGCTTGAAATATTTTAGTTCTCGGGGGATACATCGGAAGTTTTTAATAGGCTAGATCAGTTCAGTGATTTTCAAAAGAGTGTGTGGTTTAAAACTGTTTGTTTATGAAATTATTACTGTTACACCCCCTGATTCTGACTCTGCAGCCAAGATTCAAAGTTTAAATGGAGAGCTTTTTTTTAAGAATATTTCCACAGAGATGAAGAAAAAAAAACAGGGTTGCCACTTCATTTAACTGAAAAATGGCTTTCAGGCACTGCTGGATCTAGATTTCTTTCTCGTTCTGACTGGACAGACTTGATGAATTAATCTATTTTTCATCCAAACACAACATTTGAGACAAACTGTTAAATTTAAAAGAAACACTTTTTCTTCAGCTCACCGCCAGTAACACATGTTTGCTTAAAAACCTAAAAGACCCCTTTTTATTTTTCTGAATGATCATTATTAGCTTATTTGTGTGAATATCTGCAAAGACATAGTTGTATTTAGTTTGAATTAATATCTTTTAACTAAGGAGGTACACATTCAAAGGAGGATATACATACTCTCCATCTATATGCCAAGGTTTTGGGGGGTTGCAGGGGGAACGTCCCTCTCAATATTTATGTGCATGTGCACAAAAACATGAAAGTAGCAGAGAAATTTTACTTTGAAGAACCGCAAGAATGTGACTCATAGATGCAACAATGCCACAGGTAAAGTATTGTTGGTGTTATGCGACCTCAAAAGCAATGGTTGCAACCTGCCAAAAACCACAAGGAACAAGAAGCGATGTTGAGGCTATGCTTCAATAGAGACAGCTGGCTGTTGCTGCAGGAGGAGACCAGGAAGACTGGAGGTAACACAGCAGAGGCTGCTCTGATACAGCCACAAATTATCAAGAGAATAAAATGAACCAAAAGCTGGAATTCTAGACTGTTAATACAGCAGTATCAGGGTCACTGTTAGAAAGAAAAAAAGAGATTTTGATGATCATATCAAAATATTATGAAAAAAAGCTGTGATATGTCAAGAATAAAGTCATAATAGAATAGGTTGCTCAAGTCACAATGATCCATCCCCTCCAGCTATTTAGACTTGTAAAAAGTTTGGACTGCAGTGTGGTGTCTTTCATCTGGTTACCATTAAAAAGCTTTGGGAAGTGGCTGAGAGTAATGCTTAATCAGAGGTGGCGAAGTTAACAGTTGTGAGGACAATAAGCCACACAATAGTGAGATTTACGTCTGATCAGAGGTGTTAGTGAGTTTTGTTTTTTGCCTTCAATGAAGAGCAGCACCTCCCGAAACTTCCTCTCACCCTGAAACCACAGTCTCAAATGGGTTCTCTTCTCAAAATATTACCACCTAATTCTAGAAATCCCAGAGAACACAGTGTTGAATTTGCTTTGAATATCCAGAAAGTTTTGAACATGTGCAGAAATCTTGCTGAAACACTTTTTGAGCTGTTACAGAGCAGAGGTTTATAAATTAATTAAAATCAATCCATTTTTCATTGACGTGAAAGGATGGCACATTTAAAAATGTTACTTCCCCAAACCAAAGACACAAAAGAGGATGGAAGAGTAAATCATGCCAACATGTAGTTATGCTCCATGGCCCTATGGGGTGAACAAAACTCCACCACTGACCCAAACTTACCACATAAGACACCTTTAAAACACAAATCCATGGGATTTATTAACAAATAAAACAAGCAGACAAGACAACAAGAATCCCAGGCTGAGAGGCAGCAGGACCAGCAGTCCCTACATCAGAGGCCCCTCTCCTCTGCTGCAGGCACAGCAGCTCTTAAACACCTCCTCCTCCGTGCCAGGTGCAATGCACGTCATTAAGCAATTCAGCACATCTGGGCTGATGTATAAAGGGAAAAGGGACACCAGCACAGAATACATACAGCCGTAACGTGTTGACTTGAGAGATCGCATGAAATTAGAATTTAGAGCATCAGTAACTTATAAGAAAACAATACTTCACTGCATTGTATCCCATTATATTTTTATGCAGTGAATAGTTACTGCCACCTGAAATTTCTGTTTGCCTTTACATAAATAAAGACATTTCGAACCATAAAAATGGTAAAAAAAAAAAAAAAAAAAAATTCGCCCAATGCAGTATTTGATGCTCAAAATTTCCTGGTGGAGGATGTCTGGAGGTCTATATGCATATACTCAATGTTTAAACAAAACCTACGCCCTTGTCTCCATTCTGTAATAGTAATAAAATAACCTTTCAGTTTAACCATCACAGCAATACCGCAAATCTGTGACCTCCTAAATAACCACAGAGTTGAATGAATCAACATCTTTCTGACAGTGTTAAAAAAAAATCAAACAAAAACTTAATGAAAGCCTGGTCACACTCAAATTGTCACAGTGAAGGTCAGCCTCATGAAAGTGGACCTTGAGGCTTGGTGGTGTAGAGACTAGGCCTATACTTGCACAACAAGTTGACAAACCACTGTATCTAGTGAGCTATTTACTGACATCAGTAGGTGATTTGTTGATTTTGAACATGGGGGATGATTTGATTGACTCACTAGCATCATTTGGGATGATTTAACACATGCAATTGGTCTATGAGGTAGTCTCGTGGCATGGTGGTGCAGTAGTTAGCATTGTTGCCTCACAACAAGAGGGATCCTGGTTCGAACCTCGTGGTGGAGGAACTCTCTGTGCAGAGTTTGCATGTTCTCCCCATGTCGCCATCTCCGGGTACTCCTCCTACAGTCCAAAGACATGCAGGTTAGGGTTAGGTTAATTGGTGTGAATGTGAATGTGAATGGTTGTCTGTCTCTATGTGATAGTCTGGCAACCTGTCCAGAATGTACCCTGCCTCTCGCTGAATGTCAGCTTGGATAGGCTTCAGCCTGTGCTACAATGCTGCGCTGGTGTTTAACAGGTGTTAAAATAGAAACAGTGCTTCAAAATGTGATAATTCTCAATAATTAGTTGGTCATGGGTCTGGGCCCAGATAGGACAGCATCTGGATCTGGATCTGGAGGATAGAGAGGGATGGCAGGCTGAAAAAGGGTGATGCACTTTGGTCATTTTACTAAAAAGCAAGCTAGTTGAAATAGCTCCTCAAGCTATGTTGCACAGTTAGCTTGGTAGTTTGCTGGACAAAAGGATAACAGGTTGACACACTTATTTCAGGAGATGCTGACTCCTGTCTTATAAATATCTGCAAACCATGTCTCTGTGGAGCAGTTTCCGCTACGGCTGAGCAACACAGCCACACAGCTAATAGGTTATGATAGCTTCCTGTGTTTCGAACTCACTGACTCTGTGTTCCCTCAAAGGTCAACCCTGTCAAGTAAGGGCACAAGAACGTGGCATTAGAAGCTCAAAGAAAACCTGATTAGAAACATCACAAAGAAGGATTTTTTTGAAGGTGGATGGTATGTGTTGCATTAGATTGCAAAGGTAACCAGCTCTTCTGCAGTTGTGGGCCTAGTAGCCTCCCTCATCCATTTACTACACCTAACAGTAAAAAGTCTGGCTCCAAATACTCAACATAAAAGCTCTGACAAATCTCACTGACTGGTAACCACTGGAAACTCACAGTCACTGACTGTATTTGCATCGACTGCTGCAGTCTGTTACTTTTATCTGTCCTTTCCATGGTTATATATGAGAGTTGATTCATGCACAGTCATAGCTCATGCATCATCAAGCAGCTGGATGGCTGGATGTGACGCAAAATGCTATAAAAATTCTATGAGTCATAGTTTGATAAAGGTATGTCACAAGTGCCCTTCAATAATGAGATTCCCGTCTTTAATTCAATGCTATGACCTTATGTTGGTTGAGCCTGATGTTTACATGGCAGTTTCTTATATATTGTTTTAATTGGATGATTGTCAGAATATTGCTTTAAACATCGCCACTTTGTCCATTATACCTTCGTACTGTGGGGGAGGATGGTAACCCGCGAATCAAGGTGGGCGGGTTTGTGTATGTTTGTGTATGTGTGTATCAAAGAAAGAGAGAATACACTTTAATGAGTGTATTTGAGCGATGTTTTAATGAAGCTGGTGTGTGCTGACGCTCATAAGTGTACCTTGTGTATAGGCTTGTGTATGCGATGTGGCTCAATTATCTTCAGCTGGTGCGTGGGCAAAGCATGAGAGTGACACTGACATGAAAACACTGTGCATTATTTATAAAGAACCAGTTGTTGCAGGGAGCGGTATACAGATGCACACACAAGTATGGATGAGTACCTTCCCACACAGCGCATTAGTTGGCCCTTCAGTCTGATAACAGCCAGTCCATCAGTCAGTCACTCGGTTAGTTGAAGAGTCACTTTGATGTCAGTCACTTTATCAGTTAGCCAGTCACACTCACACAAATGCTCACCTTTTAGTCATGCTTGCAGTATGGCTCTAGGGATAGCAAGGTTGGTCGGTTGGTTGGTCCAGACTGATATGTCTCAACAGCTATTGGGTGGACTGCCATGAAATTTTGGTACACATGCGCAGGGTCCTGAGAGGATGGATCTGAATTACTATGTAATTTCCCAGACTTTTACTTTAGCACCACCTGCAGGTCAAAGTTTTCATGTATAAGGTGAAATATCTCACCATCTACATGATGCCATCCATCCATCCATCCATTTTTATCTGCTTATCCAGGGTCGGGTCACTGTGGCCACAGTCCAAGCAAAGCACCCCAGACGTCCCTCTCCTCAGCAACGCTTTCCAGCTCCTCCTGGAGGACCCCAAGGCGTTCCCAGGCCACATGAGATATGTAGTCCCTCCAGCGTGTCCTGGGTCTGCCCTGGGGCCTCCTACCAGTTGGACGTGCCCAAAACACCTCTACAAGGAGGTGCCATCCTGGTCAGATGCCTGAACCACCTCAACTGACCCCGCAAAGGAGTAGCAGCTCTACTCTGAGCTCCCACCCGATGTCCAAGCTCCTTACCCTATCTCTAAGGCTGAGCCCAGCCACCCCATGGAGGAAACTCATTCGGCTGCTTGTATGCACAATCTCATTCTTTGGTCACTACCCAAAGCTCATGACCATAGGTGAGGGTTGGGACTTATATGGACAAGTAAGTCAAAAGCTTCACCTTCCAGCTCAGCTCCCTCTTCACCACGATGGTCCGATGCAGCACCCACATCACTGCAGAAACCGTCAATCCATCTCATGCTCCATTCTACGCTCACTTGTGAACAAGAGATGCTTGAACTCCCTCGCTTGAGGCAATAACTCTCTCCCAACCTGGAATGATGCATTGGCATTAAATTTGAAGAGACAGTCATGGTCTGCAGAGGTTGAATCCTAATGACTTCCCCTGTCTTTTCCTCTTGTGCCACCATGAAGCTCATATTCATGGTTTTGACTAAGACATCTCAGCAACTATTGAACAAACTGCCCAGAAATTTCAGGTACTCCTCAGGATGAAATAGAATCACTTTGGTGACTTAACCTTTAGCACCATCATGAGTTAAGAAATGTGTACAGCACTTGCCCGGCATTTATGGTGCTGGAATAATCAGAAAAATTTGTTCTTGTCAGGGAAAATTCATGTGAAGGCCTCAAGTTGGATCAGTTTGAGAAGTCTGCAAAAATTTGGTGCATGAGCCAAGTTGACATCATTTTTGCAGAAATATGGTGGATGAAAGTTTATGTTCGGTCAACCCAGGCTCACTCTGAAGTCGTCAAAATACAGTGCTTGGGCAGTGACTTGCAGCTTCATACACTGACTAAAAAAGGCATCCTTTAACATCGGCATGATACACAGCCAGTTGCAGGTACAGTTTAACAGCGAGTGGTGGCATCAGGGGGAAACGTGACGGTACAAAAATGAAAGTTGAGCCTGCGTAAGTCCAACTAGGGCAGATGGGAGGGGTGGTGGAAGGGTCCAACAAATACCGACTTTCACTCGGAAGAGCAATGTTTGTGTCCTGTAAGATTTCACCATGGTGTTAGTTGTTGGAGGAAAAAAACATTAATTTGCGTTGGTGTACTGACATAGAGCGTTTATTTGAAAGAGACTGTATGTAAACGATAAATTTCCTGTAGAAATGAAAGAGTATTTTGAAAACAGACAATGCATGTAACAGGCAGAACTTAACATGGCTTCCCAGAACATCAACAGCCAACACACCAAGGGTACCTTTCACGTCATATCTAGACGTCGAAGGTCCATGACCAAACATCGATATGTGACAAGGTCGGAGTGAGAATGTGTTGGTTCAGTTAACGGCAATTAACTTTTTATTAATTCACATAACCTATTGCATGTCATTTTTTTGCTCATATGTAATTAGTAATATGCTATTAGTTTGTAACTTTAACTTGCTGTCCACATAGAGTGACCTAGAAAAGTTATTTATCATCATTTGTCAGATTTGTCATCATTTAGAGGATGTGCTGGTGCAGCAACAAGTCTGGGACAAAGTCACTTTGTAATATAAAGCTTCATACTGTACTGTTGTTTAAATGCCCTCAGCGATGACATACAGCACAAGTTTTTTGTAGTGTCTACGTTGTTTCCACATTACGACTTAAAGCACTTCATGAACACATCAAAGTGTGAAAAACAACTTCCCAACTTGGGAAATGGTACCATCTGAGGAACATGTGAAAGCAGCACTGATACCTGAAAAACAAATGACATTCCCACCATCCTCAGATGTTTGATGTTTGTGTAGTGTAGGTAGAGTTCTACGAAAATGTGTTAGCACCAAGCACCACTGTGCCTAAGTGGCCTGATGGCATATATTTTTGTGTTTAGAAAATGAAACAGCTACCTTTGTTGGCATGTTTGTCGTCAATAAGAGGAAACAAAGACCAAAAGAGAAACTCAACTTGCAGTATTTAATATGCTGTTTGACTGCTAAGTCATCTGTAAGAAGTGCAGTAAAGAAATACCAAAGCTACGACTGCTTATCATAACAGAGGTGATATAAGGCAGCGAGATGGGAATTAAATAATTTCGTGCAACATTACTAGATTACAGACTTCTCATGAATTTGTCAAGCACTGTGTCAGACGTAGTGGTTTAAAAATTTCACGGGTGTAGTCTGTGTTTGGTGTCCTTTCTTCACCTCCTCTGCTTCTCTCTGGTAACCTTCTCTTTTGCTTTATCCTCACCCTGTGTTATTGACATCTCTTTTATCATTTATATAATATTATGATCCTCCTTTTCAATTTGTGTTTTTAAGTCCAAATCTGTTTGTCTGTCTCAGTCAGTGTTCTCAAGTGTAACTGCCCAACCAGCCTCTCAGTTAAAGCCTGAATTATATGTCTGCATCCTAATGTATGGGAGTCCTGTAGTGGACATGTGGTCTTTAATAACAGAGGTATTAATAGTCTTTCATTCACTTTATGAATGATAGAGTGTGATATAGAGTGTGAGCAGAAGGCTTGCTGTAGAAAAAGTCTTGGTCTTCAGTTTGCTTGATGAAAGTTGACGTTTTTCATTTTGATCAAAGAAATACACAGTTTAAAAGTCTTTTCTGTAAATCCACTTACAACAACCTTTGTAGATCTCATCCACGCTTGTCACCATTTTGCATGTAGGTAGCCGGCTATGTACGAAGATGACATCCCCATCTATAATCCCATCCATGCAGCTCTGATTGGCAGATTGTTCCTCCAGCCATGAAAACAAAACGTCTGGAACCAGCTAAACAGTCAGTTACACTTTTGATGAAATTTAAAACAATGAGCAACTAAATAATGTCCTATCCAGGGTCCTTTGAATCAAAAGAGGCATCTCTGAAGTAACTTAATTTAAAGGGACAGTTCACTTCCGAATCAAATTTGGTGCTTAAAGCGCCCAAACAATTGATAAAATTGATAAAAAACCTCAATAGCAATTTCTCTTTACAGAAATTATGATACGATTAATCCATAGACCTTGTTGTGCGCAGTTTTATATAAGAACTATTTTATTGCTACCAAATTTATCCCGCAAACTGAATCAGCATGTAGCTACTGCTAGCTCACCTCGCACCACTGAGCTAGCTAACATTACAGCTCAGCCGAGGTGCTCTCACAGGAACTGCCCATTGGTTCGACAGCCCATTGGTCTGACATCCCATTGTTCCGACCATATTAAACCCATTGTTCCGAAGACCGTTCCGAAATCATCATGATGCCCTGTGGTTAAGGTCTGGTTAGGTTTAGGCACAAAAAACACTTGGTTAGGGTCAGGAAAAGATCATGGTGTGGGTTAAAATGAAAAAGAAAGTGACAAACACATAAGCCGTGAGCCTGCTCCGCCTCAAGCCTTTCTCAGCTGACCCAGAGCTGGTCGCGGCACACCATCAAGGTAGAAATACACCCGCCGGGAGCCATTAAGCACAGCGGACCGTCGGACTAATGGGATGTCGGGCCAATGGGCTGTCGGACCAATGACATGGATCCGCTCTCACGAATACCAGCCTCATGTCCATGAGAACATGCATGCCTCTGTGTGTGTGATGATAGGTAATGGAGTTTAAATAGATAATTCCCCTTGCAGGCCTGTTTACTGGTTATTTTATTGGTATTGTCAGCAAGTTCAGAACGCAGAGACTGACATCTGTGGTTAACTGTAGCTAACTGCTGTCTTGGGCCTGTGCACCTAGTCTGTAAACACCGCAGTACGGCACGTACTGACTGCTCTAACTGCGTGATTGCTTTATGTGTGCTCATTCATTATCTCCAGATTGTGCTATAAATGTGTGTTTGACTGGACAACTGCCATCGTCATCGATCATTTAACACAGCAGACAGCAACATTCACAGATACGGTCGGAGGGTTTGGTTAGTAGAAAGAAAATAGTTCCAACATGAAACTGCTCACAACAAGGTCTGTGGATTATCTTGAGTAACCGGGTCATGTGGAAAGAGATGTTGCTGTTGAGTTTTTCAAATTGATATTTTGATTCTTTGAGCACCAAAAGCTGAGTGCCATCTAGTTACATTATATTCAAGAGAAAGCAGACATACGAGTCCTGCATCGGGTCGAATACCTACAGATACCTGGTGGGTGACCACAAGAAAGTTGATTTGTAGGTAGAAGTTTGTCTTAATTTTCAATTCCGGGTTCGGTTCTGGATGTAAAAAAGAACGCATGGGTTGTATTGCGGGTGCTGGGTGATAGATAAATTGAGATAAAATGACAATAACAACAATTTAATGTTGTCATGTTTTAATCTTTTGACTGTCGACTTTCTGTGCAGGCTCTCCTGTGCCATCTGGAATATGAGAGCCACTTCAATCAGGTGTGTCACTAACAGGTACATTAGCCTTGGGGATGTGTACAACTTTATGAAAATAAGCAAAAAATGTAAATTGTAGGTCCTGAATTTCTTTTGTTTGAAAATATCACAGTATGAAATGTCCCAAAATTATCATTTTAAACTATTTTTCATTATTTGAACAGCGCATGGTAGGAGGCCCTGGGGCAGACCCAGAATACGCTGGAGGGATTATATATCTTGTCTGGCCTGGGAACGCCTCGGGGTCCCCCAGGAGGAGCTGGAAGGTGTTGCTGGGGAGAGAAATGTCTGGAATACTTTGCTCAGCCTGCTGCTCCCGCGACCCGGCTTTGGATAAGCAGTTGAAAATAGATGGGTGGATGGATGGGTGGTTATGAAGAAATTGGTCACGTGTGGGTGGCTGGGCGAGTATTGCATGTCGCAGTTCTGGTTCAGGGGCAGGTCTTGAATAGCACCACAGGTAGGAGGGAAAATATGTGTTTTTGATTTTGCTGGTGAACTGTTCTTTTAAGTCAAAGCCATGGTGTCTGCACTGCACTGAAGTATAATCAAGGCCTAAAGCCAAATATTCTTTGTGTCATGCCCCTGCTGCTCCGTATGCCCATAATTCATCTTCCTCTGTGACGCTGTGTTATGAGTTAGGACAAGCATTCAACAGAAACAATACAGAACAGTTTAATGGTGGCAGTCAAGAACACAGGAACAAGAAATCCTGCCAGGAACACACACACACACACACACACACACACACACACACACACACCTGTTTCATCATTTTCACCACAGTTTAGATAAAAGCCCTTTTTGTCAATATAGAGTAGGCTACGTACAAATAAGATCATCTATCTATCTGTGTGTGAGGAAAACTCAGAAGAGAGAATTTATGGTAAACGCTGCGTGCACACACACACACACACACACACACACACACACACACACTTAATCTCATACGGCCTTGTGATGAGGGAGGATTCAGAGGTAGCTTGAGCCTTGAAGGGAAAGAAAAGGGACGATGGAGAGAGAGGAAGAAAAGGAGAGGGAAGAAATGAGAAATAATGAGAGGGGGATCATGTGAGGGTTTGGGGCTGTTCTCAGTTTTTAATTTGACAATAGCGGACACACACAAACACACACTTAAACCCACATGCACACACATTTATGTCTTCTTTTTCATCTGATATTCACAACCTAGACATTAAACTTTAATTTCTTCTCGGTGGTTGGTTATTATATTATTGCAGATTTACTCTGTGAGTGTGTTTATGCATATGTGTATAGTTAAATGATCGGTGTGTGTGTATGTGTGACCTGCCACGTAAAAGAGTTTACCACACACATGCTCAAAGGAAGGATTGATTATGTCCTGTAAACTGACATCCAACACATCGTGGCCTTGACATGCGTCCCGGAGACAAGCAGGAAATGAGATTGTGTTTTACTGGCGTGTCACACAGGTGCACACATATACACACACCAACACACACACACACACACACACACAGTGGAGGAAAAAGTCTCGTTTGTATCTGAGGGTTGAAATTCAACATTTGCTCATTAAAACCACTGTCAGAAATGTAATGTGATATATAGTGCAAAATTTGTCATCTCACACACCGTGTAAAAGGGAGAAAATTATCTGGTGCTGACAAATGTGTGTGTATATGTGTGTTTCTGTGTGTGGGCTAGGACTGCAACTTCTATTACAGGAGATTGTCTTATTTGTCGGCTCCATGTCACAATGTATTTCAATATTTAGTGATTGCAAAACATTTCTGTGAGTTTAATTTGAGCTTGCTATTTACTTCAAAGCTATTTCCTTTTCTCTCCCAGTGAGTTTCATACACTTTGTCCTCTGCTGCTTAGAATAATGTTTTACACTCATTTTTACTCATGTGAATGTCTATAAAATGAATCTTTTCACAGCTAACCATTTTAAAGGAAACTGAAATTAAATGTGTTTGAAATGAAATACCAGCTTCAGTGAGGAGTTCTCTTGTCTCTAGAAATGTTCCCACTAATTCAGGGCCAACCAAGACGATGCTCAGTGCATGCATTAAATAAGAGCAGAGGATAGTATTTCATATTTTAAAAACTAACATCCTCTCCAAAGCAAAAAGGATTTAAATAGTTTGCATTTAATTTAAATTGCTGCTTTCCTGTAAAGTGTAAGGAACGATTTCAGCCTTTGGCAGTGAGATCCATGGCCCAGTTTTAAAGGTAATCTAATAGTATTTCTGCTATCGGATTGAGTCACATCATTCAAAAGCAAAAAAGGATTCTGATCCTGTTTCATCAAACCTCCAGAATATGTTGTTCAAACTTTTTTGGATTGGGATATTGAGCAGAAGGGTGAATTCAGGGTGGATTTCAGGAACAAAACACACTTAAATTAAGCCTTTTGGTGAGGTAAAGTATCAAAAACGAATTCTAACTTTCATTTATCACTTTAAATTAATGACTACGTTTACATGCACAAAATCATCTCGTTTCTTGGCTAAAAAAGTTTTTTACTTTACATGCAGCTGTGCACACTCCGATTAATGTGTCCTAACATGAGCTTTCAAACTATAGAAAAGTGGAATGGCTGGAGTCATTGTGCCATTTTGCTTCTTTGCATCAAATAGTTTGTGGCATGTTGGTGCAGTGGTTAGCACTGTTGCCTTCTCTGGGTACTCCAACTTTTTCTCATAGTCCAAAGACATGCAGATTAATTGGTGACTCTTAATTGTCCGTAGGTGTGAGTGTGAGTGTGAATGGTTGTCTGTCTCTATGTGTCAGCCCTGTGATAGTCTGGTGACCTGTCCAGGGTGTACCCTGCCTCTCGCCCACTGTCAGCTGGGATGGGCTCTAGCCCCCCCGCAACCCTCAAGAGGATAAGCGGTTACGGAAAATGACAGAATGAATGAATGCATCAAAACAGGATTTTTTTTTCAAGTTTCTTACTGGTGGCGGACTTGTTCAACAGTGCGTGCACAGCCTCCCTCTTTTATTCCTTCAACCACTGTCTTGAAAAGGTTAGCAGTGCAATATGTGGACATGTCCAAAAACTTGTTGATACCCAAGTCTTTCATAATGTTTAAAGGTAGGTGTTTTTCTTCTTCAGAGGCTGTGTGTTGTAAACTGAGGTAAAAACCCCAACTGAGATGCATACTCATGTATATATGTCCAAAGAACGCTCCTAAAACCCAACTAGTACCAGCATATTCCACGTCTTGATCACAAAATGCCACATTCTGAAAATCCAAACAGAACATGCTGTTTATGACTCGTATCAAATTCAGAATATTGTGGTATGCGGAATAAGAGGGAAATATTAGTGTGCATGTAAACGGACCCGATGACACAGTCAAAAGTAGCTTCTAACAGTTGCATCTCCCCGTGCTGTTTTCTGTCTCTTTAAATAAAAACACCCACACTGGCTATTCTACCTTTTTTTTTCTGCTTAGCAGACTATATTGCAGTTTGTTGTCCCATTTAGAGAACTGGTTATCTGGATATGATAATCTTGAAAAATTTGTGTCAGGATCAGGCTGATTCAATCCGATGTTGCTTTGAAAAACTGGCACGAAAGATAGATTCACTGATATTGCATATGAAACATGAGATGTCCAAATCCAGATCATTCTGATCCAGATTACATTTCTTGAACAACTGGGTCCAGGTAAGTGCACTTTAAATATTAATGTCCATCAGGAGCAGCATAATGTGGCTCACACTCAAGTCACTTGATACAGATTTATGGATGAACAAATGCCAGCTCATTAATCAAACTGTTTCCATTGTATCGCTGAGCATAAACATCTCAATCATAAACTTTGTTTGTGTAGCACTCGAAAAAGAGATTTACAAGGTGATTGATTAATAAAGACACCATGCCACACCTGCCAACGATGACACAAATTGTAGGCTGAGTGTCTGAAATCTGATTTTAATGAGTTACACAGGATGACGTGAAAGAGTGGGGAGTGATTTTGGACACAGTCTGTGTTTACCTCCTGAAAGAAAGTCACGCCTTTGTCATCCTTATTGGTACATGGAGGTCGGTGACCTCATGTTACTCTCAGTTCAGCTTATTCTCCATCGAACTTGAGCAGAGAGCTAAACAGCAGGAGTGAGTGAGAACACGGGGGGTGAGCCATAAAAAATGTAAACAGAATGTGTTCAAGAGAACAGCCAGGACTGCAAAAGCTGTATCTGTTTCTGATTTAAGGATGGTCTGTGGTGTAGCTATGAGACCTTAGTTTTACCACAGACTTGGTTAAATATGGTTTCACAAGGTCAGAAATATAAATCAGGATTGTGGCATTCAGTTACTTTTTGTATGAATAAAGCATTTAAAAATTGAGTGCAAATGTTTATCCTTGACAAAAATCTCAACACAAGATCCACTCACTAGATTCTATCTTCCCGTGAATTGTTCTCGGAGCTGTGTGTATGTACACTGAAGTAATGTTAACCTTGTCTGATATTCAGACAGAACTGTCAAGTTGCTCCGTTTCCGTCAGTATCACACTGGGGAGGAGGGTTCGATTTTCCTGAACCAGTAACTTAAGACCAACATATCCACCTGAAACATCATTTTAAGTCCACACTGATGCCAACATACTTGTTTTGCTGGGTTTTGAAATTAAGTGATGCTTTGATTTTGGGCGATATTGAGACGACATGTGGATTTAGAACAGCCTTGATAGCAGCGTCTATCTTGTCTACAGTGCTCGCCATTGTTGTTATTACTCCTCATTGGTTCTGGCGCACAGCTTGACAGCACTTGACAACAAGGTTAGTCATGCCTGTGGCACTGATTGGCTAATCGTTAGTCCCCCCGTGGTGCTTTATGGTCATTTTTTATTTCAGCTGAGAAACTGCTGTTTCATGTCTTGATGCCAGACGAATCCATCTACTCTGTGGAACGGGCAAATTCCAAGGTCTGGACCCAGACTCAAATTCCTTGTATGTGTACACATACTTGGCTGATAAAGCTGATTCTGATCCTTCATCAGCGTACTCAGTTGTCATGGAGTTTGCTCAGTTGTCATGGAGATGGCTCAGTTGTTGTGATAAGTCCATGACAGCTGTTCAATCCAACCAGTGAAGACATGAGATGCAGTTGAAAGGCCCAGAAAAAGACAGAATGGACTTTGAGCTGAGATTATTTTTTTGGTCAAATTTTAAAATGGATTTCTAAAAGAACTGTGAGCCAGTGCACTGAGGCTAAACTGGAGTCATTTCAGTAAAATGGTTTGTTGGAAGTCTGGCAGCGGGGCTTTGAACAAGCTGGAGGCAGTTTATTGAAAAGTGAGACTTGCAAAAGTGGAGTAGAAAAATCTAAAGGAAAATTATGACTGTTGCAGTGCACATTAATGTAATGACTGAGCATTATATTATCACTTCAGAGGTACCATATCAGTTAAATAACACCAGAGCTCATAAACACAGGGACAATTAAACAGGAAAGATCTCAGTGAGGCAGAAACTGAGATACAACACAGTGCTGTCAGAAACAAGAAGCCGAGCAGTTTGCAGCAGAAGCATTACATCATCAAAAAAGATTATAAATGGAAAGTGAGCACAAGGCGGACAACTGCCATCATATCTTTGCAAAGAATGGTGAAGAAAATTATTTCATTCAACTCTTTTTACTTAGAGCATGTTTAAATTAAGATCAAGACCAGAGGATGAAGATGGGAAGCAACTGATGGTGTCTGAGGAATCTACTAACTAGACATCCTTAAATCCTAATTTTGCAAACATCCATGTAAATTAATGAATCACAAAAAGTGAAATGATTAATTGTCTCCCAGCCGATTAAATCAGTGCTTATTCTAGTCCACTGGGCGCAGACATAACTCACAGCTTGAACCAATAATAGACACACTGACCGGGGCTGGAGGCCCAGGCCTCTCTTAATTATTACACCACTCATGCCTTTGTAGAGCTGGCTGAACTGTAGCCTGTGAGAAAATACACAAACACACACACACTTGGAAAGCAGTTTTTAATTCCCCACACACAGTGCAATCCTTGTTCATAAGAGTGGAAGGTGAGCGATATGCTGTGGGTTCATACGTCCCAGAGCGAGCTGTTTTTCCATCCCTGATGAGATACTCAATCCTCGGCATCTCTTCCTTCAACATCCCCTCCTCCCATTACCCTCAGAAAACTAGTCCATATATCCTCTCCTTGACATTTATAGAATGAGCTGTGGCACCTTTTTGTACTATCTGCACATATATACTCCTCCTGTTTCTCTCTCCCACATATGCACACACTGTACATGCACAGAATCACATTCAGATAATAAAGGGAGCTATAAATGATCTCAGGTCAGCAGTAGGTCACAAGCATGAAGATGAAATCCTGTCTGTGATGTTTTCTCATTCTAGATTATTCCTTGCAAATATATTCATGACTGCCCCACATGGCATTATTGGCATTATCATGTTATCTTTATGGACCTCCTAAGTATCTGCTGTTGTAGTCTTGGCAGTTATCCATCCTATGAATGAGATCGGACTGTTCTTTCTAACAACAGCGAATTCAGCAGGGTACAACAAATACAATGAAAACTGGCTTTTAATATCCGTAATATTTAACTGCAATCATCTGGAAGTCAAAGGAGAATATTTGACTCTTTGTGGATTTTGCTCAGCTTTAGCCAAATACACATGCTTTCCTCACATGCTATTTTGGTTTCCTTTTGCCCACAGACTAGCCACAGTAGCTGCTGCCCACCCTCAGAGCAGCCGTCGTAGCAGTTTGTGAACTGGAGCGTGTGCAGCACCACATGTGAGGCTGAATAGCGGGGTATGAATCTAAAAAAACCTTGAATTTATGTAAATTGTCATGCACAGAAAGAGATGTGAGTGCTACCTCATGAGCAGATATGCAAATGTGGTGCTTTTGAGTGTCAAATGTGTCAAAGGAAGTCACAGTCAGTATAGGAAAATGGAATAGGAATGAAATTGTTGGAGGTCTTTAAAGCCGGGCTGCAGTAACTAACTGTGCAGCTGCTTAACACACCAGTCTGTGTGCAGTGGAGCCAAAGAAAAAAACTTTAGAGAGCTACAGTGGAAAATGAAATTATCATAGCCCATGTCTGATGATGACTTCAGGTAATGACATGTATTCCTGCATGTTATGAAACCCATTTGAACAACGGCTGCTAATGTCACACCATTTCATAAAACTTTTCCCCCCTGTTTAATGTAGTCCAGCTTCTTTGTCAGACACAGAAGAACATCCAGCATACATTTTGAGTCATGATTCTGGCCACCTGATAAATGTGAGGCCAACATTTGTTTCATTTATTCACTCATTATCTCTGCCAGGTGTGAGCTTTGATGGGATCATGCATTTGGTCGTATGTGTGAGTGTGCATGTGTAAATCTGTGTCTGCAGCTAATCTCACAAACTACTGGACCAATCAGCTTCACATTTTGTGTGCACATTTATGACTGTATGCTCAAAGATGTCTTGTGGTTGTGGTGATTCACAGTTGTTGAAACCTGATTTATAGACTGCTTTATACTGTCATTACTGTAACTGCTGACCCCGTGCTCCTTTTACTGTAATTGGCCAGTAGGGGTCACTGTCATGACCCATCAAGCTCCCTGAATTCATGCTCATTTGTCATCCCTGTGTTTACTGTTTTACTTTGGTAACCATTGTTTCATTTCATTTCAAATCCCACATCCTGTCAAGTTTCCTTCCTTTGTGGTTACTTGCCCCGCCCAACGTCTTTCACCTGTGTCTCAACATGTTTCACCTGTGTCTCAGTGTGTTTCACCTTTGTCTCAATATGTTTCACCTGTGTCTCAGTGTGTTTCACCTGTGTCTCAATATGTTTCACCTGTGTCTCAGTGTGTTTCACCTTTGTCTCAATATGTTTCACCTGTGTCTCAACATGTTTCACCTGTGTCTCAATATGTTTCACCTGTGTCTCAGTGTGTTTCACCTGTGTCTCAATATGTTTTACCTGTGTCTCAATATGTTTCACCTGTGTCTCAGTGTGTTTCACCTGTGTCTCAATATTTTTCACCTGTGTCTCAATATGTTTCACTTGTGTCTCAACATATTTAACCTGTGTCTCAATATGTTTCACCTGTGTCTCAGTGTGTTTCACCTTTGTCTCAACATGTTTCACCTGTGTCTCAATATGTTTCACCTGTGTCTCAGTGTGTTTCACCTGTGTCTCAATATGTTTCACCTGTGTCTCAACATGTTTCACCTGTGTCTCAATATGTTTCACCTGTGTCTCAATATGTTTCACCTGTGTCTCAGTGTGTTTCACCTGTGTCTCAACATGTTTCACCTGTGTCTCAATATGTTTCACCTGTGTCTCAGTGTGTTTCACCTGTGTCTCAATGTTTCACCTGTGTCTCAACATGTTTCACCTGTGTCTCAATATGTTTCACCTGTGCCTCAATATGTTTCACCTGTGTCTCAACATGTTTCACCTGTGTCTCAATATGTTTCACCTGTGTCTCAACATGTTTTACCTGTGTCTCAACATGTTTCACCTGTGTCTCAACATGTTTCACCTGTGTCTCAACATATTTAACCTGTGTCTCAATATGTTTCACCTGTGTCTCAGTGTGTTTCACCTGTGTCTCAATATGTTTTACCTGTGTCTCAATATGTTTCACCTGTGTCTCAGTGTGTTTCACCTGTGTCTCAACATGTTTCACCTGTGTCTCAATATGTTTCACCTGTGTCTCAATATGTTTCACCTGTGTCTCAATATGTTTCACCTGTGTCTCAGTGTGTTTCACCTGTGTCTCAACATGTTTCACCTGTGTCTCAATATGTTTCACCTGTGTCTCAACATATTTAACCTGTGTCTCAACATGTTTCACCTGTGTCTCAACATGTTTTACCTGTGTCTCAACATGTTTCACCTGTGTCTCAACATGTTTTACCTGTGTCTCAACATATTTAACCTGTGTCTCAATATGTTTCACCTGTGTCTCAGTGTGTTTCACCTGTGTCTCAATATGTTTTACCTGTGTCTCAATATGTTTCACCTGTGTCTCAGTGTGTTTCACCTGTGTCTCAACATGTTTCACCTGTGTCTCAATATGTTTCACCTGTGTCTCAACATGTTTCACCTGTGTCTCAACATGTTTCACCTGTGCCTCAATATGTTTCACCTGTGTCTCAACATGTTTCACCTGTGTCTCAATATGTTTCACCTGTGTCTCAACATGTTTTACCTGTGTCTCAACATGTTTCACCTGTGTCTCAACATGTTTTACCTGTGTCTCAACATATTTAACCTGTGTCTCAATATGTTTCACCTGTGTCTCAGTGTGTTTCACCTGTGTCTCAATATGTTGTACCTGTGTCTCAATATGTTTCACCTGTGTCTCAGTGTGTTTCACCTGTGTCTCAACATGTTTCACCTGTGTCTCAGTGTGTTTCACCTGTGTCTCAACATGTTTCACCTGTGTCTCAACATGTTTCATCTGTGTCTCAATATGTTTCACTTGTGTCTTTTTGCCTGTTGGTTTGGATACTTTTGCCTGCCTGACTGCTTACCTGTTTACCAACATGAGCCTGATTAAAAACTGAACTTTGATCTGAGTCTGTGAGTCCACTTTGTGAGCCCATCTCCCGTTTGTGCTTGACAGTAGGAGGTTTTCCAAAAACTGGCTTAGCTAAAAACAGGTCTTACCTAGCCTGTTGTTGCATCCTCTTCATTGCATCATACCACACTAGGAGCATTTCTGAAGCGAGCGCTTTGCCCGTTTGATTTGTAGACTTTACAGATTTTGTTGATTTGGCCATTTTCCTTGATATTTGTGCTTCTACTGTAAGTAAGTAAACAAGATACTTAATTAAATTGTTTCTTTTTCGGGCTCTATTATAATTTTCTTATTTCCTATTGCTGTTCTGCAGCTGCAAAGTTAATGCAGTTAAAAGTCCAATTATGAACAACATGGATCAAAGATTGTGGCTGTGTTTTAGTTATTAAAAAAAAATCCATTCTCATAATTATATCACAGGCTATCTATTACAGTTTTTCTCAATTGCTAAAACACTAAACCCCATTGTCTGAACCAAATGCTCAGTTGCCTGAACCCACTGATTGAATCAGTCACTCTTTTGGCAAAACCATAAGCACTTTTCACCTGTTTAGACACAACTTGCTAACACATTTTCATTGTGATGCACCTGTGTTGCATAATGGTGAGCACAGGTGGCAAAAGTCAAACACAATTAAAGCACAGGTGTCACCGGTTGAACACAACAACTCAAAATTGATTACACTTGTGGCTAATGATGCAAAGGAACATATATAAGCCAGTTCAGAGAGCACTGGTTAGGAGCATCCCATCTATGTTGTTGTTTGGGACAATGTGAGTTTTCACAGAGTCCTCCAGGTTAGAGAGTGGTTCAATATGAACCAAGATTTTATCAATCTTTGCCTTCCACCGTACTCCCCTTTCCTGAACCCCATTGAAGAATTCTTCTCCTCATGGCGGTGGAAGGTATATGAACGGCAACCTTACACCAGGGTAAATCTCCTGCAAGCCATGGAACTAGCCTGTGGTGACATAGGTATGGAGGCATGCCAAGCCTGGATACGGCATGCCAGGGGTTTTTCCCCCCGTTGCCTGGCCAGACAAAATGTGGCCTGTGATGTGGATGAAGTCCTGTGGCCTGACCCTGTGGCTGAGTAATGCACTTCTCATTTGTATATTTTTGTACTTTATTTTTACGTAGGCTTACTGTATACAAGTGCTAAAGCACTCGTGCACAAGATTTCTTTGTTTTTGTACTGTACAAGTGCTACGTGTAAATGCACAGGATTTCTGTTTTTTGTACTTTTTTTTTTTTACTATGTACAAGTGCTAAATGCACAGGTTTTTTGTTTTGCAACATGCATTTAGCCTACAGTGAACAATAAACATTTATTTCTACAGCTTCATGTCCTGAGCATTGTGTTTTCTATTTTTCTATGTAGTGTTTAGTGACTGCTCAGTAGTGTTTTTAATTTTGATTGACTCGGGGCATGATTTGACAACATAGTTCAGTTTTGAGCACAGATTGAACTGTTTTGAGGTGAAAGTTTGGTTTTGCAAGAAGAGTCTGAGGTTTTGTGAATGTAGCTTGAAAATTGGGTTTTGTGTTCACAGTTTAGAGAAAAGGAGAGCAGCTTTCCAGAAATGTGTCTTAGCAATCGAGAAAAACTGTAACCCCTATGGGAAGTGGTGTAGTGGTATTTGATGAGGTGAGTGCACTACTCAGTAGATGGGCAGGTTACAGAGGAGGTAGTGGGTATACACTCCTATATATTCCAATGGCTTTTTGGCTGATAGGTGGGGAGGAAAACTGGCTCTCTGTCCACTATGTTCACCAGCGAAATGCTATCTTCCGAAGACTATTGGAGGAATGGGTGATAATTAGTTAACCACTACAAGCAACATGTTTCGCATTACACCTTATGATGTCATCAGTTATTACAAAAATATTGACTAGCACTACTGGAACCAAAAACAGGGTTCCTACAGCTTAAGACATCCATCCATCCATTTTCTAACCGCTTATCCTGTTGAGGGTCGCGGGGGGTTGGAGTCTATTGCAGCTGACATTGGGTGAGAGGCAGGGTACACCATGGACAGGTCGCCAGACTATCGCAGGGCTGAAATGTAGAGACAGACAACCATTCACACTCACATTCACACCTACGGACAATTTAGAGGCAATTTACATTTAATATTAGACTTTAATATAAGACTTTTAAATGCGACTTGGAATGAAATTTAAGACCATTATTACAATCACCAAAAGTGAATTAGAAAAAAAAGGAACAGACATCAATTATGACAGGTTAGGGAAAATTTTGCCCAAATGTTCACTGTAAATTAAAACATGACTTTTTGATGAGGGTAGAATCGAACTGGGCAGTACATGGTGTTTATTGGCAAGTTTTCTGAGCATTTTTGTGTTTCTCACTCTGCATGTTGGATTCCACTGCCTTGATTCCCATCGTGAGTTTGAATTGTTTTTTTACATAAAATACAGAGTTTCGTATGTACTGCTTTGTACCCATTCAGCCATGCTGCTAAATCCTGGCTAAATAGACAGTTTTGTTTAATTTGCACTTCCCATGTTGTCCGGAGTGCAGTGACAGCTCGCGAGCAGACAGTGAATCCTCTGCTCTGAGTTTCCCAGCTGGATTAAATATGAGTATTGTTGGTTCCACTGTCCTGATCTATGAAACGTTAATGCAAGAGGCATCGAGAAAAATAACTGTTCCCAGTTATTGGAATTTTACAATGCAATATCAGAAACATATTTTAGTGCACTGTGTAACTGTAATACAAGATTGCTTGTCAACAGCTGGCCACCATAGTGTTTCCGGGTGAGCTACTTGCATTATGTCATCCACCGGCGGGAGCGTTTGTTGGTTTACTACAGCTGACTTTATCTTGGTAGTTGTAGGTTTTCTGCCTCTAGAGCAAAAGCAAATGCCACAGCCCCTTTTCTCTGTTGTCTCTGGTCATATAGCACCAATTTCAAAACTATTTGTGTCTTTTTGCTGCATTGACAGCCCAATTTTATGAAAAGACCATCTTTCCAGCAGTGAAATTCTTCTTTAAGGATTTGCAGGAACCCTGAAAACACCACAACCTCTCCCACCATCCTGTAGTTATCATGCACAGATACATTGATCACTGAATGTAATCTGGAGGTTTGCAGAATCGAGAACATCAGTATCCTGTCTGGCAATACGGCTGAACCATGCAGGTAGTTTCAGTTTTATTTCAGGGGGGGTTTGAGATCTCGTTCTCCGCTGCTAACCTAATGGAGGTGAATGGATTTTTGTTTGTGCTCTTTGAAACACTGAAAAAAAAATTCAATTTAAAAAAAGTCACATTCTTTGGTAGAAACTAGAAAGTGTCTCCAATGAAAACTGCTTATGAGGTCTGTAGTTTAAGATATTGTTTCTGGAAAGATATTGCTGTTGATTTTTTTTCCTCAATACTTTGAGAGCACCAAATGAAAATCCATTCATCTCCATCCATTGTACTGTATGAATGGGCAGGCAGCTTGGAGACTGCTATTATAAAGGCTGAGCAAATCAAAACAAAACTATCTGCATGACTACATATGCACTACGAGTAGTAAGCAGGAAAATATTCTGTTTTAGGGAATTGGATGAAGCAAATGGTAAAGACATCATTTTTGAAAGCAGGGAGTTACTACTTACTGCTGCTCTGGAAATAGCTGAAATGGTGGGAGGGATCATTTTGTAAATTGTAAGCTCTTGGGATTCCTTCATCATGGCAGCGAGGCAAAGATCACTGATATCTCTGAAAGATTCTTGGATATTACAATCACAGGACATCTGCTGCTACTAATGCTCTCCCTTAGGAGTTACGAGGACTGCATATTAAGGAATGAGTGGTCATGGTGTAGATTATGAAAACACTGAGTTTATGTTTAATCATATTCATGCCTGCACTAAAATTCTGAGCCTAACATTTAGGTTTGCTGAGACGTGTGTGTTGACAGGAAGGAAAACTTGCCTCCACCCAGAGCACACATTCATAAATAAGGTTATAACACAGCAACCTTCACCCAAACATATTCTTGGGATCATACCGTTAATGCAGTTTTATGATTGACCAATGACCTTTACCCCACTGACTCTCCATCTACAGGCCTGCAATCTCAGAAAGAGCTTCTCCGCAGTGACGGTGAACTATAAAATAAATGAATTCCTGTATATTTTTTATGTTTCTTCACTGTTAAAATGTTAATTCAACAGCCTGTAGCTGAGTCTTTCATAACTGCTGCCAGTTCATTGTATCCCTAGCTCAATCCATCTTCATATTCAGTGTGTGTGTGTGTGTGTGTGTGTGTGTGTGTGTGTGTGTGTCTGTGTGTGTGTGTGTGGGCACCAAGGTTTATTGCAATTAGACAAGAAATTGGTTATTCTGTGGGCTCCAAGCTAAATTTCATGCAGCTAACAGTTTGATTTTCTTACAATTCCTGTTAGACAAAGACCCCTTGCAATTGTGTGTGTGAGTGTGTGTTTGCAGATGCAGTATTGTAAAGTAAAAATCCATAGACAGACATTAATCGATGAGTAATTAGCTAACAATGCATCATTCAAGGCACACAAACAATGCGCCAAAGACAGACACACATGACAGAACAAACTCATTGATTATTGTCTATAGATTCATGCTTCAAAATGCACACATCCATGCAATACTTAGACACACATATAAGCAGAAGCAGGGTTGGGGGGCTGCCGCTCTACATCCCTGTGAGTGCATGTAATTTTAGCAAAAATACACGCAGCACCATAGAGCATAAGCCTCTTACAACATAATTAACAAACAGCACTCCAGAATAGAATATGATGATACGGCACATTTCTCGAATGTTCCCTGCAAAACACAAAAACAACCGTGTACCATTTAAATAGGCCTAATAAAATGAAAAAACACAGGACGCTGATAAACAGAAACGCTGTGATGTTTCTAACAGAAAGCGAAACAATTCCTGTGATCATCGCTGAACTGCGCTGTAAAGAAAATAGAGTAATCTGAAAAGGAGCTTTCCTTGTGTAGCTTCAGGCCATAATGTGTATACTCTGTGTTTATAGGGCAGGGACGCTAATACAACATGACTCCCAGACTGAGGTAGAAGGTGGTTTATACGGCTTTCTGCCTGATCAACCTAAAGTCATAAGGACTTTTCTCTTATTATGTTTCTCCTCTTTTTATTGTCCACAGCAGAGGCCTATTGTTGTGATCACTCTGCTGCACTTTAATGTGTTTTCTTTGGGTTTTATTATTTTTTTCTTCAGTGTGGATTAACATCAGCTTTCCGAGGGGGCATTTCGAAGCCCGAGCTGTATTCCAGTCATGCAAGAGGTTCCTGCCGAGATCCCCCTCTCAGAGCAATGCAAAATAAAAAAAAGTCTTTGCCATTATTATATGTGTGGCTCCAATCAGGAGGGGTCATGTGTGATCACTGCTGTGGTATGCCTTCAATATGGGAATTCCTGCAGTGTTACCTGCCACGGCAACTTCAGGGGAAATGGAGGGATTTTTTTTTTCCTTGTTAATGCATTGCAGCTTGGTAAAATTACAACTGATAAGAAAGTCAAATTTATTTATGAGGCACAATGCATACAATTAGGCAATTTCAAAGTGCTTTACATACAAAAAAATATTTAATTCAAATTATAATTTAAAAAAATGATAGATTCATGCTCCAAGGCAAGGTTAGAGTGAAATGCATTAATATAATATTCTATAATACATTTAAAAATAGTTTAACAGAGACACAGAAATAGTAAAATGTAAGAGATTATATCAAACTTGTTCATAGAGGGATCACATCATGAAATACAAATTGATTTTCAGATAAGAAATAAGGCCTATGATGACTTAGTTTGTCATTTTCTGAAGGATCCTCATATAGAAACCATGCTGTCAGGAGACTGTGAGTCTGGAACTTAAGTTTAAGAACGGGTGACAAGAACCTTTCTGTATTTCTGTCCAACAAATACAAAGTATCTGCCACTGAAGCTCACTGTTAATGCTAAAGTAAATAATGTCTTTTCTACAGATGTCTTTTAATGGACAGTAGGAATCATAGTGGCTTTTTTATTTAATCCTGACATCAGCAATGTGAATAAGAACATGATCCTTTGGTAAGCAACTGCACAGTTCCTGTAAGCTGAGTCCCAGAGTTACTGCACATAGAAACTAACCTTAACAGTATATTCCTTTGACAGTTCATGTCAGAAAATGTGTGTGTAACCATTTTGCACTAACAGCAAACGATGCGAGATGTGTCAGGCTGCGATGTGGTAAGCTTCAAACTTACAGTGTTTGATTTTTCTAGAACTGTCTCACACATGTCCATAATTTATTTTGATGTCCTCCAGCTGTGAGCAGCTTTGTCGTCAACTTCAACTTCAGCTATTACTATTTTATTATTATCTCAGAGGAAGTTTGGTCACAGGAACACTCTGATGACATCTACAATCAATAGTCGAAGATATAAAAGCAATATAACATATACAAAAAAAAAGAGAATATAAAAAATAAGTAAGTTGTAGACCAACTACAAATATAGAACCTAATAAAGTGAAGGTATGCAAGTCTCCATTACATTAAGAGATTATTTAATTCCCCTTAGCCTTGTGTGTATTTCTTTTGAACATGCTGTGGTTGGGGCCTAAAGGAAGAGGGGATCACACTCTTATGAGGTGGGTGATCAGGGCAGTTTAAAGTCAGTTGAGCCCATAGACTGTAAAGATTATTGGCATAGCCACTGTGACGTCACTCAATTGATTTTGAAGCCTCAAGTTTGACATTTTGGCTGTCGCTATATTGGAGTTTTGGAGCCAGAAGTGACCACATTTGGACGAGGCTGGAACTGCAGAGGATCAAGCAAATTTTATATGCATATTTACATGTTTGGGAATATTTGTTTTTGTCAGCAGTGCAGGATATGGGGATCAGAGACCAAACTGCTGGATTAAAGCAAACAATATAAAATATTAAGATAATATCATGAACTAACCTGCTGGGATGACACAAATATTGACAGTATTTCTGGAGAGAGGTTGAGTGGCGCTGTATGCTTTAGCAGTCTTTAGAAGATGTTATCAGCACTGACACTCAGCTGTGGTGGTTCCCGTCTTGGCTAAACATTTTGCAACCTTTAGGTATAACTGCCCCCTCGAGAGATGTGAGTATGCGTGTAGTTTTTAATTTCCACTATTTAAATCCACAGAGAGAAAGGTGGGTGCAAAGACTTTCCTAATATTCCTTTATGAGATTTTGTGTATTTCTGTGTGTGTGTGTATGTGTGTGTTTGAGTGTATGAGGGTAGCCGCAGGTAAACCTCAGGGGAGAGGTTATGCATAACTGAAAAGCCACTGTAAGCTGAAAGAAAAGTTTCCCTAAATGCTGGTAAAATGCTTAGCCAGGAGTTTTACTGGGGAAAATTATTCACAAAGTAGCCAGTAAGGAAAAATTGAGATACTGGGACAGAACCATTAAAATAACATGAATCAACACACAAGTGATTTCAAACACAGAACAGCTGACAAAGCTTTACACATTCAGTATCATGGCAATGTATACATTTTTTCACCCTGTCCATTTCCTTGTAAGCTAATGCTGCATTCCATTTACCGTGGTAGTTGGAAGTTGGAGTTAGGAATGATGTCACACCTGAGTTGATATATTGCAGTACAAAAAGTTGGAAAACCAAGATGGACACCAGTTTAATGCTGAATTTCATTTGCAGTGGGAAGTCCGAATTTCCAAGTTCCCAGTCAGAAATTCTGACTGGGAACACCCCCTGAGGTTGGATCTCTGTCTTGGAAAATAGTAGGAACGTTACCAACCCGCTACGCGCATTAACAGTGGTGAAAGTGAGTTTATTAGCACCTCTGTCTTAATTGTGTTTCATTAAAAACAGTCATTCACGCTCCAGCTTCTATATCTGTGGACATGTGGCAACAGTGTTTGTATGCTCGAAATATTGTGTACTGCGTTGTATTCAAATGGTATGACTAACAACATCTTGGTTTTCCAATTTTTTTTTTTCTTTCAACTTTTCAACCTTGGTGTGACATCATTCCCTGCTCCAACTTCCAACTTCTGGGGTCAGTAGACCTATAGACCCCTTTGAGGGCCGACGTCAAAATGACGTCAGTTTGTTAGCTGGAGGCAAAACATAACTCTCTGTAGGCAGGGCTGTAGGCTACATAGGAGTCTTAAAATGTTGTCTTGTTGTGTTAAAAGGAGTCATGGCTCAAAACTTAGATTTTATTGCATACCAGCCACTACCCGTCAACAAAAATGAAGACAGCTGTAGTTAAATGCAACAAAACAAAAGGACAGAATGGAGGTGATCATAAAAAATGCTTGCATGTGCAGTGCACAGTCAGTAATATCAGGTAGGGGAAAAGTATTTACTGTTGTAGGGATGAATAACATTACATGTATGAGGGGTAATCATGTCCACCTAAGCAGAAATTGGGGAGGTATTAAGAGGAATATTGGTTTTCTCCGTAACACTAACCTAGCGCTTTAGCTAACGTTAGCTTTGATAGCAAAACAAACTGGAGGAAACGGTTCAAGTGTCGCCCTTCTTTGTAAGATTGGCGTAGTCATCAACCATAAAGTTTCCTGTCAGTCATCCATCCACTGAGTGAGAGCGTATGGGTCGGCCAGTGTGGTCACTGTTTAGGCCTACTTATTCAAGTAACTCTCGTGGTCTCTGGGGGTGAGTGACCTGACATGGAGCGTTCGTAAATTCAGTATGATGCTCTATACTAAAATGAGAGCAGAGCATTACATTACTATATGAATTAACGAACGGTTAAGTTAGTCGCACATTCACTCGACTGAGAGTGTGGAGTGCTGAGAGTGCGGTGCTCTGGATAACCGAATGGTACATTCAGACAGTATTCCGTATTTACAAACGGTCCAGTTTGTGCCGGAGTGCGCTCCAGCAGTTGGAACGAGTATTTCTGAATGCACCATTCGCATCACCATTGTCTAAAACAAACCGACAGAACTTGCTAGCTAGCACTAGCTAATGTCTGTGGGGAATTGTTTTGCCTCCAGCAAGCTCCACCAACTAAAAAACATACTGTTTACTAACAGTAAAAGCGTCTATTTCACATATCTCGAGTGGGAACTGGATGTTGGGAAAATCCACATCCGATTATTCACACTAGCTAAACAATGGCATAGTCAAAAGGTAGTCAGGTGTGGTCTTCCTTTTTCCTCGAATTCAAATAAGAAACAGCTGTATTCATCATTCCACGGCTTTCCAACCGACAAGGATGTGAAGGAGATGGGTTTTGTCCTTGAGAGGAGACGAGGGAGTGGGATTTACTGTGAAGAGAGGCAGCACTTAAGTGTGTGCCTTGCACTTGAAGGAGGAAGAAGTCTTGGCCCACCCAGAGTCTGGTCAGAAATATTTTAAACCTCAGGCTGTACCATCATGATTTCAATGTATCAACAGGGGAGAATGTAAACAGCACCAGACTCAAACAGCCAGAAGAATTAGTTGTGATGTGGAGGAAAGGTGCCCACTGAAATGGAGTGTGTTCCTGCAGCTGTGATGACGCAACATGACTATGACTGCTGTCGTCCTCCAGGTGAGCATGTTGCTAACGACTTGGTCACCACATGTAGTCACAATGAGTTGATTTCAATTGCAGATTTAAAACTGTAAAAAGATTTTTTTTTTTACCTCAGACGACGTTACACACTTGACAAACTAATGTTGTGGAATATAAATCCACATCTAGCATATGCTAACAGTTCCCCAGTCTTAATGTTAGCTTGACTCCTAGCATAAATAACAATACCTGTTCTAGCCAAGTTAGCCATTGTCAGCGTTTGTTAGCAATACCGGTTGATATGACCAGATATTTTGTGCATACGAACAGTGAAAGAACATAGTCCACAGATAGAAGTTTGATGGTATGTGTGTCTGATTTAATGAGCCACAAATAAGACAGAAGTGCTGAAGAAGCAGCAGCAAAAGCTACCACAGCTTTCAATTACTGTTTTTAGGGTTGAAGTTTGTGAGGTTAGTCTGAATTTCCGAGTTGGAAATGTGACTTAAGGCGTTCCAGTTGAAATTTCCAGCTGGGACCTTGAAAATTATGACTTCCCAATTTAAATGGAATGCACCATAAGGTTCAACGTTCATTCTTCATTGTGGAAACAGCAGTTGAGTAAACAGTCTCACAGCTGTTCTGAAGCTCTTTACTCTAAATGCTGAGTATCATTCACACACTGCTTCTACATTAGACGAAATTCTTCCTTCTTTACAGTTGCTTAGCCTGGAAAATCACCACTCAGGGGTTGGGGTTTAGTGAACATTCAATTAAGACAATTGCAGTTAGAGTATGAGGCTATATTATTGGTTTTAATGAGCTGAAATACCTTATAATTTTTCCCAAACATCAGCACAACCCCCCCACACCCAGTTTGAGTTGTGTCTGCTCTTGTATTGCTTGTTTCATGGTTGTATTAAAAAAACTACTCACTATTTACTGGGATGAATTGGTAATGCTTAGCATACAGATACAGAGAGTGATGTTTGAGAGATGCTGGGAAAGGCTGTATTATATTCAACAATTCCATCAGACAAGTCCCGAGCTACCAGCACCCAAATTAAACAAATTTTGAGCAGTGGAGGTTTCAGATTGTGTTGATTGCCGCTGGGAAGGATTTATTAAGGGCGGAGAACGATGACAGGCTATCGCTGTCCCCTGAAGAAAGGAGCGTTTGGACAGGCTGGATGGGGATTTGCCTGAGGCCCTACTAAGAAACAGAAGGAACAGCTGTCCTTGACACATACACTGCACACAAATACCCGTGCAGGCATGCAGACAAAGACACGTACATGGACACGTACATGCACATGCACACGCACATACACTCCAACTAATCCTGTCTATTGTTGCCTGAGGGCACATTTTTGCAGAGTGGGAAGCTTTTCCACAGGATGGGCATAGGAGAAGCCCACAAGGGCCGTCACACTCGTATCACAACCTCAGATCTCCTGCACTGCATGACAGGTGGAGGAGAACTCGTGTGAGTTTCAATTTATGCATGCTTTTCATGAATGCCTTTGTTCGAACACAACCACTTCAATCTTGTAACCCTCTGAAGAGAGAAAACCGTTCTTTTTTGTTTTCCTGCATGAACTTTCTATAACACTCTGGTCTCTCTTGACCTCTCTCTCTGTTTGTTTTATTCCTCTATTTGAATAACTCTAGAGCCGAAGATTCCTGCAGGACTTGTTAACATAGCAGGCCATTAAATGGACTCATTTAAAACAGACACTGCTTAAGTCGTCTGAGAACAGATAAATCAATGTTGCTCTCTCTCTCTCTCTCTCTCACACACACACACACACACACACAAACAGATCCAAGGTCTTGGTGCCGGTGAGTTATAGCAGCCATTAGGTTTTCACATGGAGCATTTCTTGCATATTGGCTCCTGGAGTTTTCCCCTGAAACTGTTCATTCTTCTCCTCTATCGGTGTTTACACTTACAGTAAAATGCCAAGGCAGATTCACTTTTGGTAGCTGGCTGACTTGTAACCACATGTCAATGTTGTGCGTAAAAGTCAAAAGCAATATAAAGACTCCAACATAGAGCAAATCTTCAAATAACTAGCAGAGTGCAGCAGGATTTTGGCATCCTGGAAGATAAAGCATCTATGGAAAAAGATAGTCATCTCAATTACAGATGTAACATCCCATAGAGTCTGAGTCAACCAGCTAGCATCAAAACCATGTAAGCAAGCGAGCTGAAATCTTCAAAAATGTTAAAAAGACTTTATGAAGTTGTGAACCAGCTCAGGCTGATGTAAGAAATAACTTTATCAGGAGCTGCAATATTTGCCAGCATCTGAAAGCAGATTATTAGAAGCTTGTCAGAAAGATTCCAGTTTAAAGGCACAGATATAACAGAGACCATGAAGCAAAGAGAGCAATCAAACCCTGTTGGTAAATGTGGAATATTTCAACTGATGGATCCTGATACAAACACAAATGGTTGTTTGTTTCTGGGAAAGAAAGTTTTTTCAAGACCTCACCCTCAAGCACACTACAGCTCAAAATCCACCATCTTATATGACTAGAAGATGGAACTGTACTTGAAAATGAAATCCAGACTGCATGCCTACAGTGATGCTCAGTAATCCAGGTTGTAGATATCTGGAAGTCAAAGGCAGCTGGATTGGAAAGGATTTTCATCTTGATACACCTGTGAACATCCAGCTACCATCGACTCAGTACTTTTAGAACATTATTTCACAATCTTGGGGGTCATGACCCTCACAAGGAGTCGTGAGATAAATGGGAGGGATCACAAAATGATAGTAGGTGTAGAAAAACAGAAGAAAGTACAGGTTGTTTGTACAAGCAGCTTATTACAACCTATATTTGTGTTTAGTGTAGGCAGCAGCCTGTAGTGGCTGCAGTAATTATGATGGAACAAAGGAGGACGTCAGGTGGAGTAGTAGGGAGGTCATTTGGGGTGGGTGGATGGGTCAAAATCACAGGACTCTGAGTTCTGACTTTAAACTCAAAACGATGAGACTGAAGTAAGAATTCTGAGTTTTAATCTCAGAATTCTGAATTTAAACGTACCTACATTTTGGACTTAACGTCACGTTATATTAAGAACGTAACATAAAGATGCCCAATGATGATTCTTTTCCCAAACCTAACCTAACCAGTCAGGGCACTAATTTAGCGCTAATTTAACTCTCCTGTGGGCCTTTTTTAGAGGGTATAAACAAATGACCAAGCAACAACTTCATCAGATGAAAAATTAAGCCGACATAGGAATGCCAAAAACTGCAGTTCTTTTAACAGCCACTTGAGGCTGGCTCCAGAGACGAGTCAATCCCCAGAGACCCCCATGTTAAAATGTCCAACTTTACAGAAGAAATAAACATGTTTACAGCCAGGTACAAAAAACAGTTTTGATCTCAATAGCTAATTTCACCCTTCATGACAACTGTATGGGGGGTGACTTTTTATATAACTCACCTTTATTAAGTCTTAAAATTCTGCATAATTAGGAGCAGGCTGCTTTGAGGAACAGGCTGTCTGCCCATAGTGTGCTCGGCATCCTTTTCCAGATCCACTCCTTGCTCCTCCACAGCGTCAGCCTCTCGCTCCAATATGGTAATTTCTGGCTCCAAAAACCAAGATGGCTTCAAAATGGGAGTCCACAAACCAAAGGGTGATGTCATGGTAGCTTCATCCATTTTTTTTTACGGTCTATGCAAACAACTTATGTGGTCTTATAGATAAGAACAGTGGTTCTCAACTGGTCCAGCCACGGGGTCCAGATTTCTCCTCAAGCCATGTTTACACAAAAACGATCCGCTGAAAACAGAGTTGTTTCTCATGTTCATTTTGAAAAAAGTTCAGCGTTCAGACGACAACATATTAATAACAATCGCCGTGCACATGGAGCCACAAAAATGACCAAAAACGCTGTAGTATACATACCCGGCCAATAGTTGGCGATATGACTGTGTAATGAAATAACATGCGCCTGCGCACATGCGCTTCCTTCTACAGAGCGGTGATGTATAAACAAACAAAATGGCAACTGCATAAACATTTGTCTGGACAGATGATGAGGTGGAGTTGCTACAGTAAATCTACACTTTGCTGGAGAAGCGTTGATAAATTCAATAGGGTGAGCAGCACAAACAGAGCTCGGGAGTCTGCCATTGTTGTTGTGATGGGCGACTTTCTCGTGCATGCCTAGTGACTGGAACCGTAATGCACATGTGCAAAAAGTCTCCGTTTTCAGAGAAACTTCATATTAAAAGTTCATATGACAATGGAGATGGTGCTGTTTCCAAAAAATTGGACTCTGGAACCTGTTTTCAGGCAGCCAAAACGCCACTGTCGTGTAAACGATCAGCCAAAATGCAACTAAAGTTCACCGTTTTGGGTTGACATCGTTGTCGTATAAACAGGACCTAAATCATCAGTTCAAGGTCCACACAGTTTGTTATATTCAGCATCATACTTGCATTTGGCCATTCCATCAAGCTAGTTCGCTGTCTCTGTCACGTAGCTGTCCATTAGCCACTGACTCGACAGCAAGAAACGGCACTCAAAAAACTTGTCAAAAACTTGACACATTTATGAGTCTCTTGTGGTCTATTCAAAATGGATCCACAACCTTCTTTTGGACCAGGACCCACCAGTTGGGAACCACTGGATTGGAGGACTTGTTGTTGTATTCTAATCTTTGCTTTTTTCTCTTTAGATACTGTATATTTTTTGCTCTTCAGACCTCTAACAGCAAAGTAAAACGGTCTGTGATGGGAAAAGTCACTCTTTGAACCACTCATGTGCATGCAGAAAACACTGCTTTGTATCAGGGGAAAAGAAGGTTGGGGACCACTGCTCTAGAAAGCCCTAAATTACTTTTGAGTTCAGTTCAGGTGTGCCTCAGACTCTGCATTCTGAGAAGCCACTGGTGCAACACCTCCGGATTTAAAAACTGAGCAGTGGGCAAAATTCTTGCAAAATATTTACCTCCAGATGTGCCCGCTGATGTTGTTTGTAATTAAAACTGCTCCGGGCTGAAGTGGAGGAATCTAAAAAATACAACTTTCCTCTGACAACTGAAGATTTTTAAGTCCCCTAGTGCTAAATATAAATTCACATCTAATCTCACCAGACCTGGGAAATGTACTTACCTTGCAGTTCAACAGCTTGGATGACAAAACTACCGAGTTGTGCGAGAAGATACTGATCAGGATATGAAAACTGTTCACGTCTGCAACCTCGAACTATTCAACCCCATCGTGCTGAGGACCGAGGAATCTTAGAAAGAGAGGAAATCCTGCATATCCTGAAGATGAAGTTTGCCAGATTAATAAAACACAATGCGCCACTATATGTGATCTTATCAAGGATGTTAAGAGTGCAGCAGAGGAAGGAGCAGGGGAAAAAGGCAGATTAGTCCTTTAATGGGAATGAGGCGCTAATTGAGTGACACCTGTGATTGTGGGCGGGGCTAAAACAAACCAAACAAACCAGAAAGGAGGAGAACGGGAAAGAGAGAAGAGAAAGGTCTTAAATAAAGAGGATATTTAAGCTCCAATCCAGTTTCTGAACACTCTGCCTTCACTCTGTCAGAGAAGCAGAGAGAAAGCACACAAGATGACAAAGAAAAAGTACATTTGGAGGAATGTGAGTGCCAGTTTGTACGCAGAAGCGGCTGGAGTTCCTACTTGAGCAGCCATGTGCTGCCAGGCAGAGTGCTGATCCCCGGAGCTGCTATGATTGATTCTTTTTTTTAATCTGCACCTTTTTCTGCCTGGATTTAACCCTCAACTCTTTTCCGCACTTTACTGGATATTGTCATTTGCCCAAAGGAGCCATCCACAGTAAGCCTCTGTTTTATTGGTCTCTCTGTTGGCTTCTTGACACAGTTTGGCCTGTAATACACTCACTTGGTTCCACTGTTTCTGAACTGAGGAAAGCCAGTTGTCTGCATTGATTATTTTTTGTTCATATTCATAGTATTCCACTTTTAAATTCAGTTTTAATACACTAGTTTTGCATCTGTCCATCCATCATTTATTTCATTGTGTATTGAAAGTAAATAGGGGTCTGTACAAAAATGTTTGTTTTTGGAGGGTTGTGTATTTTGTCTTTTTAAGGAAGCACAGTGTAGTTTCATAAAATGTTTTTCTGTCTAGTGGATTAATTGTTAAAAATAATGACTTAAGTGTGTGCAATAAGCCATTAACGTGCACTTTGCCATCTGCAGAGGAGGACAGTTAGGTCTCCATTTTAATTGTCACTATCCAAGGGCGTAGGTTTAATTTCAACATCAGAGAGGACACATATGAAAGGGGGGGTTTGGGGGTCCTCTGCCAGAAAAAAAGCATAAAACACTTAATTTTATGCATTATGGTGAATATGTATGCACCTGTTTGTGCCTTCTTTGTATCAGTTCATGGCGTAAATGTCTTCAATTTTGTCGAAATAGAATCCCTCTGCTACTTTCAGCATGATCTAAACATCGAGGGGGACATGTCACGTGTGTCACCCCTGAAATCTACATTTACGTCCCCATCACAGGACCAATATGTCAGATAACCACAGACTACACATGGATCTTTATGGATATTATTCAGTCATTACTGTAATCTCTATCAGCAGTCATTCCTACTGAATTATCATGAGGAATAAAATTAAATGTATTAGTCTATTATATAATACGAGTTGCCAACTTGTGTAATTCCAGTAATATACTGAGTTAAAGAGTTAGATTAGTCTGCACCATCTTAAAATCCTCATGCTCTGCTTCCTTGAATTATTGATGGGGAAATGAGCTGTACCAACTCAGTACTGTTATTTTGAGATATTGGGGTGGGAGGCTGTTGCAGTTTTTTTTTTGTAAGTCAAGGAAAGTATTTAAAGAAAATAATGCTGGGGATGATGTTGGATTTTTAAAAAAAAATATAACATAAGGTTCAGCCCTCCTTCCCATCCTGATAATATTTGGGACAGATATTTCAACCTTTACTTTTAATACCATTAATTTAATATTTAATATCTGCGTACATGAAATGTACATATGCAAAGGCGGGATTATGAGACAGTGGGCCCCGGGGCACAGATATGCAAAAGGCTCCACCACCTCTCTTACGCAGGAGCAAGACACTCAGACTTTGTGCTGCATGGTTCTGTCTCTGTGTAGTTGTTTTGCATCTTTTGTTTCCATTTGTGGTAAATCTGTGTGCCCTTGTGGTTGTATTTGTCTCTTTATAGTAGATTTGTGTCTCTTTGAGGCACATTTGTGTCTTTTTGGCAATCTTAAGTGCTGTATCGTAGGCAACTGGACTTGCTTGAGTGTCTTGAAGATGTTTCACCTCTTACTCAAGAGGCTTCTTCAGTTCAGTTCTTCTATGACCTGGATGACTGAGAATCTTCAACATGTCTTCTTTGGTAGTTTTGTGTCACTGCAGTTCCTTGGCATCTCTTTGTGTTTTTTGGGTCTCTTTGTGGTAATTTTGTGTCTCTTTGGGGTATATTTGTGTCTTTTTTGGGCATTTTGTCTCTTTCTGGTAGATTACTGTCTCTATGAGCTACAGTCAGGTCCATAATTATTTGGACAATGATACAGTTGTCATCATTTTGGCTCTGTACACCACCACAATGGGTTTTAAATGAAACAATGAATACCTGCTTAAAGTGCAGACTCTCAGCTTTCATTTAAGGCTTTTTTTTTTTCAAAAATGTAGTATGAACCGTGTAGGAATGACAACCATTTCTTCACACAGTCCCCCAACTTTAAGGGCTCATAAGTATTTGGACAAACTAACATAATCATCAATTAAACAGTCAGTTTTAATACTTGGTTGCAAATCCTTTACAGTCAGGCCATGACATAACAGTACCTCCACCATGCTTCACTGATGAGGTGGTGTACTTTGGATCATGAGCAGTTCCTTCTTCCTTCTCTTCTCTTCCCATCATTCTGGTAGTTGATCTTTGTTTTATCTGTCCATAGTATGCTGTTCCACAACTGTACAGACTTTTTAGATTTTTGACAAACTCTAATCTGGCCTTCCATTTTTAAGGCTAACCAATGGTTTGCATCTTGTGATAAACCCTCTGTATTTATTCTAGTGAAGTCTTGTCTTGCTTACAAGAGCAGCAGGATGAAAGCTGAAGTGTTTGGGGCACCATTATCTGCTCAGATTCAACTAAATGCTTCAAAACTCATTGGACGATGCTTCACAGTGCAGTTGGACATTGACCTGAAGCATACTGCAAAAGCAACCAAAGACATTTTTAAGGCAAAGAAGTGGAATGTTGTGCAATGGCCAAGTCATATCATCTGACCTGAATCCAACTGAGCATGCGTTTCTCTTGCTGAAGCCAAAACTGAGGGCAAAACACCCAAAACACAAGCAGGAAGTGCAGACGGCTACAGTAAAGGGCTGGCAGAGCATCACCAGGGAAGAAACCCAGCATCTGATGATGTCTATGTGTCCAACACTTCAGGCAGTCATTGACTGCAAAGGATTTGCAACCAAGTATTAAAACTGACTGTTTAATTGATGATTATGTTAGTTTGTCCAAATACTTATGAGCCCTTAAAGTTGGGGGACTGTGTGAAGAAATGGTTGTCATTCCTACACGGTTCATACTACATTTTTGAAAAAAGCCTTAAATGAAAGCTGAGAGTCTGCACTTTAAGCAGGTATTCATTGTTTCATTTAAAACCCATTGTGGTGGTGTACAGAGCCAAAATGACGACAACTGTATCATTGTCCAAATAATTATGGACCTGACTGTATATTTGTGTTCACATGTTTTCTGTCTCTGTAGTTTCTTTGCATCCCTTTGTGGTGGTTTTGTGTCTCTTTGAGGTCATTTTTGTGTTTCTTTGTAGTTCCTTTTCATCTCTTTGTGTTTTTAGGCATCTCTTTCAGGTCATTTTGTTTCTTTTTGGGGTATATTTGTGTATTTTTTGGTTAGTTATGTCTCTTTGTAGATGTTTTGTGTCTCTTTGCAGTTTATTTGCATCTCTTTGTGGTTGTTTTGTGTCTCTTTGAGGTATATTTGTGTATTTCTGGTTGTTTGGTGTTTCTCTCAGGTAATTTTCTGTCTCTTTGAGGTATATATTTGTGTCTTTTTTTGGTCACTTTGTGTCTCTGTAGTTACTTTGCATCTCTTTGTTGTCGTTTTGTGTCTCTGTGGTTATTTTGTGTCTCTTTAAAGTGTATTTGTGTATTTTCTGGTAGTTTTATGTCTCTTTTTAGTTCCTTTGCATCTCTTCATTTTTTTTCCCTTTTGAGTTATATTTGTGTAATATTTGGTTGGTTGTGTCTCTTTGTAGTCCCTTTGTGTCTCTTTGCAGTTCCTTTGCATCTCTTTGTGGTCATTTTGTGTCTCTTTGAGGTATATTCATGCATTTCTTGGTCACTTTGTGTCTCATTGTAGTTCCTTTTACATCTCTTTGTGGTCTTTTTGTGTCTCTTTGAGGTATATTTGTGAATCTTTTTGGATGTTTTCTGTCTCTCAGTAGTTTCTTTGCTTCTCTTTGTGGTCAGTTTGTGTCTCTTTGAAGTGTACTTGTGTATTATTTGTAGTTTTCTGTCTCTTTGTAGTTCCTTTGCATCTCTCTGTGGTAGTTTGGCATCTCTTTCAAGTCATCATTTTTCTTTTTGAGGTATATTTGTGTAATTCTCAGTTGGTTGTGTCTCTTCATAGTTGTTTTGGTCTCTTTGCAGTTCCTTTAAGTTCACTTTGTGTCTTTGTAGTTCAATTGCATCTATTTGTCATCGTTTTGTGTCTCTTTGGGGTATAATTGTGTCTTTTTTGGGATATAATTTGTGTCTTTTTTGGATGTTTTCTGTCTCTCAGTAGTTTCTTTGCATCTGTTTGTGGTCAGTTTGTGTCTCTTTTGGGTCATTCCTCTTTGAGGTATATTTGTGACTGCTTTGTGATTTGTGATGCTTTGTGTCTCTTTGTAGTCCCTTCCTGGTCAGCACGTTAATTTGAGTGACATTTTGTGTGTGGGAGCCAAGGGGGGCCTTGACACTTTGTGCCCGTGGGCCTAGTTGGCCCATTCAGTAATCCATCCGTGTTTATAAGTCTACAAGCTACACACATCCACATGTTGCTTGTTCCTGACTACCACACAGGCTAGATTTAGTTGCACGCATAAATATCATTCAGACTTTATTGGTTAATGTGGTCAGATTTGTTTTAAAGAGGAAGTTAGATAACTGATTAGTAAAGTCGCAAATGAGTCAGCCTCTTTTGAACACACACATGCACACACACACATGAACACAAACATGCACACACACGCACATCCTCTGGTGAATATGGATGAGAGTTGATGCTTCCTAGTGGGATGACAGACTGTTTTCAACCCCCTTTGATCTGTATGGCTGCTCCTGTATCCCCCGACTTCACACATGCACACACACACATAAACAGACACACTGTCCCTTTGAACCCTGGCCAAGATGGTGGGTCAGGAGCACACAGTGTCCAAAACAGGGCAGGAAATGGATCTGGTCCATGAGAACAGCATCAGCAAACTCTTGTTTACATGTTAGAGAGAGAAGGGGCAAAAGACGGACACTGAGAGGCAGAGACATGGAGGAGAGGACTATGTGGGAAAAATAACAGCTGAGGAGAGTGTGATATCTGTCAAGCCTTTCTAGTACTGTTAGAGAGATTCTTTGTTGAGGGTTGACAGTAAATGCCGCTAAGTATATTTTGCGCGTATGCACAGCTTGTGTGTGTTTGAGCTGCTCTCGTGTGTGCACCGCTGCAAGTGTTTGTGTGTACTTTTTACTTGTGCATCTGTATGTGTCTGTCTGTTGAATAGGCTTCTTGTCATTGACCTAAAAACAGTGTGAGAGCCTGCCAGTGTCGCTTAAATCCTCTTTTCTTCTCCATTCCCCCGGTCTCTGTCTTCTAGTCGGCGCACACACTCGTCTGTGTGTATGCGTGTGAGTGTTTCCGAGAGTGGTGTGTGTGCGCACGCGTCAGTTGCTGTCTCTATTTAAACATCATACAGACTCACAAATGGCGTTCCTGCCAACAGAGATGAGAGCATACTGTTCACAAAGACTCTTACTCTCCCACTCTTTCTCTCTTCCACTCTCCTTCTTCAGTCCCTCCTTTATACTTTGAGGTACCCATGGGATATCATTAGTGTTATTACCGTATTGAGATAAATGAGAGCACGCACATATCCATGTGTGTGCCCTTACGTGTGTGTGAACAGCATGATGGAGGTGCATGAGATGCCGCTTGTCCAAACCCACCCCGAAGGGTTGGGTATAATTACAGAGTAAGAGTGATTACAGAAGCTGCTTTCAAGATTTCAAGTGTTTTTTTCCTGCATCCTGCGACTCCTTCATTCTCTCGTCCATCAATGAGTGTATACACGTGTGTGTGTGTGTGTGTGTGCGCGCGTGCGTGTTTTTTTTTTTTTTTAGCTTTACGAAAGTTAGAGTGAGGTGCTCGTGTTTTGTGAGCCTCGTGAAGGCAGTGTGATGTTGCATCACCAAATCTCTCCTTAAGGGTTGAGGGTTAAGCATAATTACGGCTGCTGCTTTCATGTTTTCTCTCGCCTCGGCTAGTCTTCGCTGCCACCGCTGGCCTTTCGTTCCGTATCAAAGGAGACTTTGGTCCTCTGGGGGCTGCAGACCCACACACACATGACACAGATTAACACACACACTGCTCACACATGCACATTCATCAGGATTTTATTTGGCGATTTGCATCAGTTAGTTTTTTTCTGATGTTGTAATTTCAATCTTGCACGCACACATCGGGATTTCATTTACATTTTAATACTGTTCTTTATTAATTTTGAGTTGTATTCACTTTGGCTTGAGATTAACTCACATGTAGCTTCGACTGGTTTCTATTTTTAGGTTTCTATTTTATTTTCTGGATAAACTCTTGTATGTGAGAAGAATGGTGTGTATCTTGCCGACTGTATATCCTTTAATGGAATTAAGCTGCTGTAAAGATTTCATATAGGCTGTAATGACTGTGAACATAAGCTGTGACGGTTTGCTAAGGCGCATGAAGCTATGCTTGTTGAGCCTTCCATTCTCGTAATGCACACACCAGTATGCAGGTTACAATGATAATGGTGGCAGATTCACCACAAGAAAGCCATAGTAATTTTTGAAACAATGGGGTCCTTTATTTCAGGCGGCTTTTCATTTCTAGCCAACCACCGTCGATTTCCAAATCTAAAGCTTGACTGATCTGCTGTGCCTGGTTACAGTTGCTAAGCTGTGATTGGACAGTTGCTGGTCAGGGGAGGAGTTTAGCAAATGGTCATTTATATATTTGTATGTTTTTCTCAAGTTACGCAGTTTGGATTTGACCAAACAACAACTGTGCAGCCCTGCTTTGCTTCACAGCTGTGACAAACAAACATACACAACAACACACTGAACACAAATGAGGGTGACATTCCTAACAGCTGCACAGAGGTCAAAAGTGACACAACAGTGCCTGACAGACTTCTTTCCTCACCTTCATTTTCCTCCTCTCTGGAGCTGTCAATCATCTTAAACCCTCCACTTGTCAGAATTTCTTTCCGTTTGTCTGTCCATCCGTCTGCCGGCCGGCTCGCTCAGCCTGTCGCTCTGTTTCTCAGTCTGTCTCTGTTGGCATGATGATACTGCAGTGTTAGGATTGTGTGCATGTTGTCTGTATTATACAGTGAGGAAATGACCATGTATGTGCCTTTATAGGACATCTATGGACTCATGATATCATTTGTATAACAGCAGAGGAAAACTGTGGCTGTTTATTTTCTGATACATAAATACAGTTTGTGGAATGACACATTTAAGTGACAGAAATTACATGTCTTTTCTCTTTTTGTAAAACACAAGCAAAATATCCACACAAGGGTTCGTCACTGCTCTGGCAGAAGCTAATGGGGATCCAATAAAATAACTAAATTAAATATATTATTATTTGTATGACAATATAAACTACTGGAAAGAAACACCAATATATAGGCTACCAAAAAACTGCCTATATTTTTTAAAATTTTATTCTTAAAATTGAACAAGGAGATATTTCTGGCTTCCATTTTTGTTTCGGATGAGATTCTGTAAAAAGGTGTGACTTGGGAGACATGTTAAATGGATTATATTGTGCAGTGGACAAAATACTTTGTCATTCAGATGGAAATACCTTTTTTAGCAGTAAGTGCCATTTCAAAGATGGCTGGGTATTGATATTTATCAGAAGACTGCGTCTGCTAGGGGAGATACTAGGTCTGTATTTAAAGTAATTTAAATGAGCTCCACCTTCACAATGATGATCTGTCAAATAAAATATATTATTCTGCATTGGGCAGAAAAGCACAATGAGCGCTTTTACTTTTGGTACTTTAAGCATACTTTGATGTTGATACTTTTGCTGCAAGACTTTTTGTAACTGAGTATTTTTAAACTGTGTTATTGCTACTTTTAGTTGAAGTAAAACATCTGAATACTTCTTCCACCCCTCCATACATTTTGGGCAACAAATATCATGTTTGTGTCTGCATAATAAATGCTGAAATGCAGCACATAAAATTACATTACCCTTGTTGTAGTGCAAATAATTTCCCATGTTTGCATCAATGTACATGAATAATATATATGAGTACATTTAGTAATTATCTGTGTTGGTCTACAGGGATTTGGTGCATACAAGCTAGATACGGTACATCTATAATACATTCAGTATGTAACATTGTATATTTGAACAATACTTAATTTATGTTTGTAATATTGCCATTAACACATACTGTATATTTATGTGACTGCCATACAGCTGTGTGTACGTCTTTGTTGGCTACGCACACTTGACTGTTGTAGTCCAATTTCTTAGTCTATCCGATGACACCTCTCACTCATGAATAATCAAATCACACTCTGTTAACATGATAGTGTAGCCCCTCCAGTATTCCTGCACATAAAGGTCATTAATGTGTTTCATTGAGGACACAAACACACACAGTGGCTAACTCAAAGATGCAGAACTGTGGCAGCAACCTTTAGTGGTGGAATACACTGTAACTAAGAACGGTTCAGAGGAAAATTTTGTTCTTTTTACTCCACTTGAGTATTATAATTCCACAAAATTTGGTTCAGTTGTTATTACCTAACACACTTTGGCCTCTGTACTCAACATGTGGAACAATTGATATCCAGTTTTTGTACCCCTATGTTCCCCTCTGGGGGTACCCCACTTATAAAGGGGTGTCTTCCGCCTTACCTATCCCCTTTTGCTGTTATGCTCAGTGGGAGAGGGAAGCGACATTGCTCTTGAGGTAATCCCGTGTTTTAGCGCTGTTGAGCTGTTTATAAGTAAATTTTATGCTAACATAATCTTGTCGCTTAATTTGTGTAGAGGCTGGAGTTTGTATGGTTGTGTATGACGGAGGATTTTGTTTTTGCCACCTGTTGTTGTCGGGTGTGTTTTCTGTTTCATTGTGCTTAATTGAATGTAACGTGGCGGCCCCTTTTGCTGTTGTGCTCTGTGGAAGAGGGGCTGGGGTTTGTATGGTTGTCTATGACGGAGGATTTTGTTTTGCCACTTGTTGTCAGTCAGGAGAGGAACAAACTGAGATCACCTCCGACGATATCCACGGTCTGGGCCTCTTTATATCTACACAACGCAGACATCACTAGAGTCCACTGGTCACATTAATACAAAATCTAAATAATATTCAACAACAACCAACTAATAAATCCTAATGTATTTTAATAGAATGATATATATATATCTATATATTATAATATATATTATATAATTTTGAAACAGGCAGTTCTGCATAATGAGTACTTTTACTTGTGGTACTTAAAGTATATTTCAATGTTGATACTTAAGTAGTTTTAGTTGTAACACTGCAACACACAACACACATTCACAGGACTGGTTAGTACTGCAGGCTCCTAGGACTAACACTGATTTGGGGCTTTTAGATTCTTTGCACCAAACAGGGAGCCAATTGCAGTGTACTTGGAAGTTTTATACTCATTCCAATCTGGGCAATTATGAAATCTAGTCAAAAACCTGACTGTTTTTAACTTGTTTTAACTCACTCATTATTATATTATTATGTATATTTTTTTTGGATATATGTTTTATGTCGTTATTTAAGTCCTCAGGTCTTTCTTGAAAATTAGATCTCGATCTCAACCGGACTTAAATAAATAAGAGCTTATATCAGTTAAGTAAAATTTCGGATTCAGGACTTCTACTAGTAACTGGGTCTTTCTACACATTGCCTCTTTTACTTAAGTAAAAGATCTGAACACTACTTCTTCTGCTGGCAACATTTGAGTCTTAAATTTTCCTCTGACGATTGGAAAGACGCTCAACAGGAGACATCCACCCTAAAACATTTTTACAGCATTTGTCAAAGTGGAGTAGAGTATTTGCTGTTTCTTGTTTCCACAGAAAACTATCCAGAGGTAGTTTTAATATCTTGATGTGATATGACATCAACATGTTCTAATGTATAGCTGCCAAAGAGTCTCAAACATCTTTTTAGCAATCCGAGACATCAGCAGTAATCATTAGGACTCAACATTTGGCAGTGAAATTCAGCAATTATACTGGTAAAATCCACTGTAGACAGGGAAGAGACAGCATTTATAGCCACAGTAGATGACAGTGCAGAACATAAAGAAGACATGACACATCCTGACTAATGGGGCATCACTCTTACTTTTAAGACACTTGGTCTGGTATCACTATCACTACAGTTTTATAGTCCTGTCTGCTCGTATGACTCACAGCTGAAGGCAACAGCTTCATTCTCCAGGTGTTGTTGAAAGTCACTCTGTAAAGTATGAAAAGCCTGACTGATAGAGGCAGATGAGGCAGGGTGAGAAAAGAGCTAAAACAGACTGTTACATTAGCACCAGGTGGTGCAAATCACTGTTTTCACAGAGAATATATTTGATGGTACATCTCGACTATTTGACTCACGAGTGCACATTGTTTTTCTCTCCTTTGATTCAGTGAATGATTGTTTTGATTCAGAAAAGAGTAGCTGAATATTCATCAAATAAATAAGTGAAAAAAGTGAGACTGTCGCTATTCTCCTCGGAGCTAAGAAGTCAATAGTAGAGTTACATTTTACCATCTTCTTAGTAGCTTTTTGGAGACTATTTAATCCCATCTCAGAGTCTTCCTCAGTGGATGGAGTTTGCTCAGTTGTCATCCAGTGATCTAAGGATGAAACGTGGTCATGGTTTTATGTTTCTATTAATTAAAATGTCCTAATGATACTAAAGCAGCTTTAAATCAATGGAAAAAGATCCAACATGTTCCAAGTGTTCTCTGATGTTAGCCTGTACAGTTTTCACTGCAGAGGCATAGTCAGACATTGTAAACATTCAGGACTCAGCCCATAGCGGAGTCTGGGGGCTTGTTCCCCCACAGAGATTTTCCCCCAGTACACTGCAGCTATATGCACTACTTTTTGAGCCATTTCAGATTATAGAATGTCTAAAACTCTGTACATCATTTTGGAAAAACATGATAGTTGCCAAGGAAGTAATCCTGCTGAGCCTATATCCTTTCTTTCTTTCTTATTGTTCTCTAACTGTCTTCATCATTCTGAAACCACAACACAACAAATTTTGAGAATGACTGATTTTAACTTCTCCCACCTAAGAAGAGGTAAAATGTTACTATATTTAAGTTAATATAGGTAGGGTAGAAGTTTGATGTAAACAGCATTACTAATCTTGAAACCCATTTTGCCATACTATGCTGGAGTAGAGTTCACAGAATGAATGTTTAGCTGTCAAATCTGCTACACCTAAATCCATGCCATAACAATCTGGGCTAACCTGGAAATCCAGATGTACCGCCCCCAGCAAATTTGAATTTGCACTGCACTTGGATCTGGCCCCGACGAGCAGAGCCCGTTGAATCGCCTATCGGACCAATCAGATCAGTCTGTCTGGCAGAGGCGGGCTCTGGGCGGGCGTAACATGATGATGACAGTGCTGCGCCGTAGGAGTCAAAAAGTAAACAGCTAAGATGGCAGGTGCTGAAGGACCGTGTCCATTCAGTTTAGCTTTGGAAGAAATGCTAAGCCAACTACACTTATTTTTTTCCTTGAGAGAGGAACAGAAGACTGCCCTAGAAGCCCTGGTTTCCAGGAGGGACGTTTTTGCTGTTTTGCCGATGGGATACAGCAAAAGCATAATATATCAGTTAGCCCCACTGGTTGGCAAACAAATGGGGCTTGCAATGAATACGTCACCTTTTTTTTTTGTTGCTCTGATTGGCCATCATGCTATCCAATTGCGTGCGGCGGCGTTTAATATGCCTCAGTTAGTGCCGCCCCATAGGTAGGAAGGGTGTATTGGTGAGGGTCAGACTCAAAATCTTTCTAGATTTGAGTCTGGATATTCAGGATAAATCTGGGCTGCTCTACTTGCAAATCACAGATCCCCAACAATGCCAAGTAAATATATTGTTCAAAAAATTTAGGGAACACTTAAACCACACATTAGATTTGATGAACACATTGTTCAAGTTGAAAATCTTTACTGATGTACAGTGTTTAATTTGTTTAGAACAAAATGATGGAACAACCAAATTCATCAACCCATTAAGGGTTGGATTCAAAATCACAAAGTAAGGTAAGGTCTGACGGTTGCTCTGAGGACTTCATCTGGGTACCTAACAGCACTCAGAGTACTGTTGGCTATGACGTGGAGGTCTGTGCGACCCTCCAAGGAAGTGCTTCCCCACACTCATCACTGACCCACCACCAAACTGGTCATACTGGATGATGTTACAGACAGCATAAAATTCACCACGGCGTCTACAGACTCTTTCACGTCTGTCATATGTGCTCACGTGAACCTGCACCAGTGTCCCACCTGCCAGTTCTGGTGTTCTCTGGTGAATGCCAGTCGAGCTGCATGGTGCTGGGCTGTGAGCATAGGTCCCATTAGAGGACGTCGGACCCTCATGCCACCCTCACGGAGTCTGTTTCTGACAGTTTGGTCAGAAACATGCACACCACTAGCCTGCTGGAGGTCATTTTGTAGGGCTCTGGCAGTGCTCCTCCTGTTCCTCCTCACACAAAGGAGCAGATACTGCTCCTGCTGCTGGGTTGATGCCCTTCTACAGCCCTGTCCAGCTCTCCTGGTGTAATGGACGATCTCCTGGTATCTCCTCCATGCTCCTGAGACTGTGCTGGGAGACACAGCAAACCTTCTTGCGACTGCATGTATGGATGTGCAATCCTGTAGGAGCTGGACTACCTGTGCAACCTGATTGGGCTGCAGGTACCGCCTCATGCTACCTGTAGTGACAAGGACACGAGCAGAACACAAAGCTAGAGAAGAATCAGTCAGGAAGGATAAGGAGAGACCACCTGTCTGTAGCCACCACATGTAAAACCATTCCCTTTTTTGGGGTTGTATTGTTTTGCCTCTCCATTGCACCTGTTGTCACTTTGATTTACATCAAAGCAGGTGAAACTGATTCACCATCACTTGTTCTTCCCCTGAGTAGTGTCAGTGACAGTAGTGACACTGCAAGATTCATCTTTGCAGTCTGTACGGGGGAGCAATGTTTGGGTTCAATATGAATAGCACGGATAGTTTCGTAATGATTATTGCTAAAACAAGAGACGTGTTGATTGATTGTGTTTTGGCAGATCCTATGTGTTAATGTGGTGTAATGCATAATCAATGCACTGAATCATTGCACCTCTATTTAACACCTTAATCACAAACTAAATGTTTAGATGCACTAAATATCAAGGATTATTGCAGTATGTCATGTTTTTTTAAATCATATGGATTTTCTCAGTCACCCTGTTGTCACTTGATGAGGACTTGTTTAAATTTATAGACATTATACCAGAGTGTCAGGTCTGTAGTCCCTGAAACGCCAGCTGTCTTCATTTTAAGACTCCATAAAGAAACAGGAAGTTTGGATTGATTTGTCATATTTCATGTCTTTGTTTCTCAATACTGTCAGGAAGTCATTTCTGACTGAGAATTGCTAAGATTTTTTATGCCTTTTTTAGTTTGGCCTGAAAAGTAGTTAGATTTAAACACGCAGAATAAGACGTACTAGAATCTGCTTGTTTTTAAGCGTAGAAATCCCTCCAGCTTACTTTGAGTGAACTTTTTATTTGTCCCGGTTGATTTGGTGACAGCAGCAGTTATAGTGCTACAGGTCACAGAGTTCTGGGTGCAGCAAACACTCACTGAGCAGAAACACAACAGAACAGCAATCTGTTCTCAGTGCAGCCAAACAAACTCATGTTTTAATAAAGAAGTCAGACACTAATTGGCCTTTTCCCATCATGTCATAAGCAACCGTGATCTGATTTCATGCTGCGTAGTTTCCCACACAACAGCAGGACACAGTAACAGGAGTTGGTGAGGAACTGGAGGTGTGCGGCCTGTCGCCTGCAGCTCATCATCTAACAGCTCACTGTGGCTGCTCCGTCTTGTCCCATTACTCCCTGCAACATTTAAAACTGATCCACTGTCACAAAAAAAGAGAGAATGCTGAAAATGAGTGTTGTCTTGTTTTGTAGATACATTTTTGATGAATGGCTGTGGTTATGGTGCTAACCTCACTGATGAATTGTCTGCATTTCATTTGACTGCTCCACAATAAAAGTAACCCCCCCCCCCCCTTGCTTCACCAGTCTCAATGTTAAGCAGCTGCAGTGGGAAATGTAGCAGTAACTTCATAAAGTGTGAAGGAAAATGAACAGTAAACTATGAGGCTGATTTCAGTTTGATACAATTACAGATAGTAATATAGAGTACATGAATGCATCATTTCCTGTGGAACTGGTGTCATAGAAAATGTAGCAATGTACATTTACTCAAGTATTGTACTTAAGTAGAAATTTGAAGTATTTATATTTGACTTGAGTCTTTCCATTGTACATAGTGCAACTTTATACCTACACCCCATTACATCTAACAGGTGAATATAGTACTTCTTACCTCACTTCATTTGTCTGACAGCCTTAGTTACACTTCAGATAACAGTTTTCATCCCTTTCCTGTCCAGTAAAACACACGTATCTCCAAATATGTTGATTTTGAATGTTTGTGATAAACTAAAGGATGAAGTGTTCCTATATAAATTGAGAAAATTCTCCTACTTCTTAAGCTAAATCAGCTCTTTAAAAATCCTCTTGGATCAGCTGCAAAATGCATCGTCACAGAGCTGAAAACAGGGCCGTTTGTCTGACACCGTGAAAAGTTGGCTTTTTAGAGATGCGTGCTTCTCACAGGACAGCAAAGCTACAAACGTGACGGTCTTACAGAACGTGGCTCCTTGCTGTAGATACCCAGCAGTAAATAAAGGAGTTAAAATGAGCACAACCTTAAACATCTACTGAAGTAAATGGCAACATACACATTAATGCAGCAGTAATATTACTCCAAAGACATTATGTAACAATAAAACACTGATGGGGAACATTTTACTGCACTATGAGTGCTTTTTATTTTCATACTTTAAGTACAACTGCAATTCCAAAAAAGTTTGGAGGCTGGGTAAAACCATAAACTGTATAAAAATATGGACGTAGTCACTGTGACGTCACCCATGGGTTTCTGAGGAGCAGGTTTGAAGCTCAAAGTAGGCGGCTCTGGCCGTCGCCATCTTGGCAGTGCCTGACTCTGCCCAACTCCCGGCCAATCAAAAATGGGCAAAGAGGCGGGCCAAATGAAGCCTGGTCGCTTAACCACGCCCACCTCGCTCAAAGCTGCTAAGTTAGCTAAGGCTAACAAGCTAGGCTAACAAGCTACGCTACTTTGGCTAGCCCTGTGGTGTTGGCTGCTCCTGCTCATGCTCCCGCTTGGTGCCAGCTCCCTCACGAAACAGTATATCCAAAAGGCACAAACACGGCTGAGAGGTCAGGTTCAATGACTTGCGAGTTAGCTGAGATGACGCCTAGCAGACAGCCAGTGGCCAGTTAGCCACCCCTGATGGCGCCACCTGTCACTCAAAGTGACCACACCCCTTAATTATGCGCAACTTTAAGCCTTAATAAAATTTAATTGGATGAGTTCTAAAAAAAATCGCCCCCTGTACAGTTGTCATGAAAGGGGAAATTAGCTATAGAGACCAAAACCGTTTTTTGTACCAGGCTGTAAATATGTTTATTTCTGCTGTAAAGTTGAGCATTTTAACATGGGGGTCTATGGGGATTGACTTGCTCTTGGAACCTGCCTCAAGTGGCTGTTCAACGAACTGCAGTTTTTGGCACTTCCGCATTGGCTTCACTCATAATAAAAATAGAAACAGAAAACAATGATTTGCAAATCCTTTCTGGCCTATATTCAACTGAATACAGTACAAAGACAAGATATTTAATGTTCAAACTGATAAGCCTTTTTTTAAAAAAACATTAAAAAAAAAAAAAATAACACTTATTCTGAACTTGATGCCTGCAACTCAGTCCAAAAAAGTTGGAACAGGGTCAACAAAAGACTGTGAAAGCTCAAAAAACACCTGTTTGGAACATTCCACAGGTAAATGGGTTAACTGGTAACAGGTGATAGTATCATTAATGGGTATAAAGGAGCATCCTTGAGAGGCTCAGTCGTTGATGGTCATTTTGTGAAAAGTTGTTTAGGCAAACAGTCTAACAGTTTGAGAACAGTGTTTCTAAATGCACAGTTGCAGGAATTTAGGGATTTCACCATCTACAATCCATGACATCATCGAAGGATTCAGAGAGTCTCGAGGAATTTCTGCATGTAAGGGGCAAGGCTGAAAACCAAAACTGAATGGCACTGAGTTTTGATCCCCCAGGCAGCACTACATTAGAAAGTGACTTGATTATATAAAGGATATTACAACATGGGCTCGGAAACACTTTGGAAAACCATTGTCGGTAAACACAGTTCGATATTGCATCTACAAATGCAAGTCAAGACTTCATCATGCAAAGTGAAAGTCATATATCAACAATATCCACAAACACCACCGACTTCTCTGATCCCGAGCTTACCTTAGATAGACTAACACAAAGTAGTAAAGTGTGTTGTGGTCTGATGAGATCACATTTCATATTGTTTTTGTAAATCATGACTGTTGTGTCCTCCAGACTACAGAGAACTGTTACCAGCACAAGTATAAAAGTCAGTATCTGTGATGGTATGGGGTGTGTTAGTGCCCATGGCACCATGTGGAACTTGCGCATCTGTGAAGGCACTATGAATGCTGAAAGGTACATACAGGTTTTGGAACAACATATGCTGCCATCCAGGCGACGTCTTGTTTAGGGACGTCCCTACTTATTCCAGCAAGACAATGAGACACACTCTGCACGTGTTGCAACAGTGTGGGTACCGGACTGACCTGCCTGCAGTTCAGACCTGTCTCATATTTAAAAATCTGTGGTGCTGTATGAAGCGCAAAATACAGCAACGGAAGCCCCAGACTGTTGAGCAACTGATGTCATTCATCAAGCAAGAATTGGAAAGTATTTCACTTTCTAAACTTTAACAATTAGTGTCCTCAGTTCCTGAACGCTTACTGAGTGTTGTTTAAAGGAAAGGTGATGTAACACGGTGGTAAACATGCGCTGGTCCCAACTTTTTTGGAACGTGTTGCAGGCATCAAATTCATCAAATTCAGTGTACTGAATATTAAATATCTTGTCTTTGGATTGTATTCAATTGAATGTATGTAATTATGTGTTCGTGGATGTTTTAATCTGGGTCACCGTCAGCCATTAGGTGTGCAGTTGTGCTGCTACCTACTCCCCCCTCGGATCTCTGCAAGTGCTGTGAGGACTCTAAAACTTCACCAGAGCCTCCCTCGGCATGAGGGTGAGTAGATAATGGATCAATTTGCATTTTTGGGTGCACTATCCCTTTAAAGAGAATTTTCAGTTTGTGGTATTAGTACTTTTACTTATGTCGATGATTTCAATACTTCTGAGTGTAAACACACTGAATGTCTGTCTTGCTGACCATTAATAGTGTCAAAAATGGGGTCTGATTTCTGAAAATCTCAAGAATCTTAGCTCTAAACCTCCAAATTCACAAAAAAATTCAGAGGACATGACCTCAGTGTCCTCTGTCCCCGACTGTTTTGATGCAGTGCTCCCTCCAACAGCACCGGGGCATCATGCATATTAGAAAATGGACTGTCATCTAATCGACCTTTTTATCCAATCAATAATAATCTGATGCTTCATTCATCCCCTATGGAGACATTATCCAACAGGTCAGAGGTCAGCTGCTCACAGCGTCCCTGGGGCAGATCCAAATTATTTAGTGTGTCAGTCATGAACTCCTTAGCATGGCCTATTCTATTCTATTCTATTCTATTCTATTCTATTCTCTCCACACATGTACAGACACAGACAGGAGGAGGGATTTACGTGAATGTATGATGTCTTTATTATGTGTCTTCCCTTTTATTTTCTCCCTCCCTGACCTCTTCTGCCTCTCATCCTCCTGATTCCTTATTCCTCAATCATGCAATATGAGGGTCACGAGGGTGCAGTTCACTCCAATGTCAGCCATCACCTCCAGCCTTTTAGCGTCAGATTACTGGGTTTACTCTATATATAGTCTCCATATCCACTAATACGACATATGATGTAAGCCAGGGAACATACAACAGTGGATTTGCGCTATCTGTGGAAAAGGGGCAGTTAATTTAAGACTCCGAACAAGAGCTTTTTTTATGACTGTAGCCTACATGTGCATGTTGTACTGTTAATACGTGTATTCATCCATTCATTCCTCTTTCAAGTCATTTATGTATCTGCCTCCATGCCTGCGTGAATGCACGTGTGCCTGTGTGTGTGTGCCTGTACTAAAGAGGCAGTTAATCTGACCATGTCTGCTGGCAGGACATCAGGTCGCCCCATAGTGCATTTAGGCAAACGGCCAACCTCAAATAACATTGGACTGTTCATCCTGTTGGGACTACAGTGCAGCTTTGCCTCCAGGAGGACCTGATGCATCCACCAGCAGCAGCAGCAGCAGCTGGAGTGCAGAGAAACACCCAGAAATGTGGGTTCCCATCATTCCTAAAAAAAATACTAATGCTGTTTTATTCTCCAGCAGCCTGGATTTCATACAATTTCGTCAAGAACTTTCCCACTTTGGGTTTGATAGTACAGTACTTATCAGGCTATCTCGCTCTCCAAATGGGAAAGCATCTAATCTAAATGACTGTCTGCAGCGCTTCAAGTGCCATGCAACCCTCTCTCCTCTGCCGGAACAGCTGGCTGGCGGTCGCTTCAGTTCAGAGGAAGAGGCGACGGATTGAGGGTGATTGAGGCACATATAGAAAGAGAGAAAGGGGGGAGAGAGGGAGAGAGAAACTGAATTCCAGCGAATTAATCACCGTCTGTTCCTCTGTGTGTGAGTGAGAGAGAGAGAGAGAGAGAAGGAGAGAGGGAGAGAGAGAGGGGGAGAGTCAAAGGCAGTCAAATAGAGAGAGAGAGGAAGAGGAGGGGGGAGTGGAGCCTGACGCAGTGTGAGAGGCAGAAACTGAGAGGAGAGAGACGGAGAACGAGGGAGACAGCGGCGAGAAGGCAGCACATCACACCAGGCGCCGTTTTGCATCCCAAAAAAATCTTGACGCCACACTGGCTGCTGCTGCTGCTGAGCTCTGTCCCCAGTCACCGCAGAGGAGACACGTGCAGGCTGGGACCAAATCACTGACAGACAAAGACTGAAGACAAAACACCAACACAGCCACACATACTGCCAGAGGCACCGAGCGGAGCGTTTGGGCTGAGGAAGACCTGCCGAGGCGCCTTCCTCCACGTTGGCATCTGGAGCAGGTAAAGTGCAAAGCAGACGCGAACATCTGTAGATTGCGCACGAAGCGTTTGGCTTCATTTTCATGTGCCTTGCCTTGTGATGGCTGGACTCGCAGTGCGTAGGCAACTTTGAGATACGCAAACAGCTCTGGCATTCCTGCGGTTCTCAAATCATCGACTCTGAACCCATCTGTGTGCGTGCGTGTGTGTGTGTGTGTGTGCGGTTCTCTCTGTCTCTCTGCCTGTCTGTGTGTGTGTGTGTAGTCGTGATGAATGACGGGAATTTGCTGGTTGGCCATTCCCGGGCAGCCTTGCTTGTCTTATCTCCATCCCGCTGTGTCCATTGATAATGCGGGCGCAGATCCACAGATCCACATTTCTTGTGAGTGTGTGCGGCGCCTGAACGTCCCGTGCTCCGCTCTGTGCAGCCTAGACCTGAGCAACTTTGAGCCGAGCATGTTCAGCATTTATAGACATGACTGAGACGTGTTATAATTTCCGCACATTGGTATTAATTTAGTTTTTGTCCCGGGACGGGCTGCGGTGATGGAGCGAGCCACCGGCACGGTTTCACCCTCATACCCGCACCGCAGTCCGGCGGGCTGAGCGTTCAGCACCCTGGACAGCGGCTCTGCACACTCCGGGCTACAGCCAGTCAAACAGCTCTCCTTATTTCCTCTCATATGTCATTGAAATTATAGTTTAATCTGTGTGTTATTGTCAGCATATTTCCCTTTTTAATATCTGAGAAGTCTGTGGTAGAAAACACTTAAACACATCAGGCCTAAAACTACATTACTTCATATTCTAAGTTGCCTGGACGAAGATGTATCCTGTAGAAGATTTCAGTGGAACTATGCACAGTTTTCCATGTTAATCTCAACATGCAGATCCACACACACTGCAGAACATCCAACCGCAGGTGCTTGTGCATGCAGGAGATTGACCATGTACAGACAGGTGACACATTAAAGGGCTACTCCAGTGATTTAGTGTTGCATTTCCATAAAGTTGGATGTCTCATGAGAGACAGATTTTAAAGGAAGGGGGGGCAGCAGAGGCTGTAATATCCTTATTTAATCCCTGATGATATGCTTTTTTTTTGTGACCAAATTTTTTTATTGTTTTTTTCTTTTTGTTTTCATCATGGAGGAAACACTACAACTGAAAAATAAAGTATTGACAATACATGCCATATCTACATTTGTACTTGAGGGTATCCACAAATACATTAAGCATATAGTGTATTTAAATTAGATGAATAGCAATACAAAAATAAATTGGAGCAATACTCAAAATGTAAATATACCTTCACTTATCCTCCTATAATCCAAACAATAGTTTAAACCCTACCCTGATGCTATGCTTGTAATGCAACTGAAATGCGTCTTTAATCAGACGTCATCAGAATTATGTTTTTCAAATGCTCGAAAGCTTCTCCAGAGCCGCAGACGACAATATGGATCTGTTTTTTTGTAGTACTAATCCTGAACTGCATATGTAAAATTGATGGACTGCTCCTTTAAAGGAAAAACTTGAATAAATGAGTGCAGATTCTTCCATAAAGGGCATGAGGGGGTCACTGAATGACTTAAGGAGCGTGGAAATTATATAAATCTGCTGCCTTCACAGTCACCAGATCTCAACCCAGCAAAACACCTTTGGGAGATTTTGGAGTGACGTGCATGATGGTGCTCTCCCTACCATATCATTTGGAAGGATGGTGTTTGTCCCTCCAGTAGAGCAAAGATTTGTAGAATAAATGCCAAGTAGCTTGCGGTGGTGGCCAAACTTTATCTTCATCCATTTGTATGTTTATTATCACTTTGGCATAAACATATAAGCCGGTTAAAATGTGGCTGTGCAGCAACAGTCTGGTCTTGATGTGCTGTTAAAAGAGAGTAGCCCACTGAGTGCATGTGTGTGCCACAGAGTCACTCAGCCAGTTAAATTTTGGCCGCCGTGCCCTCTGCCTCCTGCCTTTTGCCCCACTATCTGTTGTAACGGATGTTGTTGCCACTTCGTCCCATAGGGCATGGACTACTAACAGAGTTTTTCCACTGACTGACTTCAATTGTTGGCTGAGTGCCACAGCGGGACAGAGGGAAAGAAAATGAAGACAGAAAAGATTGATAGAAAGAGAGAGAGAGAAAGAGAGAGAGGAGCAGGGTCCCTCTCCTCTCACACCATGAATAGACATGAGGTAGTCCCACTAAAGCAGAACAGGCTTCAGTGACTCATTTTGGGGACATTATGCATTTGGGCGTGAGAAATGGTTGGCTGGCTCTTTTCAAGGCCAGAGATCCTCAGTCACGGCAAAGTCTTTAGTTGTCCTGGGAATTCATTGATAACTATCTCAGAGGTCGCTCATCTTGCTTTCATCCTGCATTAGTACTGCAGTGCTTGCTGCAGCAGACTTTTTCCAGTCTCAAGAGTTGTAAGAGCAGAACAAAGGGGCCTTGAAACCTGTGGTTACTAAACTGCTCTGTTTGATTCTTGAGAGCTAACAACTTATAAAACTAAACAAAATCTCTCTACAGGCAGCGACACAGTGAAAGCTTTTTATGCTGCCACAGCAGAAATGTCAGGAATGGTGGGGCTCTAATGGTTACATCTGTAATAAGGCAGGTGGCAACATTAAAAATCAGCAGTAATGAAAAGTGACAACTTTAGTAGAGAGGAACTGCCAGAGTGTCTGAGAGTACAAAATGAATGAAAAGGGACGGGTTTAATGTCTGTGCTGTCTCGTCATTGCACCCGCTTGTTCCTCTCATTTCACCTGAAGTTGTAAAGGTGGTTTTCTTTTCTCCGTGTATCGTTTACCGCAGACCCAGGAGGCGGCTATCCATCCATGGTACAGTCTTAGTACCTAGAGGCATAACTGTGGGGCAAGTTCTCCAGGAATACTAAAGAAACACTGCTGTGTAATGGGAGATCCCTCCTCGCTCTCCCATCCGTTTAGTGCATTTTTCGCCCCTTTAGCTGCCACTGCAAGGGAGCGACATGAAGAACGTATCTGTTGAAATCCCAGGCTAAATATCAAAATCAACTCTCATCAGTTATTATTTCTCAAAGCCATCCATATTTCAACAGAAGCTAGCTCCCCATATTAAGCATGTTGGTGCACAGAGAGCCGGCAGTATCTCTTGTCATAATGTTGATCTTTGTTGAGAGGGAATACCCCGTGGTGTGGAAGCAAATCTGCATGCAGAGTTAACATGGCACCTCCCTGCTGACTGGGTCTGAATGTGAAGACATTTTTCTTTTTTACTCTGCTATTGTTGAGAAATTGTCTACTGTTACATTTATTCATCCACTGTTTTGTTATTGAAATACGATCGGAATACAAATAAGTTGTAAACAAATCTGAGATTAGGTTACTTGTCATGAGAAATGAATCCGAACACACACACACACACACACACATTTAAATTCGGTGTAAACATTTTAACACTAACACACACATCCATGCTCATGATCAACACACACAGCGGCACGTATACACACCTAAGTGAACAGAGCTTCTTGACAGGAGGGTAAGAGGGATGCGTAGCAGTCATGTGCATGCACGAACGTCAGCACATGTGCGCGCTGCAGACACACACTTCCGAGCACAGGATGCACACGCTCAAGCGAGCACATGGATTAATAATGTACCATATTCCCTGTAGGAGGCTAGTTAGCATTTCAGGAAGATTGCACTAACACTGGGGAACTGTAATTAGGAAGTTATTGTGGCAAGTTGCAACTCACACACACATGCGCGTACACACGCACACTTACACAACACACAGTATGCAAATAGTGAAGGGGGGGCTGCAATTTGTATTTGTGTTTATTAGGATCTCCATTACTTGATGCAGATACATCAGCTGCTCTTCCTCAGGTCCACACATAAACATAAAGAAATAACAGGAAGGCATTAACATATCAAAAAAGACAAACACCCCCCGAAAAACAAAATCAAGGTTAAGTATTTTCACTTTATATTACCTTTTACTCATACTCTACTCCATTAAGTGTATTTAAATTTGCTACGTGTTCAATATTTTACAAACTTTGTTAACGTTACTTAAGTAACATTTTGAATGCAGGACGTTTGTTTGTAACGATGCATTTTTAAATCGTGGTATTGTTACTTTTCCTGCTCATAGAAAACTATATTCTTCTATCTAAATATAGAATATAGAAACAGAATAATATAAAAATATAGGCCTATATATTTGAATTACAGAGCCCCAAAAGCCTTAAAAATTTAAATTAGATTGTTTGTTTGAAAGTTCCAGTGTGTAGGATTTAGGGAGATATATTGGCAGAAATGGAATATAATATAATAATGATGTTTTCTTTAGTTTATAATCACCTGAAAGTAAGAATTGTTGTATTTTTGTTATCTTAGAATGAGTTGTTTATATCAACATAGAGAGCGGGTTCTCTACCATGGAGTCCACTATTTTGCACCGCCATGTTTCTACAGTAACCCAGAACAGACAAACCAAACACTGACACCAGATAGGGCTGTTCACATTATCGTGCAGGCCACCATAGTCAGCAGCCCCTCTGTGACAAGCTAAACCGTGTCGGAAAAACACTGATCTTTAAAGTGAAACTGCTTTATTTTGTGTTTCTACTGGTTTCAATCACCTGGGGTCTCATTTATAAACTTTGCATACACACAAGATGAGGCCTGAAAGAAGTGTGTGCCATTTCCCTTGCAAACATTGGTGGGAGAAACTCTGACCCAGGGGCGTCGTTTCAGCAAAAGCTAAGGTATGGCAATATGACATGACGTCACAGAGCTACTGATGATGGAGTTTCAAAAATATGAACTTATATAAACCTTCACTTTGGTCTTTGACCTGTCAGAAGTACATACTATGCTACTGAAAACTGTTTCAAAGGACATGAAGCTGTTTTTCACATTCATTATACCTCATGTCTGCATGTAATGCACGACTTGGTGATAGCAGTGAAAACATCGGACCTATTTCGGCGCATATTTCAGCACCACGGACAGCGAGCAGACGTTTAATTATCATTAGTCATGTGTTTAACTTCACAGAAAATAAAGAAAATAAATTAATTACAAGCTTATTTCTAGAAGATAACCAAGGCATCCGGTGTATGAAACACAGTAAAACAAAGGCCAATTTGGTACAATACTGTATAGCCGAATTTATTGGAGTGTCTCCAGAGACCGAAAATACAAGCTTAACATGCCAACATGAAGAAAAAGAACCCACATACAATCAGACAGGCTTCAAGACATCATTTAGACAGGCTGTCTACAGCAGCAGAGCAAAATGCTTTTACAACACACAGATAACTCACATAACTCATAACTCGCGGAGGAGTGAAGTGGCAAACAATTTGATTCACTAACACTCGTATTCACTGATGAGCATATTATTGACCTATTTAAGTGCAATACAATGAAAACAACCAGCCAGTGCGCCTCGGACTATCTAACATATCACATAATACATCCATGACACAAGTAAGATGACTACAGAACCTCTCTCTTTTTTTTTTTCTCCCGATTCCAAGGTATGGCAGCTGCCATACCTCGCCATACCTAAATGATGCCTATGCTCTGGCCCATGGTTACGAACATCCTGGAGATTGGAAATTGGTGACATAGATGGTGAGGTGGAAGTCTGATTGTAGAAATTGTTGAATATTTTTTGGCACACACCACTTTTGGCTTTGTCTGTACGTTTACTGAGTATGGATCCTACGGATTGGTCTGCTTGTTTTGGAGAGGAAGAGACCTCTGCGGATAGTTCAGCTTCTGGTAAAAACCTTCGGATCAATGAACACTGAAGAAATCCTAACTGGGAGTTCCCACTTGGCACATGGGAGAAGTTTCAGCTGGTTGCAATCTGAAGTCCTCACTGCTAGATGCCACTAAATCCTGCATGCTGCTCCTTTTAATAGATAAATAAAAATGATAGCTGAAATAATTGTTTTTCGGTTTGCATGAGATCTTGATCTTGTCCACACACGAGTGATTGTCTGTTTTGTTTGTACAAGATAAAAAGGAGAAGGAGATATAATCTTTTGGATTATCTAACCATGTGTCTCTGACATTTGTGCCCCCACCTTAATATGACAGAGTTAAATGGAAAATAGTTTGTGCAGCTCACAGAGTTGAAAAGTTGCATTTAAAAAATTCAACAGTCGCATCTGTCATTTCCAGAGACGGCACCCTCCTCAGTAGAAAGTATAACAGAAAGTTCTATTGTATTTGGGTGGGAGCAGTAATTGTAGAGAAGGATATCTCAAAACCTGTGAATGGCTGGATCGCACTTAATTAAAGTGAACTGGCCTTTTAACGTAGTTTATATACAAGCAATTTGTGGGCGTGGGTCCATGCTCTCATAACCCTGAATGAAACCTCCTTCTCTGTGCTGAAATGGTGCTTAAACTTTTTTGGCCCAAGGCTCATCAAAATTGGATGGTTTTCATCTGGGAATCCTACAAACTAGAATCGCTCTGTGTCTCAAGTCGTAGAGAGCCGGTTTTCGTTAACCCAAGCGTTACGGTTTGAAACAATGAGACAACCCAGCGGTGACCTCATACCTCGTGTTCATAGCATGAATGATGAATGTGCTGCTTAATGTATGCTGACGCATGTCTTGCTGATGCCAGTATGCCAGAATTCGCGCTAATCCCAACCTCAACTCTCCAGCAAAGGTCTCACACCTTCTCTTTTTATTCCCATCTCCTCTCCCCAAACACCTTTTCCCTCCTCCCCTCTTTTTCCTCTCATCTCTCGCCATCTTTCTATACCGTCCACAATACACACGCACTATTCATGCAGCCAGTGTGTGTGTGTGTGTGTGTGTGTGTGTGTGTGTGTGTGTGTGTGTGTGTGTATTGAGTCAGCTAGTTTGTATGCCGGCTGCTGCTATACCAGCCTCTCTCTGGAAATCAAGGAGAGATCGTGGTGTGTATGCTGAGAGGGGGAGAGGAAGAAAGAGCAGGGGGAGGAGAGGAGGCGAAGAGGGCTAGAGGTGATAGAGGCAGAAAGATAGATAGAGAGAGGGATAGGGATGCCACAGGGTGAAATGAAAAGGCAGAGGAAAAAAATAACAAAAGGGTGGGAAAGATGGAGAAAGCGTTCAATAGATGTGTTTTCCTCCAAGCCTCCTCGTCTCTATTCTGTTTAATTGCCTCTGCCCTCTGTTCTGCAGACAGCACTGCCTCTCTGGCAGAGGCAGTTTGGAGACACTGTGGCCAGGCTTGAAAAAAAAAAACCCTCTGATGTTCTGCTCTGAGGTGCTCTTCGGGGCTAAGAGGAGAAATCTCTCTGGCTGTCCCATTAACTACTAGAGACTGGACTATTGAAATCGTATTACCTCCCCTGGCTGAGCAGCACATCGGCACTTCCTCCATTTCTCGACAAAGATCTGTCGTTCAAACCCCGAGATACCAGCAGCAGGAGAGCAACAGGGAGATTGTTTTTTGATTTGTCGCTTGTCTCTTATCTTTCAGGCATCTCCCTCTGTTCTCTCTTTTCTGGTGACAAATTTCTCTAGGGTTTGGCCGTCATTTGTATCCCCTTCCTGTTGCTTGAAATATCCTGAGAGCAGCCCTGACAGAGACAATGACAGAGAAGAAGGGCGAAGATAATTCTCTCTGTTAGCCAACAGATAACATTCATATTTGAGGGAGCATTTGAATCCTGAAATGTTTTTGCTCACTGTTTGAAAATCCATTAGTATGTCCATTGAAGAGTCAGAAGCTCATTTTACAACCAGTTGACAATCTGTGGCTCCTTCATAGAATAAGGCTGTCTACACATATACAGATGTTTTTGAAAACAAATATTTCCCCTCTCTGTTTGGAAAGAACAAAAAAATACAAAAACAACTCAAAATGCTGGCAAGACCAGTGGGAGGCAATGACTGTGTAGAAATACGGTATGGACAATGTGTCTTCACTTCCTCCCACCGTTCAAAAATGAAGCCAAAATTGACCAGATACAGCCACTGCATGCTCATGAAGTCATTTGGAGCCATAGACTGCACAGAATTCCATGGTATCGAGTTGTCACCCATACACCAGTCTGACCAATTGCGAGTGACGTCATTGATCACAAGCTCACCAATAAAAACACAGTTGTCAATCATGACATCATTTCTATAGCACCAAATAACTCATTAAAACCAAAACATATCCGAAAAATGAACACTTGAACATACAGCAGTGATAAGAACTACCTAAAATGACAAAAAATATCTTTGGATCTTTGGAAAAAATTGATTTGATATCTACTTTGATTTTTTATTTTGGGCCATGTCCCATCTGCTAACATGGAGGGGTCAGGGTTTATGCCTTACATTGCAGCCAGCCAAGAGGGGGCATTTGAGATGTTTTGGTTTCACTTTTGGGGAACTGTCATTTCCTATATCTTTATTAATATTATACAGTCTAAATCCGGCGCTTGGGCAGTGACTTGCGGCGTCAGAAACCAACACAAAAAAGCATCCTTTAACGTTGGCATCATACATGGCTGGTTGCCGTTATAATTTAACGGTGTCAGGAGGAAATGAGAGAGCAGTGTTCACGTCCCGTAAGATTCTAAAGCCAAACCCTGTTCTTTTTTCCTAAACCTAACCACATGCTTTTGTTGCCTGTTTGTGGTTGAAAGAAAAAAAAACGTCAATTTGCAGTGTTGTACCATCAGCAGTGCGTTTTGTTTTGAAAGAGACTCTATGTAAACGTTAAATTTCCTGTGAAAATGGAAGTGTATCTTGAAAGAACAGAATGCATGTTACAGTCAGAACAACCAACAACACACCCAGGGTACTTTGTACGTTGTATCTTGACAAAGAAAGTCCATGACTAACTGTGACAAGGTGGAATGGCCTAAGATGCTATCACTCAACTGAAATGTAACTCAAAAGTGTGGACAGACAATGAGATAACAAATGTAAACAAGCTGGTAGTCCACCATTGTTGTCATTTCTGGTGCATGCTCAATACACTAAGCAACAATAGGCATGCACGAATTGGGGGATGACAGCATCGTTTTCCAAATGCTCTGTTTTATACATCCACATGGATACAAAGAAACCAGAGTTTTGAAGAGTCTTCATGTTAGAGGGCATTTTCAGAAATCTCAATTTAAGTGACCCTAAACTGTTTGCATGTGGATGTTTTCAAAAAATACCTGAAGAAAACGCTCATCTTCAGGAATCTAAAAATATTTACAACAAAGATTCAGAGACCTTACTTCCTGCATTGTGATGCCTTTTTATAGGCTATGTGAGAACCACACATATGTTACTGTAGTAAAAGCTCTCGAGCTTCACTTTGTCAAAATGACATGTTTTGTTGGCGATTCACAAAGTGTAATTTACCTCTCCCAACAGTGATTGTCCAGTCAAACCTTTATTATAGGCATTATAGATGTATCTCTGTCCTGCTCTTGGAGTTGGGAAAGTTTACACACCAATGAACCCAGAGAAATTTGTTTTAACACATTAGTTATTTCCAGAGGTGTAGTGAGATATGTTAGTGACGCAGTGCACCTATGACGAGTGTGTATGCATGACTTCACAGTTAAGACTCGTTTTGAAGGTTATATAACAACTTTTTCTACCATGAAAAGTTTAATACATTAGTCAAATACAGCTTTAAAATAAAATGATGTTTTGATGCTTATTTATCTGTACTAGTTAGCAGTTAGCAGCTATAGACTGACTGAGAAATAATAATTTAATTTATTGTATCACTCAAAGGCTGCCGGCAGCTACCAGAAGCTTTTAAAGTGGAATGTTTTCTCGTCTTCTTGTTACTCAGTGCATGAGTTTACATTGTGATCAGTCTACAATCCATTCCTGTAATTCATTTTTTTGTCTCTGGCTCACCAAACACTTTAATGGTTGGATCTGCAAATGCTTAAAAAAGTGTGCATGAATTTAAGATAAGCTAAGATACACCTTTATTGATCCCATAATTGAGAAATTCCAGTGTTACAGCAGTCAAGGGGAAAGAGTCAGATTAAAGATTTCAAAAATTAAACTTAAAAACTTAAATAACTAGGCATGCAAAATAAGTACAAAAATACAAGAAACAGATTATGCAAACTTCAAATATTCCATTACCTCTTTATGAGAATAAAAGTGGCTGAAAGTCTTTCCAGTGCGCTCCGGCAGCGCTACACTCCAAGTTAATCGTCATCGTAAAAGCCTTTTTAAAAGCAAATATGTTATTTGAAAATACAAACAATGAAGCATAAAGCTAACCTCTATCTTGCTTGTTGAAACATGCTTAGCAGCTAAACATGTTAGCATGAAATAAAAGTTTGAGCTTACATTTGTCCTTATCCTACTTACAACACAAGGACTAACTAGCTCTGCAAGATCACGGAGGTAAAATTAGCTTATTTGACTAGCGAGCTACAGCTAATAAACTCTCCCAGTGACAGTTGTCATTTCCTTTGACAGAATCCACAATCACAGGCTAGAAATGTGAGACCTGTTTATTGTTGTTGTTTCAAAGAGTGGTAAATCTGTTGTTGTCTTTGTAAACTGACAGTGCTGCCATGCAAGCACAGAAAACTTTCATCCTTAGCAACAGTAACCAAGGGGAGGCAAACAGTTAATAACAGTCAATTATATAGGACACTGCAATTATTAGGACAGCATTAAAACTTGAAATCTCTGAGAGCAGTCGTCAGCTCTGTGTGTCTCTCTTTGTGTGTTATCAGAAGGAGTCCCTGTGGGGCTGAAGCTACTTTATGTGCAGTTGAGATACATGTGTGAACCGGGCATCATCTACAAAGAGAAAAATCATATTTCTTGTGGTTTCACTCTGTCGAGTCATGTCAAGTCAAGTTTGTTTGTATAGCCCAATATCCTATTCAGTGTCTCAATGGGCTTTCCTAGGCCCACAACAGCTCTGAGCCCACGCTTTCTATGAAGATGAGAAGAAACCCCAAAAATGTTACCACATAAAAGACAGAACAAACTTTGAGAGGATATTTAAGGAGAGATTCTCCCTCTGCCGCAGTATGTATGTCAGCAGCAAAAATATCTTCAGATGTGTGCACGATGGAGATACAGTACAGGCCAAAAGTTTGGACACACCTTCTCATTCAATGCGTTTTCTTTATTTTCATGACTATTTACATTGTAGATTCTCACTGAAGGCATCAAAACTATGAATGAACACATGTGGAGTTATGTACTTAACAAAAAAAGGTGAAATAACTGAAAACATGTTTTATATTCTAGTTTCTTCAAAATAGCCACCCTTTGCTCTGATTACTGCTTTGCACACTCTTGGCATTCTCTCCATGAGCTTCAAGAGGTAGTCACCTGAAATGGTTTCCACTTCACAGGTGTGCCTTATCAGGGTTAATTAGTGGAATTTCTTGCTTTATCAATGGGGTTGGGACCATCAGTTGTGTTGTGCAGAAGTCAGGTTAATACACAGCCGACAGCCCTATTGGACAACTGTTAAAATTCATATTATGGCAAGAACCAATCAGCTAACTAAAGAAAAACGAGTGGCCATCATTACTTTAAGAAATGAAGGTCAGTCAGTCCGGAAAATTGCAAAAACTTTAAATGTGTCCCCAAGTGGAGTCGCAAAAACCATCAAGCGCTACAACGAAACTGGCACACATGAGGACCGACCCAGGAAAGGAAGACCAAGAGTCACCTCTGCTTCTGAGGATAAGTTCATCCGAGTCACCAGCCTCAGAAATGGCAAGTTAACAGCAGCTCAGATCAGAGACCAGATGAATGCCACACAGAGTTCTAGCAGCAGACCCATCTCTAGAACAACTGTTAAGAGGAGACTGCGCCAATCAGGCCTTCATGGTCAAATAGCTGCTAGGAAACCACTGCTAAGGAGAGGCAACAAGCAGAAGAGATTTGTTTGGGCCAAGAAACACAAGGAATGGTCTTTAGACCAGTGGAAATCTGTGCTTTGGTCTGATGAGTCCAAATTTGAGATCTTTGGTTCCAACCGCCGTGTCTTTGTGAGACGCAGAAAAGGTGAACGGATGGATTCCACATGCCTGGTTCCCACTGTGAAGCATGGAGGAGGAGGTGTGATGGTGTGGGGGTGTTTTGCTGGTGACACTGTTGGGGATTTATTCAAAATTGAAGGCACACTGAACCAGCATGGCTACCACAGCATCCTGCAGCGACATGCCATCCCATCCGGTTTGCGTTTAGTTGGACGATCATTAATTTTTCAACAGGACAATGACCCCAAACACACCTCCAGGCTGTGTAAGGGCTATTTGACCAAGAAGGAGAGTGATGGAGTGCTGCGGCAGATGACCTGGCCTCCACAGTCACCGGACCTGAACCCAATCGAGATGGTTTGGGGTGAGCTGGACCGCAGAGTGAAGGCAAAGGGGCCAACAAGTGCTAAACACCTCTGGGAACTCCTTCAAGACTGTTGGAAAACCATTTCAGGTGACTACCTCTTGAAGCTCATGGAGAGAATGCCAAGAGTGTGCAAAGCAGTAATCAGAGCAAAGGGTGGCTATTTTGAAGAAACTAGAATATAAAACATGTTTTCAGTTATTTCACCTTTTTTTGTTAAGTACATAACTCCACATGTGTTCATTCATAGTTTTGATGCCTTCAGTGAGAATCTACAATGTAAATAGTCATGAAAATAAAGAAAACGCATTGAATAAGAAGGTGTGTCCAAACTTTTGGCCTGTACTGTATGTCTATGAGTTGGATGTTTCGACTCTGTGTAAGAGTGTGAAATAGCTCAGTTTGAAAGGAAGAGTTACCCAGGTAAGAGAAAAAAAAGTTGAGGGAGGGTCAACTATGGCGTACTTCAAACTGCATCACTGCAGTGGTTCAAATAAAAGGAATGAGGTTGCTTTGTTTCATGATGAAGTCTGACTATTATTCTGAACACAGCCTAATTTAAGCAGTCGTTCACCAAGCATTAATGACAAACCAGCTGCTTATGAACCAGATTATCAAGCCCTTAAAATCATCTGAGTTAACACTATATATGGTACCATACAATTCAGTCTAGCTTGGAAATGACGAGATGCGGCTCTCAAACTCGGAGTCTGAACTTGACTTTAGTGAACAAAACAAAGGTACATTGCAGCAGCTGCTAGACATGAGTTAAACTCCCTGCTGACCAAAACATTACATTTTTCTCTCTTTTTTTTGTCAAGCATAATGTGTAGCAAAGGATTATGGGTAATGAAGTCTCTCAACACAAACACAAAGTACTTGCATCCAAATTCCTATTACGTCTTCTTCTTTACAGTCCATAAATGAACTTAAATGTGTTATTTTAATACACTAGTAACTTATTAATAACCCTTAAATGTTCTGTTTGAACCCTGAAAGCTATTTTTTCTTACATGATAAATCTGCCAGTGCAGCAAAATTATTTTAACTGCTTTCCAATTATTTTAAGAAATTTCTTGAGATGGCTGAGCCTGAGTATATGTTGAAAGAACACACTCTTAAAATGTAGACTTAGGAGTCAAATAACCACACAAAAAAGAAACAATAACGCTGTTACACTAACTTACACATAAAATCCCACAACATTGAACACACCACACCAACATATAATATAAAACCATTGAGGGATATTACAAAAAGAAAGGAGTACAAAAAAGTAGGTACAGAACACAAGTGTTTCAGAATTAAAACATGTAGAACTGTAGAAATAGAGCTGCTAAATAGGTTTCACAGAAATCAATCTTCTGACTAACTGTAAATAAGTATTAGGAAGCTTTTCACCTCTGTTCATGGAAACAACTCCTGAGATGCTGTTTTTGCTGATATTAGATTTATTTGAACACCAAAAAACAAAACAAACAAGTCCTTTCTCAGTGTTACTGAAACAGTAAAACAATATTATCTGCTTGGCTGACAGGCAAGTCAGTTTAATAATCAAGTGTACAATTTAAAGATACTATGCAGGATTTTCCTAAAAACAACAGAAGTAATCTCTCTCAATCATCACTAATGACCCACTTATTTTTTGTGTTAGGGACGTTTATGGGCGTGTACCCCCACAGTGCTCAGGTGAATGTGGCGACCAGGTACAAGGCTGCAAGCAGCAGGTATTCAAAAGACACAGCTCCGAAAAAAAAAATGCAAATGTATCGAGGCGAGTGCTGGACAAGAGTGAATCTGGGGTTGGCTTTTACTTTACCTTTAGCTCTGGAATGTGTGACAAACAGTAACCGACAATTCTGCAAAGTATACCTTTAAGAATGTAGAGCAGAAAGTGTGAAAATATCTGTGTAAAAGTGTAAAAATCTGTTGGATAGAATATGAAATTATCTGCTCTACACTTGAATATGCTTTAAGGAAATTGATCGATTTTTAATGACTGATAAGACACAGATGCAGTGTGTGCATACTAATACAAAAACAGTGCCTGCAGTCTGTAAACTTAATGGTATAAGCTGATGCATACTGACATTTAATGGTAGAGGTGACATTGACTGATTTTTACTGCTGCCTGTTTTTTTTTAAAGCTCTCTGACCAAACATGGAAGGTGTTGCTGCTTCACTGATGTTTCTGTTGTGTTTTTTTTGTAACATGTTCTTTTTTTTTTTTTTTAAATTTTTTTTGTTGTTTAATTTAGCACTCCAGTTATTCACCAGCTTTGTGAAATCAGCCAATTGGCAATCACAACAGGGGCTAAACCATACAAACCTTTTGTCAATTAGCACTCAGTAACACCAGGGGAAAATACCAGTGCTCGGCAGCCAAGTGTGTGTTTGGGTGTGTGTCTGAATCATTAAGTGACAGAGTATATTTGTGGAAGAGGGCTTCTTGTTTCTATGTGTTTAAGTGGAGTCAGAGGTCATATGTTGTAGGTATGTGTCCATATAGGTTTATATTCTATGTGTGTGTGTGTGTGTGTGTGTGTGTGTGTGTGTGTGTGCGGGCAGGAAGTAATGTTGAAAGGTGTGTGTATCAGGACAAACTAAATATCCCTCCTTGTATAATCCTTTAATTTCCCAGAGTGCTGTCCATTTTATCCAGTTTTGTGGCCAAGTCACAGACATACTGGAGTGTGTGTAGGTGTGTGTGTGTGTGTGTGTGTGTGTGTGTGTGAATGAAAGAGAGGGACAGCGCATACAGTATGTTCATGTGTCAGAGTCAAACCAGAGAAGAGAGAAGGAAATGAAAGAGAAACAGCCGTTCTGACAACCGTTGGCAGTATGTACTCTAGGTGTTGGAGGTGTGACACGCTCCGTATTCCTGCGCGTGTGTGTGTGTGTTGAGGCATATGCTGGGTGTTAAATTTGTGAGTGAAAGCAATATTAGGTGTATTTGATTTTATAATGGCCGCCTGTAGTCAGCCTATCGTTTTCTCCCTTTGTCACTGTCACTTTTCTGTCTCTCGGGCATTGTGTTGTGATGTGACATGTTGTCTTCAGATTGGTTTTGTTTGGAGAGCTTTACTCAGAACCTTAAGAATTTACTCCTTAATTTCAGCTTGTCTGAGGAGGTGAAAAACAAGCTGTTCAGAGCTGTGTTAAAACCACAGCTGTCCAGTCGAGGGCTGCAACTAAGGACCTTTTCCTTATCAGTTAACCTGCCAATTGTTTTCTTGATTAAACGTGTTGATCAAGGATTGGTCTATTAATAGGAAGGTTCCTGTTCTTATTCTGCCAACATTGAGCGAGTGCAGCATTAGATGTGTTAGTAGGTGGATTTTGTTACTGTCGGATGAAGCCAGGCTAGCTGTTGTACCCTTGTTTGCAGTCTTTGTGTTAAGCTAAGCTAACAGGCTGCTGGCAGACACGAGAGTTGTATAAATCTCCACATCTTACTCTCAACAAAAAAGCAATAAGCACATTTCCAAAAATATCGATCTATACCTATAAATATTCTACTATTAGTTTCAGGGTGTCTACAGGTCCTTAAAAAGTCATAAAATGTCTTACATTCCATTTCACAACAGTAAGTCCTTAAATGTCATTAAATAGTATTAAATTTGAATTTGTGAGGTCCTTACTGCTACAAATATTTTATCTTTATTCATTTATCCAATTTAATTTTTTTTTTTTGTAAGAACGAGTGAAGCCTTTCTATGTAAAAGCCCACACTTCTAATGTAACGAGTCTTTAAAAAAAACTATAATACTGTCATTTGACTTCATACTTGCACTTATGTGTTTGCAAAATATAGATTAACTTAACTCACTCTCACAACCTTATTCCTACATAACACTTACCTCTGCACAAGACCACATATTAAACATGATTTGGCCAAAAATCTGTCCTAAATTTGGTCATAACTTGTCTTGAAAAGTTCTTAATATGCATTAAATGTGAACTGTCTGATACCTGTAGACACCCTGACTTCTGACTAAAAATAATGTGAGGAGTTTAACACACTTAGCAGTTTTTGTACTTGTAAAATGAGTTTTTGGACATAAATTAAAACATGTGTGAGAAACAAAAGTTTGTTTATTTTTTTGTCGGATATGAACAGTTTGAATTGCAGCAAAAATGATAACATCAAAAAGTACATTTACTGAAGTACTGTACTTGAATTTCAATTCTGTGCTACTTTATACTTTTACTCCACCACATTTTGGAGGGAAATATTGTACTTTTTACTCCACTACATAGCTGACATATGAGTTATAGCCTATTATTATAGATAAAGTCACCTGGCAGTATAGAAATGTATAAAATTAGCCCCACATTTACCATCTGCTTTATAGCTGCTATAAAGTGATCATTACACATGAATGCATCAATAATTATAATCCAATTATATAATATAATTACTCTGAAATGGGCCATTTTGCATAATAAGTACTTTTACTTTTTATACTTTAAAGGTGCTACATATGACATTTAAAGTCTTGGCTGGATTGCCTGCACTTTACCCTTAACTCTGACGCCAGAAGCAAACATGAAGGTGCTAGAGCCAAAAAGATGGCAGATAGCAGTGCTAACAATACTAAAAGAGCCAATGGTGACCACTACGGGTCATTATGGCATTATCAGCAGTAACCGTCGTATGAGCTCATGTAGAGTCGCAGCAACTAGCTAGCTGGTGGGACATCAAGTGAGGGACTGGCATGCACTAACATGCACGCACAGCTGACCTGGCTACAGAAACAAAGAACAGAGAAGCTCAGACTACAACACAAACAGAGGGCAACCTTACTGCACTTCATCTTCACATAGCAAATAGTGGTTTGCTCAAGTGGCAACTTCTGAGGCTAAAAAACGAAGCCACTGCGGAAGTGCCAAAACTCCAATTCACTGAATGGCCACTAGAGGTTGGCTCCAAAACAGAGTCAGTCCCCACAGACTTTATTAAAATGTCCAAATTTACAGCAAAAATAAACATGTTTACAGCTTGGTACAGAAAAAACGATTTTGGTCTCTATAGCTTATTCCAGTATTCATGACAACTGTATAGGTGGTGATTTTTTTTTGATAACTCACCAATTTACATCTTATCAAAGTTACGCATATTTAATGGAAGGACGCCTTGAGTGACAGTCTGTCTGCGAGTATAATCCACCCCTCCCTCCTCCACAGTTCCAACCTCTCGTCCAAATATGGTCACTTCTGGCTCAAAAAAACAAAGATGATGAAAGTCCACAAACCAATGGATGACATCAGGTTAGCGACATCCATTATTTATTGAGTCTGTGGGGTTGCTGCTATATTAGTCTGAGTGGGTGGAAGTTCACTGCAAAGATCAGCCTCTCATTGGGCGGAACGAGCCACCCGCTGAAGTCCCGCCCTACCACCTCCGGTTGCAGTTTTCAACACGTCCTTCACTAACTTTTGCAGTATTTGATCTTGCGGGGATGTAGCCATATTTCTGCCATGGTTCACGTCCTGTAGGCGATATTTTTTGTGGGCGTGTTACACCAAAACCTGTTTCCCCCCGGCAATATTTTTGCAAGCGCACGTTGCTGTGGCACCACCAAGAATGATTGTGATTGGCTGAAAGAAATACAAGCAGCCGGGGCGTTTTTTTCTCCAATCTTAAAGTGAGAGTCGGCCCAGCCAGACCGTTCTTTTCTTGAGAAAGGTCTGGTTGAGACTACTGCTATATTGATGTTCAAAATCTCCTGTATATTTTGTTTCTAATACTCTTGTACTTTTACTTGTGTACAATTTTAAATGTATGACTTTTACTTGTTAGAGACTATTCCTGCGCTGCTGTATTGCTACTTTTACTTGAGTAAATGATCTTAGTACTTTTCTCTCCACTTGTATTCAGTGTAGCAGAACACATCTGATAAAAGGTGCAGTATGTAAATAGCTGATTCTTGGTCTGACGGCCAGCCCAAGGTCATCAGTATTTGATGACCTGGGAATGAGACTTAACAATCAACCATCCTCCTCCAGCATTACATACTTCACTTTAAGATCACAGAGCCCAAAACTCAGTTTACACAACGTCTTCGGGAGGTGAAAACAAAATAAAAAGTAGAGACATACTTCCATTCTTATTTCTCTATCCCCCTAAGATCTCAGACATTCATTACCATGACAACCATTAGAATCCTGGGTAACGACAAACAAGAAGCGCTGTCAACCGCTCAGGACTGCTCGAGTATACCAGAGCAACAGCAAGCATGGCTCTGCTCTTATACAGAGAGACTTAACCAAGACCCAGGTTTTGTGATTTTTAAAACTGTGAGCAGCAAAAAGCTACAATAATCATGTGTTGGACTGCACAGTACTGTAATATGTCCTTGTTATATTGTCCATCCTCTAAAAATGCTCTTCCTTTGCTACTCTTTTAATAGCAGTGGAAGTAGTGTAATTTTCTTATCAGTTCTATTGTATGTGAAATAGGAAGGTGTGGGAGGTGGACCATGTTACCCCCTTCCAGTATATGCACTCTTTAATAGTCTTTTCTGCAAAACAAAGCCCACAAGTCAGTGAATCAGGAACTAAAACCATGTTATTTTCAAATATATCATCTTGTTTGCTCTGTGTAAGGTTATAAAAAACATCAAGTAATTGCTGAAAAAATGCCACATAGTTTAGTTATACTAGGCAAGGCGAGACAATTTTATTTACAACGCACATTTCAGTACAAGTCAGCTCAATTTGCTCTGCATTAAAGTGCATCCAGAAACAACAACAACAGATTCAACAGACAGAGACATGCACAGAAACATGCAGCAACAAGTCACATGTACCAAAAGAATATAATAATTTATAGGGATATTTGTTTTATGTGTGACCAGCTGAAAAGGCCATATACATAATCCAAACAACTTCAGGGCTGTGTCCGAAATCACCCACTACTCATTACATTGTTTACTATATAGTGAGTTCGCCATTTTCTAGTGCTGTCTGTATAGTGGGAATTATTTATACCCAATATAGTGTACTCAGCGTATCGTACAGTGTACTGTGAAAAGTAGTTAACAACCGACGGTCACTCAGCAAGCAATATATCCCATCCAACAGCGCCAAAGGAATGGACAGGCTATATGGGACAGACACTGAGACAGATGAGAGTAGAGAGCAACTCGACTTTAAAGTTTTTGGCACCTGAAGAGACAAAAATAAATTGGCAATTGACCCTTTGTGAAGTCCCGCCCCTGGACACAGAATGGCCAATCATAGTGTAGTATGGGGCCGGCTCAGACCAGGGTCCGACAACAACACAGCTCGTTTTGTGGATTTGGAGCTAAATGTTGAGCCTGTGGCACGTTGTGTATTAATGATACTCGTTACCTGGAGAGGTTGGAAAAAGATATACTTCATAATTTCTTCCCTGTTCCAAAACCAAAAGCAGACCCTGAAAAGTGTAGGGTTAGCTAGCTAGCTACTGAAGATATAGCCTACTGAATGTAGACACATACTGCTTTTGCTTTGTAATGATTATAACAGTGAAACAAAGACCAACCCTGCTGTACAGGAACCAGTGAAGGGAAGCAGGGAAACTTTGCTGATATTCAACCAGCTGTGTGTCATCACAGTGTGTGCAGAAGAATGTTGTTTGGCTTCCCCTTGAGATCCTTGCCCATCCGACGGCGGAGGTCTGGCAGCTGGCAGCGGCACGAGGAGACGTTCATCTGCACACACGGTGATGCCGCACAGCTGGTTCAATATCAGCAAAGTTTCCCTTTATATTCATTGTCTTGTGTGGCGATCGGCAGTGATGTGGTGGTTCACTTTTACACTGTGATCTGTAGCCTATAGTTCGGCTTTAGCTTTTAACTAGCTTTGTCTTTTTAGCCTGTTGTTGCTGCTGAGTCAGTTTGACATCCTGGATATATCCTTCAAACACAGATTGTAGACCCCTCTGTCTGCTTCTCTCTGGAATCACTGTTTCATTTTTCCAAAAATATAATATTTCTTCAGGGAGTGCAGTTAGTCACAGTGTGGGCTCCATGCTGACTGCGACAGCTTGTTGGACCATCACAAAGGGGCGGGGCTTAGCAGAGGGTCACTTGATCTTCTCCAGTGCTTGACACTAACTGTGCAGAGTAGGGCTAATAACGCTAGCTAATGTTAGCCTGCTGGGTCATGACTAGCTGTGATTTGTGCCGTGTTGGCGTAACGCATAATGTTGTACATTCACAAGTTACTACATGACTGACGGGGGAAACAAACTTCAACATATCAAATGTTAAACAGAAAATTACTGACACTAGCAAGACAGGTTGAAATTATGCTGCTCTCTTTCCTGTTGTCTGTCTGTCAGTGTAACGTTATTAATAGGCTGATGTTTAATGTGAGCAGAGCAGCGCATCTCAACACAACACAAATGGCCACAAAGTACTTTGTAATACTATTTATTAATTTGGGGAAAATATGCTCAGAATAATTTCATGTCTTTATCATAAATATGCATGCCAGTATTTGTTATGGATGGTTCACCAGCCAACATTGATGTAACATGTTTTAATGGTGCAACAGCAATGATGTAATGGCGCCTAGAAAATAACCTGAGTAGTGTCTGATAATGTTTTTTGATGTTGCGGATGATCTCACTGTATAGTCCTCTACATAGAACTCCCTCCTTATATAGTGAGTAGGGAGTGGTGAATGAGTGAATGATTTTGGACACAGCCCAGGTGTCCCGTAAACAAATGCACATAGTAACTTGTTGCTAGGCGACACTGGCTGGTCAACCATCGTATATAGTGCACTGCCACTTACACCACAGGGCTGCAGCTGAACCAGAGGAGCTGAAAAACGACAGGCGGTGAATGGGGAGTTGGCCAGTGTTCAGAATCATCTGTTACAAAATGAAGACAAAGGAAGTCTCCTTTAATATGAATTCAAAACAATTTGGTGTTTATTACACATTGTGATTGAGAGCCACTGACTTCAGTTTAATAGAGTGTAGAAATCAGTCATTTTCTTCATTCAAGGGAGGCTACAAACATCATATTTTTATTAAATCTGGGCCTAACAACCTGTTTTTGAGGACGTGAATGTGTAGTTAATATCTCTGTTTGTCAATCACTGGCTGACCTTTCATTCTACCTTCATACCTCCTCTGTTGATGCTGCCTTTCTCATGAATATCGCGTACATAAAAGGAGAGCAGGCTTGTTTATGAGATATGAAAACCAGCAATTCTAAGGAGATGTTTTTATTTCTTAAAGCTCACAAATGCACGGATTTAGAAAAGTTTAGGGAGCAAAAATAATACTCAGATTTTATCTGCCATGAACACAAAAATGGAGGGATGCAATTTTGGCTGAACTTCCAGATAAAATCAGAGTAGCATATCATGGAGCATAAAGCACACACACATACACATACACACACACACACACACACACACGGCAGCACCATGATGATGTCAGGACCAAAGTCACATCATCTTGGAGAGAAAACAGGCCAGAATCTCATCACTGCATCCTGAAATGAGATTACCACCCCAGCCTTGCTTTTATATAGAAGTCAATATATCATTCATCCTGCCTCTGCCTCCTTCCCCTGCAAATTGTATTAAATCCCAGATATGTCCCTTAGAATAAAGACCGGCTTGCTGGGTGGGGTGGTGGGATGAGAGACAGAGGGAGAACGAAAAGAGAGAGAGGGAGAGAAAGAGATGCGAGTGTTCGGGGCTTCACAGAGCGCAGAGCCTCTTTCTGCGTCACTCAGAGCAAGCTCAGTCAAGGACACATTGAGACGTGTAAACTCAAAATATCACACACGGGAGTTTGTATCTGTTGTGTGTCTTCGTCTGTATGCATGTCACACAAAGTTGGGTGCGCCATTACATCTTTGTGCCACACACACAGGAATTCACACTGTGAACAAAGCTAATGCTCTCAAATCAGTCACCCCACACTGTGTGGACCAAAGCATCTGGACAGAGCCTTGGATACCGACAACACAAGAAATAAAACACAACAAACAGGAAGGCAAAAAGAAGACAAGACCCTTTCCTTTATAGATTTTCTATAGATAAGGGCTGCACTATGCTGCTTATGTTATGTGCATAATCCAAACGCACACATGTGGAGATATATAATGAGTACATACTTGCACAGATACATACATATCCACACATTTGAAATAATAGCAAAGTAAATCTTTTACTTTCTGCCCTCTCTTCATGTTTTCTTGCTGCTCTTTGTACTGAATAAATAATATCCAACCATGTAAGTAACCAGTGTTTTTGGGAAAACATACACGGGCTCTTTCAGCTAACAGCAAGCTGCTTTTCTGCTCCTGCCAGTCTTGTGAGAAACGCTCTCTGCTATGAGCATCATAAAAGAGAAAGTCTTTATTTGGAAGTAGCTAATTCAGGAGAAAAGGAATACTTGCACCTATAATGTTAAATATGCTGAGTAAGGGTACACAAAAATGTTAGTAGTTACTGAGGAATGCACCGATATGGATTTTTTCAACCGATACCGATAACTGATAATTACCTGCTTCTTGGCGCTATCTCCCCGTCCCATGATAGACTAGCCTATAACTACCAAGTAGAATAGTAATGTGCTATTGATTTGCCTCACACATTAAAACTGAACTTAGACAAACAAGTGGCTGTGTCTCACACACACACACACACACACACAGCCAGAGAGGTAACAATACATATAATCACTAACTGTAGCATCACATGGCTAGTGGTTAAGTTTAACAACAGAGTCAAGCCTTTTAAAAGCTTGGTGTTGGATGTAAGCCGCCGCTGCCAATTAGCTTGTGCTAATGCTCTGGAGACGGTCCTTCTGCGCTGTGTCTAACCTGTGTTGGGCGGTCGGAGATCAGACAATCCTGTTGTCTTTCTCTGGAACTTTGAAAGACGTCCACACTACGACATGCTTTGCCCTCTAGACAGCATGCTGCAGTTGTTATTGTTCTTCTTCTCTGTGTTTATTGGTGGCTCGGAAACCGAGTTTTAAGGTACATATTCGGCCCCCCACTGTGTCAGGCTGTATAGATGCTGCCCTTGTTAAGTCAATGAAAGCAGTCTGGCTTCATTTTATTGGTGTTATTTATGGGCTACAAATTGAATTATTGTAATAATGCATAATTATAAAAATGGCCCATTGTTGGCTTGGTATCGTGCATAGCTAATTTGATTATCACAGCAGTTGATTATTTCCTTGTCAATCAACAACCCAGTTATCAGAAAAAAAGTTGGCATTGTACATTTCTGCAAACCACAGACGTGTTTGTACATTACTATGTAGTGGATATGTTGAAACAGCCCACTTTCACTCCCAACTCCTCAAATACTGACACTTTTTCAGTGATTTTGGTGTCAGCTACTGATGTGCAGAGTCACCTTTCACAGCTGTATGATATGCACCTGGTGGTGGCTATTTCTGAAGCCATTGGCAACTACTGTAGTATAAAGAGCAAGAAAGTTCCTATAGGGTGGGCGGGATTGGGGGTGGATGGGTCAACCAAACACGAGACTTTCATCTGAGAGCCCGCTGTAAGTTTCCCGTGGGACACCAAATGTCAAAGTTAATTTAAGAACAGCATAGTGTGATAGTATGTGAAGCCTGCTACACTAGTGTCATATTTGAAATATAAAAGTAACACACATCAAGAATTATAATGAGGTGCTGATCACTGGCAGTAGACTTGATTGTAGAAAACAAGTGTTGCACACTCTGGCTCCATATGGGCTCCTTTTATTTTGATGATGTTTCAGCCTTTGTGCCTTCTTGACAAAACAGAAATGTATTTTGAAAAGACACGACGCATGTAACAAGCGTCAATGGAGATGCACATCCACGACCGCTGTAGGAGGCTGCATAGCACATCATAGTTTGACAATGAGGTCCAGTGACGGCATTTGATGAGGTGGAATGAAAATGAGTTGGTTGAAACTACTGTTTCAACAACACTGTGATGAAAGTGTGGTTAGGGTTAGGCACAAGACCCACTGGGTTATGGACAGGAAAAAATCATGTTCTGGCTTGAAATACCAGGTTTTTGGGGACCTATTCTGGCAGGAAACGCAGTGATGTTTTGGTGAAAAATTACTGCTCTTTGTGGCATTATCACCAGTGAAAAAACAGCAGAGGGTCACTTAAAAAAAGCATACGTTTGGTACCTAGAAAGCGGTTTGTAAAACAGAGATGAGTGGCTAAAACACAACTGGTTTTGTGGTTTGTTGGTCTCGAGCAGTGGTCTGCAGCTCTGCAGGCAGCTCACCTAGGTGACATGCCGCTCACCATCCCCTCCAAATACTAATGACAATGTCAGCTCATATATTACTTCACTTTAGAAACGTTGATAACGTACCAATGAAAGGTGCAAATGAAACGTGTTCATAGTTTGCAGAAACATACGATTTTAACATTTTCTTCTGGCGACTGGGCTGCCATCAACTAATCAATTAATTGACCAATTGTAGCATATTTAGTTAAGACTAAGTTACTTAGTTCGAATTGGGAATTTGTGATGCTACAGTATACAGTGATGTTTTTCAACTTGTTGAGAGACTGTTTCAACATGACGTCCTTGTGCACAAAACCAGGTCAATAAAAAAATGATTTTCAGATTGGTGAGAGAGAACATGCCTCCACACAGCCCTGACCTTAACCCCATCCCACACCTCTTTGATGACGTACAACACTGACTGCAAGCCAGACCTTAGCCGTGTTCATACAGATGACAGCAATGTGGGGAAAAATGCAGTCCTCTCATCCACCCCTGCTGAGCCAATGCAGAGAGCTCCTGCAAATAAACACAGGGTCGTCCTGCAGGAAAGTTGAAAAAGTAGGCTCAAGTTTTGCCGCAGCACAATGCAGCGTGATCCTGCATGGTGCTGCGTTGAGCAGTTAAATATATGCAGGCGCTCTTTCATGATGGATTACATTGTAACGTGAACACCGTATATCTGCTGTTTACTATTGGCACCACAGTTTAGAGACAATAAAAACGCCACAATACAAAATACAGGAGAGGACAGCAGAGACAAAACACCAGACTATGCACACATACAGCTCAGTGCTTCCAGCCACAGAGAACATTATCCCCACAGGAAGAAACAGAAAAAGTCTACTGTCCTTACACTGTACCTCATCACACAGCAGTGTGACTCACCCACCCTTGTCTTCCCTCTCTGGTCTACAGTTGCCAACTCAGCTATTTAGCTCACGTCTGCCCTCTCTGACCATGCATGGCCTCACCCCTCCTTTCTCCCCCCCGCTCTCCTCTGTTCTCCTCTCCTCTCCGCTCTCTCTCTCTCTCTCTCTCTCTCTTTATTGGCTCCTGCTGCTCTCTAACTCTTAACAAAACCCCTCATGTGCACCAGCACATACGTGCACACACATGCATTTAAGGCACTTTATATACTTAAGATGCAAATGCAACATAAAAGAGTGTCCTGATCAGCAGAAGGTCCTGAAGCCAATCACTGTAATGAGCTCCTGTGGGATGTGCGCATGTCTGGATTGCATATGATTGTACTCGTGTGTCCTGTCTATCTGTGTGCGTGCATGTGTGTGTGTGTGTGTGTGTGTGTGTGTGTGTGTGTGTGTGTGTGTGTGAATGGAGCTCTCTATGATGGCCGAACAGTTGACTACTGTCCGTCTGTCCACATTTTCTACAATTAGAACTGAGTGACTGTCGGAATATTTGGCTCTTCTTCTTCTTCCACCCTCACAGCCCTTTGATGTGTGCAGCCAGCAGCTGTGTTTCAGTGGGCCGGGAGCCAATCAGAAGCCAACTAGGGCTCCTTATACTTTGGCCCAAAACTGCAAAACACTGGACTCTTTGATTTGAGTGACATGATCATTTTGTGTTCAGTTGATGATTAAATGGAACAGAAAGGGAGGTCTGCTGAGGATTGGCGAGTTTTTGATGAATGTGTAAATAGTGCATCCATCATGCTTCTGGCCTACATCTGGCCACTTGAGCCTCTCTGTATATGCATATAAAGCAGACCCATATATGCATATTATCACAAGTTCCTGTGCTTTAATTAGTATCTGGAGGGACTTTTCAAACAGCTAAAATAGGAAATCTAAATGAACCACAGGGGTGCTGCAATAACCTGGCAAGTCTACAAGAGTGGAGTCCAAAAAACATCCAAGAATCGATTGAGCCGGATAATGTACAAGCTGGACAAATTAATGAACTATGGGGATGTTTAGACCACGATGTAACTCACAGTCCCTCAAACAATATTTAACATGACTGTCAACTCTTTTGTCTATATACTATTTAACTTTATGTTGAATGTGTTGGAAAAACATGTCAGTGCTTCTCAAACAGTCACTTTCTTTTTCTAGCTTTAAAAATGAGTGGCAAAGACCAGTGACAGACCAGTAAAGGATTGTTTTTGTCCCAGTTCAGAATCAGTAGGCGTCATGCTGTCTGAGTGAAAGAGACAACTGCCACATATTTGCTTTCATGTTCACAGTAGCAACCAAGACAGCTTTTTTCCTGCTTTGGTAGCTCTGTGCTTCAACATGTTCGTGAGTCAGACGGCAGTTTTTGTGGAATTCTTTTTCCCCTCTCGTAACAATGATTGTCCGAGCAGTATGACAGACGCCCAGCATGAAAAAAATGGAATCCATTTTTATACAGTATTGTATGAATTGAGTTAAAGGAGCAGTGTGTGAGACTTGGGGAGATTTAATGGCATCTAGCGGTGAGGATTGCAGATTGTAACCAGCTGAAACTTCTCCTGGTTAGAATTCCTTCTGTTTTAACTTGGTTTTCTCTGACTCTTCTGGCACGTCACTAGAATGTGTGCTCACCTTTTTTCTCTGATAACTTCAAAGCCGGATATTCAGGAGGTTTTTACAGGGAGCTGAATTATCCACAGAGGTGTCTTCCTCTTCAAAACAAATGGACCTGGTGATTTAAACCGGTAAAAACACAGAATAAGCAGTTTAATGCTAAAAATAATAAGGGTTTTTCTGATGCTCTTGTCGGGGGGTTGTGGGATCTTCTAACGTCAGTGGCTAATGTGAAAATGCAAAAACACAAAAATGTAAATAGCCCTATCTAGAGCCAGTGCTTGTTTTGTCCATTCTAGACCACTGCAGAAACATGGCAATGCAACAAGGCGATCTCCATAGATGAAGACCCGCTCCCTATATTGATTTAAATGGCTCATTCTAAGGTAACGAAAGCACAATGATTTTTATTTTCGGGTGATTTTACCCTCAAGAAAACATACTTATTATATTCTGTTTCTGCCACTTTGTCCCCCTAAATCCTACACACTGGACCTTTAGGTCAACTGCATACTTAACTTTTCTTGTCTCAGGGTCCAGACTAAAGAATGTGCCTGTCAGTCATTTACATAACCAGACAGTGCAGCAATAGCTCATGGTAAAAGTAATGAAATATATTTTCTTTGCAATAATAAACCTCTGTGTGCTTTGTATTCATAATTGACATCTTTTCTTTCTAGCTCAAAGACTTGATACTCCCAAAAGCTGGAAACACAAAATAATATCTGAGTTAATTGTTGAACCTGCGGCTCTGTGGTGAATAATGATGTTAACAGGGCGCAATAAGCTACTGAGGCTTTTAGGTTTTCTCTGAGGCTTAAAAAAAGTTTATTTAGTTAAGGAGCTGATGTAAACACATGTACTGAATACAGATACACATAGATTAAAAGTTTATGTCAGCCTGGTTTCTTGGGGCGTATTATTAGTAAAATGCTGTTTCTTCGAAGATTAGTTCTTTCAGTCAAAACATTTTAACCAACTAAACAATAATCAGCAGCTTATTTAACATATTGATCTTTAATCATGTCGCTCCATCCATGTCATCATTGCATGAGTAATGAACATTCTGGGGCCAGTGTGGGAAGTAGAATAAGCCTATTCAAGTGCATTTTTAATTTGCACATACAAAATCAAGTTGAAACACTAAAGATCAAAAAGAATCTTGAAAAATAGCAAAAACGTTTTCAGGCTTGGGGGAGGTGGAAAAGTTGGTGTAGGAGTAAAAGGTAAATGCAACTAATTGCAGTGTAAACAGAGTCAGCGAATAAATGATGATGTACGGTCAATGCATAGGCCACGGCAAGTTGTCTTAGTTGTCTCTGGATGTTTTTTATCATGCTCACCATAAAACTTCAATTAGTAGCCCAGGCTATTGTTTGCTTAAATCACTGTACTCACAGGTCTATATTTGGGACAGGCCTCTAATTCTTTTTAAACAAAAACTTTTGCTCAGTAAAGATGGGAAATATGATCAAATTGTTTATTTGAACCAGTATGAATATAACTTGTATGAAAATTTGAATAACATATCAATTATTTGTTTAACTATGACACTCGTTTCGTGGCACTCAAGGATAACAACACTCAGCATACCGACACACTTTATGCTGTTAAAACAATATTAATAACTTGGATTAATTGTTTTGAAAACCAGTTTTGATTCTTTTGATCAGTGGACCCTTATGGACTAAAGAAATATGAATTTTAACATTTACATTTGTATGTCTCAACAGCTAACTAATGTTAGCTCAAGTGGGTAGTGAGTGATCCGGTTTTATACATCCTAAGAACTTCTATAAAAATGAACTGCTTGGCAACCAGACCAGGCCTCTAATTGAGACAGGCCTTTATTTGTCAAAATGTGTAGCTATACCAGGCTAGTTGAAGAGACTGGGCATTTAAATGGGGCCAGTACACCATAGATAAAGTTCCAAAACAAGAAGCACTTCCTTTATGGCAGTGCTGAATTTTGACTTTTTTTTTTTTTTTTTTACATTTATTTAATTTGCTATATTCTCCAAAACCAACCATTTATATATATATTTCATTCATATCACCACACATACTGTCATCTATAACAACGTATTATTAATTGATAATCTGGATTTCATTTATTTGAAGTTAAAACCTTAATTTGCCTGGCTGTTAAATAAATGTAGTGGAGTGAGAAGTGGAATATACGGCTCGTAAGTGTGCTGAAGTATATGTGTAAAGAAGTATAAGATGAGGCTTGAGATGAGCACCTCAAGCCTGTAATGACTCTACTTGTGTAAATATACTTAGTTACATTCCATCACTGCTTTGGTCTCTGAGGAAATGCTATGGGAACAAATTGTGCGTACACATCAGCTTGTATGTGCACCATAATGAAAAGGTCAGACATTTTCCTGTAAATTGACCTGTTTTCTCACCCTCTCAAGACCACACTCGATCAGTCCTCTAATGTTTCCCCTTGTGACCGGTCTTCAGGAGCACATATCCCCCAAATGGGTCATCCTGGGCCATCTGCTGCTTGTCACTGGCTGATTACTGCGCTTGTCTCCCTGCTTTGTCTGTCACCTGGTTGCTAGAGAAACAGCATGACATGACCATGAACATCCAGCCTGCTGAATTGTCCTTGAGCCAGAAACTGACTCCCTACCAGCTCTAAATAAGGCTACTGCTCTGTAGCTGGAGGGCAACCGAAAAGAGATCTCCCTAGAGGGATAAACAGAGTATCACATTATTGCTAATTATTATCAGTGGCCCTGATGTGCCGATGATGAACACCTGATTTAATTATCATTGAAGAGTCTTTTTCTTATCAGCCTTATCGCAGCGCAGAGGTGTTAAAAGTGCAGCAAAATTAGGAAGTAGATTTTGGAAGTGCTATTTCCCCTCTGAACAGCCTGGTCTCTTAACCCGAAACAATCATCCTTTAAAAGGAGCTTGTTACAAATTGCACGATGGCCCGGTGAATACAAATGACTAAATGCGCAGATCTTATAAATGTCAAGGAAATTCCTGCCAATCCGTGTCCGTATGTGTACATAATTAATGAAGTAGCGGTACTCCGAAAAGGGGGGGACATAGGTCGCGCTTAGAGAGACTGGCATTGCCATAGGAACCGGCTGCACCCACGCATTCATGGAGGGAAGACAGGCAGAGTCACAGAGAGACGGGGAGAACAAGAGAGTGAAAAAGAGAACGAGGGATATGTGAGAGTGATGTCTTTGATGTGACTAGCAGCCTCGGGTCTCTAATCTCTTCCTTCTAAATATTTTTCTGCTTATGCGATGAGATTTACCCTCTTTTGGGAAAAAAAAAAAAAAAAAAAATCCCCCCATTTACATGTTCTTTGCATCCGTGACAGATGTCCTTGGGCAGAGTGAACATGGAGATGAGAGTTAAGTCAGAGATATGAAATGGAGAGCATGCTTTAAAACAGGAAATGATGTCAGTCAGTCCACCTCTGTGTGCTGCTATGTGAGGGCGGAGGGGGGGTGATACCTGCAGAGTGCCTCAAACAGGAAGGAGCCTTCAGGCGAGCAGAAACGCACTGTAGGATTTTATATGTATTGGACATTTGGGGGCCCATGTGTCACATCTTATCAGGCTGCCCAGAGTATCTTAGCAGCCGCCCCGAGTCTGCTGCGTGATAGCTCTGTCTGTCACATACTGTAGCTGCACTGAAAATACTGTGGTGTCATTTTGTTTGGCTGAGCATTGATCTCTCTCATCTCGCTCACAGCAAGCCCATCAAATATTCCTTTTATCAAATCCAAGCTTCCATCAATTACTAACTAGGCTCGGGCACAGAACTTTGTTTTTTCTGTTGGATTTATCAACTTGTTTCCATACAGTAGAGACAACAGTCATGTTTTAGCTGTAACAGGGCGTGTTCATAAAAACCCAGTAGGCAATATTTTATTCTGTTAGATGGGCAACTTGCTGTGAAATGAGTCTATGGAACGATTTTGAAGAGACTCAGATCTCTGCTGTGCAAAATGTAGCACCGGGAAGATTGTCTATCCAACCTCAGTGCTCTAGAATGTGTCTGTAGCAGCAAATATTAAAAAGTCAAGTACCGACAGGTGACACGAATGGCTGGTCAGATTTGTAATCTTGATTTACTATTACTACTATTTACTACTATTACTATATTACACATTTTTGAATCTCATTTCTCTATCCTGTCACACTTCTGTATTATCATCCCCTGTATATCATTTATTCTCTCATCTCTTTGATCTAATTTCTGTAATTTTATGTCATTTTTAAAATTCTGATTCATCTGTGTCACTGATTTACTTATTTTATCGTGTGTAATCTATAATTTCTCATAACATTTTCTTTAATCCCAATTTTCTCCCCTCATTTCTTGTATCTAATTTAAGTATCCCATCTCATTTCTCTCTTTCTTTTCATTTTATTTCTTTTATCTGATCTATTTATTCTTTTTATACTCTCGTCATTTTTACAAATTATTTTTCAAGATAATTTCTTTAATCTCATTAATTTCCAAAATCAAATTTTTCCATTTCATTTCATGTATCTCAGTTTTCTTTCTCATGGCATTTCTCGAATCTCATTTCTATTTCTCATCTACTATCTTTATATCTCTCTTCTCATTTGTTTCAATTTATTTAAATTTCTTTAACTAATCTAATATTTTAATAATCTAATCTCATTTCACTTTCTAAATCTGTATCTATCTTTGCCATCAGATTTTTATATCGCTTATATCTCTTGATGCCATCTCTTTTATCACGTTTCATTTTGTCTCATCTCTTTTCTTCGGTTATATTTCTGTAATTTCCTCTGTTTAATTTCTTTAATCTGATCTCTTTCATCTCCTCTCCTCTTTTTAAAACTCATCTGCATGAATTTTTTATAATTTATTTCTCTATTTTATCTCATTTCTCTTTTCATCTCATTATCTCATCGATCACTTTTCATTTAACTCAGCTCAGCTCAACTCAGAAATCTTGTTAAGATAAAAGTCGGGCTGTTTCTCTATTCTATAAAACTGGCACTTTTGAGATACACCCTGGTCATGTGGCACCGTGACAGTCTGTGGAAACGCAGGAAAGGAAGTGTAGAATGATAAGGAGGGTAAGAGAGGTCAGTGCGAATGATAAAGAGGAAGTTCGATGTCGTCTTGACGCCCGCACTGACGGGACCATCTGTCAAACGCGCCTATCGTCCAGCTTGCCTGCAGTCACCTCACTCATTATCATCACTACAGCCTGATGGATGGACTTGTATGGCGGTATGTGTCAAGCCTGAGTCAACACCACAGTGACTGTGTGATATGTCGGGTGAGACGGGGGACGAGAGTGCTTCCAGCGGGTTTTGTCATTAGATAATTGTGCTTATGTTGCTGCCACAACACAACACGTATGCTTCAGGGCGGCACAGGCTATCATTCCCCCCACGCCTTTGTTCCCACTCTTCCTGTTCCTCAAGATGGAAAGTCTTTGCTCTTTTCTTTCATTTACTGTCCTTTCCGTCCCCTCACTTCCCTGTCCTTTCCCTTCACTGTTCTTCTCCTAATCTGTCGTTTCCTTTTATTTTCTTTCCTTCTTTGTCCTGTCTTGTCCTTTCCTCTCTCTTCCATTTCTCTTCTGTCTTTTCCCTTTTTTTCCATTTCCTGTCTTGAAGATCTTACGTCTTTCTTGCCCCTGTCATGTTTGGTGAATTCAATTAAAAATGGATGTTGAACTTTTTCAGTGATAAAGTTCTGTGCACCAGCTTCATTGCTTAGTGATTAAACTTGTGTCTGACAGTAGCTTTTTGAAACCCTTCTCCCCTGAGGCTGAGAGAATGACAAAAACAAATATTAGGAAAAAGATTTGGGTCGTTCGCTTGTAACAAAAGAACTTCCTTGTTGTCTTTGTTTGCTGAGAAAAGATCTGGGTTTAAAATGTGATATTTGACCACCTGAGCCGGATGTCCTGTCATGTGCTATGAGTTCTGCAGTAGTTTAACAAAACCTGACTGCCTCTGCGGCGTGTTTGAATCCCAATGAAGACCACAAGATCGAATTGTTGTCACTCATTAATGCTCCTTCTTATTCTCTTTCAGGCGTCCCTCCTTACTTTTATCAAAATACAGTATTTCTCCCGCTCCTCTTCCCCACTGCCTCTCTCTCTCTCTCTCTCTCTCTCTCTCTCTCTCTCTCTCTCACTCACTCACTCACTCACTCACTCACTCACTCACTCACTCACACACACACACACACACACACACACACACACACACACACACACGCGCACACGCACGCACACACACACACTTTCTGTAACCCTACCTCCTTAAAAGTGATCTATACCACCAGAGGGGTAATTTGCTTTAGCTCAAATCCTAGATGAAAGCCATTTTTCACCCAACAGAGTCAGGACGGCTACATATTCAAGTGCTAAGAGCAATATATTTCACAGAACGGAGGTGGGAATGGGAGGAATAGTAAAGACCGATGGGGGAAGGGTTCAGAAAAACCTACAGTTCTGAATGTAGTTCATAGTATCGGGGACATTCTGCGCCACTTGTCTTTTTCATTCCTAACATCAAACAAAATAGATGCCATTGTTTTTGTGTCTTTTTCTGGTGATGAGAATGTGTTAATTAACCAAGGAATGCCTTTGCAATCATTCGTGCAGCGAGAATAATGAGGAGGAGAAACACTCGCTCATGCATTATTCATTTAGGGAACCATTTTATTTTGTACTTATTTCTAAAGTCCAGAAGATAAAGCACCAGCCTGGTGTTTTGCTCCTGTGAGCCAGTCAGAGATTACTGTACTGTGACTCAGGCAAAAAAGGTACTGTCGATCTGACTCCTGTCTACATATCAGCTTTTATTTCACACTCCACTTTAGTAATGTATGGGCGGTCACAGTAAGGTCCAAATCATCCTGCAGCCCAGGGAGCGGCTGCTTTACTGCTGTGGTGAGAAAGAGTTATTATAGCCCTCTCTCTCCCTGCTCCAGTATTGGCACTCTAGAGTGATGTTGGGCCAAATGACTTTACATATTTAATGTATTGCCACAGGCTGGAAGGCAACAGGCATCCACTCCTCGCATTGTGCACTACTTGTCCCTTATGCCTTCTAACAGCAGACCTAAATGATGCTGCTGGAGGGATTCTCAGCTCTGCCCTGGGCTTGTCCACATGCCATTTTAAAGACTGCGCTGTGGTTTCAGGTTTGAATTTGAAAAGAACCTTAGCAGATGTGCATGTTCTCCGGCTGAGTGAAATCAAAGTGTTTTGCTCCTCAAGGAGCGTCATGACTGAGCTGTAAGGCATGCGCTGCTCCATTGGCTTTGTGCTCGCTGTGAAATAACTGTAAACTGCCTGTGAGATTTTCATACCGCAACTTGATTAAATCAAATGTTGTTTGGCTCATTTTGTCATCCGCGCTCGGGTTAAATTTTGTTGTATACCATTCTGCTCAGTGACGTGCAATGTTAGGCAAGGCAAGGCAAGGCAAGGCAATTTTATTTATATAGCACCATTCATACACAAAGCAATTCAATGTGCTTTACAAGAGAAATACGTTAAGATAAAACATTAAAGGAACAATAGATCATTAAAAACAAAAGCTAAAAGCAAGAAAAACAGTGCAGAAAATGCATTAAAAAAGCAAACATAAAGCAACAGCAGACAAATATAAAAACAATAGCTACAGATTATCCTAACAATAAGTTACATATCTAGTTCACTGGTAAGCTGCAGTAAATAGTAATGTTTTAAGCCCTGATTTAAATGAGTTGACAGTTTCAGCCGACCTCAGATATTCTGGAAGTTTGTTCCACAGGCGGGGAGCATAGAAACTAAAGGCTGCTTCACCTTGTTTGGTTTTGATCCTGGGAACACTGAGTAAACCTGTTCCAGATGATCTGAGGGGTCTGGATGCTTCATAACGTACAAGTATATCAGAGATGTATTTAGGCCCAAGACCATTTAGTGCTTTATAGACAAGTAACAAGATTTTAAAGTTAACATATGAGGAGCATCATAAACACAGGAGAAGGTTGAGGTTGGGACGTTATTAGTTTCTGCTTCTCTTATCTCTGCACAGAAGGTGAATATTACATTGCTATCTCTCTAAAGAGTGTGTGTGTGTTTGCACTTATGAGTCTATGCGGAAGGTAAAATGTGTGTTGCTCATCAGACCAGTGGTCCTTGACAGTCTAACATCTGACACACAGACCCACACGCACTCATTTTGTATTCCTATACTTTTGAGGACCCTCATGGACGATGAATTTCCTAAGCCTCTAACTCCTAACATTAACCTTAAAACCAATGGGGATATTTGCTGTACTAAGCCTGTTGCAACTCACAGTCAACACAATTTCTCAATTTTATTTTCATTCCCTTTTCCCATTTTTTGCAATGCTGAACAGGGACGCCTTAGCATGTATAATGCATGAGCTCAAACATGAAATTTCCACCAGTGGGGCTTTTCATGCATTTTACATGTGCAAAAAGTAAATGATGACAATGACTATTTGACTTTTAGCAGCTAAAGAAGGGACACATATCCTGAATAAATATCCCCCAAAGTGTTAACAGTCAAACAAAGTAAGGACCAACACAAATGTGCTCACTTTACAGTAATGTTTTTACTCTCACAGTCTAAAAATCTAACTGGTCCTCAAAGGAACACATTCATTTCATTCTCTATTCCCCGACTCTGAATTTAAATGTAACCATTACAACTAGATCTCATCTCAACCGTATTCCTTACCTAAAAGTTCTTTTTTTTCAATATTTCAGTCCTGTTATGATACATAAAATTGCAGCCACAGTTAATTTTGCCACACTTTCATAGGATAACAGTGAGGGTGTCTTCATGATACCGACCCCAGAGCTGGTTCTAGATGAAAAAATAAGTATTTACCACAGGTTACAGCAAAGGCACCCTGAGCAGCTGCTCTGTCAGAATTGCAAAAGAGGAAGAGCAACTCATGTATCTGTTTACAGTGCAGCCAAACAAACTGCTGGGTTTTTGTCTTCTGTGTCATTTCCAGTATGTATATACGTACCTACCCTATGTATGTATGTATTGTTTTTCTGGTGAATGGCTTGTGTGTCTGTTCACAATTTGAATCCCGCTCAGAAAATTTAAACCAGTCACTACGAAACCTACTGTAATAATTACAGAGTAGGAAGACGCTAAATAGTTTTTGCTGGTCAAAATGCTGGTCATGAATGGTAGGTGTAATAAAATAGGTATAATCAAAAGTATTATGAATTGGAGTATAGTGAATTTAACATGATTCCTCACTTACCCCTAAAACCAGGTCGTAGCCTGATCCCGTGCTTTCAGTTTAAACAAATGTTTTCACCCCAAGACACACAAGCATCTCACTTAAATGGAAGGAGTCTCTATCTGTATGTCTGTCCTTCTCAACAACAATTCATCCAATCAAATTCACACTTGGCGGGTGCTGAGGATACAAGGACGTGCAGTGTTGAGTGTGAGCCCTTTAGATCTAAAGGGCATATTTGTTAGTAGTGCTTTACCCCGTGGAGTACACACTGTATAGTGTATTAAGAAGGGACCCAGATTAGCTGTCACACTGGCGAATGGCATGCTTGGCTACAGTACATTGAACAGAAAGAGAAACCAAAGAGACCAGAGATGTAACAGAATAAATGTTATTGTTCCCGGAAATCTTCATTGAGGCCAAAAAAATCTTTGTGGGAGCTCAAATGATGCATATACTGAATTTGAATGTATTTACTGATAAGGATGGTGTAATTAAAGAGTTCAAATACAGAGCACGAAACTAATGAGCTGCACAGTAACTTTACAGCCATTGCTAATTTTCAACTCTTGTCCCTTGTAGGGCTTTAACATGTACAGTGTATTTTAAATATACAGCTTTCAGTATTAAGTATAGTATAGTAAGTATAAAGCTACAGTACATTATGAATATAGAAATACAATAAAATACACATCACACAATACACCAGTACACTGTCTGTGCGCTATTAATGCTATGTGACACAAATGACAGGTGTGTTGTGCAGGACCAGTGGTGTAGTGGTAGCGCTATGGAGATCATGTACTGCTCAATGGGTAGGTCACAGAGGAGGAAGTGGGTATACTCGTTTATATATTTCAGTGGCTTTTTAGCTGATAGGTGTGTATAATGTACACAGCCAGAAGAAGAGATGGTCAGTCCCTGTACACGTGCGCATACCTTCCACTTCACTACTGCTCAGGACCCGAGTAAGTGCAGTGTCGAGTATGTAGTTGTGGATGAGCGGTTATTGAGAAAGCTGGAAGCAGCAGTACCGGAGGCTAAGCAGTCAGCCCGTTACAAACAGGCATGTTTTGAATGGGCACTGGCATATACAAATTGTGATAACATCTTTGTTGCACGAGTAGTTTTTACATTAAGTTTTAATGCACTCATGAATCTTTAAGTAGACCAATCAACCTAAGAGCATGTGTGTGATACAGCAATATGCATGTGCGGGTCTAAAAGACCGACTGAGTGAAATCTGAAAGACAGAAAGCTAAAAAAAAAAAAAAAAAAAAAAAAGAAGCCAGACAGCATCTTCTGTTCTGATAGCTCTTTGTACAGTAGAAAAGGCAAGTGACATTAAAGAGGAATTCACCCTCAGAGACTGTTGCATCATTTTCAGCCATTAAGCTCTGATGTTCAGCGCATTCAAAGAATTATTATGCGATAAAGTGCTGTAATTTACTCGCCTCTGCATACCCTCATGTACTTTTAGTTCAGTTAGCAATTTCCTCCTGAGACAGCAGTATGAGTTGGTGTCATTCAGCTGTGAAATATACAGTACTGTGTATCCCACAAGTGAGATTTCTTGGTCAAGAAAATGTGAGAGCCACGCTGTTAACAGATGAAGAAAACGTGCCCTGTGGCTGCATTAAGTTTTGGTCTGTCGAGGCTGCTCTTGCGGGATGAACTGGTTTGATTTCCTTTTTTTTTTTGTAATGGATTTTTGTAAGATTGTTGAACCTCACTGAGTCTGGAAGAAAAAGAGAGAAGCCTTTTGCTTTATATTTTTGGATTACTGATCGCTGAAACATTTTTGCTATATTCAGGACTCCTTTGAAATGCAGTGCCTGCTGTAAATACAGTCCAGTGTATGTTGGTGAAATTTCCATCTCTGTGCAGCTCCTTTGATTTAAAAAATAAAAGGTCCGACTGAGAGACTTCCCCCTGCCTTGGAGTTAAATGCATGATCAGTAAAATTCTTCTACACATGGATGATTGCTTGAGCCTACTTGGAATTCATTCTGGGTTAAATTTACCCCGGTATATTACTCCTGCACTAATCTGCTATCTTTTTCTGGGTTTTATTGTTGTGCCTGCAGTCTGATTGAATTTTCATCCTTTATCTGGAATTTGAGGAGCTGCTGAGCGTCACTCGTCCACCCAGAGCAGAACATTATGGGAGCACTTGAGTCAGTGTTGAAACTAGAAGTAACACACGGTCACTGCTACTTGTGATGCATTGGTGACTCACAGCAAGATTGGGTTTAAGTTTTTGGTACACTAGGGCATACTGTAATTACAGCGGACATTTTTTGGGTCCTACCCTGAAATTACTGTTAGCGTGAAACAACTTACATAAAACACGGTTCACTTTTTAGTAGAAAATCCAATTTAAAAGTTCACGTCTTGGTCAAGTTGATGGAATGGATATTCTTTGATATAAAAAGGTAAAAATATGGATGCGAAAAATGTGACACATCACACAAAATGTGAAAAATTGATTCTTAGGTGTACAAGTTATGCTAATAGAATCTTAACAGGTGAAAAATGTGTGAAAACAAAACAAATGCAAATTCTGGGCTCAAACAGTACAGAGTGTTCAGGGACATTTAAGAGTATATTTTTTAAAGTTATGCAGAAAAGACTTATCCACCATTACACTTTGTACCACATCAAGATTCCTGGCAGCTGACATTTCTATCTAAAAAAAGACCAGTTACTGCTGCACACCACATATTGTGCATGTTCCTAAGCAAAGTAGAGGGAACATGTTTTACACAAACACAGTAGGTACAAACCAACATAACACCTTTTATCTGTATCCATACTTCATCTAAATGATATGATAAATAATTTGCACGAGTGATGTCTGCTTTAATTTGTATTTGAGAAAGGAGGAATTTCAGCTGCATTTTAAAGGATAGTACAGACCCCACAACTGCATTCAGACTCAATCCAGGTAGCAGCAGCTTATTATTATATAGCTGACTGATTTAAACCTGATTTTTTTTTCAAACTCTATTTTAAGTCATGTTAGCAGCGTGACTCTAGAGATGGTAATGTCGGCCTGCCGGTTGGTCCACTTCTTCTGTGCTGACTGAAATATCTCATCAACTATTTCATAGATTGCCATGAGATTTGGTACAGACAGTCATGGTGCCCAGAGGATGAATCATGCCGATGGTTGATGATCCCCTGACTTTTCCTCTAGCACTATCATGAGCAGTGTTACTAACTTTTTTGCTGGATTTAGCAAAGTGTTGCAACTTGTGGCAGTCTACAGCTATTCAGCCATCAGCATGGGGTATCTCCCTTTTCCCATCTCTTGTCTGTGCAGTAGGTGTGGGATAGGCGGGAGGAGAGGAGACGCTACTCACTGTGAGAGTTTAGTTGTAGTGAGTTTCCATGTTTATACATTAATGCTCTTGCTCTCTCGATAGGAGTGAAAAAATGGTGCACTATAGTATTATAGTGCACCATTAAGTGTTATAGCTGTCATGCCATTCAAATGCTTTGTTGAGGAATTTTCTATTGAATCTATTGAATCGTACATTTCATCCATCATGCACGATGGTGTCACCAATATTCAGATGAGCATATGACATTATCTGTTGTAATGTGCTCGCTACTTTCATTGGAAAAGAGTGTACAACACTGATCATGAGGTTCACAACTAATGACATCAATCCTCAGCTGTAGCCGACTGTATGTTTAGTGCTAATAAGCAAATCTTAGAATGCTAACATGCTAAGTAAAGTTAAGGTGGTGAAGATGTTAAACACACAGCATTTTAGCTCAAAGTACTGCTGTGTCTACATTATGTACGGTCTGCTAGAATTGGTAGTATGTCGGTAGACTTAACCTTATTGTTACTACTCAACAAATACCAGAATATTCCACGGGCAGAGGTGGTGATCTTGTCAACTAACAAATATATACAATAACATATGATATACATGAAGAAAATCAAAGGGAGACAAAGAGGCACGTCTGATCTTGAGGCACGAAGCTGTGCTGTGATCTTCTCCATGACATAACTGTTATTATTTTATTTGCTATTTGTAGAAAATTCTAAATTAATAACTTATATTATGTCTAGTATAGGATACAAAGTCAAATTGATACCCAAAATCAATTTATCCTGTTTTTTAGCCCTTTGCCATCAATGCAGGTTGGCCCCCTTTGAGCAGTAAGACTGATGTCTTTTTAAAGTAAAGTCAGGGTAAACTTTTCCAATCTTCTTTTTTGATTTGTTTTTTGAACGTTCTCCATTGTGAAGCACAACTATGATCACTGCACTTGGCCTGCAGCGCACCATCTTCACACAATCTCCGAGTCTTGTGTGACCGCTTAAAGTGATTTGCCATCCACAAAGAAACACAGTGCTCACCTCGGGCTGGTTGTGTTTGGACAGTGGTGTCATCATTCTCCTAAATGTCCCTGTTAGCATGTTTCTCCCTGCGCACGTTGCTGTGCGATATGCCAGTTAATTAGTTCCTCTGAATTATGTGTTGTGACAAGAGTCTTTCTGCAGCTAATGCAGGATGCTGAAAAATAAATGATTGCCAAAGGGAAAAGGATCACTACTGAATGCACAATTAGATGAATTATAATTACAATGTGCCATTAGATAGTGTAATGCTTACGCAGGTCAGTATTAAGATATCACTCCAAAGCATCAGACTGAAACAGTTTGAAGGTAAAAGCTGACTCGTGTCCCCTAAAGCCAAAAATGACAGTGAAAAGGTTGTCCTGCCTCCCAGACTGTGACGTCTCTCTGATGTTTGTCTCTGTAAAAGAGGCTTTCAGAGGACTGGGGGAAAATGATTTTCACAGTGCAAGAGTTACATGCAGATTTTCGCATTGAATACCATTTAAATGGCATGAAAACCATCTGGATGGAGAAAAGAGTCTCACAAATTAGTCCCCTGTCCTCTGAATGACGTCTGACTGATGTAACTTGTGTATGTAGTAGATTAAAACATCTTCAGCTCAAATCTGGCTAGAAGCATTCACTTAATTTCACACATGGAACAACAGCAGGTTAAGACAAACACAGAAGAGGGTTACAGTGACAGACAAATCAAATTATGCAAAAATGTGCAGTGATTTCTTTAAGAAATATCATATCCTTTTTAGTGGACTAAATCACTGTGTTGTACTTCAGAGAGAGCAAACCTTTTTAAGGATGCTTCATACTGCTGACTACAACCTGAAAAAAATGTTGTTTTTTGAGTGTCAAAATGGTTTCAGGTACTCAAATTCAAGGTTTTGCTTTTTTTTCTCTATTTATGTTGTAAATTCAGTATCCTTGGGTTTTAGACTGATGATGTTCAGAAAAAATAATTATTTGAAAATGGGCTCTGGGGACGTGCAAAGCTCTCTTCTTTTTTTGCTTATTTATGAATTTCTATTAAAAGAATTGTTAAAACCTATAGATGTACGGAGTTTGGCAATGAAAATACAATTTGGCATTGAAAGGGAAAAGGGAAACATTGGCACTGGAAAACGTTCAACTTAAAAATAAAAACTACAGGTGTTAAAAATGATTTAACTATATTTATTTTATTCATTTATATGCATGCTGGTGTGTTTCAGTGACAATCTTCAGATTTTTTCCTTCATGTTTTCTCTCTTTTTTCGTTGAATCCGCTTTTATGTCTGGAACATCCTGTCTATGACGGGCTTGAGGACTTGCCTCAGATTAATCTGATTCCGTTTGATTCGGCGGTGGGAACCTCTTGCAACCGCATGCCTTTGTTGGCGTCGACCCCAGCAGGATTCGAAACCTGGGCCTTCCGCATGGAAGTGCTCTAACCACAACACTAGGGAGTGTACTCATTTTTCATTGTTGTAAAATTGTAAAAAACAAAATCAGTTTCAACTTTCTGTCACTGATCGGACTGCCACATACCGAGGAGACTTTGTCTTCTTAGTATGCAAATTATAGTAGTAGCTCAGTCCATAGGAACTTGGGTTGGGAACTGGAGGGTCGCCTCTTCAAGTCCCCGTCCGGACCAAATATGGAGCGTGGACTGGTAGCTGGAGAGGTGCCAGTTCACCTCCTGGGCACTGCCGAGGTGCCCTTGAGCAAGGCACCGACCCCCCCCCAACCGCTGACATCTCTCCACTTTGTGCATGTATAGGTCCTGTTTGTGCATGTGTGTGTCTTTCTGACCTGTGTTGTAATGACAAAAAGAGTGAAAAAATTGAATTTCCCCTCAGGAGGATATATATATATATATATATATATATATATATATATATATATATATATATATATATATAAAATTAAAAATCATGTTCTCCTTGCTCCCTCCCGTCAAACGTCTCCCTGCCATGACAAAACTGATAGAAAGTTGAAACAAAAAAAAAAACTGTCAACGTAAAAAAACAACAACAAAACTGACACTGACACAAAAAAAAAAAAAAATAGAAGACTGTTAGTGAAAAACACATCAGAATGCAAAAAATCTTAAAATAAAATAAAATTATTTGTAATGCCTGCGTTTTAATTTTATTCTCACTGCCAAAACTTACTGTCAGTGTTCTAGCTCTATACAGATGTAACCATAATGAAAATAATTGTCTGTTCCAGCTCTTCTCTGAACATCTGTATTGGCCTGTTAACTGGTATTAAACAGCCTTTCGCACTATGCTTGAACATGAGGGTAAATGTGAAATCTGCAGCATCTCAGTCATCTTCCTTTTAATTTCATGAGCTGTTCTCACTGACCAGAGGAGTAGCATTATGTAAATTCTAAATTTGAGTGGTAGGCACCTTTTAACACAGCTACACCCCATATGGCCTGAGTGCTGTCTGTGCTCAACTCTATCCCAGAATATTCAGCTCTCAGCTCTCAAGTCCCCATGGAAACCAGGCATGCCACAGGATCCACCACACTGTGCATGTGTGTGTCAGTTTCAGTGTGTGTGGATACATGCAAGTTGATATTATTTATATATATACAGTGTGTGGCATACATGCTGCATAAATCCATTGTAAATAAAGCGTGGACAGACACAGCAGCAGTGACTTCACAGTATGATGCAACCCGATGTAACAGCATGACAAAAAAAGACTCAACAGGTTAATTAACTCTAACACAGCCTGAGCTGAGCTGTGAGCGTTATGAGCTCTGCTGATGATGCAGGCTTTATGCTCTCTTCTGTAACACATGCAGACTTAGCAAACGAAGCATTGTGGTTTAACAGGCTGCTTTGGAGTTATTCACTTAGCATCAACAGTTAGCTTAGCTTTAGGTATAGCACGCATTCATTCAACCCTACACCCAGACAGAACACCAACTTTCCTCCTCTCTATACAAAGGCTACACAACATTCTGCCTTGGTGCCAGACGTAAATCATGACCTGTGTGACCTACGTCCGATATTCCTAGCATCTGGGCGGAATTACCAGAAGCCAGCTGAGAAAACACAACATGTAAAGCAGACAACCTTTAAGTTGCCAGAGGGCATTTTCTTCCGTCTTCACCTGAGGCTAACCTCCTCCAGACCTTTTAGCTAACATATTCCTGAATCAGTCTTTCCACTGAACTCTGAGAGACAAAATAAATCTCAACCCTCTCATCCAACTCTGCGTAAGACTGCTCTACTTGGATCAGTATCCCAGCTATTTTGAGGTACTTGTTATTCACCTGAGTATTTAAATGTTATATTACTTTAGTTTAGCAGCTTTAGTTACTTGTTACTTTGCAGATTATTAAAAGAGTCCTTCACCCACAAAATGACCATTTGTATATCAAATACTCACCATGCGTTAGGTTGAATTCTTGGAGAAAACTTGAAAACTTTTATCTAGTCATATGCTCGGCACTTCCCATACACATGCATTTTCGCTAAAATATTCCACCTTAAAACATGTTAGTTCAAACAGTCTCATGCACGGCCAAGCGTGCCTTAGCATGTGTGAGCTCATGTGCATGCATGTGCACGCTACTTGTAGGCGAAAGTGTTTTATACTATATTGTACCATTTTAGAGAAGATGCATGTGTTTGGGAAGCACTGAGCATATGACTGGATAAATGAGGCCTGAATTATGCTGCGCGAGTTATGTGAGAGTTTGTGAAAGGATGTTTTAATATAGTCTTTGCAGTCATTCAAGGCAGACCTCATTCACTTCAATTCATAAAGAATGTTTGCCTTTTTTGGATTCTTGGTTCACTGTGGAGACATGAGAAAAGCAAAGTTTTCTGGGGGATTCAATGGAGAGTAACTCATATACAAATGGTAATTTTTGCAGATGAAGTATTCCTTTTATTCATTTTCCATAACCACTTACATGTATCCTGTTGGGGGTCGCAGGGGAGCTGGAGCCTATCCCAGCTGACACTGGGCGAGAGGCAGGGTACACCCTGGACAGGTCGCCAGACTATCACAGGGCTGACACATAGAGACAGACAACCATTCACACTCACATTCACACCTATGGGCAATTTAGAGTCACCAATTAACCTGCATGTCTTTGGACTGTGGGAGGAAGCTGTAGTACCCGGAGAAAAAACAGTGATCAGAACATGCAAACTCCGCACAGAAGGGTTCAAACCAGGAACCCTCTTGCTGTGAGGCGACAGTGCTAACCACTGCACCACTGTGCCGCCCAATCAATGATAAATTATGATTTTTTTTTAGGATTAAGCTACCAGGTACTTCAAATTGGCTCAACCTTTAATAGCTGCAACATTAGTTATACTTACACATTAATGCATCACTATGAATGCCATTCTGCGTCTGGAATACTTTTACTTTGGGTACTTTAAGTATATTTGGATGCTAATATTTTAATGCAAGTAAAATCTAGAATGCAGGAATTTTATGTGTAACCTGTAGTTTTTCTACACGCTTTTACTAAAGCAACAGATCTGAGTGCTTCTTTCACCACTGGATTTAACTATTGAATTTCAAATGATTATCATTGTTATTGAAAATTACCGTAATATTACTGCGTAATACCTAAAAACGCTTCTCCCTCCCTGACCACTGTCTTGTCTAACAGTGGTGTGTCTTGGCTCCTTTATTCCCTGCACTCTGCCCTGAGACTTTTTCCGCCTTCCCTCCCCTGCAGCCTCTCGTCTCTCACTGTGCTTTAAGTGTCTGGTTCAACAGTAGCTGTAGTTTCATCTCTTATATCTGTAGTACCGCCCTGACATCTAAGACGTGTAATTTAAGGTTGGATATTCAGATTTTACAAAATCTAAAACACACAATGAGCACTCTCTCTGTCACTGGGTTTTTTTTGTCCTTGCAGCAGTGTGACCTGAGAATAGAGTCTGTCTCTCAGACACACACCATCACACTTTCACAAGAGAAGTCAGTAAAGTGAACCAGTTTCAAAGCGTGGGGCAAGAATCTGATGCCCTGATAGCTTGTGATCACCAGTTGTCTCTATCATCTGAGTGTCGACACACTCCTGCATGCCCCAGACACCACTAATACTAGACTGGAGTGTGACTGAGAGCAACAGCACAACTTCAACCGATTTGGCACTCAAACGCTTTTTGTGTTCTGAACTGATTCTCTTTCTTCCAGTTTGACCTGCCTTTTTCTCCTCTCCTCTCCTCTCCTCTCCTCTCCTGTCTTTTTCTGTCTTTTTTGACATAACAGCTTATCTGCCCCCAACTTGAGATCATTCACAGGGATTTGTGTGTCTTGTCTCGTGCAGAGAGCTAAACTGAGAAATCGGGAGAGAGAAAAAAGTTGTTCTGATGGTTTGATTGAAGTGAGTCCTCATTCCTCCTACCTTATAGTCTAAATAGTGATGAAGAGGAGATGAGAGATGGATGAGGAAGGGTGAGAGAGGTGGAGGAGAGTGGGGAGGTGAAGAAAGGAGCACTGATTGTGACCAATAGTGGAGGTGAAGTGGGTCTGTCTAAGTGCTGCATACTGATGAGGCCAGGAAGTGATTGGATTGAATAAACACATATGCATGATATGTTACATGGTGTGAGGGTTCAACTATTTTGGGATTCCAGGCAGGTTAGTTTGTGTCATGAAAGATTTCAGTTAAGTCAGTTTTTATTAGAATAAAGCTGACAAAGAATGCCTGCCTTGAAAAATACATAGAACACGCAATTTAAATTCACCACAAACTACAAACTTCCCTCTCCTCGCCAGAGAAATGACAGCGTGGTTGACGTACACGATCCTGACAAACGACCTCTTGCGAACATTTCCTTCCACACTCTCTCCTTTTTTCTCCCGTCTCTGTACATTTATGAAGTCTGCCAATTTGTCCTGCCCAAGGCGAGATCGTGTCTAATCATGTCTTTCCATTGACTTTGTATGCAATTGTGCCTCCTCTAAAATTCACTTCATGTTCTGTCTAAAAACACACAGTTAGAGAGGAGGTTGGGGTGGACGCTTAGGCCAACTAAGTGTGTGACCCTTAACGAAGAAGACAGTTATTTGCAACCCGCTTCCGACCAACAGTCAGTATTGGTTTCTTTTACCGTGGCCACAATCTTTTTCTTTTCTTAACCAAGTAATTTTAGTGGCCTAAACCTAATCAAAGCGTAACAACAGAGGTGGCAGAGCAATATACGTTTACTGAATGAATGTCTTTGTGACAGTCATTTGTAACAGTTTGGTCCTGACAAACAAGGCACTTTGTAATTTAGGTTGGAGGACTCAATTTCGAAATGGTTGTGGGTAGGGATAACAGTCTCTTGTGGCCAAAGTGTTTGAGGCTATGCTCCCCGGAATCTAGATGTTTATGGTTGTGAGGATACAACACTTCTTCAACGTCTTCTCATACAGCTGTTCATGTGATATCTACCGAATTAGTGCCCCACAGAAGACGTTAAGTACTTCACATAAAGTAACACAGGGAAGGTTTAGGCAAGCAAAGTTATGCAGGTTAGGTTTATGAAAAGAAACATGGTGATGACGTACCTCAAAACACCTGACAGTTCACTTGGTTTCACACAGTTCTAAACAATTGGCTCCTGGGGGAAAGTCCTGTATTGTTTGACCCATCCGCCCTAGCCTTCCTCCTTCTATGGACATTTCTGTTTTTATTCTACTTCCTTCTTTAGTCTCATCAGTGCATTGGTTGCCTGATTACTGCCTTCCCAATTACATTAAATATACACAAATAACTGGCTCATGACTAAATGGGTTATATACGAATTGTGGTGCATTACGTTTAAGGTATATGTAGAACTGTGCATGAGAACAGTCTGACCCCCTTGAATCTTCTAAAATCCTGCACAGGTTATGCAAGACTCAGACTTGGGTATAAACATTTAAAGCTGGAATAGAACATGGGAAGACAGGTAATTGGTCATAAAATTGAAAATCGAAACTGAGAGAAGTGTGTGAGAGAGAGATAATGAAGGTATCAGTGAGGACAGTAAAAACTCATGATGGGGTAACATGAGAGAAGAGATTTTCCTTATCCAGTTTTTGAAATCAAAATCATTAAAAGGATGACTGGATTAATCCTTAAATTCCAGTCATTAAGTTTATATTGTCATTTAAATTGGCCTAAAAGTGAGTATAGCCATTGGTGGATTATGAGACAATGGGCCCCTGGGCACAGATATACAAAAGACCCCCACCCTTCCTACATAGGAGCAAGAAACACAGACTTTGTGGTGGGTTTGCCTCTAGTGTCATTGTTTTGTGTTTCATTGCTCTTGTTAGGGAATCTTTTTGTAGTTATGTGTCTTTTTGAGGTAATTTTGTGTCTCTGCACATCTTTGTGGTTTTTTATGTCTCTTTGTGGTCATTATGAGTGTCCCCCGGTCAGTAGGTGTTAATTTGAGTGACATTTTGCAGATGAAAGCCGGGGGAGCCCTGCTACTCTGGGCTGCTCGATGTGTGCCTTGAAGGCCCCTTCAGTAATTCATCATGAGGAAAACCCTGCTCGCAGTGGACTAATATTACCAGGTGACCTCATGCGTGATTAAACATGAGTATTTCGTGCGGCTCACTGGCATGGGAAAAGCGAAGTCTCTATCTTACCTGAAATGACTGACATTTCCCCCCAGGAATGATACACACAGTTATTTGTAACTTCACTCTACACAACACAGGAATACTACAGAGCACCTTTAGCATTGATGTACAGTTTAAACCTCCTTTTTTCTTTTAAACGTGGGTTAAACAAACAGAACTGATTCTGCCACACGTTGTCACATCATCAGTCTCGTCATCTTTCAAGGTTTAGCTCTTTTGATGGATTTGAGTTTGCTCTTTCTGCGAATGGCTCTCTATGTTGTGTAGTGAGATGAGCCCCCTGCACCCAAAATGCTGTCAAAACATTCATTCATAATTGCCAATGGCGCCTCCGTAGTTCTTGACCAGGAAAGAGGCAGGAAAGAGGTGCAGAGGAAACAAAACTCTAACCCTATAAAGGACACCAAATCATTGAGATGCTGATTTGCGGTGGACTTATATTATCACATGACCTATGTGTTTGGATAAATATGGTGGAATTTTTACTTGACAAATGGTGGACATGGCAGATTCTCACAGGATTAAGATCACAGACCTCCACAATTAAAACAAATTAGGAGAGCTCCCTGGGTAACTCCAGTCCCATGCAAATGGGGCTCTTGTGTACAAAAAGTCCAAGAGATAAAACATTCAAAAACAGAAATAATCTAGTTAAGAATCTGTTTACCAAATGCACAAACACATGTGGGCAGGTACCTACTTACACACACTTTCAGTAACTGACATACACACGCACACACAGTAGAAAGTGCAGAGTTTGCAGGGCGAGCTAATTTATGCTTCAGTGCGGTTCAATTAAGGCAGATGTAAAGAACTGTTCCTCACTCTCAGCATGTGCTACTCTGTTAAAACGCAATGCAGAGCACACACATCCTCTCTTTCTCTCTCCTGTCACACACCCACACACACGCACAAACAATACACACGATACAGAGGGTGGTAGAAAAATTCATGGACTTTCATAATGAAATTGGGGTTGTTCACTGAGCCATAGGATGTGTACAAACACAAGAATGCCATGGCAACACAGAGATGACAGGATGCCTGAGTGCTGGAATTCAGCCTAAATGGATTGTAGCTTGTGTCCAAAATGCTGGTGTGAAGCTTTTAAAACAAACACAACAAAAAAAGATTGTTTTTCTTTGTCCGCTGTGTACGAAAAAAGCTTGACACTATCATCGATTTAGATAGAGTAGAAGAGCTAAGTGAGTGGCAGCACAACACATTCTCTCTCCCAACTTGTTAAATACCAACACTTGTTCATGCCGATGAAGATTCTCAGAAAAAATGTTAGTATATTAATAAATTGTTTTCATAATTACGTTGTGGTGACAGTGTCATCGCTGGCTGGATTTTCTACAGAGACAGTGTTACATAGAGTTAGTAAAACACTATATTTATGTGCTGGATTCACATGAAGGTGGTCAGGTTATATGGTGAGCATACAAAGTACAAGCAAGGGCTGATAATTGTATTACTATCAACAAACCGACCAAAACGAAAAATGAGTTAACCCTACTAAGTTGTGCCTGCGTAGTCAAAGCCTGATATACACTCACCGGCCACTTTATTAGGTACACCTTGCTAGTACCAGGTTGGACCCTTTTTGCCTTCAGAACTGCCTTAATTCTTGGTGACATAGATTCAACAAGATGTTGGAAACATTCCTCAGAGATTTTGGTCCATATTGACATGATAGCATCACACAGTTGCTGCAGATTTGTCAGCTGCACATTCAAGATGCGGATCTCTGGTTCCACCACATCCCAAAGGTGCTCTATTGGATTGAGATCTGGTGACTGTGGAGGCCACTGGAGTACAGTGAACTCATTGTCATGTTCAAGAAACCAGTTTGAGATGATTTGAGCTTTGTGACATGGTGCGTTATCCTGCTGGAAGTAGCCATCAGAAGATGGGTACACTGTGGTCATAAAGGAATGGACACCATCAGCAACAATACTCAGGTAGGCTGTGGTGTTTAAACACCCGGTGGCACCTGCTGTGGTCTTCTGCTGCTGTAGCCCATCTGCTTCAAGGTTGGACGTGTTGTTGGTTCAGAGATGGTCTTCTGCAGACCTTGGTTGTAATGAGTGGTTATTTGAGTTACTGTTGCCTTTCTATCATGTTGAACCTCCTCTGACCTCTGGCATCAACAAGGCATTTTCACCCAGAGAACTGCTGCTCACTGGATATTTTCTCTTTTTGGGACCATCATCTGTAAACCCTAGAGATGGTTATGTGTGAAAATCCCAGTAGATCAGCAGTTTCTGAAATACTCAGACCAGCTCGTCTGGCACCAACAACCATGCCATGTTCAGAGTCACTTAAATCACCTTTCTTCCTCATTCTGATGCTCAGTTTGAACTTCAGCAGGTTGTCCTGACCATGTCTACATGTGTAAATGCATTAAGTTGCTGCCACGTGATTTACTGATTAGCTATTTGTGTGAACAAGCAGTTGAACAGGTGTACCTAATAAAGTGGCTGGTGAGTGTAGTATATTTGTAGTCAATCCCACATGCACCATTCTACCGCTGTAATACTCACTACAACACCAAATGTGCTTTAATCTGCAACAGAAAATAGTCCTCAACAAATGCACTGTTTAAAATCGCCACAAGCTACAGCACCCAGCTGTTGGAGGAAAGTATAAATTTGTAATGTGTTTTTAAAGGTTCCCCTCTTTAGTAGAAGTGAATTGGCCGCAGATGCCAGATCAGGAGATAGCCTGATGCGTTGTTGTCTTTCGGTCGTTGTGTGAGCATGTTCCTTTAACTTCTCCTTAATCTTTCTCTATACAGTTAAATTGTTGCCTTCATAACTTCTGCCAAAATTCTGTTGCAAGTTCAAGTTAGTTGAACTTTAGCTGTAAAACCTGGCAGAAAGCCAGGGCAGTGTGTGCCGCCATGGTTTTGCACAGCTGCGTTCTCTGCTCTCTCCATTTAAAAACTAAAGCCTTGCTCTGTGTGGTGTCACACTTAAAGAAAGATTTTCATATTTTGAAAAAGGGCCTGACTCTAGTCAACAAGTCGATCTGCTTTCTTGAGCTGTTGACCTGAATCACCATGAGCGTTCCAAGGTTGAGCTGAGTGAGCAATGTGAAATCACTAAACATGGTCTTTTCTATGACAATAGACATTTTCTAACAAAAGAAATCAATAATGAAGATCAATGATGATCAATAATGGAACAACAGTGAATGTGGTTTGTTATGGCAGCTGATTGTATGCCATCAACATCCCATCCTCCTTTCTTTGTCTATCTCTCTTTTTTTTTTTTTTTACCTTTTTCTGTGCATAATGAGTGCCATACTTAACATACGAACACTTTCCTCTCTCACCCTCTACATTTCTTTCTCCATCAACAATCTGCTTACTCGTGTGTCCTTGCTCTTGTACAGTTTTAGTTTTTCAAGCTCTTACTTAATTCCCTGCCTCTCTTCCTCCGTCTATCTCTTCCACCGCTCCCTCCCACATCTTATTGCTTAGAGCAAACAATTACTTGCCTTGTTTGAGATACTCTGGACTAAAATAAATCTGAATAAATGTAGGGATCTCAGTCGCTACAGAAATGTAATGCGGGTGAAGGAGGAACAGATGAAGAAACGCAATAAGAGCTATACAAAGATGTCACTGCCGCTGAGCGTCAGAGTAGACCTCTCTTTCTTTCGCTGCCTTGCACACATACATGCAAACACACAATTATATATATGTGTCCACATATTTGTGAAACACAGCTTTGTTTTAAAGAAATGACATCCCTACAGGCAGAGAGGAAATGGGGAATTTTCTAGTGGATTACTAAAGAAAACATACAATCTTGTCAGACCTGAGGGCTTTTTATTGTTTCTGGGAGAAAAAAAATCCAGCACTTTCTGCTTAACTATGCCTGCATATTCATGTTGGTTTTACTTAGTGTATTTATTTATTTACTAGAGGGAATCCACAAATCATCCGTCCTGGTCCTTCACTCATTTACTCTGACCTCCATTTGAGGCCGTTTTCCCAAATGCAGCTCTAAGATCTTGGAGGAGACTTAAAGAAGCTGGAATTTCAATTGCAAATAAGACACTGCAGGACTCTTGAGGATGCATACGGGCGATTACTTAAAACATTTATGGGGTTTCTGACTTTTAATTTACAGTGAAGCGTGGGAGATGAATGAATATGGAGATGTTCATGGTACAGTATCCACGTCCATTTACAGTAAAAATACATTTCAACAATCTGCCTTGGTTTTTTTCTTCTTGTAAGTGAAATGGAAGATTTTTACACAACTATTTTTACTGACAAGGGAGATTTGTCCAACTCAAGAAATAAAACATTTTACATACAACATTAAATTTACATTTGTTAAAAGACAAAAAACCCCCAAAAACCTTAATAGTCACATAAAAACAACAATAAACAAATCTGCAGCTCAGTTTATTTTCTACAAACCATTGATGACTTATGCTGCTTTAAGTTTTTCCTATTCACTTCAATGTCCAAAGCTCTTATTGTGCTTACATTGTCTTTTGACTCTCAGTATAATTCTGAATTTAGCTGCATTTTTGTTGAAAACAAAATAAACCACATAATCAATAGTACACACAAAACAGTGGCGGCTGCTGGTCTTTCAAACAGGGGAAGCTCACTTTAAGTTTACATCATAAAATTTGTCATATTGTAGCGAGGCAGTAGCTTATAAAAGGAACTTTTAATTGAAGCCGTTTTTCAACCACACTCATGCCATAGAACCACAGCAAAACACACCTCAAAGATTTTCAGATGGGTTTAAGCACCTGATCTGTGTCTAAAATGGTGAAAATGACCTATATCACTTATGGAAATAAGGAACTCCGAAAGCACACTGTCAGAAGACTCCACTCTCAAATATCCGCATGGGACTGCACTCGAAATGCGAAGCGCTGTCAGTCACAAAAGGGCTCAGCCTTTAGACAATTCCTACAATCATCATGAATACACCGAGCGTCCTCTTCCGCCTACCACTCCATTAGGTCCCAAGGAAGCTCAGCCTCCCTGGAAGTGACGATTTTGTCGCATTTATCCAATGACTGTCTCGCTTTGCTGACAGGGAGGTGGCATTTGAAAACTGGTGATAAACAGCTGACATTTGAACATCATAGTCATGATGTTAAACGCATCCTAGCGCACGTTTAATGCAATGTAAATTCTTATTTAAATGTAAATTCGATCATACACATTTGACCATTTCTTCTACGAAATTTTAGGGGAAGTTCAGCCTGCCTTGTTGTCTCAGAGCAATCGCCCCTGATACAATTTTAAACATTCAGTAAATGGTTTACAACACACTATCATGTAGTTGCACACGTGGGCACATACATATTATTAATTACAGTAATAAAACACAGTTGTAATAAGATAAAATATGTGTTTACAGGAGAAGATATAATTGATGACAAATACTGTAAAAACATGAAACAATTTTTTTTATTATAGCTAAATTCAAATACATTATAGTTATAGTATGCTATAATGTAATAATATATATAGTATCTATTAAATAGATAAACTCAAAGTAAGTCTTACAGAACATGGCAGAGTCATTAGTCTACATTATCTTGTTAAATCAACCTTCTAAAATGAAACTAATTTAAAATATATATAAACTTAGCACAAAAAGTAAGGAAATTTGTGTTTGGTAGGTTATTTCTTTGTTGTAACTGTGCTTCTTGGCAATAAATCTCATAGCGTTGGAAAGCCTGTTTATTTCCCTTTTAAATGGTGCCACATTTGTTTGTAAGGAACATGCATTTGTGGGATGAGCAGCAGAGCTGAGTATGTGGGTTGCGCCTATGAAAAATCTGGCAAATCTTCTCTGCCAAACAGCTTCCTTTTTTTTTTATTTTTGCTGTTGCTATTGACTATTGTTTGGTGAATTGTATGAAGACACAAGACATATTGGCAATTCAACAAAGAAATACCCTACCAAAAAAACAAATTTCCTTACTTTTTGTGCTTAGTTTATATTATTAATAATGAAAACTTCTCCCCAAACAAGCCTCATGCTAAGAGGGAATTTTCTGACGAAGCCACCTTAAAAAAATCTGGCTCTGAAAACCACAGTGCACCCTGTGAAATTTATCTGCCAAATCGTACTTCAACTGACTACAGCTAATTTTTCAATGAGATATCATAGCTGAAAATATGCTCCACTAAAGGTGTAAAACCTACAGTATGACACTGCGTGCCTATTGTCACCTCGAGCCACCAGGAGAAGTGTAACTGTGCATAATATTTCATCTTCTCAAATGACCTCCATTCATTAGGAGTTGAATAAACAAAGCGAGACAGCTCTATGGACTGTGCACCTCATAATAAACCAACGAGTAATTAATTGAACAGCAAAGTCCTGATCCCTTCGCTTTGCTTTTGAGCCATCTGTAAGAAGATGTATAACATAATATTTCCTTTTTGACATATGGTAATTTACTATGAGATCTCTGCAGAGATATAACATAATACAGCATTTCTATGATTCCAGCGTGGCGCTGTATTTGTGTGTATGTGTGTGATTTTGTGCCGATAATAGAATCTTAATTGGTTGATTAGGGAGGATTAAGGTCATTGATTGGATAGAGCTCAGGGCTCACCTGCTGTTCCCTACATCTAATTGGTTGGCTAAATAACATTTCAATGAAAGGCTGGGAGCTGCAGCAGGCGAGCGTTCACACACTCGCACACACGCGAGCACACACACACATACATTCAGCCAAGAGGGAAGGACGAAGACTGATAAGGAGAGGAACAGGGGATGAGGGATGGAGGGAGAAAGAGAGAGGGAGAGAACATCCTTTTACACCCGAGTGTCTCAGCCTTTCTGGATGACAAAAATATGGTCTGTCAATCACAAACCAGGGTGCACATGTGTGTGAGACAGAGGTAGAAAGATGCTCAGAGCGCACAAGGTGCAGGTGTTCAGAGCAGACCGCTAATAACCTGTGTCAGCACACACAGAGTCACACAGTCACAGAGTCACATACCGCGCTGTGTGTGAAGTGTGATACTTGCAGTGACAGTGACAGGCTGTGGAAGATGAGACTAATAATTGATTGACGTCGGTGTCCTTGCAGCTGTATCTGTGCTTGGATGTGTAGGTATGGATTTTGTGAGTGTGTGCAGTTGCCTATGTGTGTGATTTGAATGTTTAAATTTGACACACTTTAAGGGAACAGAATATAGATCCATGCAAATGTGCTTTTCTGTGCAGCTACATGCTGCGTCTACACCTGCAGGCTTTCATATATGGTGGCACATGTTCAGTGGCTTGTTGTCAATGTGTTTTCATGGAACGTGGACTCATAGAATTTCACCTGGTTTATAAAATCACACAGGTACTGCAGGCTTTTAGAGGATTACTGTGATGTCTGCTTGGCAACTACTGCCTATATCATCATTATGGGAGACCTTAATGATGGTGAATTATCATTACTGCAGAAAATGCTACCCTGCACAGTAGGAAGGAGGCACATAAACAAAATATTCACACACACACAGGAGGTTGTAAATCCCACTCCAGATATTTTTAATGTGCTGTGTAGTGGAGTACTGGAGTGAACAGCAGTGCATAAGGAAAGCTGACTGCAGAAAGGTTTCTGTGTAGCAGAAATATGGCAGTAATCCTAAAAAACAGAATCTAATAAACAGGGGAAGATGTACAGTATGACCCTTTTACACACACTATTAAAGGTTCTGTATCTAACTTCCAGAAAATCCTTGTTTTTTGTGATGCATCTCTCAGAGGCCGTTAGGTGAGCAGTCAGCATCCTCGGTAGCCGCGAGCGAGCACCTGCATCAGCCACAACAGTGACAGACAAGAGACTGACTGTGATTCACTGGCATCCTCCAATACTGGAAAATAAATTAGAATCATATTTAGAAAAGCATTACTGTTTGTATTTTGCTGTATTTCATTTGGACAATTGGCTCCATGACACTAACCAGCTTGCTATTTACAAATTACTTCATTAGCTAATGTCACAAAGCAACCATTGGCAGATGGCTAACCTTATCTTAAATTATGGTTAGCTCACTGGCCGCCCAGCCAGCTATAACCAGTCTATGGTTGTAACTTAGCTACGTTGTATGGGTCCAACACATTCTTACTCCAACCTCGTCACATATTGATGCTTTGGTCATCGAGACTCCACGTCCATATATGACGTGGAAGGTACCCTGGGTCCGTTGGTTGTTGATGTTCTGGGACACTGTGTGAAGTTCTTTTCTTTCAAGATACACTTCTGTTTTCACAGGAAATTCAACGTTTACATACAGTCTCTTTCAAAATAAATACACTATGTAGGTAAAACACTGCAAATTGGTTTTTTTTTCCTTCAACAACAAACACACGTGGTTGGGTTTAGGAAAAAAAACAAGGTTTGGCTTTAGAATCTTACGGGCTGCGAACACCGCTCTCTCGGGTGAAAGCCGGTGTTTGTCATCCTTGTCCCGCTGCATTTACCCTTGATGCCACCAGGCAACGTTAAACTATAACAGCAACCTACCACGTATCATGCTGATGTTAAAGGATGCCTTTTTTCATTTCTGACGCCACAAGTCACTGCCCAACCGCTGGATTAAAACGACTTTGGAGTGAGACCGTGCTCATGGATTTGCCATCGCTTGCTTTGTATCTGATAAAGAAATTTGCAAACCAGCCCTGGGAGTCAGGATGAATTAGCTGATGTTATCCACTGAATACACATTTTCAAACCACAGAATATATTTCAATTGCCAGTGTTTCCTCTGAGATTTTTTTTCAGCACTGGAGGCACTAAAATTATGACATGGGGCACTGAATTTGATGAATTTACTGTTTCAGATCACTAATAAGACAAGAATTAGCTAGTGCACCTTGCTGTTCTTCCACTTTACGCCTGCTGCTAAGAGATTTATTTACCCAGCTGTTCTGGAGATGATCCTTTAGACAGCAACTGTAGCAGCTCCAATTCAGCCAGAGCAAACCTCGGCAGGCATAGCCCAAGTCCTTTACAGAAGTCAGTCCACAGGCTGTTGAAGTCAAGGATGTCTTTGAGTTTTTGAGTTACGTTAGAATCTCTTCACCAAATGGCAATGAAAAACAATTGATACATGTAAAATGTAGGCACAGTATCGTTAAATAATCATCAGAAGAATGGTTTTATAGACGATCAGGTGAAGAAATGACCAAAATGTTTACTTTTATTGGAGATGTATAATTAATTTGACTGCTTACTGGTTAAATAACAAGGAAACATGTACTCTCTCATTTACAGGCACATGTACACACACACACACACACACACACACACACACACACACATACAGGACTTGACCTTTTGGCCAATGGTCGTGTTATAATAAGTAGGGTGAGAGCACAAACCTGACTAAGCTCTTTAACTGCAGCTGTTTAGACACACTCACTCCCACTCACTTGCACACACACACACACATTGTACATGTAATGTGTGTGTGTGTGTGTGTATGATGAGAGGGAGCCACTAGAATAGCTGGCTCTACTTCCTCATTTGCCATATTGTTCAGAAGAAGGTACTTAAAACCAGATGGATCTCTCTTTCACACACTACACACACACACACACACACACACACACACACACACACAGATGCATACACACACTCTGTCTTGTACAAATTGAGTATGCATATTTATAGGATGAATTGCTGAATTATTGAAAGGTTTGAAATGGAGCCAATCAAGGTGCAGCAGTATGTGTGTGTGTTTTAAAAGCAAATGAGCTAAAAATCACAGCGTGCATTTCACTGCAGTACCAAGCACACGTGCATGGACACACACACACACACACACACACACACACACACATACATGAACTACAGACCTACACTTACATGTGCACATAGTTTTTTTCAAACACTTTAGTCAAACTTTTTAACAATTTATGTTTTTCCTGCTTCAAATGCTCAGAGGCCATGTTCATAAAGTTAAGCGCTCATTGGAAAAACTTGTTAAACTTTAAATCAGACAGTCTCATGTTAGCTCGAGCTTGGGGAAACCCTTCTTATCATCCTGTACTGGTGACTAAAGATAATAATAATTCTACTTTAAGACCATTACAGCACACATTTTCAAAATATTAATCTCTCTGTAGTTGATCTAAAATCCTTGATCAGCCTTAAAGGGACAGTTCACCTCAAAATCCAACATACATACTTTTCCTCTTACCTGCAGTGCTACTTTTCAGTCTAGTTTTTATGTAATGAGGTGCCGAGTGTTGTAGATATCGGCAATAGAGATGTCTGCCTTCTCTCAAATGTAATGGAACTAGATGGCACTCAACTTGAGGTGCTCAAAGCACAAAAAAAAATACATTTGAAAAACTTAACCGCAATGTCTCTCTCCAGTAATCACAGACCACAGACCTTATTGTGAGCAGTTTCATGTAGGAACTATTTTCTTTCATTATTGGCATTCTCCTCAGCTGAGCTGTAGTTGGCTATCAGTGCTAGGTGAGCTAGCAGTTGTTGCTCGCTGGCATGAGCCTTAAGCTTGAGGGCTTGGTGACACTACTGATGTACAGTACAGGCCAAAAGTTTGGACACACCTTCTCATTCAATGCGTTTTCTTTATTTTCATGACTATTTACATTGTAGATTCTCACTCAAGGCATCAAAACTATGAATGAACACATGTGGAGTTATGTACTTAACAAAAAAAGGTGAAATAACTGAAAACATGTTTTATATTCTAGTTTCTTCAAAATAGCCACCCTTTGCTCTGATTACTGCTTTGCACACTCTTGGCATTCTCTCCATGAGCTTCAAGAGGTAGTCACCTGAAATGGTTTTCCAACAGTCTTGAAGGAGTTCCCAGAGGTGTTTAGCACTTGTTGGCCCCTTTGCCTTCACTCTGCGGTCCAGCTCACCCCAAACCATCTCGACTGGGTTCAGGTCCAGTGACTGTGGAGGCCAGGTCATCTGCCGCAGCACTCCATCACTCTCCTTCTTGGTCAAATAGCCCTTACACAGCCTGGAGGTGTGTTTGGGGTCATTGTCCTGTTGAAAAATAAATGATCGTCCAACTAAACGCAAACCGGATGGGATGGCATGTCGCTGCAGGATGCTGTGGTAGCCATGCTGGTTCAGTGTGCCTTCAATTTTGAATAAATCCCCAACAGTGTCACCAGCAAAACACCACCACACCATCACACCTCCTCCTCCATGCTTCACAGTGGGAACCAGGCATGTGGAATCCATCCGTTCACCTTTTCTGCGTCTCACAAAGACACGGCGGTTGGAACCAAAGATCTCAAATTTGGACTCATCAGACCAAAGCACAGATTTCCACTGGTCTAATGTCCATTCCTTGTGTTTCTTGGCCCAAACAAATCTCTTCTGCTTGTTGCCTCTCCTTAGCAGTGGTTTCCTAGCAGCTATTTGACCATGAAGGCCTGATTGGCGCAGTCTCCTCTTAACAGTTGTTCTAGAGATGGGTCTGCTGCTAGAACTCTGTGTGGCATTCATCTGGTCTCTGATCTGAGCTGCTGTTAACTTGCCATTTCTGAGGCTGGTGACTCGGATGAACTTATCCTCAGAAGCAGAGGTGACTCTTGGTCTTCCTTTCCTTGGTCGGTCCTCATGTGTGCCAGTTTGGTTGTAGCGCTTGATGGTTTTTGCGACTCCACTTGGGGACACATTTAAAGTTTTTGCAATTTTCCGGACTGACTGACCTTCATTTCTTAAAGTAATGATGGCCACTCGTTTTTCTTTAGTTAGCTGATTGGTTCTTGCCATAATATGAATTTTAACAGTTGTCCAATAGGGCTGTCGGCTGTGTATTAACCTGACTTCTGCACAACACAACTGATGGTCCCAACCCCATTGATAAAGCAAGAAATTCCACTAATTAACCCTGATAAGGCACACCTGTGAAGTGGAAACCATTTCAGGTGACTACCTCTTGAAGCTCATGGAGAGAATGCCAAGAGTGTGCAAAGCAGTAATCAGAGCAAAGGGTGGCTATTTTGAAGAAACAAGAATATAAAACATGTTTTCAGTTATTTCACCTTTTTTTGTTAAGTACATAACTCCACGTGTTCATTCATAGTTTTGATGCCTTCAGTGAGAATCTACAATGTAAATAGTCATGAAAATAAAGAAAACGCATTGAATGAGAAGGTGTGTCCAAACTTTTGGCCTGTACTGTACATCCATGCAATGTTCTTCGTATGTAAATACTGGAGGCTTGTTAGAGTTCATCACATGGATTCAGGAATCTGTTGACTCTAAAATTTAGTTTGAAGTACTTTTACATTCATGGAATAGAAAGCAGATATGGTTCCCCTTACTGAGGGAATCAAAGTGAGCATGACTGTCTCCAAGTTATCGTTTCAGCATGTATTGGAAGTTTTCAACAATTTCTCCAAATAAAATGGCGAATTATGTTGTTGGTAACTGCCCTTTAAAATGTGCAGGTTAGGTATAAACATGAAATTGACTGTATTGGGGTTTGGGAAAGAGCATGATTTGGGTTAAAATAGGTACTTGGTTAAGGTCAGAGAACCTTCATGGTTACAATAACATCCACTTGGACAAGATCAAGGAAAGATTGTCATGGTTGTTTTGGTTTCTAATGTTATATATGGCAACAGGATAAGTAACACGCTTACAGTTGTATGTTTGGTATGGGAGCTTGCATGTGTAAGTGTCTAATCAGACTAAAACTGGCAATGCACTATAAAAACACAAATGGCTGCATATTGTAGATAATGTTAGAGCATGGGGCTTTAGGTATGAGTGTGAAGCTGCAATACAATTCAAGCATAAAGTTGTTTGAAGACTCACTGCCCAGTGGTTTACAATTGCTGAGATGTCACACTCCTACAAAGTATTTTATTCTCTGTTTAGACACTTGTAAAATAAATGGTAGATTTACCTTGTCCATGGTACAGAGTAGCCTCCCGGGAATGGGTGCTTGCACATGTTGGATAGGCTGAAAGCGTTATGTTGCCGGATGATGTTGCGTTACTTTGAAGTAAAAGTTGGGCCAGGTTCAACTTTCCTGTGCAGGGCGGTGAAACCATTAAAATGAATGACCAGGCTGCATATTTTGATACAGTGCTAATGTCTGTGCTATGAATTCTTAATCAAAAGTACAGTATGTATCCACTGTACTTGCATTTGGTTAATGTGTGTGTTCATCTTGAAGGAAAAAGAAGGAATGGTGAAGGCAGGATCCAGATGCAAACTGTTCTCCTTTAATAAAATATAATGATTAATAGGAGACTACTTCAAAACACAAGTGCTGATTTTTCCTTTTACAGTTAATAGGAGATATAAAGGGTCACATGACCTGACCAGCCACCCCAGACCAGCCGTCCTATTCTTAGAATTTTAATGAATACAACCCAGTTTCACATCTTCATATGAATCATCCGGCGCTCAGACTCTTTTCACTATTAGCACTCTGTGGTAGCCACTCTGTGTTAACTTGAGAGCGTACAAAAATATGAGTTACTCATTTAAATGCTCGTGACAACAAACCGCATCAATCCAATTTACATTTTCGGATGACAGACGTTTGCAAATTTCTGCCTCTGAAGACTGTGAGCTGCACAGTTGTGTACTATCACAGTTTATCACAGAGACACTGAAGCTTGTACATTTCGATGAAAAATGAACTGATTTCAGAGTCATTAGTACAGTATGTGGGCTGCTACAAAATCCACACACTGTATGATATTTTAGCCCGGGGCTTATATGAAAGCCCTCTTTACACTGGTAATCACACTCAAAAGGCCGACACAGACGCGACCATATTTCTTCCTGATCTCCTCTGTCTTCTTCCATCGTCTGTACGACATATCATCTCTCCCCTGAGAGGACCACTATTTGTGTTTGAAAAAACAGAACATGTTTGAAGCACTTACATTCAAAGTAAATGGAGCGTTGATGCAGAGGAGGATGGGAGGTTGTTGTTGCTTTATTCAGTGGTTGCCATGACATTCATAGCATCCAGCAGCTGAACTGAGCACTTAAGATTTCCTCTGTCATGTTGTTTAAGACACAAAGCTACAGCAAGACGTGAGGCTCAGGTTTCAGAGATGTCACTGACCATTCGAAAAGAGAGGAACTGCTATTTGTTTTTGCAAATGCTAAAGGTAAAGACAGAGAAGAACTCCTTTAGTTTTACATAAACTTACTTTTGATGGTTTATGAACTTTAACTGACCTTTTATTGAGTTTTTACTCATTTATTCAATTGCAACTTGGTTTGAAACACTTGGCATTTACCATTTACATAATGCCAATTAGATGTTAACATTTCTTCCACAATTATCAATCACTGAGTCGTTGAGTTTGTTTTAAGCTTTTAAAACATTTTGTTTTATGTTTTATTGATTAAGCTTCCAACCACGTTTACTCACTTTTTCTGTTTTCTTGCTATTGAATGAATGAAATAATGAAATAAATAAGAAGGTCTCTCTTTATTAAAACCAATGTAAAGAACCCAAGGTCAATCATTAAGCATTGTTGACTTAAGTGATGGAAAATTACAGATGTGTGAAAAAGTATTCTCACATACTAGATATTTTCCAGCAACCACCACATCAGTTGCATCTACAGAGAGCTAACGTGAAAGGAATACTTCACCCCCCTAAATGACCATTTGTTGATCAGTGACTCAGCCTGCGTTTTGTTGAATTTGTGAGGAAAGCTTTTTTCTTGCATGCCCCCAGTGAACGAGAAGTGAGAAAATTCTTGATTAATTAAAATCATAGGCGGCCACATTTAACAACAGCTAAACTACAACCCCAATTCCAAAACAGTTGTGTAACGCTGTGTAAAACTGAAACTTTATTGTTTTTTGTAAATATACACTCTTTCAGAATTTGATGCCTGCAAGAAGTCCCCAAAAAGGTAGGACAGGGGCAACAAATGATTGGAAAGGCTCAAAAAGCACCTGTTTGGAACATTACACAGGGACACAGATTAATTGGTTACAGATGACGGTATTGTGAATGGGTATGAAAGGGGCATCCTTATAAGGCTCAGTCATTCACAAACAAGGATGGCATGAGGTTTACCACTTTGTGAAAAACTGTGTGGGTATAAAGTCCAATAGTTTAAGAATGAAAGAGATTTAGAGCTTTCACCATCTACAGTCCATGAAATCATCAAAAGCTTCAGAGAATCTTGAGAAATCCCGACAGTAAAGGGCTAGACAGATACCAACACTGAATGGTCGTGACCTTTTGAGCTCTCAGGCTGGACAGCTCATCTGAGATAGACTAACGTGCTGCGTGCTGTGGTCTGATGAGTTTGTGTTTCATATTGATTTTTTAAAAAGGAAAAGAACTGTTCAGACTGTTACCAGCGCAAAGTATAAAAGTCAGTATCTGTGATGATATAGGGATGTGTTAGTGCCCATGGCATCATGGGTAACTTGTAACTTTTCTTTGACGCTTGTTGACAGCCTTGCACCTACCGGTGATGCGCGTATATCTCCTCCTCCTCTAATCATGGGTAACTTGCACATTTGTGAAGGCACCATGAATGCTGAAAGGTACAGATTTTGGAGCAACATGTGCTGCTATCAGAGTCTTTTTTTAGGCATGTCCCCACTTACTCCAGCAAGACAATGAGACACATTTTGCACGTGTTACAACAGCGTGGCTTTGCAGTAGAAGAGTGCAGGTACTAGACTGACCTGCCTGCACTTCCAACTTGACTCCCATTGAAAATGTGTAGTGTGTAATAAAGCACAAAATACGACAACAGAGACCCCAGACTGTTCGGCAACTAAGTCATATATCAAGCAAGAATTGGAAAGAATTTCACTTTAAAATCTTCAACAATTAGTGTCCTCATTTCCCAAACACTTACCGAATGTTGTTAAAAAAAGGTGATGTAACACAGTGGTAAACATGCCCCTGTCCCAGCTTCTTTGGAACGAGTTGCAGGCATCAAATTCAGAATCCGATCAGCCAAAACATTAAAACCACTGGCAGGTTAAGTGAATAACAATGATTATCTTGTTACAGTGCAATATTCCATTGGGAAACCTTGGGTCCTTGCATTCATGTAAATGCTACCTAATGCGCTCCACCCACCCAAACACCGTTGCAGACCAAGTAAACCCACTTATGGCAATGGCACTTATCAATGGCAGTGGCTAAGGTTGGGTCGGTATGAGGAAAAAAAAAAAACGGTCCGGTTTTTGTTAAAAACCACATCAAGTCGGTAATACCAGATTTTTGCCACTTGGAGGCGCAATTGATTCATTTAAAATAAAAAACGACCTTAGGACAACAGAGTGACAGTAACAAGTTGTTTCTTTTATTCTTTACAAATAAATTTTGCAGCTTACTCAATCAGTGCAAACAAGGGTTGCCTCTTTCGTCTGGCTCAAAGTCAAAGTGTTGCCATAGTGACGCATTCTTTGATTTCTTCAAGACTAAATTGTCCGCCATTATCGACTCCCCGTCACTATTAAACAAACTCCAGGCTACAGTAGAGGCCTCGGCACATGCGCAGTCGCACCCCCTAGCTCAGTTCCCGCCCCACCCCCACCCCCCTCTCTCACCTGCTCGCTGTGTGCTTGGTGAAGAGGCAGGTGCCCACAGACTCGGGCGTACTGTAAGTGGAGCGGACTCCGTGTAAAAATGTCCGTGAAAAATCCCTGCTATGTGAAAAATACATGCTGAACAGTCTTTTGTGTGACACTGGTGCACGGAGCGGAGTCTGCGCGGTTGTGCTTTGCGCACACAGGGCTTGCGGACGTCCACTTTTACTGGCCGGACCTCCGTGTAGTCCACTCGAGTATGCTGTCCGGTCAGTCTCAAAAAAAAAAAAAAAACCCGGTCCAAGATGGAGTACCGAACCGAAATGGTATTACCGAGAACCGACCAAACCCTAGCAGTGACCCCCCCAGCAGTACAATGCACCCTGCCACACCACAAAAATTGTTCAGGAATGACCCGTGGAACAGAACAAAGAGCTCACGGTGTTGACCTGACCTCCAAATACCCCAGATCCCAATCTAATTGAACATCTGAGGGATGTGCTGGTACCCCAGAGGTAACCCCAATCCATGATGGGTCCTCCTTGGACCGGACTTGGCTCTGACCTGTCAAGGCATGAACACAGGACCTGGGGGGTGTCCTTTGGTGTCTGGCATCAATGCACTGGCTTCAGATCTTTCGAGTCCTGTGGGTTGTGAGGTGGGGTAACAACACGTCCCACAGATGTTTGATCAGACTGGGATTTGAGAAATTTGGAGGCCAGGTCAATGCCTTGAGGTCTCTGTCATGAATATTGGTCAAAATGGATGTGCAAATCAATGCATTCTGTTTTTATTATGGTTTAACACAGTGTTCCAACTTTTTGGTATCTAGGTTATATCAAAACGTCCATTTACAGACTCTCACACAACATGTACAGTATAATCCAAGCCTCACTGAACCAGTCGTATGTTCATTGCTTCTCTAACAGACGGCCCTTGCCGACATGGGACTAAACAAGAAAGTGAAACTTACCTCTGCTCTCTTAAAAGCCAGACTCCTGTGATAAAAACAGTAATTTTACCGCTAGTTCATTACTGCCATCTTTGGTTAGTTTGTTGTCTGTTGTGTGACTTGAATAACACAAACAAACTAACTAACAGCAGTAGACCAACTTGCATTGTTACAACTGTAATTAACCCCCCCCCCCCCACACTTTTGACAGTTCGCCTGCACAAGGTTTACCTGTGAGGAAGGTGATGTTGATAAAGCAGCTCCAGTGAGTATGACCACATTACAGATGAGAGTCATAAAGCTGAAAATGTTTCATAACCTTGCAGTGAGTTGTGACTGACAGGCTGTTTGCAGAGTTGCAGAGTTGAAGGTTGTATAAAAAAGAAACCTTGAAGCTGAAACCTTTTCACCGCAGACATTTTGACTTGTCATGGCAGGAAAGCACAGGTGTTACAAATAACATTAACGACAGCTCAGTTCTATTCAAGTGTCCCGGTAAACCATGACAGTGTGACAGTGAGCCGGCATGAACAATACCAGGACCCTGAAAGTGGAGCAGCTAAATAGAATTCATGGACATCATTCATTTTCTTATTTACACTAAAGGACTGCGCTGGGATTGGGATCTGGCAGGTCCTGCAGGACCCAACACAAATCTCCTGGGAAAGGGTGATTAAAACTTGGCTGCGGGCGGGAGTGGGTGGTCAGTAAATAAACCGTGAGATTTCTGCGGGATGAAAACTATACGCTTAAAGTGTAAATCAGTGATCACACTGTCCTGAAATAACCACTGGTTTATTCAGAGTAAACACTATTGGAACAGATCAGACATTTAGCAAGTTAGCATGTTCATTAGTGTTGCCGTGGACACACATAGAAGGCACAGTGGCTCATATTGAGCATTTAGCTAGATGATACATAAATCAAATTGAAGTATTACGTTTGAATGCAGAGGAGGAGAACATAATTTCACTATGTTACAATGGTAACGTGTTTATTACTAGATTTTGGATCCCATGGGTCTCGCTGGACCCAACAGTAATCTCATGGGAGCAGGCAGTTTAAACTTTACTACGGGTAGGAGTGGGTGGTCTGGAACACACACATAACGGGAGCGGGCGGTAATGGTCAAAAATCCAGTGGGAGCGGACTTAAGGAAACAGTTCTGCGCAGAGCTCATGAGCCCTGTTTACACTGGGTACTAACATGTGTACTGGATGATCTGATCACAAGTGGACGGTGCTAAATATAAGTGTAAACATCCACCCAGATGCAGATGATGGGATCTTATAAGTCAAACCACTTGCTGAGGTGGTCTGGGATGCTTTTGACCCCATGTTTTCTTGTAGTGTAAAAGCTGGTAAGCCCTGATGTGTACCTGACAAGGACCACGTCATCAGTGTAAAACATGGTGGTTGTTTTGGTGACAGTATGCTAATGCTTTATAATGCACTTAGGACGAGTGGGATGAAGTGTTGAATGATCGTCCATTGTTTTGCCCTATGGAAGGAGACATGTTAGAATTTGCTGACAGCGATATCTCCATCTGTACCGACACAACCATTAATGTGACCAGTGAGCATGCTAGCAAGAATGTGGACATAATAACTGTGCACGGGCCCCTTTAACCTTGTAGCATAAGTGACGTAGACAGCAACGAAATCTGAGCACAAGTGGTCAGCTGGAGACACATGATAGACACAGGCATGAACAGCGACGTGTCTCGGTTGTCCACTAGCGTTCCTATCACCAAACGCATGTTATTTCCAGGTTTGAACAGCTCCTTTGTTTGTTTTTTTCTACTGTGACAAGTCAAAATGACTTCTGTGGGACAGCCCTGTGTTTCAGGCTTGACTTTAAAATAAAAACATAATGTAAAGTTGTTACTTCCAGTGCACTAGCTGCTTTGAACTGACTTTATTGGCACTGTCGACCAGGACAGGAGGCTGTTTTGTGTGTTTTATGATAGAAGCTTATTCACAAATGTTCCCAGCTGAGTTATATTTGTTATTATCTCTGCTCAGATGTCTCGTTCGCCTCCACTTTCCCTCACTAGACATTTAGAAGAGCATTATGTAATTTATGAGCATTATCAACAATGACCAGCTGCTGGCCAAGTACAGCAGCATCCACAGGTCTGTGTGAAATAAAACAGGTTGTTTGCTTTTTATGGCTTAAGAATGAACTGTGATGTAACGCTTGTGACTCGCATTTAACACCCACCATTTTCCATCTTTAAAAAGTTTTCTGAGGTTCTGTGTGTGCGTGTGTGTGCATTTGTATATTTGAAACTTTGACAAAAGTGTATTTTGGAAGCCAGAAATCTCATCTCAGCATCTCAGCATGCAAAGTAATCGTTAAGCCATTGGTATCGATTGAAACCCCTGCAGATATATTACGGTGATTTTATGCGACAATAAAAACTTGCTCAGTGCTCCTTCAACAACTACGTACATTTTAGAATCATATTGCAGCAGACAGAAATGAAAATCCATAGCGCTAATATCAGAGATCCCATATTGATTGGGATTGTTTTTTTGTTTCTTGGCTTCTTGCACTTTCAGAGCAGTGCCTGCTAAATGAATCCCCGCTGTTTTTATGTGCGGAAACAAACTCTGAAATATTAGTAAGATAATGCGAGCCGACAGATCTGGGAGAGACGTGAGCAGAGATCAGCATGAGGAACCAAGAATGAGTCTATAAACACTTTGGGGAATGAAGCCCTGGCTGTCTGTTCTGGATAAGTGAGAGCCTCGTTCCATGTTTATAAGTTCAGACTAAAGTGATCAAAGAGTAACAGGTGGAGTCTTAAATTGAAATCGGCCCTTTTGATAAGCAGCTGAATAACAACGAGGGGCAAACAGCTTAGCACATCTTGCACGCCTCCCAGCTAGGATGACTTAATCATTTGATCATTTGAACTCTGTTATTATTGTGACTAAAGCGTTCAGAATACAAAACAAGACAGGGAATTTTTAATGTGTCGAAGAAAGTAATTTTAAAAACTGTAATAAAATTTGTATAGATGTTTAATGAAAGTGTTAAAGGGGTTGATTTGGAGTAGCGCCAGTATTCAGATATTCAGACAATATAAAGACACTATTTTACAAGTAAAAGTCCAATTTAAAGCTAATTTGTTATGTTTTTTTTTCTTTTGTTTTTGTTTTGTTGTATTTCGTTTTTGTTTTTTGGCCACTTTGAAGCAGTACACCAAGTAGTGAACACAATATTGACGTTGATATGGTGCTTGTCAGCAAACAGTTGCTTATGTACACATCCAGCGGTTAAGGTGCAGCATTCATGTTTGTGTCCACCTGATGAATGTCTCTCTTTTAGCTCTGTTTTTGGTCTCTACCAGCTCTTGAGGGAAATATCTGGCTCTTTAGCTGCTTAATGCTCCACTGTATTCACCAGCCAGTTGCTGACTTTCTCTGTCTGCTGTTTGGACCTGAGCAGGTAGTGTTCCGAGGGTTTGTAGAGCTTTTCGTTGTAGTAGCTCAATAATATAATCCCTCATATTGTCACATAATTGTCACTTGCAATTTGTACATCATTATTAAAATATAATAATCTATTATAGATAATTATGTTTAGAATCTTAATCTACAAAGTAACTTGTAACTATGGCCATCTTGTTCTCAGTCCCAGGTCGTCAAATAACAGTGCTTTGTCCCGCTCCTCAGTGTGTGATACCAATGCCATCTCTATAGCCCTGTTTCCACCAACCACTTTCGGTATGGTACCTTTGGAACCTTAAAAGTAACCCTTCAAACATACCTGGACCATAGCGTTTCCACTGCAAACAGTACTTTTTTCATGTGGGTGGGGTTGTTGTCACTCACTGCTCCGTCCAGTGTATTTCCTCATTACTGGTGACACAGATGGAAGACTGTGCCTTGTTTATCGTCCACCGATTGAGGCTGCACGCCGACATTTTCGGTGTTAGAGCTGTTTTAATGTAAACTCAATGCTTTGTTAATGTAACGCTACCTAACTTACGTCTTTCCGTCACTTACTAATGTTACTAATGTGACATATTTAACATTTCATCCTTATTTTAACCCCAAAAAATGTTTTTTCTAAACCTAGCTATGTAGTTTTGTTGTCTAAACCGAACCGTACCAGTTTTTCCCAGGAGACAGCTGTGTGTCACATATAGCCGCTGAAAGTTGTGTCTCATAGAGATGCCGAGGGGTGCCTTCAGAGTCTGTATTACACGCTGAGTGGTGTGAGAAAGTGTCTGTATTTGGCAACCTGGGAGCGTACATATTTGTTGATCTGGGATGAGAACGTGTTGCTATAGCTGTTAGATTAATCTAATTAAGACAAAAAAACTATAGTAATTCTTCTTTTTAAAACGGTGAAGTAGACATATAAAGCGGCAGAAAGTCCCGAAGCAGTACCTTGAGATAGTGCTGAAGCACAGTATGTGAATTAAAAATATTGAATTATTTTCTGCATTGATTTTGGTGAAAGCTATTTTGAATAGTTCAAGACTAAACCCTAAATAATAAAAAAAATATTTACAACCACATCTCACATGTTCAAGTGTTTATCTCTTCAGATAATCAACCAAAACTGTCAAAAAAACAAACAAAAGCTTTGCTCTCACTTTTCTCCTGACATAAAGGTGTTAATGCATCTGCTGAAAACATGAAATAGAGCAACAGTCAAAGGCTCGACATCGCAGGTGCTTGTATTAAATGTAACAAAGAGGCAGCTGTAGCACAGTGGGTAGAATGGGTTTGGTTAAATGCCAGTTTGGTTTGTGTCTGTGAGAACTTCCTGTCTAAGTGTCCTTGACTAACCATTGAACCCCACTGGCTCCCAATGTATGTGTTAAATAATTATTGATAGAATTTAAGTCACTTTAGATGAGAATATATTACAGATAATGTAATCATTTTGATCCTTTTCTACTGAGTGCACATTAATTTGAATGTCTTGGTTACATATTGTAGAAACACTGTCTGAACAGCATAGAAACTAGACATCTAAAGAAACCTTTTCAGCCACATTTATAATCCTTTGAACCTACACGTCTAGACATCTTTTGACCGGTTGACAGATCTGTTCTGTGCCCATAGTGCCTATTATGTGACACATTTGTCTGGACAGAAGTTGGTGAAAATGAAGATGATAAAGTTTTGAAATCAATTGCAGCAAGGAAGCTTTTCATATATTATTAACAACTACTTGTTCGGTCACCTCTGTGTTCAGAATTTCCTTTTTTTTTATGTGAGAAAGATTTTTCAGTTTTTTTAATTGTTACATTCATATTTTATTAGGTTTATTTCTTTTATAGCTTTACAAAGGCTCCCTTTACTTCAGTACAGAAAAAAAATGGCTAGAACAGAGTGTGCTGCTGCACAGCTGCAAGTAAGGTGCAGGGAACATGAAGGCAGAGAACAGGTGGCGTTTGAATGCTTTGTATCGACAAAAGGAGGATTTCAGGAGTAATATGGAGACAGCGCAAATGTGGCTTTACTAAAAAGAAAAAAAAGAAGGGCAGGGAGTGTCTAAATCCTTTGTACAGTAAGGGACTGTATGAAAATTACTGGGGTGGGTGCTGGGGTTTGAATCTTGTTTTTTGCTTTAAAACATGGAAAGGCCCTCCCCAGTGTTAGCCCTGCCCTTGACTTGGAAAAATAACTGCAACACCCTCTGTTCCCAAATCTCTCCAAATTAAATACTGTTTTGGAACAACTTGTTTCACTAGAGAGGCAAAGCATAAAGAATTTAAGATGGTCTAATATAATATAAACCTTCACACAGTGGTTCCCAACTGGTGGATCGGGTTCCAAAAGTGGGTCCTGGGTCCATTCTGAATGGACCACAAGTGACTCGCGCACACAAATTTCCAACACAGTTTTTATTTTGAAGTGTTGTTTCCTGCTGTAGAGTCATTGAATAATGGACCTACCTGACAGAGACAGCAAAATAGCTCAACGACATGGCAAAATGCAAGTATGATGCTGAATGTATTAAACTGTGTGGACATGGAGCTAATGATTAAGGAGAAATCTGCACCCTTTGGCTGGACCAGTTGGGAACCACTACCTTAACATATTAGTGGAATCATTTTCACAGTAGCCACCATAATGCACATTAGCAGTGGAATTTTCAATTTTTTGCTAAATATTACAAAATTATTAATATTCCACTTTATTTTAGAAAAAGGAAACACTAAGTAAAAGGCTAAACTGGAATTTTAATACACAACGACTTCCTATGACACATTTACCCTTTTAAAAGCGTCCTGGGGAGACTGAAGAGAAACGACAGCATCAGTTGTTTTAACAAGTGCCCCAAAATGATGTTCAAGTAACAAAGCCCTCTGGTGGCCATAGTGATAATGCTGTGTGCAAAGGAGGAAGTCAGGGGTCGGTTTTTTAGAGCAGAGGTTCCCAACTGGTCCAGCCAAAGGGTGCAGATTTCTCCTTAATCATTAGTTCCATGTCCACACAGTTTAATACATTCAGCGTCATACTTGCATTTTGCCATGTCGTCGAGCTAGTTTGCTGTCTCTGTCAAGTAGCTGTCCATTAGTCACTCACTCTACAGCAGGAAACGGCACTTCAAAATAAAAGCTCTGTGCTTGAAATTCACTGTACTTACAAATAAAATGTGTTTTTTTTTTTTTTACAAACTTGACACTTTTGCAAGTCACTTGGAAATTAACTTTTCTGTCCACCTGCCACCATGGCTAGCAGATTCCAAAATCTACCAGCCACTCATTAGGTTATCATTGTTTTTTTGGCTGATGAGTGAAGTAAATTGAGCAGAAACTTGCATATTTTACCAAGATTTGGCTGGTAGCTGGTGCTAATTTCCAGCCTGGCTTGTGGTCCATTCAGAACCGATCTGCAACACACTTTTGGACTGCACCCCACCAGTTGGAAATCACTGTTTTAGAGCATTAGAGTCCACGTAGGGAGGAGATTAGTGTGAATGGAACAGTCAACAGAACATCAATCTTAAACAACTGACAGCCAACCTTGTAACCACAGTGTTTTTCTACCCTTAAAAAAGGACTTAATTCAATACAAACAAATGATGTTTCCCTAAACCTAACCAAATTTTAACCACAGTGTTATCACATTATAAAAAGGGATTTATTTTTCTACAGGTGATTTGTACAGTTTTGGAAAGCACAGAATGATGTTGTCCTGCCAGTGCAGCGTCAGCTCAAAAAATACTATGTGATGTTGAAATTACATATATTAACTTTGGAGGAATAATTGATTTTCCCTTGCTGCTGGTAGAGATTGCATCTAATCTCTAATCTTATTAATTGTTTCTCATAACTGACATTTATGTCCTATTAGCTAGCTGACTAATGAGAAAAATTTAGTCCTGAAACATTGTCAGGACCGTTGTACTATGGGTAAAGTGTACGCACCACAGTAATCCCACCATTTGCAACTATGTGATTATTTCCCCCCCTTTTTAAAAACAATTCATTTTGCAAGAAAGGGCTAAAATATAAATTTGAGATGAGTAAAAATTAAAATCCCCTCTTCTGCTTGCCCAAAAAGCATTTTTACAAAATGCAAAAATTAAATATACATTACTCTTCGTCTTCTCGGAAGGCGCTTCTACTCCTTAATAATTTTTGTACAGTCCCTAAGAGGACAATTACTCTGTGAGAACAAACAAGCTAAGAGACTAAGGAGCTGGAGCACCAGATATGCTCACTGGAGGTCATTTTTTTCAGATTGACTTTTTTTTCCTTTTCTTGCTTCTGCTTCCTTTGAGCTTTGTAGATTTTTACACATCTCCTGGAAAAACAAGGCAAAATCCCTGCCTTATACCACTCCTTACCATATCTGTCAAAACACGAAAGTACCCCATGAATCATGCAGCAGCCTCAACAGCGTGAATAGTAACGGGAGCATATCTACAGTTGTATGTTCCTGTAGTCCTATGTTTCCCAGCTAAACATCCCCTTATTATGATTCATTAATGAGACCTTTCAAAGGGTTTTATGATCTCAGCAATGTTTTCCCCAGGTCAGATGTTCAAAGTATGTTTCCCTGGGTCAATATGTTGAAATCACCCACCTACAGCTCACAGCCTACTGATGTTTAACTCTTTGAAACCTACACCCTCAAATTTCAGAGCAAGATTGTTTTCTTAACTTTAGATATTGATATCTCCACAGTGGTTGGACAGATTTTTACCATTCAAACTGCATTTGAAACATCCATACCCCTCCTTCATTTGTCATTTGTACTGTGAAGCTAGCCCCTACTAGTCTATTACATTATGTTAGTTTATATCAAGAGACATAACACCCTGGGAACATGGGGATTAGAGGTCAACCAGTATATCCTCCTGAGACCCGGTGTCCTCATATGAGGACATCCCATTCTGGGTTTACTTGACCTTATACTTCATTCTACTCAACTTAGACCTGTTGTCCTCATTCATGGATACTTTTTTGTGCCATCTTGTGGTAGTAACAGCACAGTGCACTAATCAAAAAAAACCCCAAGATGGCAGCCATCTCTGCCAAGTCAGTCTGCGATCCCAACACAAAAGTGGACAAGGTACAAAACCTGATTAAATTCAGTGGTTTAAACTTGTTTATTTATGATTAATAATGTTTGTAGTTTGATAGGGCAACATATTTGACCAATTTTAGCAACTGTAACAAGCTAATTAGGAAGTACTCATTTGAGGACATTGGGACCTAATTATCATTGACAATGTTTAGTTTTTTTACACTTATCAGCTCCTATAGATACCAAATAGCTATGAGAAATTAAAGAGTGGAACTTGTTTCCGAAACAGGTCTCTTTTGCTGAGTGAGTGCCTCTAGGTTAACTGTTTTTCATTTTAACATGTATTTACATTCATTTTTTGACTAGACTGCAACAGCCAGTCCAACACTGTAGCGCTATTAGTGCAAGAACTAAAATCCATGACTGAGTGAATGCTGCCACTTCCTGTTTCACATTAAAAGTCCTCCAGTGTTTCACACACAATCCAGTCTATTACTAGGTTTTGACCAGCCTTGTTTTTTATGCATTATGAATCACGGAGAAAGTATTTTAAGTATTTTGAAAATGCAAAATGACCCCACTCTAAAGTACTGTGTAAAATACAACTAAGAGAAATAGTCTGCTGCTCATGTTTGATCATCATTTTGCATTGAAGCTCCACATGAAGTCAAGGTGATCACATTGTGTACCTGCAGCTAGGTCTCATTCTGTCCAACGATCACTGTCTTTCACCTGGGAGGCCGGTGTTTGCTTCCCATATAAACCCAAACCTAAAAAAATGTAACCACATGCATTTGTTGTACCGACATAGTGGGTGTATTTGAAAGAGACTGTACGCATTGTACATTTAAAAAAGACAGGCTGAAGTTGACACGGCATCCCAGAACGTTAATGACAGACGCAGCTACATCAAATGTCGATTTGGAAAGTCCATGACCAAGCGGTGGTATGTTACAAGGTTGGAGTGAGAATGTGTTGGTACCTGAGGATCTCAGGTTGACTTTAAGGGAAATAATAGCTCAAAAAATATAAATCACTCCCACCTAGAGTTTTTTCTAGTTTGATATTCAGTTCCAGGTCTCCATATTTATTAAGATATTCATTACTTTGAGTTTGATATTCAGCGATCCAGATGTATTTATATCTGTATGTATTACTTTGTCTTAGATGTAACAGTTTCTAATAATTGAAGTTGTAGCAGTAACTATTTCTAGTAGGGACGGTAACCTGCTGACCAACAGCTGGCCAGTAAAGAGTCCCCACAGAGGCTTTTAAGATGTGTTCAAGGACGTCTGTGAAAGAGTTTTTGAGATGTTTCCGCAAACTGAGATGGAGGAAAAAAAAATTCTCCAAGGTACCGTTGTTGCTTCTTCATCCTCTCGTCTCTCTGTCCTCTGTCATGTTTCCACTAGTGCTACAAGTCATTACAGCCATGCAGTGTTGCTATTATGTTGGTCTATTAAATAAGTGAAGAGTGTGTGTGTCTGTCTTTCACATCTAATCGCACACCAGCCCACTTCCTCCATTAGAGATACAGTATGTCAAAGCCTTTGGGTATCTGTTTGTGAATCTGTGTGTGTGTTTGTGTGTGTGTGTGCGTGTGTGTTGTGCTGTTAAGAGTTTAGCCTCGAGTCCTGTCAAAACCTTGAGTTATCACACACAGAAGCTCATTTGCAGAGGACGCTCAACAACAAAAAAGACAAGACAAACAAGGCGTGGAACAGGAAAAGACGTTATACAGTACAACTGTTTGCTGTGTGTGTGTGTGAATCCTTTGTGTTTGTGTGAATCCTCTGTGTTCTGGCCTTATTTAGGCTCATTTACAGTAAACAGATGAGTTAGAAATTCTGTTTATCTGGTGTCAGGGGGGGTGGCGGGGGTAGTTGGAGACGTGGGAAAGACGGAGAGAAGAGGCAGAGCTGCTCCTTGCATACAATGATCTATTTATCAATTCCCCATCCTGTTTCTCTCCTCTCCACCCATTCTCTCCTCTCCTCCTCCTATTTCTCCTCCTCTCTTGACTGGCCTACTTGCTTATCCTCTTCAGAGCACTTTAAATTCAACTTAACAACACTTTTTTTTTGGCTACTGCATTCGTTCCTCTCCTCTTTTCCCTTCATTTAATTTCTGTTCCATTGCTCATCTTCCCTGGTACAAATAAGATACAGTAGAGACAATTGGCTGCCTCTATCTCATTCCCGTTATTACTCCATCCCAACTTGTGTGTAAATGTGTTTGTGCGTGCAGTTTGTTTCAGAAGGAAGGAAAGAAAGAGGCAATGAGGACAATGCAGAGGGCCGTAATAACCGTGGAGTTGTTGTTCTCGACAGCACACTGCTGCAATGCTTTAATTAATGTCTAAATATAGAGTCTTAAATAAATGCTTAGAGGCTGATTTGAAGAAATACATGCCAATTTCCTGTAGGCATATTGCTTAATTAAAAATGTTGTTTTCTGAATTTAAGATTATGTCACTCCGTAGAATGGACCCAGAAACAGCAAGCGAGAGAGGGAGTGAGGAAGGAGAGGAGAGAATAAGAGTAGGGCGTCTCATCTAAAGTGTGAACTTTAGGAAATGTGTTTAAACAAGACTTAGAGTCTACAGTCAGCTCTGTGACGCAACACAAAGCTAAATGCTAACATGCTCACAGCAGGTGTAATGTTCACCATGTTTACCATCTTTGTTTAGCATGTTAGCATGCTATCATTTGCTATTTAGCACAACACAAAGCAGGGTCCTGCATGGGTCTAATTTTGAAGAGCCACTGCCAAACAGACACCACAACATGCAATAGTGCACCTGCCCCACCACACACACACTCATGAACAATTAGTTCTGCAATTTGATCCAACCCGCAGACATGAGATCCGTGGTTTGACCCGAACTTGCAAACTTTATAATCACATCTGCTCAAATAATTCAGTTAGGCAGCGTGTTTCATACATGTGAAACTAAGATAATATATTTTGAAATGAAAGTAATTCAGTAAAAATATCAGATGGCATGGTGGTGTGGTGGTTAGCATTGTCGCCTCACAGCAAGGGGTCCATGTCATTGGTTCGACAGCCCATTGGTTCGACATCCCATTAGTCCAACTGTCCGCGGTGCTGAACGGCTTGCAGTGGGCGTATGGTGCGCCGTGACCGGCTTGAGGCGGAGCAGGCTCACGGCTTATGTGTTTGTCACTTTCTTTTTCATTTTAACCCACACCATGATCTTTTCCTGAACCTAACCAAGTGGTTTTTGTGCCTAAACCTAACCAGACCTTAACCACAGGGCATCATGATGATTTCGGAACAGACTTCGGAACAATGAGTTTGATATGGTCGGAACAATGGCATGTCGAACCAATGGGCAGTCGAACCAATGGGCAGGTCCCACAGCAAGATAGTTCCTGATTCAAACTCGGGGTGGGGGCTTCCAACCCCGCTGTGGGAGAGCTCTTCTCTGTGGAGTTTTCATGTCCCCGTGTCAGCATGTTTTCTCCGGGTCCTGTCCAGGGTGTACCCTGCCTCTCGCCCTATGTCAGCTGGGATAGGCTCCAGCTCCTGTCATCAGTTTGCAGCTATTTCGTCATTAAGTATGAGACAGACTTAAATTTTGACCTGATAATGATGCGGGCTTAAAGTTAATAGCTCACCATTTTTTAACAATTTATTCTGAGGACGGTATGAAGATTTGTACCAAATTTCATGGAAATCTATCCAGTAGCTTTGAAGACATTTCACTAAAACCCAAAAATGTTAATCTGTTGGTGGAGTAAGTGGGAAAGTCAGGGGAGAAGGAAAATTCTCTGAAACCACAAATGTCTGAACAAAATTTCATGACCGTCCATTCAGTAGCTGCTGAGATATTTGTCTGGACCCAATGTTGGACCAACAGACGGACTGGCAGATCCCATTAAAAAAATAAGAACAAAACAAACCAAAGCGATACATTTCTCAACACTTTGCGAATTCCCTGCCTCATCTGTGGCTCTGTTGTTTTTAGCTAATGTTTTTCAAACTGCAGTAAACAGTGCATTTGCCTGGGACTATTTTCTGCTGCAGATTAAAACACATTTGGTGTGCGTGTGGGTATTGACAGCAGCAGGACAGTGTATGGGAGCTTGATAACGGAGCGTCGCCATTTAGTTTAACTTAATTCACACAGCCAGACATTGTGCTCATGGTAGCTGATTGCTTGTTTGGGTGGATGGCATTTTGTTTTGTCTCTCCCTCAACCAGACACTGTTTTTGTGGGCATTTTTCTGTCCCTGTTTTGTGTTGATGCAGCTCTGTAGCTATGCTGGAAGATGACATCAACATTCGTAGTCCTGCCAACAAAGCTCTGATTTGGTCGATTCTTTCTCCAACTGGAGGAAACAACAGTCAATGGGCACAACACCAGACCTACTGTGTATGGGAGGCTGAGCGCTGAGGCTGTGGGCAGCTATTCAGAAGTCTGGAATTGAGCTAGGTGTGTGCGTGTGACATCGACCATAGTGGCCATGTTCATAGTAATGAAGGAACATGTCACCCAGTGCAACAGTGACATGTTTTTAATAGTTCTGGGGCAACAGTGGAGCTCTGTGGCACAGGGGAATAAGATATATCAGGCTTCAGATACACAGACAATACTTGTTAATGGGATCAAGTCGTTATTGGTTTTGGTGTTTTCATGGGATTTGTGACAATAAAGAAATATAGAATATCAAAAGAGACATCATTTAATGTGAGAAAGAGGAAGGGAGTGTTGTGTCTGTGTTCAGTTGTTCTGATCACCATTTGATCCTCTTGCATCAGTGTGTGTGTTTGAAAGAGAGGAAGAGAGACATGACCAATCTGTGTCTCCGCATTTTATGCCAGAATTGTACATCCTTCCCACAGTGGGTTTTGTTTTTGTGGGTACAAACAGTAATCAGAGCAGGAAAACCCAGTAGGGGGCAGGTAGGGAGACAGAGAGAGAGACCAAAAGACAGAGAGTGGGTGGGTGGGTGGAATCATTACTGTGTGTGCTGTTTGTGTTTTTCAGAGAGAGAGAGAGGAGAGGGAGAGGAGGGGGGAGATTACACTGAAGGGATAACTCAAAGCTGATTGAAGGCCATGGCGGGGCCGGAGCATGTGACTGGCTCATGTTGATATTATGGTGTCATCAAGATCATAGTTCATTTCTCTCTAACACCCGTCAATCAGCAAAGCTGCTAAAAACCTCTGTGTTCAAGTGTATATTTAGCCACCCTGCACTGCTGCCTTCAGCCTGCATTTACACCGACATTTCAAATTCTCCACGCTGGAAAATAAAAATGCTGGATTGAGGCACTTAAAGTGATTTTTAGAATCTGTGTTTATCTGTTCATTTTAACACAAACCATGTTTTTTCTCCCTGACCTCAACCAAGAACAGTGTTTTGGAACGAACTTTGTCCACTTGGACTTTTGCTTTGTTATAGTTGTGTTTTTTTCAGTGCTGTTTTCTTTGTAGCTTCTTTATGGATGCGTGTTACGTATGGTCTGACATTGTCACCTGTACACTGTTATTGGCTGGGGGGCTACTAGCCTGTGTAACAGAGTTTGTATTGTATGTAGTTCCACTTGCTATTAATGCTATAATGTGATAGTCATGCACTTATGTAGTTATGTGGTTATACCTGTGTAGGGTGCCCTCTCTCAGAGGTAGTAGGTAAATGCCACTGCAGGCATTAAAATATTGCCAGTTCGTGAGAGACGTGCCCGAGGTGAGCTGTCGAGGGCGGCACTGTGTACAGATATCGTGTATTAATGTCTGTATATCCACCATAGAACATATATGCACTGTGAGTTATGGAAATGTAACTGCGAAGAGTTACAAGTGGGTGGCTGTACTTTTTAAATGATGAAATGTCCAAGTAATGGCGTAATGCCCTTTATGAAATAGCTAGCTGGCCTCTGTGCTAAAATAACATGCTGTTCGTTTGTAGCGTGCTGTGTGTGAGCTGCCTGTATGACTGACCAGAACATATTCTGTTCCTATCAGGTACATATTTTTGTATTATTGTAATTGTACTAATAATTTCTTGTGTCAGTAAACACCAATACAGGTGTTAAAATCATCGCCAGTTCATGAGAAACATGCCCAAGCGTGCTGTGTGTGCCTGTAATGAGCCAACTGTATGACTGACCAGTACATATTCTGTTCCTGTTCAGAGACTAGATGGCGGTGTAAAAAAGGATGACGGGCCTCCTCATTATTATTATTATAAATGGATGTATTGTATCCTGCAAAAATGTATGGATGCATCCTACATTTGTATAGCGCCTTTCTAGTCATCCGACCATTCAAAGTGCTTTTTATACTGAGTCACATACACCCATTCATACACTGGCTACCATACAAGGTGCCACCTGCTACTCAGGTTTTAACTCACTCACACACCAATGGAAGCATGATCTGGAGAAATTTGGGGTTCAGTATCTTGCTCAAGGATACTTCGACATGCAGACTCGGGGAGCCGGGGGTCGAACCGCTGATCTTCCGAATGGTGAACGACCCACTCTACTTCTGAGCCACACAACGCAGACCTCCTGGAGGGACTAAAATATGCCGTACAAGTTTAAGGTTGTTATTAGCTGCTCTGGTCAGTTACAGAGAAGCAGCCGAAGTGCTAGCAGCTGTGTTTTGGTACAGAGATGCCCACAAATACTAAATTCATTGCTTTATGATAATGTAGTTCAGTTTCGCATGTGTTAGGTTTGTCCTTGTCCCCTCATTGCACTTTTTATACAGTGTTCATGCTACACTACATCATGGTTCAATAATACTGGCAAATCTGAGCTGCTGTCTGTGAGGTGCACACAGTGAATACCATTGTGTAGCCTAAAGGTAGAGTCACTCACCTGCAAAAATGAGCTTTTCCACTGGATGCAATCGAAGCTTCTACGACAGAAGAATACAAGATTTCCTGTCTTTGTGCAATTTCCTGGCAGACCCAAAGGTTCACCTTTGTTCAACCCCACAAATTTGCAAAGTCAGCCAAAACAAACACTGATGCACTGTGTTTTGAAATGTAGAAAACTGCAGCATGCTGTACTTACAGTTCGTGATCACTGTGCTCAATATTTATACATTACAAAATCAAACCAAAATCACTGATATCACAGCCCTTATGGGGTCTTTGGAGCAATATTGTGGAGCAGTTTTAGTGGACATAGGGACCTCATTATCTGTATGCATTCATTATGAAATTATCTGTCTCTGTATTCAGATAGAGCACCTCACACAGAACTTTTCATCTCTCTGCCCTGCTCATTTTCATTTTTAGTTTTGTGAGCTGTCTAAGTCCCACCACTACAGAATCCAATTTAAATCAATGTTATATAAACAAACAAACATCAAACAAATAAAATAAATTTGCTTAAAAAAATAAATCCTAAAATAAATATGTATGGAAATAAATATATAAAATATATATAATTAAATATAAATATTTAAATGAGTCAAAATAGTTACAATAAATAAATACCACTTAAAAACTACAGGTTCAAAGCTTTATCTTGATGTATAATTTGCATGCGTTTGAATGAAACCCGGCTGTCACATCAGGCTTTTGTCTCGCTACTCCAGCACATGATGTCTCCTCCTCATCGCTGGGAAAGGTCATCTATCAGCCTGCTGCCTGCTGTGCACTGATTTGGTGAGGGCGGCTATATCACTTTTCAATAATTGTAGTAAATGAAACAACCAGTTAGTGAAGTCAGACTCCTGTGTTGCTGCATTTCTTTGCTCCGGCTGTATTTTCCAGCAGTGTTTAGCAGGTCTTGTCTCCTGTGTTGAGTCTCATCAAAGGCTTGACATTGCAGACTGTTACTTCCCGTTTCCTTGTATGTGCTGCTTGTCACAATATGAAGTGATCTGAAGAAAGTGACATATCAATCATGGCATCTTTTCTCCCCCTGTATAATGACGAACAACTTCGGGTAGGATATGTTTGTTTACGCCGCATAATTTGTTCTTTTTAGAACAGCTGTACCTCGTATTGAGATATGGGTACATCCCTAGTTGGACAGAAGGCTAATGTGACCATACCTCAATGCAAAGTAGGTTAAAGTTGTCAGGGCAGGGATAATGTGATCTAAACGAGCCACTTGGATTTATCATAGTTTAGATTTCACTGAGGACAGAGATACATGGATGGATAAACTAAGATTTAGCCTGTTAAACAATGTTTTTTTGACTTAAATGTCTCATAAACACCTGGTAAATAAACACACATATTTTTATAGTGCTCTGTTATGCCTCTGAGGTGAACGAAGAATCCAAAACAGGCAACATTCTTCATTAATTAGGGTGAAAGTGTGTGTAAGAACAGAACTGTTTCAAAACATAAATTCTAACAAAGCTCTGCTTGTTCGTTCTACTGAGCAGAATTCAAACACATGCGCGTGCTACGTGTGAAACTGTTGATGCAAAGTGTTTTAAATAATAAAGTTTTAGCGAAAACATGTATTAAAGTACTGAGACTATGGCTGGATAAATGGATTATACTGCACAATCTGTGTGAGACTTTGTAAACAGATGTTTTGATATAGTTTCGCTGTTGTTAAATGCACCCCCCTCTTTGCTTCAATTCATCAAGAATTTTCTCTGTTTTTGGATTCTTCGTTCACTGTGTTGTGTTCATGAATTCAGTGTAACATGGGGTGAGAAACTGATAGACAAATGGGCATTTGGGAGACAAAGTGTTCCTTTAAATGACCCTTTTTAACTTTCAGATTTCAGATTTATCTCCTGTCTGCAGAGTTCTTGTAACTGTTTTGTGCTTAGACATTTAAAAAACTCCAGAGCACAAATTTGTATATTTTCCCTTGAGACTTCCCAGGCTCTGAAAATCATAAATAAACAATGTCAATAAATAATCCTGACATGATGACACCTCAAATAAATCCTCCGTGGGGAAGAGGGGGGGGGGGGGGGGAGACTTACTGCTGAAATAACCTGGGAAAAGGGTGAACGTGACACACCAAAACAGTTTATTTATGGTACTGCTGTGTATGTGTGTGTGTGTGTGTGTGTGTGTGTGTGTGTTTGGGAGGGTCCCAACAGCATGAGCTACTGCAGATATAAGGTTCCTTCTGTTTTGTGAAAGGAGGGGGTTGAGATAGCGAGAAAAATAGAGAAAGGGGAGCGGGGTGACAGAGGGAGAGGTTGGTGTGTTTTCAGCTGATCCACTTCCTCCCTGATGTTGGCTCTCATTTGTCTTGGCTGGAAACTGAGTACAAGGCTGGAATACTGATGACTGTTACTCCGCACCCCCCCTCCTCCATCTCCTCCTCTCTTTCTACCTCTCTCTCATCTTCACCCCCTCCACTTATCCTCTCTACACACACTCTACATTCTGTCTGCTCAACTGATTTCCTGCCTCCTGTCTCTCTCCCCTTTTTACCCTCCTCATCTCGGCTCTCTCCCGATGCAGCTGCACTTCGCCGACCCAAATTTTCCTTCCACCCCTCCTCTCCCCTCCTTCTATCCATCTCTCTATCTGACCTCGCTCTACCTCTCCCGCTGCTCAGTCTATCACTTACCGGCTACATTATCCAGCTCCATTCCTCCTCCCTATTGCCTTCTTTCGCCCTGCGTTCCTACCCAATTTCTTCTCTCATCTTGCCTTCAGCATCGCCCCCCCACTTCGTGCTTGTCTTTTCTGCTTTGGCTTTCTGCTTTCTCTCATTTAGCATCAGCCTCCTGTCCTCCTCGTTCGGTCTGCCTCCTGTCAGCTTTCTTTCTGTTTCTCTTTCTTCCTCTCCATCTCTTTCTGGCTTGTGTGAATTAGTTCCAGGTCTATGTGGGTCATGGGGGTGATGAGTCGTGAAATCAGAGGTGTGTATATGTGTGTGTGTTTCTGTAACAGGGAGCAAGGGAGAGTGGCCGAGGGAGACAGGAGACAAAGTTACAGCGAGAGAGGAAAAAAGAAGACTGTTGAGGTGAGGTTCAGCCTTGGTCTTGAGAAATTAAGTGCAATGAGTACCATGTCTTCAAATGTGAACCTGCATTCTGGGCAAAGTGTACCCCTACCATCCTTCTACACCTGCACTGTAGTTTGGGACTGAGCTAGTGTGGATTGCAGGACTTGGTATCTTCCTTGAACTAAATGCTCTTATCTTTTTAGTAGCTTATCACTAAGCTTTGTCTTAACACAAGGTACAAATAGCCCAGTTTATAGTAGGAACTGTCTTCTCCAGAAAAGCAGTTGTTTGTTATGAACGCCTAAAAAGTTGACATTGATATCAAATTATATTTCAGGTTATTGTGCCATTTTTTCACATTCAGAGATTCTGTTGAGGTTTTCAAAAGAAGCTTTGAATGTCTGCCGTTATATTTTATGATGTCATCACCCTAATAATAAAAAAAAAATCCTTAAACGAAACCCTCAATTTGAATAAAGTGATTCATCAGATTAAATGAGTTACTCTTCTCTGTTTGTTAAACCATCTTTTAATGCATTCATTCATTTGTGTAATCGCTTATCCTGTTAGGGGTTGTGGGGGAGCCTATCCCAGCTGACATTTGGCGAGAGGCAGAGTACACCCTGGACAGGTCGCCAGACTATCACAGGGCTGACACATAGAGACAGACAACCATTCACACTCACAATCACACCTACGGACAATTTAGAGTCACCAGTGAATCTAACTTGCATGTCTTTGGATTGTGGGAGGAAGCCGGAGCACACAGAGTAAACCTTCGCTGACATGGGGAGAACATGCACACTCCCACACCCTGGGTTCGAACCAGGAACCCTCTTGCACCACCATGCCGCCCTCTTTCTTCAATAAATAAATTTAATTTGCAGGTGCTGCCTCCCTTTGTGTGCAGAAAGCAGGAGAGTCTTTTGACTGCAGTGAAAATCTTGTTCTGAAAGGTTAAACGCCAACAAATATGGATGGAAGCAGAATATTTTTTAGATAAAACCATGTTGTAAATTTTGGAAATAATTGCATCTTTTTTCATGATTTTCACTGTTAGATTGCTCTGTAGTTAGTGGAAATGTTTGTATCACACAAGTCAGAAATAATCCCCACGCAGCCTCCACTGGAATCTAATTCTACAATAATACTGATAGCAGGAGTGTAGCCTAATCTTTATCTGCATCTGTGCAAAAATACCTTGTTGAAACAGAATGAATTAGAATTTGAATGTCAATTTTATGAATCAATCATTGAAGTCTCAAACTATTTGGTACAGCCCTAAGATGTAGTTAATTAACCCAATTCTTATTTAACAAAACCCACCAAGATCTCAAAGAGCCTTTTCCTGTTCAGACTAGATGATGTATGACTTTTTTTGGACCCCTGTGACTTTGATCACAACTCTTTGAAAATAATTTTAGTTATTCAAGTCTAAATTAGACATTTTGAACTCTAAAAATTTAAAACTTCAATATTTTCCCCTATTTGATTACATTATTATCATTTAACCAACTTAATGCACTTTGTGTGTGTGAGTGTGTGTACTTGTACATGTGACACAGTGAGGACCAAAAAAACATATTTTAGCAACAGAGTGAGGACATTTTTCAAAGTGAGGTCTTTTTACCCAGTCTTCACTTTTTCAAAGGTCTGTTTGAGGGTTGAGACTTAGTTTTAGGGGCCAGGTTAGAATTAGGTTTAGGTTAGGCATTTAGTTGTGATGGTTAAGGTTAGGGTAAGGGGCTGGGGAATGCATTATGTCAATGAGGGTCCCCACAAAGATAGAAGTACAAGAATGTGTGTGGGTGTGTTTTAAAGCTTTGCACATTATTCACATGTGATTTTGTCTTTTTATTGAGCCACCAGGAAGGCCTTAATCTTAATCTGTCTAATAATCCAGTTTGCATACTGAATTCAACCCAGCCACCTGATTTATTGCCATTTACGCTTTAGCTATTACTGTGTGTTCTGCCTATGGTTTCCTTGACAGAGGCAGCGGTGGAGTAAGTATAGGGATCTTTTCCTTTTTTTAAGTATAAGAGGAAATAGGACAATGTAAAACACTCCATTACAAGTAACAGTCACTTAAATTTATATTTATGTTAAAATACACAAAATTAGCAGCAAAAATCAATCAATCAATCAATATTAAAGGTAATCATTATGCAAAGTGTGTATGCACAACAATGCATTATTTTCACAAACTTATCATTTGTTTTACATGTAAAATCCAGATCTGAAAAGTAACTCTCACTACAGTTATAAAATGAATCTAGTGGAATAAAAAGTATAATATTTTCATTTTTAAATGGAGTTAGTGGAGTTATAGTATAAAATATCAGAAAATGTATCTCAAAATTATACTTAAATTCAGTATTCAACTAAATACTTACATTCCACCACTTGATATCCGATGTCATACCATAGGTTACTGTTACATATAAAATCCTCTCTGTGATTTCACAGTACTGAAGGTATTTATGGAGGTCACTGGGGTCGACTTGAGAAGCCTTATCCATATTTATATTGACAAGCCAGAGGCATGAATAACACAGGCACATTGAGGGCACACACATAAACTTATGTAAGCTATGCTCACTGACAAATACACAGAGGTCATTTGCTCAAACACCTTAAAATGACTAGTGTTTATGCTCAGTGGTGCAGCAGGAAGTAGTGTCATGCTATTTTATTTTATACAGCATTTTCTTTAAAGCATGACCACAGCCTTTCCCTAACCTTTACCATGATTCTATGATGTGGTTGCCTTCCCATATGGGCTGTGTTGGAGAGCACTGAAACAACTTATTTTGCCATTTAGATGGTATGAAAACTTGTTGCATTATTAGACCATTCTTACATAATTATTTTGTGGTCAAAGAACACAGTCCTCATATGATGCATGCTTATATTGGATCAAGGTCCTTCAAAGCAAACTGTAAGGATGATGATAATAAATACTTCACTCTGAATAAGTACAAACAGTTTGTCAATTCTAAAGGAATTATAAACCTTACATAACCTCAACCGTTAATGTTAGAATGGAAATTGTTTAGAAGTTTTTTGTTTTAATTTATCATTGTGACGTAAATGTTGAATGCACAATGTAATGGCTATAGAAAAGAAGACCGTCTGTGTTTAGATTGTCCCCTGTAAGCCTTGCTTTCACTATGCAAATCTGTCTGCCATTGGGTATGATCGCAAAGGAAGGCTCTGAAAGGAAGTGTGTCAATCATAGTGCAACCAAAATAGGATGAGGATAATGGTTTCGTTTTTGCTGGTAGCTATCAGTTGCCATACCAAGTTATCAAAGAGTTTCAATGTAAGTTTCTTGCAGTTTCTATCCCCAGTAGCAGAAATGGGGGACAGTAGAAAAATGGAAGTAACTGTGGAAACTGTTGCTAGGCTCTGAAGAAAACAAGAAGTTATCCAATCCTCTTTATGACAGTAGTGCAAACAATAATACAGCTTGGAAACGCTGGGGCAGGAAAAGTTCATAGGTTTTCTGTTTCAACTTTTATTACATACCAAATCTGATAATAACTCTGTTCACAGATGCCTTTATAACAAAAACGTTTGAACTATTACATGAGAACTTTTTTGTTTAAGATCCTAATTTTTTAAAAGTCAAATATGTAAATAGAATCTGTATGTTTCTACAGAGTGAGCTGTTTCTCTCCAACGTAATGTGAGGTTTATTCTGAATTTAAAAGGAAAGTGCATGGTGCAGTATTAGGGACGGGTACCGAGTTCGGTACTTTTATTGGTACCGACTGAATTCGGCCGGTAATCCCGAGTATCGATTCATGTAAAATCAAACGGTACCACATTTCGGTACCTGAACGCATCCTCGGGACTTTGAGAGTGGAGGAGTGACGTTTTCGCTGCCTATCGTGAACGCAGCATTGTACGCACGAGAGTGTGATCACGTCAGAAGCAACTATCAACAAAGCAGCATGGCTGAGAGAAAGAGGTCGAAGGTGTGGCTCCATATCTCAAAGTTTGATGCAGACTACGCTCGCTGCAATATTTGCGATGCAAAATGCAAGGCCAGCTACGGAAATACCTTAAACCTGAGGAAGCACCTGGTAAAGCACAACGTGTTTTTAAAGGCTGACGACTGCACAGTATTTGATAGCCTGAAAGTTAAAGCTACTTCTCCCGGCGTTAGCACACCTGCAGCTAGTGGCTCGTTGTCATCTGCAGCCAGCATCGGGGCAGAAGAAGTGGGATTAACGTTTGATGATGACGACGGTGATTAAGCGGGGCATCAGCTACATCGGTTCCAGGTAATTAATAAGCTTAGTGTTTAAGATGATTGGGCTTTGTTCTGGTCATTCTAACGTTATCTTCGCATTTTAACTTGCCTTAGTTATCATTATCAGCTCGGTTCCTCGTATTCTGTAACTTTAACGTTACACTCCCCCACACACATTTTTCCCAGAGGGGAAAGAGGAGGAATAGGAGGTAGTAGGAGCGGGTTCATTTTGTGCAATAAAAAGAACTGCTGCACAGTCAATTATATAGGCTACCTTTTGATATTATGTTACAAACAGTGTTAGATGTTGTTTTATCCTGTTTGATATTGAGAAATAAATGTTAGTTTTGACAAAAAAAAATTCTAAATGAAATATCCTTTGTTACCACACATACATGCAAAAAAGTACCGAAAACAGGTACCGTTGCTTACCGGTACCGATTTCCAGGTACCGGGTATCGGTACCGTATCGGTTCAAATGTGAAAGGTACCCATCCCTATGCAGTATATATATATGTTGGTATTTCTTAAAAATCTGTCTTTATGGCCATTTCATATTGAGGACAATGGGAAGTGAAATGCATTTTATCCTCAATGTCACCTAAATTGCCTCCTTTCCACAGTCTGTGCTCCCTTAGTGACCTTTTTTTTTTTTTTTTTTTTTTAAAATGTCTCGCTCTCTGTCTTTCTGTCTCTCTCACTGTTCAATAAAAAAAAGACATGATTTATGAAATATGTCATCAGTGTTAGCACAAAGGTACAGAGGAACAGAGCATCTCACCCCACAGTGAGTGACTTCAATTTATCACTTGATGACCAGGGAACTGTGGTATTGGACCATAAAAGGAGCATTGTTTGTTATTTGTTTCTATTCATTTGAGCTTTTGTGGCGTAAACTGATCGGTTGATTGATTCCTTCATGGACTGATTGATTGACTGAGTATGACTTGGCTGCCAGCTTCTCCTTTTTAAAACTCCCTGTCACCAGCAGGCTGTTTGTGTGAAGCAGACTCAACAAAACAAAACAAAGTTTGCCTTCAACATGATGTTAACTATTCGAGGAGAGCTTTTCACTTCACCCAGGATGATCTGTTGTCGCTCTGATGAGGTTTGTCAGCAAGCTGTCTCTCAGCCTCTCTCTCTGAATCGTCTTCCCTTCTCATTTCTCTGCACTGGCGCGAGGCAAAGAGCAGCCATAAGGTTGTCTCTCTCAGAGCTCATTTTTACAATCTCTGAATTTAATGAGCATCTGCAGCAGAGCAGTCGATGGTTTGCTGATGAGCAAGAACTCGTTTGTTTTGATCATTCGCTATCTGGAGGACTTCAAAGTTTGAAATCTCAATAGATTTTCTATGGGATGGAGTGGCAGGAGATCTCCACATTAAGGATGAAGAAAGACACATCCTGAAATGTCAAATCAAAGTGATAATCACAGAAAGTAAGACCGTAATTTTGCATGAATGAAGTAAAAACGAAGGAGGAACTCATAAAGGCCAAGAGGTCATGACGAACCGTGGGCGTTGACTCATTGAAGTCTGGTAAACTTGCTTCAGTTGACTCATGCAATAAGTTTGTTGCTGTCAATGAAACTTTTCTTTTTGAGACAGTTTTCTTTTTGTAAGGAATGCGCTGTAGGAGGCTCTGCTTGTGGTTGCATGGCACAGATCTTTTATTTTTAAGATCTACTCTACAGTAAGAAAAGTTATTAAGCATCCCAGCTGGATTAAAGAAAGCTTTGACTGATGACTGAAGCTTTTTTTATTTGTTTTCCCCGCACGTCATTAAACCTACGTAAAAGCTGGAACAGAAAATTAGACAAACAGGAAGTAAATGACAACTCTGTTGGATTGTAATGCTGGTACATTTATTAGCAATAGTTGGCTAACAACACATAAAGCTAACACAAAATCTTTAAAGCTAAAGCTAACACAAAATCATTAAACATACCTTGTTACCATTATTGACTGTGTCTGAACCCAAATAAAACTCTGTCAGTTCAACATTATTTATATCTGAATTACCATACTGTCACTTTTTTTGTTTTTTACATCCAACTAAGATCCTTTCAAAATGAGGTATTTCTGCATTTAAAGGAAATAACAATATAAAAACCATACACAACATATACTTTAAGGGATACTGATTTTCAATAAGCTCTGTGTCACCGCAGTGTGTGCAGATGAATTGTGTTTGGTTTCCCACTGTGCCGCCAGCTCTGAGCTCCCCACCTGTCCACCAGCCAATATCCACCGAATGACACGAAACCATAGACTGTATAAAAATGGACAACACATCTCCACTTCCTCCCACTGTATAGCAATAAAGCCAAAATTTTACAGATATGGCAGCTGCCATCTTGTGCTGGTGACCTTATGTGGAGCCAGAGGGTGCTTCTCAAACTCAAGTAAGGATCCTTAAACAGCTGAATTTCAAAGAGGCTACATTATCAAATCCTGCCAAAGGATTGTTTCAATATCAAGGATCCTTCAAATTCTACCCAGGACTGAGTCCTTCCTTCAGAGAATGTTCAAGGATGCATGTGTGTATCCTCACTAGGCAGGAAGTACCCACAATTCTTTGTGCATGATTTGCCAGAATTAAAGGCAGGGCCTCTTCAATGACGAACACCTGGGCACTAGCTAGCCTGTTCCAATGTGTGTCCACCAAATGCTAGGAAGGAGTCTTGCGTGGCCTCTGTAGGACTTGACTTGGAATTACCCGTCCTACCAAGGAGACATCCTTGGCTTTGAGAAGTACCAAGATTCTGCGCGGTAGTGATATCCATGATATCAAGTTTCTGCCCAAACACCTATCTGACTAATTGCAAGCAGCGCCATTGATTGGGAGCAAACCAACTGACACACAGTTGTCAATCATGATGTCATGAGGATGCCCCTTTTTTTATTGTATCAGGGATTATGACCTATATTGAAGCCAGCCACTAGGGGGTAGTCGAGAAGTTTCAG